>NC_091831.1:164008392-165208392 GCF_037783145.1 Equus przewalskii | reverse complement strand
GTGTCTAAATGCAGCCCTGCAGCTCTCCCTGCCCACTGTTCATTTTACCATAGAATAAGTCAAAGATACGAAGAGAGCCCAAAGACGCCTTTAACACACGTTTGTAAATAAAAGTTCACTTATAAAATTGACCAAGATATATCAACACATAGGCACTCATTTCAAAGTTACAAAGGAAAATACCATATTTTATAGAATTGATATGTGTGCAGTCATTTACCAAGTGACTTGTGTGATCAGAAAAGGCAGAATATAGAGTCTTTACCTTCAGGTAACTTAGTATCCACATCTAAACATAAGAAACATAGACATAAAGAAGATAGTTTACGGAAAAGTGCTGTGTAATATGTACTGAGGATCTCCTAGGAGGGGGATGCCATTGTGAGCTATGGTGATCAAAGAAAGATTAATAAAGGAAGTGAAGTTTGAATGCGGTCTTGAGAAACGATTTCGTGAAGAAGAAGAAGGAATGCATTATGGAGGATTTAAAACACAGGTGCAAATTTATGGTGAAGGGATTATAGGAAACATATTCAGAGGTTTACAGAATGTACAAATTAGATAGAAGAATGTGATTATTTCAGAATACTTGAAGATACAATAAGAAGTTAATGGTCAGGACAAATTGTGGAGGGTTTAGAATATTAGACTAAGGAATTTGGATTTTATCCTGTAAATAAGTGGAAAAAGAAAAAATGATTGAAAATTCCTGAAAAAAAAGTGGACCACTCTACAAAAGGAAAGTCATGGAACGGTAATATGTATTGATTATATTCACAAAGAAATCAGGGAGACTATCTATCTTTTTATCTTTTATCCTTTACATATAAAGGCCACAGTAGGTAAAGAAAGTAGAAAGGTATTTGATAAATCATTGAAATGAAGAATTTAAGTATATGATGAGCAGATATGGGAAAATGAAGGAAATGAAAAAGTCCAACTCTAAATTCTGAGGCAGATTGACAGCGGTACCTTTGACATAAATGGGGGAAACTTGGGACAGGGAATTTGTCCTTTACCCATCGCCCCTGGCATAGGTGATAGAGCCAACCTTGCACAGCTAATGAGTGGGAAGGATGGGATTTGAATTATCTCGTCTGATTTTAGCGACTATGCTCTTAACCATTATGTCATACTTCCTTCTGAAGTGTTATTGATTCACATAGAGACACAAATCCAGTGCAGGCTGAAGGAACTGTACAATTAGGGGACAGATAGGCTGTCTAGGTCCTGTTTTCCCAGAGAAAAGGAGGGGGAAATCTACTCCTTGAGTGATCTATCAAACCAAATTTCAGATATTCTAGGCATAGAAGACTGAAATATTAGAATTCTTTATTTCTTAGTATGTTATTACTGACAGGCTTTGGAAGAAAATCAACAGGGGACACAACTACATATAAATTATTACAGCAGAGAATTACAGAGGAAAGATTTTTTTTCTCCCCAAAGCTCCGGTACATAGCTGTATATCCTAGTTGTAAGTCCTTCTAGTTCTTCTCTGATGCTGTCACAGCAAGGCCCTGTAAGCAGTGTGCAGGTTCACACCCAGGATCCAAACTTGTGAACCCCAGGCCACCAAAGTGTAGGGCGCGAACCCAACCTCTATGCTACCAGGCTGGCCCCCACAGGAAAGATTTTTAATGAAGGAAGGTACGAGTATGAAATGGTAGCCATATCAAGTGAAGCCTTACATGATAGAAATACATATGCCTGCAGTTAGTAAAGAAGGAACCACAGAAGATAAGCAGCTTCAAGTTGGTAGACCAAGGTCTGTCTAGAGATGAAAGGAGGGGGTTGGATTTAAAGTTATGGTGGATAATGGGCCTCTTGAAATTCAAGGATGGATGAGACCCAACTGTAGGAAAATGTGAGATGGAGAGAACTATAGGTACCTGAGGGAGCGCTCCACAGATGGTCACAGATGGTCTCAAAATGGAAATGAGTCCATCTGGCAAGAAAAAAGGAAGTAGGGGAATTGGGAGCTCAAGGAGATTGGGCAAAGCCTGAAGTATATCACAGAAGTAGCAAGTCAAGGCTTACCAATCTATATTCATTTATTCAAATATTGAGTTAGTCATACATTTCTAAAAATATATTCTTATCATAGGAACATTTGTATTTCCAGATTTATTTCATGTAATTGTTTTTTCCTGCCCTAATATCTCATCTCTATTCTTACTTCCCTTTGCCTCTCCCTCCCCCTTCAATTACATTAATGTGTTCGTTGTAGGCACTTGAATATGTATATGTATGTATTTTTGAAAATTATGCAAAATTTGGGGAAGTTGTTGGCAATTTATGTTATATATGTTTTATTTTTTGCTCAACACTGTATTAATCAGATCTATATTCGTTCTTGTGTATATATCTACTGTATTGCTTTCTTATGCTGCACAGTATTCCATCATTTTCAGCAGTTATATATATATATATATATATAATATATGTATAAATTTTTCTCATAGTGATGGATTCTTTAGTTCCCTCCAACTCCCTGCAACAACAAATTTGAAAGGACATCCTTTCAAAGATTTAGGTAGAAGTTTATTTGAAAGTAGATCAGGACTAGTATTGCTATTTCTTAGGTTTACGTTTCATTTCACTAAGTATTTCCAGATTGCTCTCCAGGATAGCTGCACCGGTCTATACTCCCATTAGCAGACATGTGTATTCTAGTTTCCTGAAATTTTCGTTGATATTTGCTACTATCTGAACTTCATCTTCTATCTCGTTAATGTGTCCCTCAGATTTTTCCCTTGTGCTATTTACGCTATATATTTAACCCTTCATTTCAACAGATATAGTTCTCATACTCAATATATATTCCATGACTGTTTCCTTTTCAGGTTTCAAACATCTTCCTTTATGTCTTTAAGAACGTTTGTCTTACGTATTTTAAATTATTGAAGTTTGGTACATTTAGCTGGCTGTCTTTCTGCCTTCGTTGTATATTGACTTTCCTTTAGTATGGTTGAATTCCTCTGAGGTCTCTTTTTTTTATTAGTGGGCTTTATTATGCTGAGATGGAAAAGGAAACGTAGCAGAGGGCACTAAAAGCAAGCCCAAGATTGCCCCCTCATAGTTAGATGGAATCTACCACTCTGTGTTTGCCTTCCTCCCTCATAACCATTCCTTTGTGAAATTTGATGCATGCACGCATCCTAGGTATTGCTTTTTACCAAGAGTAGTCTCCTTCAATTTTAATCACCAGCCTAACTCTCAGTGTGTGCAGTTGCAGGTTTAGAAAAGAATCTCCAGTCTTCAGATAGTTTTTCTTCACTTGTCATTATTCCCTCATTTTCCAAGCCGGGTGAGTCTCACCCTATTGGTAACATTCTGCCTGGCAGACTCCAAAACGACTTCGAAGGAGTTGGCAATGTTCTCTTTGCCAACTCCACTCCTACTAGAATTGAAACTCCATTTGGGCAGGAGTTTGCTTCTTTTGCTCTCTATTATAGCCTCATCACTTAGAAGAATATTCATGGTGGGTACTCTAAAGCTTGAGTAATCAGGAAAAAACAATGAATGCAAGGAAAGGTAATTGGTATAACTAAAAACCTCTGCCTCAGCCGATTTTGGTATCTTTAGAGCTTAGTCTTCTGCTTGCTGCGATTGTTTCTCCTCCATTCACAGACCTCATTGTAGTCCATTACTCCAAGGGCTTCTCACATCTTCTAGTATTAGATGCAGCAGCCTTCCTCTTACTTCTGTGACATTTCCAGGGTTGTATTCATGGAAGGAAGCACATATCATGTTAATTTTCCACCTCATCAAAGCAATATTAGCTTAGTCTACTTTAAAAGTTTCATGGTATCCAAATCAATCATGTCTATTTTCTTTTTAAGTTATTCCACTTATGCAAATTTCTTTGAATAATTTTTAAATTTCAAGAATCTAATCAATTATTGATTAGTCCAAGATTTCTAATTGTCTCTTATAGGAAGAACCTGTGATGAATATACTCCTTAGTGCATTGTTCTGAAATATCACACAGCCAGGGATAAAGGATCAGCAGTTGACAGTTTCCAGGTCCTCATTTCTGATCCCCTAAAATGGAGCTTGTCAACAACTTTGTGAAAAGAATACAAATATAAAAGTTATGAACAGTGACATGAAATAAGTATCCCCCAAAGCGAGAGTATACTTGGACAAAAAAAAAAAAAAAGGTGGGACAGATAAGAAAACATGCGGACACTGTCTCTGGGCCTTAATCACTATATATGTAACTCTGGGAAGACATTTCTTCTGCGGCTCAGTCTTTACAGAAGTAAAATGGTACAAAAACAGCCTCTCTGCTTGGCTCACAGAGTTTCTGTGAGAATAAAAGGCAATGAATGTTTATGAAAGTTTATACTTTCATAATTATAATATAAGAAGAATGCTTGCTTCTTTTTGTATCTGTACCATTTCTCTGTTATAAATGCTTGCTTGGTTTTTAAATTTTAATGTTGTTTTTCTGCTACTCGGTGTTTGACCATTGACATTCTTATATAAACGTCTTCTACAAAAAAAGACCATAAAACAGGCTAGGACTATGGCCATAGAATAAGAACTTTATGTACTCAGTTTCTTAATTATTAAAAATTCTATTGTCATTCCTTTGTAGAGAAAATAATTACATTCTAATTTGGATTTTGTGCAAATTAGAATAATTACTTGGATTAAATAAGATAACTCATGAAGGCTATTAATTGTTGTTGTACTGTTAAGATGATATTTCGTTTATTCAAACTTATTAATTGTTCCCAGTCGGAAGTGAACCATTATCCAGGTAAGTAAAAGATTTGCTCTAAAAAACTTCGGTTTTCAAATTCATGCAATGCCATTATTATTCTCTTTGTTCTGGATAACTGATTCTAAATTGTCCCGAAAAACAGGTTGATTTTACACTTTAATTTTGTATTCTCTAAGTCTCAAGCAAAAATAAGAGGAAAAATGAAGGAGAAGGAAATTGTACTCAAGTCACATACACATCTGAAGTCTCTGATTTCTGTGAAATCTTCTGTTTGGTGGAGGATATAGACGAAAGGAAAGGGTATTGAATTTCCGACAACATACATGCTTAGCGCTTTGTCTACCAACGCGGGGAGCACATATTTATTTTTTTCCCTGTGCTTTCTGCATTGAAACCCGTACATTATAAGCTTATCATACAAATGATTGCAAAACAGTACTTGCCATTTATTTTCTGTTAGTTCTTTTTCTGCTGAGGTTACTGCCCTACACAGAGCCAGTCTAACCTCCTCGTGTCTTTGACAGTGGGAACATCTTGACATGACTCCAAGTCCAATTGCAATATGTTGGAAGAGTAAAAACACATTTACTTAAAAATTCTGAAGCATGTTAATGATGGTGTAGAAATACATCTCGTTTAAGATAAGTCTATTAATTTTACCTTTGTTAACACGTTTCAACACGACTACGTGATTAAGGTTTCACTCTCTGCAGACTGCAGCTGTAGCAACTGCAGCTGCCAAGAAAAATAGCAAATATTTTAAAAGTCAAAGCAAACAGCCAGGCTGCTGCAAATACCTTATTCATTCATCTTTTATGTGTTGGTTTGTTGTGCTTTTCTTTCTTACTCTAACTGTATAATGAATTGCCATCATCACTGTTATCATCCCGAGATTAAAGCTTAAGGAAGGAAGGAAAATCTATCCCAGCATTGATTTTCAGGCTGTTTCACTGTGGAAGATCAGTAACAAGAGGATTTTTCACTTGCTTCATCATTAGAAGTGGGCTGCTGTGCATCTATAGCGAAAGCAACACACGTCTCTGTTTGCATTCTGCAACATTAGCAGCAATGACCTATAACAGCAAAGATCTGAAGTATTTATGCAGATCATTAGTGAGGCAGACCCTGGTGGCCTGAGCTCTTATCAGCTTCGTGTCCACCCCAATTTAATCAAGGCCATAGATGGAATAAACAACATGAAAAAGCCCCAGAAAGGGCATTGCTAGAGCTGATGACACTTCTGACAGCTATTGCTGTATCAGTCCTCTGATAACTATGCAGTGCTAGCAACAAATAAAAGACTGCATTTAAACTAAGAATCTCAAAGTGTGTATATGTTACTGCAAGCGAACTTTCTTTTAGTTATACCCTGTTGATTTCAGCTTGCTCTAGACCTGTCGTGTAAACAAGCTAGCAACAGTCCAGGAGGATTTGCTTTGTTCTCCTTTTACTCAGGATTGGAATTTGCTTACTGTGGTTTGGGATGTAGAGGCCATGACATGTGAACTCATGGTGAAAAGTCACAAAGGAACGGGGATTCATGAGTGGGAGGGCACGCTGAACTTTCTGGCCTGCCTGACCTCTGTTGCAAATATTACTCACAGAATCAGTAGCATTCAAAATGCTGACAGAAAGATTGTAAGAGGTTAGCAAAGGGTGAACCTGCATGAGCATCATGGGGCCAAAGCTTTGAGAATTACAATAAACTATTAGCTATAGAGTGGCCACAATTGAAATGCAACTGCTCATTTAGTTCCGTTTTTTGCTTTTTGACATGTGCCCAAATTAATAGTGAATAATTTCTCCTTTGTTGTAGAAAAAAATATACATAAAAGCCTCAGAAGAAGTCAAAGCTTGGGATACTGTAATAAGCAATTTACTAGGAATAAAAATTACTTGAAAAGAGAGTATCACAGAGTCTTCCAGCTTTGCTCCTCTGTCTTCTTCAATTGCTTATCACTAACTGAGAATCACAGGGCCTCCTATCAGCGTAATTATTACTTTCTGTCCTAGGAAGATGTGAGAATTTTCTAGAGTCAGTGGCATTTTACAGATTTTCCATATACAGGGTAATAGCAAGCCAGAGAAAGGCTGATTCCTCAACCACATCAATATTTATCATGCAGCTGCTATGTGCCAGGCTCTGTGCTAAGCACTGGGTAGACAGTAGAAACATAATAGTCACGTTCCTTGCCCTCTTAAGCTCGGTCTGGGAGGGAGAAGGCAAATTCAGATATAATGTACATTTGTTATGTTTTATGTTACAAAACATCCTTTTTGTTTCAATTTCCATTTCCACCAGAATAAGGGAATGTGTGGCTATGGGATCCTTTTCAAATATTCATTTTGTTTTAGGACTTCCCGACTTTTGGCTTCCCAATTAAAATTTATCTAGACTGTTTTTAAAAAGGGACAGATCCAGACTTTGGGGAACTGAAGCTTATAAAATGAGGTCCCTCTTTAGGAAAAAGAATACAGCGCCCTAGTAGATGAGAGGATCCATCTGTAGATAATTGTCTAAAATTTTGGAAGCAAATGAATTTACCATGGTCTATTCTGACTTCTTTTCTGAGTAGAAAATACCTGATATTTCATGCTAATTCCAAAGATTAATCCTTTTGCCTGGTTTATTTTTAGTTTTAAGCAAAATAAATGCATATACATCACAACTTCTAAATGCTTCCTTTTGACTTTTAGTTTGAGCTCAGGATAACAGAGAAGTGTCTAAAAATATTTTCTATTTGCATAATGGTTTATGTGTAAAACTACAGTGTCATGCACAATTCCATTAAAACTTTTTAAGATATTTAAGTTTATGTTGGATGAATGAAGCATAGAAGAACAAAAAAAATGAAAGAACAAAGGGAAAATAAGTCAAAACTTTTGTTAAGGTTCTCGGACTGAAAGTAGAAATTTAGAAGTTGAATTAAAAAAAATTAAGCAAAGTGCAGTAAAGCCATGTAGATACAGATACACATGAAATAACTTAAATGTTATTATTCCCACTTTATTTGCAGAAACTTTCAGATATAAATATAGGTAAGGTTCTAAACACGTTACTTAGAATGATTAAAGAATATTGCGCCCCATATCATAACGTTCACACATTTTGATTACTCAGAAGTATTTAGTAATCAGCAGACTAAACGTATGGATGAATTACTGTGAGTTTTGAGTTGGGTAGGAGGGTAGCAAATCTAGTATTGATTAAAACACTTTAAGAAAAAGTCACGATTTGTATCTGGTTATACTTCTTTAAATCCTATTTGAGGTATTTTCTTATGACTTTCTCTTATCACTATAGGATGATACCAAAAACACACATTCTATAATAGTTAATTTAGTCAAGCTAAAATCTTTTTTTTCTCTTTTGGTAGTATTTTTGTTGAACTTTATGGAAGGAAGATATACATACGGAAAATGTGACAATACATACATACTGATCATAAGTGTACAGTTTGATGGAATTTCATCAAGTGAAAGATACTTTTTGGTAATCCTCAAGCAAGCTAAGAAACAGAACATTGTGATTTCCCATGAAGACCCTATAACTCTCCCTTCTTGTCACTATTTACTCCCAACTCCATTTCTGCCATCAAAGATACCAATTACCCTGAATTTTAACATTGAATTTTAGATTCAATTTGCCTGGTTATACATGTATATGTACTTGTGTGTAACTCTGATATAATTTTAAAGTTACAAAAAGTTGCAAGAATAGTAGAAAGAACTCTCATACACCCTTGAATCACATTCATTATGATTAATTTTGATGTTTTGTCAGCTCTCTCTCATTCTCCTTTCTGAACCATTTGTGAGTAAATTGAAGATGGCATACCCCTTTAATCCTAAATACGTTATTGTGTGTTTCCTAAAAACCAGGACATTCTCTTATGAAATTACATTCTATTATATAATTAGAACACACTTATCAGAATCAGGAAATTTTAGAGTATATTGTAGGGTTTTTTAAATTTTAAAATATACTAGGTATCAATTATTTGTTAATGGGTTAAACATAGATGTGGAACTAAATGATCATAACCAGGACCACTTTTTCTTTGTGGAGATTATTGACATATTCTCAAAGAGAAAATATCAAACTCTAGGAGGTATGTCTTGCAAATTCATAATTTAACATGAGCTACAGCTACCAGAAAAGCAACGGCTTACTTGTGTCTTCAGTGAGGTCCCTGGATTTCAACAATTTTAAAACTGATGGCAAATCTAGTCTTTAATTCTTCCTTGTTTTTTTTTAATAGACTTAACTCCAGAGTCCATTAACAATTCTGTTGAAATTCATCTTCTCTCATTATCTATTCAGCCATCAATTTGTTTGTTAGTGTAGATGCTATTCCTTAATGTATGAAGATAGAACAACTTACCACTCCATTTTGAGTTTTTATTCATTAAGCTAAAATTTTTGAGAAAATGTGGTGTCTAGCATAGTACACTGCACATAATACTTTGAAAAATAGAGATGGATAAAAAGCATCCTTGCGCTTAAGGACCTTCAAAATTAATAGAAAGACAGACCTCTTGTATAAGAAGAACATGTCTTCTGTGTAGAAGAGAGCACAAGTGCACCAGGGATTCTGAGGAGGAAAAAATCATTTCTACTTGGGTGATCAGAGAAGGCTTTTTGAAAGAGCTGTCATTTGAGATGTGTCATGAAAGACATGGGATTTCTATAGGTGATAATAGATAGAAGGAGAGGACATTGAAAGGAATATTTGTGCAATGTCGCATAGGTCGAAAAATGCTAGGCAAATTTAAGGTCCTGAAGAGTCTGATAAGTCGATGGTTTAGCACAGGCAAGAATGAAGAAATACTACTGGAACAACTGTGAAGGGCTGTAAATAACCGGCTAAAGAATTTGGTTATTAGTAGGTGTAAGAGACAAGTGAACACTATTTTAATTTTTGAATAGGTCATATATTTACATGATTCAAAATTAGAAAAACTCTTCATTCTATCCTTGTCCCTCATCTGCCCACTTCTCATTTCTCACCGTGAGTGAATGAATGCTCTCCTTGGTGTCTTAAGAGTTCTGTGCACATATAGTAAATAGCAATATAAATTATCAATTTCCCTTATTTTGGCAGTATATTCAATGTCCTTTCTGCATCTTGCTTTTTTCATGAACAATATTTCTTGAAGAGCTTTCCATGTTAATACGTATAAAGAATTCTCATTACCTTTCACAGTTACAGAATATTTCATCAAAGGGAAGTATCTTGATTTATTTAAGTAACACTATATTGATGGTCTTGTTTCCAGAATTTTGCTAATACATATTTTTCTGCAATGAATACATTTATATATAAGTCATTTCACATATACGTAGTTATTTAGGATAATTTACCTAAGGTGTAACTAATTGGAAATGCATATGTACATTTTTCACTTTGGTACCTATTAGCAAGTTACTATAGATACATGTGTACCACTTTATATTCCAACCATGGGTACATGGATGGAAGCACCTGCTTCTGTATGTTTGCAAAAGCTCGTATTATCAAATCATGTGTCATTCTAAGTGAAAGACTATTATCAAACTATAGTTTTAATTACAATTTTCTCATTATAAGTGAACTTGAATCTCTTTTCATATGTTTAAAAGTCACTTGCACTTACTTTTCTATGAGTTGTTTGTTTATATGCTTTCCTATTTTTCTTTCGAGTTGTGAATGTTTTGCTCACATTATTTCTAGAAACACTTCATATATTAGATAAATTCTCCTATATAAGGAGCAAATATTGTTTCTCAATTGATCACTTGTAGTTTGACCTTGTTTATAGTATTGCTTTTCCATGAAGTTTATTTTTAGTGTATTCACATATATCCATCTTTACTCTTATGGCTTCTGGACTTCTAGTCATAATTAGATAGACTTTAACCACTTCAAAGTCATAAAGGAAATTGTACTTGTTTTCTTCTGAGCCTTTACGGTTTTATTTTCCTATATTTAATGTTTTAATCCATTGGAAATAATCTTATTATAAGCAATAAAAGGTATGGATCCACTCACATTATTTTTCTGCAAAATGGTAACTCATTTTCCTTCACTGATTTGAGATTTAGTCATTGTTTCTGGATTTTCTACTCTTTTTCATTGAACAGTCTCTCTGTTCATGTACTATATTTTATATTTCACTTCTGGAGCATTATTACCAAATAACCTATGATGTTTTAAAGGATGAATTAGAATGAGAAGAGATAGGGAATTATAAATATCTGAAATATGCTGATGGCACAAAAAGTGTGTGACTTAGGAAAGGCATTCTGGTGAGAAAATGCCCACCATCTTCCAATGGTTGGGTGTTGAGGAAAGATCAGGAAGGTGTAAAAGTGAAATGGGTTACTGTGTGAATCCACATGTTATGTTATGGTCTGTATTATGAACCTTAATTCAAAGCTATGATTAAAATAGTGAACGCTTCTACTACAGAGGAATTACCCTTCCTGTAGGGGACGCCTAAGAAATACAAACGTTATATCCCTGTTATGGACTGAATCATGTTCCCCCCAAATTCATATGTTGCAGCCCTAATGCCCAGTGTGACTGTATTGGAGAGAAAGCCTTTGAAGAGGTAATTAAGGTTAAATGAGGTCATAAGGGTGAGGCCTTAATCCAATAGGAGTCATTTCCTTATCAGAAGAAGATGGGACCTCAGGGGTGGGTACACACAGAGAAAAGGCCATGTGAGGACACAGTGAGATGGCAGTAGCCTGCAAGCCGAGAGAGACCTCAGGAAAGAACTAAACCTCCCGATACTTTGATATTGGACTTCCAGCCTCCAGAACTGTGACAAAACAAATTTCTCTTGTTTAAGCCACTCAGGCTGTGATACTTTGTTATGGCAGCCTTAGCTGACTAATATACTTGTAAACATGCTACTGGCAGACTTCTTTGCAAACAAGCTAATGGTCTTAGCTAGTGAAAGAGTTCTTATCTATGAGGTGTTTCTAGCAGGATGTACCTGGTTACCTAGTATTTCTTACATTAAACAAACCTAGAATCTATATATATATATTGGGCATAAATTCCTGGAAAATGTGTTATTTGCCTATTTGGATATGAAATGGAGATGTTTCATAACTGCTACTGTTTACTTTTTGTGTAAGGCGTGCACCAGAGTTTATTTGATGCAGTAAGAAAAGACCCAGAGAGTCCTAGACCTCTCTGTCCTTCTCCCTGAGCCTCTGGATTCTAGTCTCTTATGTGCTCAGAATGACTAGTAAATCCCTAATTCAGATGAGTCTGATTTGACATTTTGATCCTTTGTATTGTCTCATTGATAAAATTTAGGAGTTACTTCATGTAGAAAATATAGGTTCCTAGGCTAGTGGGTTAGAATTTTTCTATGCTGTTTATTTAAAGAAGAATATATATCCACTATTAGCTGATGAAACATAGAGCAATGACTTCTCTACATATCTAAGTTAGTAAAAGAGTTTAGATGTGGAAATTAGACTAAGTGACTACACCCAACAATGCATATCAATTTCACAGGTAGGAATATCCACTCAAGTAGAAATACTTTGATTTTATGGTATAATCTCCCAAGGATGAGATATAAACTATCTTCAGTTTTATTCATTAAATAATTATTGTGTTAGAAGTGAGTCTGGGAGATCATATTTAAACAATCTTCTACTTCAAGAGCTTCTGATTATTCACAGCAGAAAAAGAAAATTACTTAATCGTAGAGCACATCCAAAGGAAACTCCCAAACATCCCACAGTGACACTTCACAGGGTCTAACAACCCTAATAGTCCAAAACTATGTACTTAATGTCTCAATGTAACCATTCCTGTTATAATTTTAAAATATTCCTACTTTCTTGTTTTCAGTGAACAGAAAGAATGACTGCTCACCATTTCAAGCTCTCTCCTTATTTACTTATTTGCATTTCATGCCAATGAATTTCACATCTGTATCTACATCTATTTAGATAGGTAGATAGAAACTTTTAATAATAAAAGAATAAAAGTTATTCCATAATGGCACCAGTCCACTTTGGTTGTTGTAAACTACTTTTATGATGCTATAGAAAGCATTACTTGCCTTTAAAACTGTACTCATGATGTTCAGAGAGATTTTGGAAACAGTTTAATGAAATATGCAAAGTGATTATGTCTGTGAAAAGAAGAACCATCCCAGTTGGAAAGAACAATTTAATGTTTGGATTTGTCATTAAGGATTTTTGTCTTGCCCACATCTCCATCCTTACCACCCTAGCCAGCTCTGAAACTGTGCTATTCTTAAACATTGTCATGGGAAGCCAATTCCACAACTTTCCTTCATGTTATGTGTGTTATTTACATTGAGAATATTCTCTTTATGTCTAAACTAAAACATTTAGCTGTAATTCAAGACAATTGTTTCCTGTTCCCTTTTCCCTCCCTCCCTCAATCCTCTACGGACCCTGCAGAGTTGGTATATTATCTACTTTCCTCCTTTAGTTTTACTTTTTTTCTAACAACGATGTCATAAGATGCAGTTTAAGATACTGAAGGTTTTTGTTTTAAAGGCGAAAATGTCAAACGCTGTGGAAGGCCATTAAAGGAGATATTTTTCATTGTGCAAGTCATTTTAATATGAGTCAAATCACATGGCAGTCAGTTTTATTCTCTGATGACACATACATATGGATTGAATTGGATCTGTGGGAGAACTTCTCTTTCTCCCCACCTTATTATTTCTTCTCTCAATTTTTGCATTCTCATTTTCACTTCCTTCCTAAAGCATTTTTTGAGTAATGATTGTGTTGATTAGAGAAACATGAACTTTACTCTATCAAAGGGAATTTTACATAAATGATCTCTTCAGCCCTTTTTAAATATTTTCAGTAAGGGAAAATATCTGAATCACCCAGTCTTATTTATTGGAGCCAAAGTTAGTTTTGTGTGTTTGTGTGTGTGTTTGTATTCATCTGATATAAACTATTATATTCCAAGTTAGTACGAAATTACATGCTGATCTGAAATATAAAAACACATGTTAGTTTTATAATATCTAGTTTTTAATTTTAATTTTTTTCTGAATTTGCATTTTAACTTTTTCTTTTTCTGATAGTGGCATCATTGTAGAATAAAAAACATATTGCAATGAGAGGAAAGAAATTTGGCTCTGCAACTAATTTACCCTGTGAACGTGATCATACCGATAGTCTTTACAGATGTAAATTTCTGTATCAATAAAATAAAGGCATTTGATTTTATGTAGTCCCTACAATGCCTCTTTTCTCTGAGGCTTTGATTTTCTCTCCTACTCTACAACATGAGAATGGCAGCAGGTAAAAACTATAATACTTGACTATGAAGATTATCATATGATACTCTTAAGTGTCTTAATTGCAGTACAGAATTCCGTTTTTTGGTCTGGAAATAAAAATTTGTGTTCCAAATGGATAAATATTTAACTATTTTTTCAGCAAAATGTATTCCGTGTGAATCATGCAGATCGATATGATTACTTGTTTTGGAAGATACAGGCCATATCACACAGCTTCTTGCCCCAAGTTATCACTTGGTAAGTGGAAATAAAACAATTACACAGATAACTGTCATTAGGAAGCATTAAACATCCTAAGTGTTAGGAAGAGAACTCAGAAGCGTCCAAGCAGATGCTGTAATGCTAACGAGGCCCAGAGTCCAGGTGGTGGTGATGGGAGGAAATGAACTGAACAAGTTTCAAGTGAATTAAAGTGAATAGGAATCAAGTGAACTGAACAGACTTAGGAGACATCCGTGAAGGAAATAAACCTGTATCCATAGGATCTTTCAATTTTTGAGAACATATTATCTTCATATCTCTTTCCTTAGTGATATGTGGTTAATCTTCCCTTTAAAACTCTTATGATAAAACTTTCATTAAAATCTTGGACATTGTCAATCATAGAAGACGATAGCAGAATTATATGTCCTGTGAATAATTGTATGCATAATTCTGGAAACAAGGTACAAGGAAAGAGATTCTCTGAGCTGTTAGAAACAAAGGATTTCTTTTTCTTTCTTCTCTCTTGGTTCCGTTAAGGTTGTCTTTTCTCCTTTAAAGCTATAAGAAATATTCTGAATACTAATGTGACAAAATCAGATGCAATCCCCAAATACCATATTTGCTTAATGATAAATACCTAGTCCTTACCTTTAAGGAGATTTAGACAATTCAGTTTGTCCTGTAGCCTTGGGGTAGTCAAGAAAGTTAGGCACAGTATTTTAATGCTCCTTCCTCCTCTTTTGCTGTTAGCTATCATTAATCCCTAATGCCTGGAACGGCATAAATTTCTCCTACAAAGGAAGCCCACAGGTCGTTTTTATTTGGAGCACTTTTTTTTACATGCGCCACAATATATTCCGTTATGTATTACCTCGTCTGAATGCAAAACTGTTTTATATGCAGATTTAAGGTAATGAGCACTCAAGTTTAAAAAATGGCTCTGGTATCCTGTAGCTTCTCAATAATAATATAGTCTTACATTCCAACAGAGAAGGATGGATTATGGGTTTTTCAATTTGCATCAGGCATATTAATTGCAGAGTAGGGCTTCCACATAAAATATCAATGTACTGGAACAAACTGTTAATGTACCAGAATATGAACACTTACATTCATTTCTGGAACTTTAAAAGGAATCATCCTTTTTTCTTTTTCTATTTTTTTTTTTTTTTTTTTGGTTTCTATCCCTCTAGAGATGGTACAGTGTTTTAATCAATTAATGAGAACTACGTAACCTCTGTATCTCCAAAAATCCCTAATTAGATTAAGTGCAATAGGGCTTTTCCAGTCATTCTGCTGGGGAACGATACAACAAGCCATTAGGGAAGAGAATAATTTAGGGGATCTGGAGGAAACTTATTTTAGAGTCGCTTTTAAGAAACATGACATGGAAGATCAACTTTATGTTGTAGTTGCGGGCATAGAAGCACCCTCGACTTTTATCTGCATTATATTCTCAACTGTGAAGAGAATACCTAAACTAGTAGAACTGTAATTGGAAGTTTTATAAGTAATTTTCAGCTGAGGTTTTGCACTGTAGGTTTAATTATAGAAAACTGTATTATGGTACTTTATTTCATGGAAGTACTTGAATTGTCTATTCTCTTGTAAGCATAAAATTGTGAATGTCTATTTTTTAAAAAAAGGATTACAATACTAAACAAAACCCATGTGTTTTATCTTTTCTTAAAAGTTTTGACAACTAATAAAAATTACAGATACATATTTGTTAGACTAGAATACAGATTTGAATTATCAAAAATAAGTCCTCTATGTTTTGTAATGTAGATGTCTTCCTATGCTGGAAAGATAAAGCAGCAGAAAGAAATAAAGTTTGAGATTTAAACACACAGACGAAATTTTTTTCCTGAAGCCAGTACATATATGCAAATTCTAAGTAATTGATGAATATTCATTGAACACAATTCTCATCCATTGTATCCTAAATTGTCACTTCTTTTATATTATCACTGATATTTATTCCACATTCTTTTTGATATTTAATGAAATTTGTGGTTTTATTGTTCCCGAACAACAGTAGAATGGGGACCCACTTTTTAAAACCATTCTGAGAAAGACAGTTTTTGAGTTTGCATGCCACAGCTGTAAACAACGAATTATCTCACTGGGGAACAGAAGAAATACCATCCACATAATCCAACAGGAGACTTGATTCATCTTGTATCTGGAGTTATTCGTGCAATGTTACCAACTGAAATGAGTTTCCTTTTCAATCTTCAGGTGAAAAAAGTAGTGAGAATGCCCTGCTTTCTCTATCAATGTAAATTTCTTTTCTTACCTCTTAAGAAATTGCACGTGTGTGTTTTGTTTTGCAATGGTAAACTGCCTTCATAATACTATTATAACGCCAAGTGTGCCATGGGTCAAAAATTAAGGGAAGATAGACTTTTCTCAGCATTAAGCATTACCTAATCTATGGCAAAAGTAATTTTGATATTGTTTTAAAGAAATAGCCCTGGGCAACATGAATGTTCCTTTGCTGCAGCACGCTGGCTGAAAAACTGGCGTAGATCTATGCCCAACAGAGATCTCAGGGTAAATCGCTAGCATGTAAATTGTCTGCATCTGTTGGGTGCTAACATTTTGAGAAATGTTGAAAGTGTGTCATTCTTATTTTGTATTACATATAGTGGGTGTATTTTAAACTCAAGAAACTTGATTTCTAGTAAGAAAGCCAAATAAAGTGTTGCAATTGTTTTATTTATGGACAATTCTTTCAACTGAACACCTTCTATTTCCAGATGTGATTTTTTCTCCTTGTTTGAAATGCTACATAACACAAGATGCTGCCTGTTTCCGGTGGCTTTCTATATTGTGTGTAAATGGAAAGTAGGTTTAAGTGTCTTATTTGAAAATCTTTTTCTTAGTTCCATCAGTTGAAAAGAGGTTACCATGTTTTCAGAATTTACTTTTCTTGGTAAACATCACTAAGAAAATTTTAATGTTTATGAAGGATACCATAAATCTTAATTTGATATATATAGCAATTTAAGATTTTCAATTTTCGCTATTTAATAAAAAATGCCTTTGGATCATAAAGGATACTTTTAGAGGAAGTGATTAAATGTAACTGCCCCTCCTCCCCGTACATCTACCTTCTATGTCCTCGGATAAAAATCAAATGAAAATTAATCTCAGGTTCAAAGTGATGTTAACTGAATTCAGAAACCTTATGATGTCCTCTACTTTCTTTGAAGCATCATTTGACAACACAAGTACAATTTCAGCATAGCTGTTGATTTTCACTTGTAGTTTTTATTTTTTAATTCTTGTGGGGAGAGAGATTTAATCTCAAACTTCATTGGTAAATTACATTGATGAATGCATTCTGACAGGAAGCTTTCCTGAAATGAAAAGGACTCATGTGTAAGGGTGGGAATAACTATTCTAAGAGCTTTTTCATGGTGCTCGTTGCCAAGGAAACCACTGCTTTGTCTGTACGTGTTTGGAATGGCTGCCTCATTAGAACTCAGGCTCCCAGACAGTCACTTTCTGATACTGATGAAATGAAAGGGATGAACCTATTTTAGTTGGTTAACTCCAAATTAAGAAAAATAGCATAATTAAAAGAAGGATTTCTAACAGCTAAACATATAGAATTATAAGGAAACTGTAAAGGTAATATTGATTAGGACCTTTCGGTCACTTGTGTGACTGGAAGAATATTTTTATTCTTTTCTTTCCCTTTGCCTATTTTTATATTTATATATTTATGGAAGAATAAGCAAATGGCATACTATGTATTAGTGGCACCAAATAAACACTGGATGTGATATATCCTGATATTTGCACAAATATGCATATATTTCTCCCATTAACAATTCATTTTCTCCTTGCAGTGACTGGCCTGTGTCACAGCTACAAAATTATCAGAGTAGACTGAATTCATTTTCATTGACTCAGGGGCATAAAAGGTATTGAAAACCTGTGTTAGAAACCCAAGTTGGGGTAGTTTTCATTTTTCTTGAAAGAATAAAGCAGTGGCATACTCACAAATTATATGAGCCAATATTAACAAAAAAGAGGGTAATGTAACTTTCATTATTGCTCTAAACTTAAAATATTTTTAAAAAAAACTATAGCAAGCAGGCATGAAAACATCTCAGATTCAAGGAAGCTCTGACTCACTCACAAGGTAATATTACCTCTTCCTAATTTTTCTCTGAGTCAGATTTCCTTTGGCAATTCATTGGCCTTTAAACTTTCTGTTCTTGACTCATGACAAAGAGATGAAGGAGCAGTTTTATAGACTCTTCTCTTTCAAAAACAACTTCTATAAATTCCTTGTTCTGTCATTCTATTTAAGCATATTCAAGGTATCAAATCTTAAATATTATCTAATGATTTATCCTGAGGGGAAAAAATATACAAAATTTGAAGGAAAATTTTACCCCTCCAGATTTTTTAAATCGATATCCCTGAAATGTTAGTTTCAATAATATTGACAATAGTGATTTTTTTCTTTTTTTTTTTTTTTTACCTGTAGCACCATTTTCAGGAAGAGCAGTGTCAAAATGATCTTCTGGACTTTGCAAGCCTAGTTTTCATTGGCAATATAAAAAGTTTGGTTTTATACATGCTAAGCTTAAAATGCCTATTAGACATTCAAGAGGAGATGCTATTAAGGAATCTTTTCAAAGGTAGAATGCACAAGACATGATTTTTAACTGAGTGTGGAATGAGAGGAAGGTGGAGATAAATTCAGGGTTTATCATGACTCCCAGGCTTGGATGAATAAAAGTTATTAACTTTATAGTCATTCATTGAGGTCGGAACCACTAGAGCAATGGTTCTCTTGGCTACACAGGAGCATCATCCAGGGAGCTTTTAAAAATACTAATGCCGAGATCCAACCTCAGAGATTTTTATTCAATTGATAAGGGGTTGGGTCTAGAATTGCATTTAAAAATTGTTCCCCTGGTAATTCTAACGTGAAGCCAGATTTGGGAACCTTGACACTAAATCTTATTATGGTACTTCTTAAACTTTCCTGAGCATTAGAGGCTCATGAAACATTTAAAAATCCCAATACCCAGGCAGCACCCCAGATTAATTAAATCAATACCTGTGAAGTGGCCCCAGAATTTTAAATTTCCCCAGGCGATTCCCCTGAGAGTTTGGGTTGAGGCTCACGATACTAGAGGAAGAGTAGTTTAGGTGAAGGAGCTGGTGTTAGAAAGAAACATTGGATTTGAATTGGATCTGGGACACCCACCTGAAAGTCCTTAGTAGACACTTGAATACGAATCGGAAGCTACAGAGCACAAGTCTAATATAAAATGTGGATTATGGAAACATATATTTAGAATAATGGAACACCTCAGGGAGAAGGGAGTCATCAGGGCCCTTATAAAGAATGAAGAAAAAAGGAGCCAAGAGCAGAAGCTTGGGAAATATTGGCCTTTGAGAAGAGGGAAAAGAATCAGAACTGAAAACAGAACAAATGAAGGGATTTGGAAAGCTGAGACATTATGAACCCCGGTTATTCATATTCTCTCATCTCTCTCCCTCCCTCCCTCTTCCTTCCTCCTTCTCCTCCTCTCTCACTCTATCCCTCTTCCTCCCTACACAATCAGCTCTTTCTCTCTCTCATCAGACCTTTACTACTTCTTTCCACGCTAAATTTTGCTTTTATCCTGGATAATATCTAGGTTGATGAATATAAATCATATCATTTCAAATTCTTTGACGTACATTTATTAATTTTCTCCCATACTTCACATAACAGACCCAATGTCTTGGTTTATAGCGTCCATGACAATTCTTGGACATTTCTTTATCCAAAACTGTTTCAAACCTGAAACTTCAATCTTTCATCTATTCAAACAATGCTCTGTTTCAAACAAATTCATGCCAGTATTCTCAGTGTTTAAATCTCTTGTCTTTAGCTCATATTTTCCCTGATAACAAGTATTGATCTCTCTAACCGTTCTCTTTTTCTTCTCTTCTATCTTGATATCCAAGTGCTATTGAAGAAGCTCACATATTTATATAGATTATGATGCTCTAAATCTCAGCTGGTCAATATGCAACTATTTGAAAATTATCTTGATCGGTTACTTTTCCCTATATAGGTTATTCTAAATTTTTACCAATTTCTTCAAATCCCTCACATTACTGCCACTACTACTGCAGAAGGTGAGTATAATCTTAGAGAAACTTATGGCTATCAGTCAAGTCCCTCGACTTCCTGTCCTAATCTCCTTATACAACAAATAGAAAAGAAAACAACAGAATTATAATTGTATTCCCTTCCACATCTTTTTCTTCAGTCGGGGGGGATGAGCTGTTCACCATTCTTTCTCTGGGGATGATTTCCCCACTATTGACCTTGAGCTCTATCTTCTCTTTCTTCCATAACCTGGATCTCATAATCTCAAGTTTTTTTTTAAGTTCTGTTCCGACACACTTGGCTCTCTCATAATTCCTATTGTCAATTCTCTTATTTTCCTCCCTCAGTTTCCTCTCCTATTTGCAGTCAAATGCCTGAAAACAATCCTCTATACGATGGTTTTTCAAACTTGATTATATATTAGAATCTCCTGGGGAGTTTTTGGAACACACTGATGCCCAATCCCTTACCTCAGAAATTCTGATTCGATTGGTCTAGAGTAGAGCATCGGCATTGGTATTTTTTTTAACTCCCCATGTGATTCTGATATGTAGCCAGCTACTGTTCTTCTAACTCAGGCTATAGTTACTCTTTCCTCACTCTTTTGCTCCAACTAGTTTCTACTTCTACACCTCCCCCAAAAATATTCTCTTAAAGGGCACCAATATCTCCTTGATTTTCAAGTCTAGTTAACTATTTGCAGTGTTCATATTAATTTTTCATACTGAGCCTCTGTCAAAACTGATCACTCTATTTTTCTTCAAAAGCCTTTGCTTCCGATCCTTTGCACTGCTGAGGTGAAATCTTGCTTATTACTTAGCTTTTTGCTGATCTCAGTATGGACAGTGTATCAACAAAACCAAAAAGGCTGGACAGACTTGTTCTGTAAATATAAAAAGTGACTGTTTCGTATATGTGTTTTTTGTGGTAGTGGAATATTTCCTTAAAGTAAAGCTTTGCTTAAGCAGATAGAGTGATGCTTTGTTTGGCAAGTTTAAAATGACAATAAAATGGTAAGAAATAATATAAATGTTGAAGAAAGCATCAGAACTGTAGGACTCCAAGTTTAATAAACCATCTTAAAAAAAACCCAATGTGTCTAGAATATACTATGTTTTCTTGCTTAAAATCATTGCTTTAAGTTTTTTGTTCAAAAAATAAAAGTTTGAAGGCAATAAAAAAAATTCACTTTTTTTTGAGGAAAATTAGCCCAGAGCTAACATCTGCCAATCCTCCTCTTTTTGCGAGGAAGACGGACCCTGAGCTAACATTTGCACCCATCTTCCTCAATTTTATATGTTGGATGCCTACCACAGCATGGCGTGCCAAGCGGTGCCACGTCCACACCAGGGATCCAAACCAGTGAACCCCGGGCCACCGAAGCAGAACATGCAAACTTAACTGCTACACCACCGGGTCGGCCCCACATTCACAGTTTTAAAAGACATGGATTTGAAGGCAGAATTTAGAAATAGAAAGACTAACTGGAAAACGATTTCATTAATCAAAATGTAGGGGATAAAGCCTTGAATGAAAATTTTGAAAGTAAAAGTGGGTAAGAAGAGACAAACGTGTTTCCCTTGCCTGAGTAGATGATATTCAACAAGATGCAGCTAAGATGGATGTCGAACAGTATACCACCTATGTTTCCTTCTAGGAGTTTTATCATTTCAGGTCTTACATTCAAGTCTTTAATCCATTTTGAGTTAATTTTTGTATATGATGTAAGATAATTGTCTACTTTCATTCTTTTGCATGTGGCTGTCCAGTTTTCCCAACATCATTTATTGAAGAGACTCTCCTTTCTCCATTGTATTCTCTTGGCTCCCTTATTGAATATTAGCTGTCTATAGATGTGCGGGTTTATTTCCGGGCTCTTGATTCTGTTCCCCTGATCCATGTGTCTGTTTTTGTGACAGTATCATGCTGTTTTGATTGCTATAGCTTTGTAGTATGTTTTGAACTCAGGGAGTGTGATACCTCCAGCTTTGTTCTTTTTTCTCAGAATTCCTTTGGCTATTCAGGATCTTTTGTTTTTCCATATAACTTTTAGGATTCTTTGTTCTATTTCCTTGGGAAATGTCATTGGAAGTTTGATAGGGACTGCATTGAATCTGTAAATTGCTTTAGGAAGTATCGACATTTTAAAATAAACAAATGGGGTTATATCAAACTAAAAAGCTTCTGTGCAGCAAAGGAAACCATCAACAAGATGAAAAGACAACCTAACAATTGAGAGAAGATATTTGCAAATCATATATCTGATAAGGGGTTAATATCCAAAATATATAAAGAACTTACAACTTAGCAACAAAAAGCAAGCAACCCAGTTAAAAAATAGGCAAAGGATCTGAACAGACATTTTTCCAAAGAAGATAAACTGATGTCCAACAGGCACATGAAAAAATGTTCAATGTAACTAATTATTAGGGAAATGCAAATCAAAACTACAATGAGATATCACCTCATGCCTGTCAGAATGGCTGTAATTAACAAGACAAGAAATAACAAGTATTGGGGAGAATGTGGAGAAAAGGGAACCATCATACATTACTGGTTGGAATGTAAACTGGTGCAGTCACTATGGAAAACAATATGGAGATTCCTCAAAAAATTAAGAATAGAAATACCATATGATCCAGTTATTCCACTTCTGGGTATTTATCCAAGGGACATGAAAACACTAATTCAAAAAGATATTTGCACCTCTATGTTCATTGCAGCATTATTCACAATAGCCAAGACTTAGAAACAACCTAAGTGCCTGTCAATGGTTGAATGGATAAAGAAGATCTGATATATACACATGGAATACTACTCAGCCATAAAAAGATGAAATCTTGCCATTTGTGACAACATGGATCAACCTTGAGGATATTATGCTAAGCAAAATAAGTCAGACAGAGAAAGTCAAATACCATATGATTTAACTCATAAGTGGAAGATAAAAACCACCAGAACAACAAACACATAGATACAGAGATTGGATTGGTGGTTACCAGAAGGGCAGGGCCTGAGGTGGGGTGGGTGAAAGAGATAATAGGGTACGTGTGTACAATGACGGATGGTAATTAGTCTTTGGGAGATGAATGTGACATAGTCTATACAGAAATTGAAATATAATGATGCACACCTGAAATTTATATAATGTTATAAACCAACATTATCTCAATAAAATAAACAAATAAATAAAAGGAGAAAAATGTGAAAGAGTTTAAAGTGATAAGTGGAAGAACTCAATAATAGGTTGTATTTTACAGTGAAGAATGAAGAGAAAAAGATGATTTTGAAATATTTATCCTGAGCAATGGCAAGATTTGTGTAACAAGTGGCAGTATAGGATAGTTGAAAAGAAAAATGATTTCGGATGGGAGAAATGATTTCCAGTTAAGAAATGATAATTTTGAACTTAATGGCTGGCCATTTATGTGACTATTGAGAGTCAGTGCACTTGTCAATGTGGAAGTGCAACATATGGGAAATGCCAAGATGGGAGATATTGCTTTAAGTGTCATCTGTACAAGTGTGGACATTCACATTTTAAGAGTGGACGAGATTTCTAAAAGAGTAATTATAAACAATGACAGTATGAACGTTGAGAAATGCCAGCATTAAAGAAGATGCAGCATGATGTGATGAGAGAATGTAGTCTCTGAAATCAGATTGACTTGTGTTTGTATTATGGTTTCAGCACAAACAACTTACGTGATCTCAGGCTTGCCTCTTAACTAGTCAGTTTCATTTTATTCACTTATAAATCAGAGAAAATCTTATCTTCCTCAGAGGATTGAGGGAATCTGCGTGTGTGCGCACATGTGTGTATGTTTGGACAGAGAATACAAATTATTACTTAATGGATATTTCTGTTTTATTATAGATTACAAATATAAACCAAATAAAAGTTAAGTCACAGTAGCATGAGGGGTTAGAGGGTATAAGAAAAATGCAGTGTTTTACAAAACAAGAGAAGAAGGTTTTAATGACAGTGGATGGTCAACAATTTGAAAAATCACTATGAAAAATTATTTCTAGAAGTGATAAATCTCTCCATTATAATGATAATAACAGCCTAGTATCACATCTGTTAATTTGTTACTTCTCAAAATTGAAACACAAAGTACTTGTATGCACATTACCTTATTCACCTTATTAATGTGTAAAGGGAAGCAAGTAATTTCCAGATTTTTAAACACATATATTGTTTTTATTACAAATCCAAATTTTGATTGGAAAATGAGTGCACGAATGAGATAAAAAATAAGGAAGTGACAAATGATTTGCTAGTAAAAGGAAGCAAGATTTCTTCCAGATTTCTCCTCAGAGGCAACTACTGTTGGTTTCTTGTATTAACCTCTTACATTTTTGTGCGCGTGTACAAGCATATCTGAATATGGTCACTACATTTTTGTTTTTAAATGGAGAGGTGTGTGTGCATATGTGAGTGCTCACACACACTTCTCTCTCTCCCTGTATTTCTCCACATTTGGGGGATCATTCTCCCAATATAGATTGTTTTTTGTCTTTTTCATCGTCCTTCTCCCCTCCTCCTCCTTCAAATTGCCTAACACTTCATTCCACAACATGACAAAATCTATGTAGCTGTTTCCTTACTGATAGACACTTAGGGTCATGTAATTGCTGTTAAACCTCTGTAAATGTTGTCAGTCTTATAATTAACAGAAGGCTTTCATATTATAACTGGAAGTGTCAGAGAAAATTGTATTTTTTTCCATCTGTACCCACAGCTTAAAGCTAAACAGATTCTGGAACGATCAGGGCATTTCTGGGTTTTCACTCTGCTGAACTCCAAATCAAAAAGTGAAGGATTTTTGAAGTTAGTACATACTGAAACTTCCAATCTAGTACAGCAACCCAGGAGCTGCATTGGGAGACTTAGAATCTTTCCGGAAGGGATGGGTAGTGAACAAACCTGATATATGAGATCTGTATGGCCGACAGATTACACTTGTGTCGATGGCATAGCAAGACATTTTGATTGACTAAAGCCATGTGCACAGTAGGTATGCTTGTCTGGTCTACATGAATGCCCTTGTGCACCTCAGCATATTAAAGCAGCTGAAGATGACCCCAAGAGGGAGGTGGTCTGATTTGTTTTTTAAGCTTTAGTCCCTGTACAAAAAATATATAGCTGCCTTGTTTCTGGCTCCAATATGTGATCTCATTATGAGCAAATAATCGCAAAATTCTTTGTCTTTTGTGACTTGAGACATAGAGGATCATAGAGTTGGCAGAGAATGATTTGGATTTACATAATTTATAGATATGACCTCCCAAATATTGATAATTAGTTGATTGAAGTCTCATCTTTCCACCTTCAGAAGAACAAGTTATAGGAAGTGGTAATTACAAGTTAGAATTAAACTGAATGAAGTTAAAGAGAACTCACAGCATCAGATTCCCTCCCAGGGAAGAATTACATTTGCACAAGTGGAAAGATCTTTGCAATTCTCACTAAGCTAAAATGTGTTTCTAGTTGTGTTTGTAGATTGGGATCATTCTGAAAATAGTCACTTCCTACATCCTCATTTTCTGTATAAAAACAATGTTTACTGGGAGTAAATTTCTTCCTGAGATTCAATTTCTGAATATTCACAAGGTGAAAATTGTGCTCACCTCTATTCAAACGGAGATTCTCTGAATTGCGATTGGGCAGCTGAACCTCAGACAGAACATATCACTTTTAAATGGGTGTATTGTAAAAGGACCTGAAGTGTGTGTGCATGTGTGTGTGGTGTGTGTCAGTGTTGCATGGAAGCTATGTGGATGGAGAGATACAAAGCATAAAGACATATGCATATATAACATGATTGTCAAATAATTAAAATGAGATTGTGTCTTCAGTGGAAAATAATACAAGGCAAATTCTTAAATCTTTATTTTTTTATTTTCATATCTGATCATTTCTACCATTATCTGTGTTTTTCCAGGAGAGCTCTAAAAACTACAAGTAAATTAAAATATATTAGAATTTTTATTTGCATGATAATATTTGTTGCCTAATTTATATATTTCTCAGTAGGACTTTTATATTAAATCAATGCTTTTGTTTTTTAACGAGTCCATTCTTAAAGATACCAAGGTATTATCATTATTACTTGTAATATAGTCACATTTTAAACAACCTAAATGTGTACTACAAAGAGAAAAGTGGTGACATATCAGTGGTATGAAACAACCTACAAACCATTGAAACTAATGACACAGATCTATATCCATTGACATGGAAGGGGTATAGGAAAAATTGATAAATTGCTTTTTTTAGTAAAAATCATTCATTTGTATAAACAAAATTCTATACCTGCAAGGCTGTAGCATTACGCAACTCTAACAGGTATGTTATAGATATTTCTGCATACAAATACACAAGGCAGAGAAATGATTAGTATTTTAAAAATGTATATATGTTTATATTTATGTGGAAAAATTATGGGAGCAAACGCTGCAAATTATCAACAGTGGAAACCCTTAAGAGGTAGGATGGTGGAAAGGGTATAAGGGGGGTTAATTTTGCTTTTCATTTTGCTTTACACACCTTTGTATTACTTGAATTTTTCAACTAAATTTGCATTACCTCCACAATATTTTTCTTAAAAATATAACTATAATTGGAATTCTAGTTTGTGAATTGTACATCTGTTTAATTCATGTACTATCATCAGTTTCTACACTAACTTCACAAAAATACCGGAATCCCACCAATTAAAGAAAACAAAAAATAAAAAAGAAGCCAAATAAAGAAGAAAACAGACTAAAACCAAGCCTTCTCTTAGGGACATCACTTTTTATGCCAGGCCTTGAAATGAGGTGGTATAAACTATCTTTGACTTCTCTCTCTCCTAAAGATGTTTGACTTAAATCACCAGCTCCAAATTCTGTAATGCACCACAAAGATAGTCATTGCTTTACATGCCTTCTAAAATACCAGTCTGGTTCAGGCTACTGTCTTCCTACTTGGATTATATTTAGTAGCTTCTTCCCTGGTTTTCCTGCTTCTATTTCTTACCTTGGCAGTCACCTCTATACATTGCCGTAGGGTTAGCTTCCTAAAGCACAGATGAAATCACATTGCTGTACTTAACAAAATATTTATGGGCTCCATCATTCAGGGGACAATAAGTTTTAAGTTTCTGGGCATAACAGCTAGGACCCTTCATGTCCTGGTGTCAGATTGCCTATTAACATCACTTTAACTGCACCCTTCCAATCACGCCTCATCTTCCATAGTCACAATATGCCGTGCCATGCCTCGGGTCTTTTTACCATGTCGTTTACTTCTTTTATTCTCCTCATCTTTCAAGACTCACCACAAATACCACTCTCTCTAGGAAACTGTTCATGTTATCTGACAACAGAATTAAATATCTCTGTTCTTTGAGAGCACTAGGCTTGACCTATATTAGCAATCTTATTTCATCTGCATGTACCTTAGTTGGTTTTTTAATTTGTTTCTCTCTTCACTATATAATTTGTTTCTTGAAATCAGGACCTACCTTCAAGTGATCTATGAATTCTCAGGACTCAAAATAAAATTGTGTCCAATGAATTTGTTTGCCTTGCTTTTATCCAAATATATTTAAAATTCCTTTAGCCATATACTTATTACAGCAAAAAGAAGTGTCACCTTAGTTCTATTCTAAAATTAATACATGTCCTATCCACTTGTTTCAATAGATTTGGAATACTATATTTCCAACCATTTGTGGATTTGCATCTTTATTTTACTGATGCTCTGAAGATGTGCTGTCCAGTATGGTAACCAATAGACAGATGCACCTATTTACATTTATATTTAAATTAATCAAAATTAAATAAAAAATGCACTTCCATAGTTATGCTAACCATGTTTAAAAGGCTGTTTCTGTATTATAAAAATCTCCATTGTCACAGAATTTTCTACTAGACTGCATTGCTCTAAAGTTTAAACTCAAAATACAAATTATGCCTATGCTCAATTGGTGACAACCTTATACGGAAATGCCATGTTTACAATTGAAACTTAGCATTGCTTTTACCTAAGTTTTGTATGTCTGTACTACTAGCTTACTAGGCAACTGAAATAGGGGCTAATATCATTTCTCCAGCACTTCCAGATTTCAATAATACGGTTGATTGCATATATCCCTTTACACATTTGGGTTACATGGATCACACTGTCAGTACTTTGGGAAGAGGATGTGAGGGAATGACTGTGCATATTTATGGAATGCATATTATTAAATGAAAGTCCCAGATCCCAGTGATAGAAGATCTAACCATTCTGAGTATCTTATTGGCCAATTTAGTGAAAGAATGTCAAAGAGGGTACCAGGAGAGAACGGATGTTCAGGGCTCAGATATAAAATTCTACTTGTTCTCACTTCTAATGTGGAAATGTCCCATCCTTACACAAAGGTCACACACAATGTCACACTTTTAAGCCTTTATCATGGTATTTACTTCACTCATTCTCCTTGTCCTTCAAGGCTTACCTTGAGTTTTCCTCCCCCTGTATATTTCTCCCCACTGGTCAGGAAGTGTGCAAGCACAGAATGAAATGAAAAAAGGAAATTCCTCTACTTGGGATGAGGACTGGCTTCTCTTGGCTGCAGTATTTTGGATCCCATGATAACAGCATTTTTCACGCAGACCAGATATATATTTGATCATCTAACACAGAAGTTAAAACTTCGACATCTGCTTGACAACCACCAGCTTGCTGACTCTATTTCACACCTATAAAAGAACTTGCTGCCATTTTTGGTAACTAGGTGAGCTATCTCTTTCCCTTTGAAAAGACATACCCCTGATGCTTTGATGGTGAGAGACTGCCTCACGACACTCTTTCTCTGTTACTAAAGTAATGTAGTTTTGATTTCATAATCTTAGCAGAAATTCATTTATCAATGGAGGGAACAAAAATGTAACAAAGGGTCAAATTGTTATTACTGGAGACATAATAACCTCCACCAAGTGACCTCTAGTAATGGAGAGACTCCTTGGTGGGAAGAAGGTTTTCATGTCGACACTTTCCTGATGGAGAACTCTTTGCACTACAATCAGTGAAGTATGTGTACAGCTTTATATTTGATATGACGAGTTAAAAAAATTGTCTTAGAAAGCTATAGAATTAAGTAGTAGCGTTAGCTTTTTTCCAAAGTGGAAGTAAAAATGATGTAGGAGACGATAATCCCCTCAAAATTTTAGTCTAATCAATTTGCATAAGAATATTTGCAAAATATTCATCCCACAAAGTTAATTTTCACTAATAACACCTACGAATTTCCCCTCTGCAATGCTCTTTTTTACATGAACAATATTCCCTTTAGCACATTATATAGAATATGCAGTATATGTAAATTACTATTGAATTGCTTTGAGAATAAGGTACTCATTCAATATACGTGTATTAACACTACCAAAGCAAAAAACAAAAAAACCATACTGTCTTTTCTCTACTTAGACATACCAACCTCCTATGCCTTATATTTGCTTTTATGTGATTATTCAAATATATTTATATTCTGCATAATTGCAAAACAATTTTAATTAGGCAACCAAGTGAACAAAGATTCCCCATCATTTTAAACCTCTTTATTTTGTTATCATTTTCTTTTTTCTGCATTCATGATTTTGCAAGTTACCATAAGGTGAAACATCGAAAGATTTCTCCGGGCAAAGTCTAAGATCACTATGTTAGGATTACTGAACAAATGTATTCAAATGCATTTTCATGACTGAATTTTTATTAAGCAAGTTCAGTGTTTACCTTTTCCCTGTGTATATGAAAACTGTTATAGGATTTTTCTGAAAATAACATCATCCAGATAAAAATGTTGAAAATGTCCCAAAACACACAAGGCTCATAAAGAGTGCGGGAAGCCAGCGTGCCAGCTAATCTAGTTCACCATTCTCATAAAGGGCAATGGTGGCACTTTAGAGCCAGCACATCCATTCATTTTCATTGTAATAAAACCATTCCTGAAAGTGACTTTGTCCAGAGTAAATGGCTCTGTGTTATAACATGATGTACTTCAGAGGGAAATTGTCATAGATCACCAAATAATGTGACCATCTTAGATCTTAATAAAAAGTTCTCTGTTCATTCAAGTATCTTTTTGCAAACGGAGACTATATTACTCTCTTTCCAAAACTTCGCTCAGCGTTTCAGTGGAAAGAGGTCAAATACAGATGCTATCCTGGCCAAGAAATGGAAAGAAATACAGAGGAAATAAACAGGTGTTTCTCTGTTTTCATAAGGAAACAAGTTAACTTTTTGCATTTAAACAGCAAAGAAAAGCTGACATGCCATAAAAGATAAAATTCTGATGTAAAAATTATTGGCTAAAAGCAAAATCATGACAGTAATAGTGATATGTATTTGGTGGATATGACTTGCTTTTTTTTTAGAAGAAGTAGTTTTTAAAAAGTGTATTGCATTATAATAACTTTAAAAATATATTTATTTTGTTATAAACCCTTATTAAGCTGAGTCACTGAAGTACAAAAAGTATTTGACTTCGTTTGTAATATACTTTTATAAATGAATTTCTTATGTGGATCATGAACATAACATAGACTGATGTTTAACATAAATATAGAAAGAATTGCATTTTCTGATTATAATTACATAGAATAGATACGCATCTGTATTCTCAAAAACATTTTATTAAAAATCATATAATCACCCATTTCACCAAAAGTGAAAGAAAAATAGTAAATAAGCATAAAGGAGAAAGACCAGAGTAAGAGAAACAGTGAAGGAAAAGGCAATAGAAATATTCCTGGTTTTTTATTAAATTTTTAATTCTGCTCTTACTGCTGACTTAAAACAATGGGAGTCTGCAAACCCTCAGTCTGGGTTCAGTGTTACCCTGTCTTAGTTTGGTTTAAAAAAGAGGCAAGAAGAGGCAAGGATAGAAAAACCATTCCTTGGCAAGAAAATGCTTCTGATAGGGTTACAGTTTCACTATGTCATTTCAATGTACAATTTTCATTGTGTTTCTTTTTTCTTTTCTTTTTTTTTTTTTTTGAGGATGATTAGCCCTGAGTTAACATCTGCTGCCAATCCTCCTCTTTTTGCTTGAGGAAGACTGGCCTTGAGCTAACATCCATGATCATCTTCCTCTACTTTATATGTGGGATGCCTGTCATAGCATGGCTTGATGAGCAGTGCCATGTCCACACCCGGGATCTGAACTGGCGAACCCCAGGCCACCAAAGTGGATTGTGCCCACTTAACCGCTGCGCCACCGGCTGGCCTCAATTTTCATTGTTAATTGGAACAATGTTAATTGTGTTAATTATGATCTGTATTAATGGGTGGTTCAAAGACTAGACTAGTATAGTTCTGCAGAGAATAAGAACAGCCACTCTTCTCCTACCTTCCACGAGCATGCACAGGAGAGCCCCGCAGAAGGCGGTTACTCTACTTTGCAATCACATTTCTCTTGGTGCATAAACTCTCTGGGGCACAGACTAGTGGCCTCTATAGACCCACACTGATAGTTTTTCTCTAAAAGTGGTTTACACTAAAGAGAAAGGGCCTTTGTGATGATTTGCTTCAAATTCTCACACATTTTGAAACTTTTTTAATATAAAGAATTTTTCACAAACGGACACAATAATAGTCTCCAATTGCATTCAGTGCTGTAAAATGCCTAATATTTTACTATGGGACAATTATAACTTTCAAATGACGGTGCAATTTTAATATATTCATCACTACAAATTTCGAACAGTGTTTCAGGTTTGCCTTCTGAAGCAATAATGAGGAGTTTGCTTCCATTTTTGACAAGTCAGACAAACTTTCAAACATTTGAGACAATTAAGTTCTGTGGTTGATGGTGGTAGCTCTAGTTTTGCTTCCGCACTTGCTTCTTCATCTTGCATCTCTTTTAACATTTCCCTTGGAGATCATATCCCAAAGCCAGGTGGTGTAGAACAGATTTTCTCAAACTTAGGACTATTGACATTTCAGGACAGAAATTACTTGTTGGAGGATGTCCTGTGTATTATAGAATGTTCAGCAGCATCCCTGGCCTCTATCCACTAGATTCCAGTGGCACACATTTGTGACAACCAAATATTTCGCCAGATATTGCCAAATGCCCCCTGACGGAGTAATCAGAGAACATTCTTCCCCTATATCCATACAAAAAGAATTCCCTGTCATCCAGGAAATTCATAGAGAAGCTTATTTGGGTTGATAATGACTGTGACAGACACCGTTGGTTGCCTCCCCAATCAATTCTTTTTTTCTATCTATTCAGAGAAGCCTGACTGTGATTACGGTGGTATGAAAATGTTGAAAAAAATAACACTTCCTAATCTTTTAGGCAGCTAGGAGAAGCTACTTGATGCAGTTGTGGCAAATGAAAAGCAAACAGAAGGTAAGGTGATGCTTCTAGAAAGCTCTTTAAAAGGAAAAACAATTATCCAGCATCGTTTGTCCTTTGTCTCTCTATCTTCTTATTGCCTAGGCTACAGATGCAATATTAATGATGCAAGAACAGTTTTGTGGCCATGAGGGCTAAGCAAGGCTCTAAGAACATTGTCCCAAGAAGATTTTAAGAGTCTTGGCCCTTGATGATGTCCTTGCTCATCTTTGCCCTACCCTTGGACTAGCTATTCCAGATATTTTGTTGTGGGGAAGAATAGTGAGGGGCCTAAGTGTTTTAATCCACTAGTTTTATTTTTCCTTCTGTAAAGAAATTTAAGTTAATACAGTCTCTTACTAATAGCGATAGCTGTACTTTAGGAAAAAAATAAAACAGATATCTATATTATAAATATCCCAAGCCTCTTCTCATGTTCAAGCTGTTATCATATATACTTTTTTCAACCATTCCACATTTATCATGTTTCAACCACAATGAGCAACTTACCTTTCTCGGCCCCAGATATAAAAAAATAAAAAAACCCAATATATTCCCTCAGAGAGTTTCTTAGGATAGGGAAAACAAAATTATATGGAACTGCTAGTGTTTTATTATAATCATGTGAAAATTATCAGGAGAAGAACAGGAAAATATTAGACACGATAGGAGATGAGCTTCAATGCAAAAGTAGAAAAACAGTAATAATACATCACTGTTAAATCATTCAAAATGAATGATAAAGGCAGGAGTAGCTATTTCTGAAAAATTTATAATTTTTTATCCATTACCTCATCATTATATATGAGGACGTTAAACAAAATCTGAGTTTTAAATTTCCGAAAACTGTCTGTTGGCTATCCATTTGCTTTCTCTTTAACTGTATGTCAAGACCAGCACATATTCTAGCGCCTAACTAGGATCAAATTTTTTGTTGTTGTTTCGTGATATATAATAATATCTTTTCACCCCAAAGACCTTTGCTAAGAAACCAAGTAAATTGTTTCCCATAGGTATGCCATTAGGAGCAACTTTCTGCTAAAGAGTCCCCTGCCACACACGTGGACGTGCTCCTGTCTCCCTTGTGCCTGCCCTAGGGTTTACTGATTACATTCCTCTCACTCCCCTCAGCACATTTCCTTCACGAGCACTAGACTGTGTCATTAGTTAGGACTCATCGGTTGTGGCATAATCATATCAATTCCTGCCCAGTGTCTTCTGTCCTCATTTAAATATAAATTTCTCTTCTATTGCCAAGCTATCAAATATGTTTTATTCACTGAGTCTTGTAATAAAAGGTGAAACAGCACAGTCTGCACTCAGCAGCAAGATAAAACAATGGTTGTAACATTCAAATTACTGCATGCATTTTTCTAAGATACTTTATTTTTGAAAAATCTAACAACTATGTAATCACATATATATATATCTGCTGATTACTGTTGGTAATCTGGGCAAATGCTTATGAAAAAAATCAGGAAATTGTCAATCATATTGAGTTCCTTTTTTTTAACGGATTGCCCATCATCTTGGAATTGATCCAGAATGTAAAGGTCTTGAAGCTTCTTTTAATCAGTATTTCCTAAATACCAATCTACTGACAGAAAAAGACGCTCCAGCCTTTTGAACTTGAAAGCCTAATACAGTCACTATTTTAAATGGGATTTCTTTATTTTTAATGAAACATAATGAAAGGTAGACATACATTCTCACAATTTTGTGTACAATTCTCTTTTAGTTTTATCCACTTAAGCACCACCATTGGGGTTTATTATATTTTCGTTCATTTTTTAAAAAAAACATTGTTAGTGCCACTCCCCGCTGCTGTTATTTTAACGTTGAACGTCAATTGCTCCGGAGTTTGTGGTATATACACAAATATTACTTTTGTGTTGGATTACCACTAACACTGCCTTGTGTTACCACTCAAACCTGCAGTAGTGGCAGAAATTAAAAACAGTGAATACCAAACTTTCCCACAGAATTTTACTACATATGATAATTTTAAAATTCTCATTTATTTAGTTTCTACTTTATTGACAGATTGAAGTTCAACTATAACCAATTTTAAAAGAAAGAGGTACAATCGAGTTATGACACAGTTTGGTTACAATTCCATATTAAAATTGTATTTTGATATTTCTCAGTACTATTACTAAGAATTATCTGATATCTTAGATACATCTCAGGTGCTTATATTTCTACACAACAAAAATAGAAAGAATTCAAGAAATGAAAACTGGTGAAAATGACAAAGAAATGATGCATTTTTTTTGAATGAACAAACCAGTCTTTGCAATGTCATTCAATATAACTTCATTTCTGTCTTTCGCGGTTCTATAAAACTTTTTCAGGAAAGGTTCCCTAGTCCACTAGATAAAAATCCGAGCACTTCTATAAATTCAGTTTTGTTTTTTAAAAAATTTACATGCTTTTTATTTTTGTTGTTCTTGTTTTTCTCTAAATAATCATAAACTAACTCTGGATTCAGCTCTCCCCTTGAGAAAACTGTATAAAAACTGTGTATAGAGGTGTCAAAAAGAAGCCAAGCCATTAAAGATTGCAGAGTAAAGTACTGAAAAAAAGACACTTGAGAGTGGGGAAAGCTGTAGGCTATCCTTTGCCCCTTCAGGGATTTTCCTGTTTGTAAATGTTTATTGATAGGCTGAGAAGCTAAGCAGAAATGTTGACAGTCTTATAGTGCTGAGGGGGATAAAAATATGACACAGGACTCCACGGAGGAAGGTCCCTTTTAAAAACCCAAGCTTTCATCTGAAACCCCAAAGGCCTAAGAGAAAGGAGGGAAATGAAGAAGATTATCATTCACAGGATTTGCAGCCCAACCAGAAACCAGCTTACTTGTTGCTTGCTTGAAAGTGATCTGCACCAAACTTAGACCACCTCCAAAAAGCAAAATCAGTCTTCTGTGGAAAAAGATAATGCAAACCAGACTTTTTTATCTTATCAAAAAAATTTTCATAAACAATGAGCATCATTTAAATATATGTGTATATGTGTATGTATATACATACAATAATAAAAGATGAGTTTGATTAAACACTGAAAGAGGAAAAATAAAGTAGAAACAAGCCCAGATCCAAATAATGAAATACTGGGGTCATGAGAAAAACTTTAAATATTTGTGATTCAATAAAGAAACATAAAAGGCCAGCCCAGTGGCATAGTGGTTAAGTGCTCTGTTTCAGCAGCCTAGGGTTTGTGGGTTCAGATCCCAGGCACAGACCTACGCACCACCCACCAGGCCATGCTATGGCAGCATCCCATGTACAAAAATGGAGGAAGATTGGCACAGATGTTAGCTCAGGGCCAGTCTTCCTCACCTAAATAAATAGATAAGTAAATAGATAGATAGACAGACAGATAGATAGATAGATAGATAGATAGATAGATAGATAGATGGAGGCTTAGAATATTCCAAAATGAGGAAAAACTTTGTCACGGACTGAAGAAGTGTTACAATAAAGCAAGATAAATACAGAGATAACTGTATAGCTCGTATTGTAAAACTAAGGTACTAATGACACAGAGACAATCTTAAAGTAGTTCTAGAAAAAGACATTATTTTTCAAAGGAGTGACAGTAGGACTTAGAGATGACTTCCTCAAATGGAAGCCAACTGCCAACAGAATTCTACACACAGTCAAAATATCCTTTAATATGAGGAAAAAAATAGAGATATTTCAAAAACACGAAAAATGAGGTATTTGTCTACATCAGATATACACTACACTAAAGGAAATAATAATATTCTTCAGGCGTAAGAAAAATTATTCCAGATGTATAGACATAGAAATTCAGAAACAAATGTAATGTAAGGAGAGGATAAACTATGTGGATAAATCTAAGTGTATATTGACCATATAAACAAATAAAAGTGCTTTAATGTAAAATTTAAAATCGACAAAATTTAAAAATTGACAAAAATTACGCTGTAAAATATATCAAAAATATTTTAAGATCCTTACAGTTTCCAAGAAAAGTGATTAAAGTTGTGCTTCATATTAGACATTAATAAGTCAAGGAATAATACAGTAATATCTAGAGTAAACTCAGAAGATACTAAGACTATTAGGACAATCAAGGGGCAAAAGGAAGAATAAAAAAGCTTAATCGTAAAGAAGGCAAGGAAAGAGAACAAAAGGAACCTATAGCAGACAGAACAAATAGCAAGGTGGTAGATTAAAATCTAAATATCTTGAGCTAAATGTAAGCGATTTTAATACTCCAATTAAGGGAAATATCCAAAATGTTTCCATGCGTTTTACCAAAAAAGGTAAAGATACATAAAATCTGAAATAAAGATGAAAAATACACTCATTCTAACACAACCAAAAGAAAGCTGGTGTAGCTATACTAACATGAGATAAAATAAACTTTATGGCAAGAAGGAGTACTAGGGATAAAGAAATACTTTCCTGATGACAAAAGTAGTAGTGTACCAGCAAGATATGGTACTTGTAAAACTGGGTGCATGTAATAACGGGAGAAATATATGAATCCACAATCATATTAGGAATTTTTGCCCACATGTCTTATTAATTATTAGAAGAAACACAAAAAATTATCAGTAAGAATTTAGAAGATTTAAACGTCACTGTTAAAAAATTTGACCTAATTAACATATATAGAACATTGCACTCAGTAATTGCAAAATGCCTTCTTTTGATGTGCACATGTAATGTGTATTCAAATGCAACATGTGCTGTACTGTAAGCAAGTCTTGACAAGTGTTAAAGGCCTGAAATAATACATTCTCTGACATCAGTTGAATTAAGTTAGAAATCGATTATAAAACAACACTTTAAACATCCCCCAATGTTTTAAAGTTAGGCAATGTATTTCTAAATAATCCATAAGTCACAAAATAAATCTCAGTGAAAATTAGAAAATATTTTTAAATGAATGAGAATAAAAATATGAAATATTGAAACACAAGAAAATTTATAACCTTAATGGTGTATGTTAAAAAGGAAAAAGAAAGGCTAAATTTGATAATCTAAATACTTGAATCAACAGTTGAACACAGAATAAGCCCAAAAAACTTAATGTAAACAAGCTGGAAACCAAACTGTCAACCAAATCCAATGAAAATAGAAATTGTGCAAAAAATTAAGATATTAACAGAAATGGATGTTATGAAAGAATCACACAATCAAGGATATTTTAAAAAAAAAAAACAGTTGTTCCCTTGTGAAAGAAAATAAAATCACTAATCTTCTGTAAAACTCAGAGGGGAGTGGGGGGAAGAAGGAAGGTGAGGAAGGTGAGGACAGGAGGACGTGCAGTAATTTTGAAACATGTTGGAACTACAGATCCTACAGAATTAAGAAATTCATAAGATATGAGACGCTTTATGCCAAAGTATTTGACAATTTAAATTAAATGGAAAAAAATCCTTGAAAATTACTATTTACCAAAACTGACATAAGAAGACATGAAATTAAAGTATTCCTATACCTATTTTTACAAAGCTTAATCCATAATAAATAACTTTGTTATACCCACACAAAAGTTCAGGGTCAGATGCTTCAATGGGGAATTCTTCAAAATGTTTAAGAAGAAAATGAAACCAAGCTTGCACATCTATTTCCAGAGATAAAAATGAACTACCTCTCAGCTTGTTTTATGAATCGAGCATAACTTTAATGTGGAGACTTAGGAAGGCCGTTACAAGGAAAGACCATTTCAGAACAATCTTTCTTATGCACGCAGACGCAAAAGTTCTAAATTAAATATTACACATCAAATTCAGCAATACAGAAACCATCAACATCATTGCCTTTGCTACAGGAATGAATGTACTTTAATATTAAACATTTTAGACACAATCTCTCACCTTACAAAATAAAAGATAAAAATCATACAAAATTCTCTCTAATTAAAAAACACTAATAAAATCCAAAGTTCATTCATGATAAAAACTATTAACAAAGTATGAATTGGAAGAAAACACCCCTAATCTATTAAAGGCTACCTCCAAAATGACTGTAGCAAACATCTTTTGTAATGGTGACACATTGGACATTTTCCTTCTGATAGTGGGAACAAGAAAATCCCCACTATTATCCCCACTATTATCAAATTTATTCAACATCATGTCTGGCAACATAGATTGTGAAAAAGGCAAGGAGAAAAAAACATATAAGAACTTGAAGAAATGAAACTCATTCTTCACAAAAAATCTTAAACAATTTACAGATAAACTATTATAATATACGAATAAGTTTACAAGATAGTCTAGCTATAAGATAATATGTGAAATTAATTGTATTTCCACTTACCAGGAAAAAGCTTACAAAAACAGAATTTTAAAAGATGATGTGACTAACAATAAAATCAGAAGTATCAGTTATCCAGGAATTAATTTACTAAATAAGGTACAAGACCGCAAAACAAAAACCTAGAAGGCGTTATGGAAAAATTTTGAAAATGGGGATATTAATTACCTGGAAAAAGTAGGAAGAAATTATCCTGGGAAGGAGTTGGGAGGGATTCTAGGTTGCTAATAATGTTTAATTTCCTGGTTGTTACTTGCGTTCATTGCAAAATTCTAGTCTACTGTTTATTTTTGTTTTGTGATATCCGTCGAAATGCTCATTATGTGATATCCATTAAGATACATATTTATATTTGTGTATATATTTCTATGCATGTAAAACATCAATAAAACTTTAAAAAGAGAATTAATAAGTAACAATAAATTTTGACATGTTATTATTTGTACATCCTATATCTCTTGACATGCCATCTATATTTGATTTTCTTATTTGAATACTTTCTTTAAAAATATTTTCAGTATGTGTTTTGTATACCAAACCAATAAAGGTTGAATGTGCCTAGGAATATTTTTTAATATTCTCAATATTCAGTAGCGTTTTAGTCTGATATAAAATTCTACATCAGTGTTGTTTTCCTTCAATACTTTCGTAATATCCCATTATCTTCTTGCAGCCATGTTGTGGGTATTAAAACTTAACATAAAGCTAATTTTCAGTCCTTTGTAGGTGATCGGCTTTTGTTCTTTTATAGTTAGAATTTTTTTGACTTTAACCTAATTGACATAAATACAGAAGACATTCCTTTCAAGAGCACACAGGATGTTTTACAAAATAAAACAACCATATGCTGGCCGTATAGCAAATCTCAATAAATTTCAAGTTATTTAAATCATTCAGATACATTCTCTGGCCAAAATTCCTGGGGAAAAGCTCATATTTTATTTCTTTGTTTCAAATTCTGCAGAGTATAAATGTATAATTTCTATTATTTCTGATAAATGTTAGGAAGCATTAAATTGGTTGAGCTCTTCTTTTCTGTCTTCTTTGTATAACAGCCCTCACTATTTTTGGTTTTGTTTTTGTTTTGTCTTGTTCTCATTTGTTTTTTGGCGCAAGTCTATTTTTTTCTTCAAGTTTTCAACGTACTTGTTTCTAAAGGACTGAAGGACTTTGATTAAGCTAATATATCTAGTGATTATATCCTTCTCTCATCGTTTCCCCAGACTTCGGTTAAAATTTTTCAAAATTGACATTGGTAGTTAATTTCTTCCAGTAGTCACATTCACTCTGCCGTAGGGCATAGTGAGGAAAAGACTAAAGAGCAGACTAGAATTACGCAACTCAGTAATCAAATAACGAGGTTTGAAAAAGACAGTGGCCATAGAAATGTAGACAAGCAAGATGCTTGTCAACAGAGTTCTGACTCTTTATGGTATAGTCATTGATAAATTATGAGTTATGAAAGAAGCAATAGAGAAAGGAGACATTAAGAGAATATGGATGTAATCATGGTTTAACGCTGGAGTTTGAAATCAAAGAGAATATCGTGTACTATAATGGAAAAATGAAGAAGAAATTAACTTGGGTGGGTGAAATGAATTTACAGTGGATATGGAAAGACTGAACTCTAGGGAATGAGTCCCAGAGACAAATTAAAGAAATAAAATGAGCCAGTGAAGAGAATATAACAAAAACTTCAAAAAGTAGAAACCAAATTGAAGACAGCAATGTCACAGAAGACAAAAAAAAATTTGATTTCAATGAGTATTGACTACAGCAAACAAAAAAACACTTAACATAGAGAAAACCTGATTTTGTGCAATAATAATTATTTCTAGTTTATTGGATGTTTTTGACCAAAGAACAATAGTTTGGATCAATTATCATATTTTGGTATACACTTTCCTTTCTAATTCTACTTTTTAAAAATTTCCATCTAGGTTAGATGGCTATACTAATTCTTAAATCCCCTATTATTTTCTGGCTACTCAATTAGATGATTTTTAGAGTCAAACCTCTTTTCACTGAGTTCTACCTATGTCATTTAATTACTACCAGAGGCATCCAAATACTATCGATGACTCTATTATAAATTACTTCTTTTGAAAGTTTACTACAATGCATTCATGGATGTTGTTTCTTTTTATTACTACATCACACCTCTGAAATTATATACCAAGAGACAGAGTTTTACACATGTAAATAAGAAAGCACTATATTAGTATTATCATTATAAGGAAATTTAAGAAGAAATATGTGTATCTAAAGTTATTCTTTAGTGGAACAAGAGAATTAAGAGATAAAGTAAATTTAACAAAATCTTTAATTGCATATTACTAGGAGAAGATTGGGAGGGAAAATATTTGAAAAATAAACACAATTTTGAGCCAGTTTCCATTATTAGATTGGGAACAGACCAATTATCAATAATAAACTAAGTGAATTTTTAATAATTGAAATGAGGTACCACAAGAAAAAAGTCAAGAATGAAAGTAGAGAAAATATAGTTAATGAATGAAAATTTATGACTCAAAGTTAAATAAAACGTATATTGATTCTGGGCAAGTGGGACTGACTTATATGATTTGGAGAATAGAATGCAAGAAGGAAAACAGGTGCAGACAAAATACTGTTGCATTTAAATAACAATGGAAAGGATAGAGAAGAGGAAAAGTTAAAAGAAGAAATAGTCTTATGAGGTCTCTTACAGGTCACGTATAGGCTAAATATGTCAAAGAAATATTTGCATATGCTCGCTGTTATTTTTTTATCCCATTGCACAACAAGAACAATATAAGAATATTTGCACAAGAAATTGCACAAGTCATTTAACATAAAAATTCAACTTATAGGTACTGATCAATTTTATTCATAGAAAAAGAAGTTTAGAGTAATATAAACTCATGGTGGAGTGGGCGTATAAATGCACGTGTGTTGGTAAAGTTTGAAAGGAGTGGGTCATGCTTTGATACTTTCAATAATTGCTTCAGGAAGATGACTTTTTATTTAGGGAAATAAAGTATAAGACAAATGAACTAAAATAATAAAACATGAAATATAAAAAACAGAATTGTGTATAGACAAGTATAAGAGGAAGAAAATGAATTCATCTAGCAAGTCGGGAGGAAGGTGATTGATAGGGATATTTTAAAAAGTGGAGAATACATGGCCTGGGAGAGAGTAAATCCAGGTTAGACAGAAAGGTAAAAAATTTGAAAACTATGATACGGATCAAGGCTGCCCCAGGGAGAGAAGCCCAAGGCGTCCTGCCTTACATACTGATCTATATCATCCTCTGGGAAGCATAGGACGTCCTGACCTGATTCGACCTGATTCGTATCCAAAGTTATACGAACACCTGACAACCAGACTCCACCTGCACTGATACAATTTTAATGACTCTTTTACTTGATCTTTCCTTTGTCTAGTAAAGAAATAACTCACATACCTGTGCCTGATAAATTTAGCTCTACCCACAACCCATTGCAGCCCTTCACTGCCCATGGGCCCTGTCCCCATGCTATTCTCTGAATAAAAGAGCACTACTACCAGACCTTGAGAGTCCAAGAAATCTTTCTTTCAACTCCTCTGCTTCCCGAGCACACATCATTTTTTCTGGTGGCCCGCATGGGGATCTTGATTCACCGGCTTGTGAGCTTAAGTTCTGGTAAGTGCATTTTTCTTCCTTGTGCCCTCCTCTTTTTCAAGGATGGATCTAAATTCACTTATTCATCAGGAACCTTCTTGGACAGCTGTATGAATCCACATTTGCTGCCCACGGCTACTCTGTGGGGCAAACCATGCCATTCAGCCCGAAGAGAATCAGTACCTTAAGCCTGAGGATGATGAAGAATGAATTAATCCATTCCTTCCTAATCCTATCTCTAATATATAAATTTTACATGGGCACAGGTTGACCGCTTAAGTCATTAAGATGGTCACCAATCTCCAAGACTCCTATGGAAGGTTTCTTTTCCTGAGGCTGGATTGGGATCCCTCCCTATGGTTCTTGATCACACTCTGAACTGTGGGAAAGTCCCCAAATGGGACTCTGGTTCAAGGAAAGTACCAAACTCTAAACTTTGGTTGAGTATAGGAACCCCTTCTTGGGAGAATGGTCCTAGGATGCGATTGGGTAGAATGTCTCCCAGGCCGGCAGAAAATTCTTCACTGTTTTTCTCTATTTTTCTTTTATCTCTGGGACCACTCACCAGGCAACTATTACTGCCAGGCATAATAGGGAAGATATATAAGGGATGCCATGCAGGGGGATGGCCCCATCATCCCTTGCTATAGGAACACTACAGGTCGAACAATGGGTAGGATGCTGCCCTATGTTCAGGGGGTGTTTCAAAGTAATGGACCCTTTTCTTTCATCTCTCTTAAAGTTACAGTGGCCATTTTGGGCTCCTTTTGAGCTTTGCAACTGAGAAACAAAGAAATCTTTAAGATGTCAAAGGTTCCACCTCTGGGAATTCCTCTCTGGTTTCTGGTCCTGATCACCCCAGCAACCCCAAGTGGAAGGCCTTCTCTTGGTGATTGACTCATTTAGTATTTTAGGTGCCTACTGAGTCGAATATGAGGATGAGATGTGTGATTTATTCTGTGAACTATCCTGCTGAGGTGTGCCCCAGCACAAGAACTGTTGTGTGACCCTTATCTTGATAACCATCAGGAAGAAGCCATGAGGTTGCTGCCTTATCTCCTCTTTTCCTTTCTTTGTCTTTCTCCTTTATCACCTCCTCTGTTGTCACCAAGTCGAGGTTAAGTTCAGGCTGGACCTGAGCAGAACCTGGGCACTCTGTAAATCAAAGACTTGCAAACATTTTGCCAGGGACTTAACTCTCAACCCCAGCACTGGGAGCACCAGCCCCCAGCCAGCTACAGGCCTTTGCCTCCTGTTTTCCTGGCTCACCTGACTTGTGATGGCTCAGCGACTAAGTGCTGGGGCTGAATGGGACTGGACTAAATCTTATAACTATGTTGATACCCACAGTCAAGCTTTGCACCCTTTTATGGGCCTGCTGTCAGTGAGACACTGACCAGCTTCATTGCCATGGGGAACACCCCAAGCATCCCCAGAAACTCACCCCTTGGGTGCATTTTAATTAATTGGAAACACTTTCATTTGGATGGGTTATGCCCCAGAAACTCCATCTTGGAGAAAACTTGAGGGGTTTCTCTGTGCCTTTGAGATGTAGTTGGACAGGTAGATCAACCTATGATGTCATTTGAGTTGCAACCCAATTTCTGAGAAATCAAGAGCAACTGTCCTAGAGAAATCTTTGTAAGGCTGGAAATTAGCTCTAGAGGCAGGTCAGGTTCCACCCATTTCCCTTATCTCAAAGAGCTTGCAAATCCTCTGGGGACTATCTAGGCCATCTCTAATTCCTAAGACTGAAGGGGAAAAAAAAGGGACAAAGGAAAAAACGGCCATAGAGTGCCCTTGCCAAAAAAATCTAGCATCTTGAGTGTCTTCTCCACAAATATTGGTAAAAAGGCTCAAAAAAAATTTGGACTCATAACTGGTGAGCTTTGTATTACTGTACCTGATTCTTGGCAATAATTTTTAAAACAATAGCTATGGAGATTCTCTGTCTATATATATGTTCTATATGTGTGGTATTTTGCCTCCAGATGGTATGGCCAAAATTAAGAGCTCTGTTTAATTGGCTTAAAGTAAGTGCTTACAAATATTCTAAATGTAGAAGAAATTAACCCAACATCTTTCAAGTTAACATGATATGAACTAACCTCTGGTAAATGAAAGCTTGTTTAAGATTGTTGGTTTGATTGAAATAGGCATGTCCTCAAAGTTGTCAGTATTAGGATATGATACAGGCATGCAGCCTGGGTTTACCAGTCAAATAAGTTCACATTGTCTCTTACAAATTCAACAGGAAAATAATAGGTTTAAATGATAGCTAATTTTGTCTAATGTTACATGGAATTTTCCTGGGAAATTGGAACATAATTTTTGGAAACAAATTATTTAGATGGGTAAGAGTTTTTGAGTACAATAATTGTTTTATGGTCTGTATACTTGGGAAAAAACCAGCTTCCTAGTTCTTTTTGGTAACTTAAAACTTTAGAGTTTTGCCAAGTTAAGTTAAATGATAAAAATCTGTTGAGTATCTGGGTCAATTTTGGATAGGATGGAACAGTGAAAAATTATTGCTGAACATGTCTAAGTTTACCTACTTTTGGCTTATTGTCAAGAGGCTAAAAGATGTTTGGGTCTATTAATAAACATACCTGTGTTTTATTACTGTGAAGTAACATGTTTCTGGAAATTATAAAGTGTTTAGAATCCTGATATAAAAGGCAGTTCATAATTGCTCAGTTTTTTAGTTTTTAAGGTCTGTTAAGAGTTAAAATTCTAATTAATATATGTAATTAAAACTACTGGAAATTAATAAGGAAAACAACTCTGTATTCAAGGAAGTTAAAATGTATGTTTTCAGGAAAGAAGCTATAAATAATAGAAGTATTTTTGTTCATTTGGTTAAGAAAAGATAAATTTATCCTAAAGTACTAGAAGGGCAGAAAGGACACATGGGACAAATTCTGAGTCTAAAAAGAAAGTTGTAGAAGGTTGTGAAAGAGAAATTCAGAAAGGAGTTTTATGCCTGGTCCAGTTGGCTAAGGTTAAAGTAAATCCAATTAAGTAAATGAGTTTTAATGTCAAAAATAAGCTGGTGAAAAATTAAAATTTGGTTTTATGGTTATTTCATGGCAATATAGATATTTGTATAAGTTCAATAGGATTCTGTTCTCCTTATAACAGGACACATTTGGAAACATTGGTTATATTACTGAGGCTTTGACTGGAATGTCATATTTGAGAGAAACATACAGGCTTGAATATAACAAGACAGCTTTTCAGGAACAAAGATTGGACTTTGTAGCATAAAGCCACTTGGAAATACTGGCATGGTACCTTCTTTACAGAGATTCCAGCAATGTTACCTGGTAAGCAAGGAAACTCACTTATCTGGCAGGTGCCTAGAACCTTGAAATATTTTGGAGGACCTCAAGAGGAGAGGAATTCATCCAAATCTGTAGGTATTGCAAGCAAAATCTGATGGCAAGTCTTTGGCCTGGCTTTCTTGGCCTTGGGAGGCCTTTAAATCTCAATCTGAGATTCCTCATAAAAAAAAATTCCAGCAAAGCAGATTTAAAAGAGCCTATATAATCAATTTCTATTCTTGCTGCACTTATGTAAAAATTGGACCAAGTTTTATTGAAACTACACTTATTTTGAAAACCAATTAATCTTAATTCAGCTATCTTTTGTAAAAAATGAGGGTGATTTTAGAGAGAAAAATATGTTTCAGTAGAAGGTATAGTACACATTTACGGATATTAGATTCTAGCTCTTCTGTTCTACAAGATTGATCTATTACTAATCATAATGTCTCTTTGTGGCCGTGCGTCTCTGATACCTGAGAGCTCCCTGGCCACAATCAAACCTTTCCTTCAACTCTACTCCCCAAATACTAGCCAGATTTGTCTTGTCACAGGTGGATCATAAACAACGAGTTCCTAAGGTAAAGTTCCCAACCTATCGATACACACAGGGTGGACTATATCAAATTTGGGACTAATATATTTGGCTCACTCCTACTAGTGGTCAACTCAGTCAAAAGGCCACTCTATGTTGGGAACAAACCAATCACACTTGTGATACGTAGCCTAATAGCACCTGACCTATGGGACAAATTCCCCCTTATATGTGTTCTCATATCATAGCCTTAAAAAATACTGATTGGTTTGGGACTGACTGGGATAGATGGCTCCAGCATACATTGGATACCCCTAACAGCACTCAATGGTTATGTGGCTCCAACTTATGGCCTTAGCTGCCACCTGGATGGATTGGATGATGCACCCTAGGCTTCATGTGGACGCAAAGTAGAACTACACTTACTATATCCCCTCCTGCTAACCCACCCAATCTACAACAACACTGGACCCATTCTGTCTTCCATTGGTATGATCACCTTGCATCAATTTTCCCTCCCTAGTTAGGAATTGAAAGCATCATCTGGCACATGGAAGTCCTAAACAAATTTCCTATCTGATATGAGTCACCAAATTAAATCCAAGTCTGACCCTACACTATCCCTAAATGATTGGTTGGATTCCCGATCAGGTCCAGGTATCTGAATTACTGTCAAAGCCTTATTTATTGGGTTAATCATATTGCTTGTATTTCTCATTATAATTTGTTGTCTATTTTGTTGTTTGTCTTCCACATGCTAACAAAGTTTCGCCTACTGGACCACTTCTCGCCAAATGATTTTCCCATTTCCAGGGCATCTGTATACCTTGTCAGCCTTGGATTCTGTGGGCACAACCTTCCCATCCTCTCAACTTCCTGCTTGTACCCCCAAGGCCCCCATTTAGGGACAGCTCTATGACCTTGTATAGCTGGAAGTAGTTAAAGAAGATTGACCATCGTCCATATCCCCAAAGGATTTTGGGGCCAAATGAGTTCAGGGGGAATTTTATGATAAGGATCAAGGCTGTCCCAGGGAGAGAAGCCCAAGGCATCCTGGCCTACATACTGATCTATATCATCCTCCAAGAAGTACAGGACGTCCTGAGCTGATTCAACCTGATTCATATCCAAAGTTATATGACCACCCGCTAACCACACCCCACCTACACTGATACAATTTTAATGACTTTTTTACATGATCTTTCCTTTGGCTAATAGAGCGATACCTCACATACCTATGCCTTATAAATTTAGCTCTACCCTCAACCCATTGCAGCTCTTCACTGCCCCTGGGTCCTGTCACCATGCCTGCAGCTCTTCACTGCTCATGGGTCCTGTCCCCCTGCTATTCTCTGAATAAAGGCACACTACTACCAGACCTTAAGAGTCTAAGAAATTTTTCTTTTGACTCCTTGGCTCACTGAGCCTGCATCAACTAGATAGGAAAAAAATGAGAAAAATATGGAAGGAAATACAATACTACAATTGAAAACTACAGCTCAAAAAATAAAACACACAATCATTTTTCAAATTGTAAGAATATATGTTCTCAACAATTCTCTGGAAGGATATTTTAGGATATTTGAATTTTACATAGGGAATGGTAGGAAACAAACTTACAATGAAATGTATAATTAAATATTTCTGCCTATTTGCTTTGAAATATTCTTAAAAATTAACAAAATTATTATTTCAATTCCATTTCCCATGTTTTCTATTGCTCCATAGTAAATTACCACAAATTTAGTGACTTAAAGTAATATCCAATTATTATCTCACAGTTCTGTAGATCAGAAGTCCAGGCTGGATTGTTTGCTTATGAACTCACAAGATCAAATTCAAGGTATATCAGTAAGACTGGTTCTTATGTAGAAGCTCTAGGGGAAAGTCAGCTCTAAACTCATTCAGGTTCTTGGAAGAATTCAGTTCCTTATGGTTGTAGTACTGAGGATCCCATTTCCTTTCTGGTTATCAGTTGGGGATCAACCTCAGCTGTTAGAGGACACTCCTGGTCCTTGCATGAGGTGCCTTCCATCTTCAAAGCCATAACCAATGCACTAAATCCTTTTCAAATCATTGTGACTTCCCCTGCTACAAGCCAGAGAAAACTCTGCTTTCAAAAAGTTCATGTGATTAGGTTACGTCCACCCGGGTAAAAAGTAAGATCTCTGCTCATTCTCTAAGACAAAATTAAAATGGAATATTTAATAAACTTATTGTGATTATGAAGGTGCTTTACATTCATACGTAAATTCATTTTCCTCAGGCTTCAATGGCTCTTTCGCTCTGAGATTCTGTCCTGCTGGGAACAATAACTATTGAAAGGACATAATAAAGGAAGTCAATGACTGGGGACTCCCTGTACAAACAGGAAAATAAGGAACCAAGTTCCCTCTTTGAACAACACCTGGTGCCAAACTTGATAATAATCTTTACTATCTAAGTCTGAATGTTTAAACCCATATATACTGATGTTTCATTTTATTTGGGCCTTTGACATTATAAAATAGTTTTGAAAATTTACAAAAACACACACCTATTTTAGAACAGTGAAAATATCAGCTTCCACAGTAGCATGAAGTTCCCCATTTCTATCTGGAAAAGTATAGTTTCAGCTAGGAAGGATCAGTAACAGAGCTAGAGTTTCAGGTCTGTTCAATATGAATAAGGAGATTTAGCAGATAAAATTTAAAATCATGTATAAATTTCAAAGAAATTAGTTTCCGTTTCTTTCCATTACTGCTCCTCAACTAGCTGTTTATTGGTTTCTCTTTCTCTTCCAGTTCATTAAATGTAGAACTCCTTCAAATGGATTTCCTTTATTCATCCTCTCCCTGGAAAACCTCAGTAAAGTTCTCTTGGCAGTGATTCTTCACATCCTGAATATTCTTCTTGAAGTCTCTACCTGAATGACCATCCATCACTGTTCAGCATCAAAAAAGAGGGCAATCCTACCATTTACAACAACATAGATGGACCTGGAAGACATGCTAAATGAAGTAAATCCATCACAGAAAGACAAATACCGCATAATTCCACTTATATGAGTTTATCCAAAATAGTTAAACTTAATGGAGGCAGAAAATAGAACGGCAATTTCCAAGTGATGGCGGGAGGGGGAGATGAGGAGTTGCTGTTCAATGAGTCCTGCACCAGATTCTCTTTAACTGGCTTCTGGTCTTGGATGCTCCACCTCAATGAACACATGCAAATGAGATAAACAGCAATTTGTGGCCCACTTATCAGTGGTCTAGAATGCCCCATCTTGGGGGAAGGCTCACATGCAGTTTAGAAGGGTTCTGATTGTGAAGGGGAAGAATGTGAGTTGTACAGGCAATCATTTCTTTTAGATCACCAGCTCTAGATACTTCCTGAGCTCTAATGGTCCATTACTTCTTGGATTGATTCTGATTGAATCAAGATAATTAATAAAACATATTATCTATATTATTTTAATTGTTATACTTCCATCTATTGCCGTTTGGAAGTGCTATGGTCTGAAATAATGCTGAAGCTCCTACTCCAGATATCTGGTGTAAATTGGCCTGAATTCATGTTAGTTTGCTCTCTGTGCCCACTTTACATCCTGGGAGTTTCCAGACTGCCATGACGAGTCTTAGAATAAAGTGAATTGGCTCTAACTTGCCTAAAAATTATAGTACATTGATTTAGGAAGGAATTTAAGACCCTCCACTTCTTGGTTCATCCTGCCCCTTTCCAGCCCTTAGTATTATTTTCCCTTTCATGCTCCAGTCACAAAAGAATTCTTGTAGTTTTTTTTCCCTGTAGATTTATGCAAGTCCTCAATAAATACTTAGTGAGTGAATGAGTGAATATTTCTTGAAGGTATTACTCATTTTACGTTTCCTTGGCACTTCAGATTATTTTATGCCTTTAGAGTTAAATGCATTCCTTTCACCTTAAGTCCAAACTAAATGCAATTTCATCATAAAGCTTTATCACTTCCCCAATAAAAATGTTTTTCCACTTTTTATATGTCCATAAATATATACAATATATATGTAAATATATATGTATTCTGCTTTTTTATTATTCTTCTCCAAAGAGTAAAATGCACACTTGTTTCATTTCCTTATTCCTACAGGACCTAATACAGTTGTTGGTCAAAAAATGTTATTTAATAAAATAGTTGTTAAATTTAGTATTATTCATATAGTATTTACTATATATATCTGTCAGCTTTGTTCCCTAACTATTCTCAGTTGGAAGCCATTAGAAAGTACAGAACTGTATTTATTGTATAGATTCAAACATGCAATAGACACAAATTAATTTTTCACTTACCACTCATTCGATTCCTATCTACCAATTATCCAATTTTATTTTGGCCTTAATGTTATTGGAAAGTATCCCTTCTCTGTAACTCAGAATATGAGATTATATACCTGAAGTATCTTAAGCCCTTCTGAACAAGGCCAATGTAGATATTGAAGTACTATTTTCTTCCAGATAGTGTTTAGAAAAAAGTGTCTGTATTTCACATAAAATAAACCAATTTCTACTTACACAGATTGAAGGAATAGATACTCTAGAAGAAGGGAAGTAAACTGACACCTTCAAAGCATTCTTTCTAACAAATCCAATTCATCATTTGCACAACATAGGTGAAATATTTTATATAATGAGGTGAAGATATATTTTAAGTCAGATTTCTAATGTTTTGGCAGCATGCCTATATGAGAAGAAGGGTAGTTTAGAATTCTTTGTTCATTTTTATTTTTCAAATCAAAATACTCATTGAACTGTATTTATCTTTTTATTAAAAATACATAAAACTCTTAAGATATATAATGTTTTCATTTGTGGGAAATAACTCACTTTTCTTGTACTGAAAATTAAACGTTGTTGCAACCATTGAGAAACATAACATTTTTTTTATTAATTAGTTATCCTTTGTAGCAATGAAAATTTTAATTTGCTACTTTGAAGCAACAGAACAGAAAACGGTGAGATCGAATCATCATGGTCTTATTTAGAATATAACACTCAAATTTACCGAATGTTCTACCTTTTTTTCTGAATTCTAACTCAACCTTTAGAACTATGAAGAAAGTAGGCAAATCAAAATATGGCTTAATTCTTTTTCAAGTGATTACATATATTTATCAAACTGTAAAATAGCATAGATTTCACAAACAAGATTTATTTTTATATTAGAAACATATTTCATATAAATGATTTCTTCTTTTGTATAAAATCACTGCCAAAAAGGAGTGACTTTTTAATCACTACTTTTAACATTCCCTGTTGAATGATAGCCCAGTCCTATGATTCCAATTACAAGTGGAGTGAAATTCAGGGAATTATATGACCAAGAAATTCAATAGAAGGAAAACAAACTTTCTTTTTTTTGGCATGAACTTTTGACTCTTTACGTTCAGTCAGCTATGTGGGTCAATGTAAGATTTCAATGTAATTACCATTTTGTTTGTGGTTAGTCTGGGTGACATGCTTGGCTTTTATTTCTAAATAGATAAACTAAATGAAAAATTTTAAAATTTGTAATAATAAATACTTTTAATTTGTCAAATTCTCTTTTCAATCACCTATTGTTTCTAGGTATCATAAGTAATGTACACTTTTTGTGTAATTTTGACCAAATTGAGGATACAACTAATTTTCAGCCAGTTTTTCTTCTTTTTATTTTTGGTTTACTTTCTACCCTGGTATTAATTTGAATGCTGCAAAAGAACAATAACTTCTATAAACTGTAGATTGCTCCATGGACCTCAAAAAAAGTATCTTTCTTTTCCGGAAAGGTCTCATTGCTTGAAAGGAGGTCAGTAAAGAAACTTCACAGACTTGGCATGCACTGATGCGTGCTCTCCCTCAACAAATGTTTCCCTTGTACATAAATTACTTAAGTTCTTCATATGAACACTGATAGGAGTAAAACATGAACTGGGAGATGTGGGTACAATAATGGACCTTGGGGCCAAGTTCTGTGTTTCATTGCCTGAGTTTCCCCTTCTTGTTAATGACACTGAGTTGTGCAGATTCAATTTCTAGCCATTTCATATTCAGATTTTGCCTATGTCTAAGGCTCCCATTTCTTATTCCCATCATATGATATTCTGTTGGCTCAATAATCATCACTTCTAGGAGACAACAAATGTGAGTGTTTTGTAAAAGTGTGAATTAGGCACACTCATGTACCTGTAGACTTAGGGTGTTACTTTTTTTTTTAGCTGTAAAGAAGACACCCATCCATTCTTTATTATTACTACTTAGAAATATAAAATGATTCTGTTATTTCTACACTATTATTTTTGTTACAAATGATCACTTCATCCTGATGAAACTCGCACAGTGATTCACAGCGGAATCACAAGTAGGTTTCAAAACTATTGATTTTGCATCAACTTCTTCCTTATTTTCCAACATATCTCTCTTCTATCATCTATATCCCTCATCTTTCTTTCCTCACATTACTTTCTGTCATTCTTCGTATATTACAAGTATTTACTTAATAATTAAGAATAGCAGAAAGGAGCCAACTGACCAGCTTTGGACATGTGCATTGTGCTTACTCAAACTTTGTTTGATAAGTAAATGTCTCCTTAAATACATAAATTAAGCCTCACTTGTTCCAGAAACCGTGGATTGATGTTAAACATGGGGAAAAATGTAAAAGGAATGTGAAGTTCTAGTAAAAGACAGAAAGTATAAACCCAAATTATAAGATCTTACAAATTCCTTAAAGTTTATATGATTTTTCTAATGCTAATTTATTGTAGAATTTGATACAGAATAGCAGGTAAAAATTGGATAGGTAGTAATTTTTAGGGCTAAATTTATCATTTATTTATTTATTTATTTGGTGACCTGAGCTAACTTCTGTTGCCAATCTTCCTTTTTTTTTCCCTCCCCAAAGCCCCAGTACATAGTGGTATAGTCTAGCTGTAAGTCCCTCTAGTCCTTCTATGTGGGATGCTGCCACAGCATGGCTTGATGAGCAGTGTATAGGTCTATGCCCAGGTTCCAAAATGGCAAACCTCAGACTGATGAAGCAGAGGGCACAAAATTAACCAATACGCCACTGGGCCAGCCCCAACTTTATTTTACCTTAATAACATTTTCCTTAATTTACATTTTCCTCAATTCCATGAATGTCTTGAAATCTCAGTAGGGAAGTGACTTTTCAAAGTAAGCTCTGGGTAGGTAGCCACAAGTAAGACTACAGTGGCAGAGATATGCTACACTGTTAAATGTGAAGATCAGCTGCATCGTACCCAGGGATGTTTCTTATTAATATCATTGAACTCTGTAAGACGAAGTACATTCATCAATATGTTTTTATTTTAACTGTATGAATTATATGTGAGATGATGTTCAAATTTATTAAATAAATACAGGGAAAGCTGTCAACTAGATGTTGGGGCTTCATTTTTATTCATTCTGACAATATCTGTCTTTTAATTGGTGTATTTAGACGATGTAAATTTAAAGAGATTATTGATATAATTGGATTGATATCTACCATGTTAGTAACTGTTTGCTATTCATATCATTTGTTCTTTGCCACTATCCCTCTTTTTCTGTCTTCTCTGGTTTTAACTGACATTTCATGATTCCACTGTATCTCCTCTCTTAGAATGTCAATTATACTTAAAAAACATTTTTTTAGTGGTTCCCTTAGGGTTTGCAATATATGTTGTTAGCTAATCTCAGTCCACCTTCAAATAATACTTCGAATAAATAAAATAACACAAATATCACTTCATACATTGTGTAGGTATCTTATAACAGAGTATGTATTCCCAATTCCTCCCTCCCATTCTTTATGACATTGTTGACATTTATTTCATTTATTTTTGTGCTTTAATCACCCAATACATTTTTGTTGATCAATTTAGAGTAAGAAAATAAAAGATTTTATTTTTCATTTATTCCTCCTATGATACACTTCTTTTCTTTATGCAGATGCAGTTTCTTACCTATATAATTTTTCTTCTCCTTGAAGAACTTCTTTTAACATTACTTAAAAGGCCATGAAGCTCCTTAGTTTTAGTTTGTCTGAAAATGTCTTTATTTCTTCTTCACCACTGAAGGATAATTTCACTGAATACAGAAATCTAGATTTGGATAATTTTCCTTACTGTAAACTCTTTGAATATTTTACCCCACTCTCTTCTTTCTTGCACAGTTTCTGATGAGCAGTCCATGTAATTCTTGTCTTTATTTCTCTCTAGGTAAGGTGTTTTGTTCACCTTTGGCCTCCTTTCAAGATGTCTCTGTCTTTGCTTTCCTGCAGTTTGAATAATATATGTCTAAGCGTAGAATTTGATATTTATCCTCCTTGGTATTCTCTGAGCTCCTTGGATTTGTATTTGGTGTGTGTTGTTACTTTTGGAAAATTGTCATCCATTATTACTTCAAATATTTCTTCTGCTCTGTTTTTTTTTCTTCACCTTCTATTTCAATTGGCCAGCTAATATTCTACTAAAAATGAAATGGAAGATAAAATTAAGTAAAATGAAACAGAAATCAGTAGTGCAATGGTTTGATTATGATTTGATCCATTAAAGAAAACAGTCAATCTGCATAATGATTCATAAGGTTTATAGTTAGTATGTAATTTTAATTTTTTTGAATTAACTAAAGGGTTTGTTTTTGTTTCTGTATCACAGTTTTTCAGCAAGAGCAAATTGAGTTTGAACATAGATTGTTCAAAAAAAAATTGAGCTAATTAGTTTTGTTTCATTACTTTCCCTACCTTAATTTCCTTGTCATATCTGTGTATAAAGAAATTATAGATCTGTAATGCTTAGCACAGTTACTGATATGATGCATATATTCAGTGAACGTTTGTTCTCTGTTTCCTGCTTGTAATCTGGATGCTGGTCCAAGGGTATGGTTGCTGTCTAATTTCTTGAACATATCAAGGAATGGAACACGAACTACAATGCATTATTATGTCAAAGTCAGCAAAGCGTATTATTTTACAAAATTGACAGTAAAAAAACCCTCTCTTTAAAAATTTTTAGAATAGATTGCATTTAAGATTAGAAGCTGACATCAGCAATGCAATGCTAGCTTCGGATTGGTTTATACAGTACTACTTAAGAACAAAGAAAAAACATACCATACCATAAAAACTTGCCCATGAATGTTTATTGCAGTTTTATGCATAATTGCCAAAACCTAGAAGCAACCCAAATGTCCTTCAATAGGTGAATGGATAAACAATGGATAAACTCCGGGTGCATCCATGCAATGGAATATCATTCAGGGATAAAAAGAAATAAGCTATTCAGTCATGATCAGACATGGAGGAACCTTGAATGCATACTGCTTAGTGAAGGAAGCCAGTCTGAAAAGTGTGCATACTGTATGATTCCAACTATATGACTTGGAAAGAATAAAACTATTGAGAAAGTAAAAAAAGTCAGTAGTTGCCAGGGGTTGGGTGGAGATGGGGAATGAATAGGTGGAGCACAGTGGATTGTCAGGGTATTGAAATGATTGTATATCATACTCTTATGGTGGATACATGACATGATGCATTTGGCAAAACCCATAAAACTGTATAATATGAAGGGTGAACTCTACACTATGGAGTTTAGCTAATAATAATGTATCAATATTGGCTCATCAGTTGTAATAAATCCACCACATCAATGTAAGATGTTAATAATAGGGAAACTAGGGAGGATGAGAACAGAGAGTGTATATGAGAACTCTGTCCTTTCTGTTCAATTTTTCTGTAACCTAAAGCTACTCTAAAAAATAAAGCCTACTAATTAATAAAAACAAGCAAACAAATAAAATAACTATAAGCCAAGCATATTGTCACAATAATATGCAATTTAGTTTTTGAAAATATATATAAACTTCCTAATTTTTTCTTGCATGTTATTTCTTTTGTAGAGGGCATTTTTAATAACTTTGAACTTACCTTGGCTCTTTCCTAATAGGTAAAGGTATCAATTAAATATGGTTTTATTATCCAGAAGATATGGTATTATAACAGAATTATTAATCTTTCAGAATGTATTAACATTTATATACGGTATTGTTCAATGGATTTTTTGTTTCTAAACAAAACATAATTGACAGGATAAAAATAAAATTACCTGATAATGAATGTCACAATGAGCAGTATTGATCTATTTCATAGCTAAACATTTCATCCTGTCAATCACAGAAATAGTCCAAAGAAATTAAAACAAAAATTCTCAGGGCAAGTTGAATTATTTACTACGGTTTCAATTTGCGTAAAAGATTAGGTGTGATAAAAGTTCTCCAGACACTTCTCTACATATAAAGTTTGGCAGAGAAATTGTGGGTTTAACAAAAAAAATCAGATTTATAGAGAACCGGAAGAACAGCAGTCTGTTGTAAGCATTAATCGTACAATAACAATGAGGTCTTTAGAAATTACAAATAATTTTATCATTATATTTCAAATGTGGGATATGAGTTATTTGAACAATAAGTTATTGATACATTGTTGCATTCAGAGATACTGACTCTAATAGTGTTATGGACTGAATCGTGTCCCCCTAAAATATACGCTGAAGTGTTAACCCCTAGTACCACAGGATGTAACCTTATTTGGAAATAGGATCATTACAGATGTAATTAAAATGAGGTTATACCGGAACATAGCCATCTACTAGTCCAGTTTGACTTACGTTCTCATAAGAAGAGGACATAGAAACACAGGGAGAATGCTGTGTGCCAACAGGGGCAGAGACAGGAATGATGCAACTGCAAGCCAAGGAGTGCCAAGGATTGGTGGCTGCCACCAGAAGCTGGGAAGAGGCAAGAAAGTATTCTCCCCTACGAGTTTCAGAGGGAGCATGGTGCTGCCAACACCTTGATTTTGGACTAATAGCCTCTAGAACTGTGAGAGTATAAGTCTCTGTTGTTTAAGCAACTAAATTGTGGAACTTTGTACGGTTGCCCCAGGAAACTAATACAAATGGTAGCCCATGCATAGTAGCTCCACTCTCATTTTTCAGCATAACGCTTATTACTCACAAACTGATATTATACTTTCTATTTTTAAATTCTTTCTCACCTAGTAGAATGTAAACTCCCTGAGAACAGGAACTTAGTTTGTTCTTTATCTTATTTACCACACTTAGAATACTGCCTGAGAATTGAATGTTGATAAGTCACGATAGGTTCAGTTATTGTACAATAGTAAGAAACACCCCAAATATCAGTGGTTTATGAAAGGTTTGTTTGAGTGTAAGTTGTATGTCCTATACAGGACAAGGAGGGGCTCCTCCTCCCATTGGAGTCAGTCATGGATCCAGGCTGCTGGAGAATCCATTTGACACATATCTCCATGGTCATAGAAGCAGGAGAAAGAGAACATAGAAAAATATGACCTGACTCTCAAAGTTTTCATATTTTGTTTTAGTCAGGGTCTCTACAGGAAAGAGATGGTAAACAATTAAGAATAACTGGAGAAATGCTTTAATACAAAGGAAGGAGCATAAGGAAATTATAAGCAATAAATCTAGAACTGGGGCTAGATGAGGGGAAAAGAGGTTAGCAAAACCTGAAGAGAGAGAGCTGAAAAGTGGGCCACCTTGAGACCAACATTGACCTTCTGTAGAGAGACACACCCAGCTAAGGAGGGGTCATGGGGAAAGAATCTGCAGAATAAATACCATGACCCCTCTTCCTCTTTTCCTTGTACCTCCTGCCAGGCTTCCTCACAGGCTGAATCTAATCTGAAGCCAGAGGCCAAGGGAGCCTTTTGATGTAGGTCTTATATAAGTCAGTATCCCAAGACCAAGCAGGGTCAGGAAGGATGGAGAGTAAATTGGAGGTGCAGTAGAAAATATTTGGCCCATTAAGTTATATCCATTTTTTACCAAAATAAGTGATATCTCAAGAACAATCTTACATGACAATCTTTGTCTACATCTCAAATTGTTTATTTAGAATGCATTCCTAGAATTAGATTACTATTTTAACTAGTAGATGCTCTGTAAATCCTAGTTGGCTGTTCAAATAACAAGTGAATCTACTTATTTTTGGAATTTATAATTCCACATAATGCATAGACTTGTCTTTGATGTTTTTCTCATGAAAAGTAAAAGGTGCCATTGTGCAAGGATGACTAAGTTACAAAGTGTCAACATTCGGTTCATTGTGTAGAAGACAATTATTGAGGGTGATTTGAAGAAATAAAGGATCCTAAAGTAAGCTTTGACACAGATGACCAGCAGTATATTGAAACAATTTTATCTATCTAATCTATTTTAACCTCTTTATTTAGCATCTATTTCAAAAATATTTTTAACAATCTAAATTTAGATTGGTTCACAACATGCTTTCAGCATAGAAGCTTTTATACTATTTCCAGTTATATCTATGAAACTGGATGTTTACATTTTCTCTATTTTTTTTTTTATTTTGAGGAAGATTAGCCCTGAACTAATATATGCTGCCAATCCTCCTCGCTTTTGCTGAGGAAGACTGGCCCTGGCTAACATCCATGCCCATCTTCCTCTACTTTATATGTGGGATGCCTGTCACAGCATGGCTTGACAAGTGGTGCATAGGGTCTGCACCCGGGATCTGAACCAGTGAACCCCAGGCCACCGAAGCAGAAAGTGCAAACTTAACCACTGCACCACCAGGCCAGCCCACATTTTCTCTATTATTAGGTTAGGTAAGAGAGAAGTATTGGTTATGTTGATCTAATTATTTGGTTTCTATTAAGAGGAACAAATCAATGAACAAAATAATATGCTTAATGTTGTGGAAAATTAAAATAACAAAGGACGTGATCTCTGCCCTCAAGGGGATCATATGCTTTTTGGTCACCAGATTGTAATTTAAAGATAACTGTCATATGCAGCAGGATGAAATAAGTTCTATACTAGTTGTCAGTGTTAAGGGATGATTTTAAGGATTTGGGAGGAAAGAAGAGAATTATTTAATTCTGCATTGGGAAATAAAAAGAGTGTTCATAGAGAAAATGGCATTTGATTTGAAAATTAAGGAACAAGTAGGATTTTACAGCTGAGAAAAGAAGAAAGGACTCCACAGTCTAAGGTATTAATATAAACGGAAGTACAAAGACGGAAATAGTACTTTTAGGGAAAAGAAAATAATAGCACCTTTTGAAGTGCAAATGTTTTAAATTTTAATGAAGTTCAATAATAAGGAAGACAGGGCAGAAGTGAAGGCCTAGTGATCCTTCCATTTTCATTTTAATTGATGTATTTTTTTATTTGAATAGAGACTTCAATACAGGAGACGGCAAAATAGAAGACTACCAAGGCAGGCTGGAAAGGTAGAAAAAAGAATCCTCACGACCATCTTTATAACTGCTAACCCAAGCGGACTGAACAAATAAATATATGGAAAAATCTATGAAATAAAATGTTTGCCACAAATGTTTGCAAAGGCCTAACCTAGAGTCTACTCTTGGCATTTTGTCAGAGAAAGGGTAAAAATTCAAGGAATCAGATGTGAGTGATGAAAGGAAGGCATCCCTTTCCTACCACAAGAACAGACATGCCAAGGCAGGAGAGTCGATAAACAGGAGTATCTTGTGGAGATTGTACACTCAGACTATGACTGCTCATTACTCTCACTTCCTCCTTAGTATACTTAAACACTAAATGACATTGCAAAAAAACCATTTAGTAGATCAAGTTATTAGGCAAGAACCCCTAAAGTTAAGTAAACCAGTCAGCTGGGATAAGGAGGGGACTTTTATATTGCTCATATTAAAATGGGAAGACCAAATTCAGGGCTCACTCATTGCATAAGTTATGAGGCACCATATCCTTCATAGTCTACAGGAATGCTACCTCATGGAGGTATCAGCCATGCTTAGACAAAATAGTCTTAAGTCAAAGATGAACTGAGAGAAAAGCCACAATATAGAATCTATTCAAAAATGGAAGAGGAATATAGTATGTAAAACATATTATTAAAAAAAGCAAGAAGAGACCACTTGGAAGATGATTTACTTTAAAAAAACAGAAAAAAAATTATTACACTGTTTGATCTCTAAGAGTATTTTTAGAGTTCATGGTCTATATGAATTAAGAAATCAAAATAAGCATCACAGTAAAACATAATAAGAGAAAAGGTAAGTTACTAGAATTGTAACAAGGAAAAAGCAAAGCCACTCCAAGAGTATCGTGATTTCTGACAAAGATGAATATGTGCTGCCCATATTCCCCTTCCAGGAAGGATCTGTGCTCAATCCTGCTTCTTTCTCCCTTCTCCTCGGTGTACTTTGTCTGATTCATACACTGTCTCAACAATTACAAGCTGAAACAAGTAACTTAACTTCTCTGTGCTTTGTTTCCCTGATCTATACATTTAGGATAATAATAGTACTTACCTTACAGAGTTGTGGTAATGATTAAATAAGTTAGCTGAAAATTATTTAGAGCTCTAGTTTTTTATTTTCTCCTTTTTCATGTCAGTTTACATCCTTCTCTCAATTTACCTTTATTTTCCAGATGAGATCCTATGGAACATCATTTCCATAAGTTTTATCATGATAATTGTGCATCTGTGCTCCAAATATGAATGAAATCAAATATATACTTTGTCTATGACTTTGATTATCTGAACTCTTCTGGAAAAATAACATCAGCATCATAGTGCTATTCTATGCTATGCTCTATGTCTATATTCTGTTGATTCTCACTTCACTACTTCAATAGACTCTTAAATACTCATCCACCTGTGCCTCTCTAGCAAATTCAATCTTAATACTGCAGCTTGAATGATACATTTAAAAGAATCTGCTTATTACCCTGATTAAAATTGTTTCTCATTGTTTTTAGATTAAAATTTAATCTTATTTACAGTACTGCAAATGTTCTATTATTCCCAGCTCTCTGTTTGTGAAATCCCACTCAATCTCTGTTACTAGCTATACTAGCCTCATAGTAGAATTTTCTAATGTATAATGATCCTTCCCATGTCAGGGCTTTCAACTCAATTCTTTCACTGTGTGGAACTCTCTTTCCTTTTTACTACCTCTGCTTAGTAAATTCTTATTAATAGTCTTCATATCTCATCTGAAAAATATAAGATTCTTCTCATGTACACTTTAAAAGTCCACATACTTTGTCTTCAGAGTTTGTAATAATATATATATTTGCATTATTATTTGAATAGTATCAATTTCCTTTGTTATAATATAAACTACTATAGAGCAGATATTATCCAGTAAAAAATTCTTTAAATTATAATTGAAAAAGCTTGAGAAAAATCACAGTAAATTTCCATTAGAATTAAAGGGTTTTAGTAAGAAGATGGTCATTACAGAGGAGGGACAACTAAGATTCAGTGTAAAGATAACTAGTATTTCTGAAAGAAATAAAAAATTTAGTACAGGAAAAAACATTCAAAAATTTAATGAAATGTTCCTGAAATAATAGAATGCCTAAAAATTAGTCAATATATGAGAAAAATTACAGAGCATAATGATTAAGACATCCTAATGAATATACTGACCTATGTGGATTAAAAAAAGAATTCTATAAGGAGTTACCTTGTCTGTGGAATTTTCCACTAAAGAATAAAAAAAGATTATCAATATATTTATGACGAAAAACAATATTCCTCACATTGTATGAATGAAATATAAAATATATATTCTCAAATACTCAGGAGTTATGAAAAGATACATGCATATAACTCTTTCTGAAAAAAGAAAATCGTTTTGAACAAGTAATCTAGCCAACTGACTGTTTAATTCAACTTAAGAAATTGCAATAGGATATTTGTGTCATGAAGAACCTGGTGTTACTCATTAAATGCTTTTAACTTCCTACAACAATGCATAATCCTCTTTATAACATGAGTTTTGGGTTTCTTTCATTATATGTGATCAAGCTATAGAGTGTATGCAGAATTTTCCCTAAGGATGTGTTTTATATTAAGTTGAACCATATGAAACTGCCATTTTTGTAGGTCAAAAATGGTTGAATATAAGCAATTTCATGAGATTCAATCTCATCATTAGAAAGAGATATTAGTTTCAATGATGTTAAATTAATTTTAGGCCTCCTTGCCTTTCTTTGATCATTAGGCCAGATTTTTAAGGTATATCTTTGTAAGTCTATTCGTATGCTACCATCTTTCTCTGAAATCCATGAAATTTTCTTAATTAGATTTCCTAGTAAGCTCCTTTTTTCAGACCAAAAAAAAAATCTTGCCAGAACAGAATAATTAGGTTAACCTTTCTTTGCTCAAAAGTTCACTTGTAAAAGTCATTGTGATTTATAATAACATCAGTGTACCCTCTCAATGTTTAATAATTAAATCTATTTTTGTTCTATCTTCACTTTGAGCTAAAATTTAATCATTTTCACTATTCCAAGAACAGCCTTATTGTATAGAATAAATTACTTCCGTAGTTAATAATTCAATCACTTTTTCAAGTGATGAACATTCTCAGTATAAACACTATAATTTACTGTTTTGTTTACAAATCTGTATGAGGAGAGAAAAGCCACAGCTTGTTTAATCCCAACATCGTGCTGTTAATAAGAGATCATTTTCTCCTGAGGGATTCTGGGAATATGGCAACCTCAGTATATCTTCTTTACCTTCCCATTTCAACTACAATTTACTTGCCTCTACTTAGGATTCTGCTAAAACTGGAAAACAACCGGGAGTGGCAATAACTTTGTTAAATTTTCAAAGGGCTCCCTCCTCAGTAGTCTTGGGGAAAAAAATCAGTAGAAAGCAAGGGCAGAGCAGGGGGCAACATATCCAAGGAAGAGCTTGGCTGTCAAGGGTCTGAGGACTTAAGTCTAAAGAGAACTTCAACAGGAATGAGTGTGTTTGTGTCCTTGGCATTGAAAAACATCAAGAGAGAGACATTAGTTTTTTGCCTTTCACCAAATGGGCGATTCCAGTCTTATTGATATTTAAAACACAGGTCTCAAATTCAAGGAGCTATAAAAAAATCTAGCATTGAACTTCTCATTTCCAAAAATAGAAGGTAGAAAACAAGAAGTTAAGAGAGAAAATAGAAACAAGAAAACTACAGAGAAAAAGACTTTACTCCAACAATACCATATCTGTCATGGGAGGAAAAAAATGAAGATATATGAGGCTCTTTAAAAACTGTGAAATATTATTACTCAAGTACTTGAAGAAAGATTTCACCCAAAATAATGAAGAAACTGAAACAGAGACCTCAATAGGGGGAAAGATGAACAGCAGAGGAAATGATGGTAAGAAGGGAAGCTTGATGTATAGGTATTTTGTGGATAAAGATAGCCTGTTTAGGAACATGTAATATCAACATTAAAGAAAGTTTCCTGAATTAGAAGAGTCAGAGATTAAGAGAATTTCTATTAGACACCAATGATCAGGAAAGAAAAAAAGGTAGGAAATGAAGGTTGAGAGGGAGGAAGTTAAGTAAATGTACTCTAAAGCTATCGTAGAAAAAGGAGAGGAAAACTAGTGAATGGAAGGAGAGTAAAATCATTATAGAGATCATGACCTTCTTTTAAGAGAGAAAGTAAGGTGCCATGGTTGAGGAAAACTACACCTCAATGTTGAAAAACAGTTATATTTTTAAAAAATAAATATTAGTCATTCATCTGATTAGGAGAATAAGTAAAAGGATGGAAATTATTTAAAGAACTAAGAAATTGGAGTAGGAACAAACCAACAACAAACAAAATAAAAACCCTGCTCTCAGGAAGTTCACATTCTAGGGGGATGAGGTGAAAATAAATTCATACTTAATATTTTAGGAGGTGATATTTCTATGAAGAAAAATGAAGTAGAGCCTGATTGAGAATGACTGAATAGTCAAAGAAAGTATCTCTCAAGGCATGAAAATGCCTTAATTTGGATGCCTGCTTGGCTTTGTAGGGGAGGAGGACATTTCCTCTACCCACTCTGGGTCCTTCTGTCTGGACAATGAATTAAATCGGCATGTGACAGAATAACAGGAGAAAATCAAACAAAACTTTGTAACATGTATACATGGGAGAGACCCAGAAAAACTGAGTAACTCACCAAACTGGCGGAAGTTCTCATCTTAAATACCCTCCTCAGCTAAAGACAAAGGAGGATGTAGGGGTGGGGGGGAAGTCCATCATGGGAGATTACCAGAAAAGCACAGTAAACAAGAGTAAGGTTATTATGCAGATTGAAGTCCTTACCTTCTGCATTGATAAGAGTTTCTAGAGATAAGATTATCCCCTCTTCTTCCTGGTACCTAGAGGGAGACACCTTTACAGATGGAGATTTCCTTTACAAATGTAAACATCTCTTTACAAAGGGTTAAATTCTACTTTTCAGAGTTTCTCTAATGTCTGCAGTTTTTAAAAGTAACCAGCCCAAAATAATCTTCATGCCAAAGAGAGCTGTCTTGGGGCAGGCAATTCCAGTCCCCTACAGCTTACTGGGGAAATACAAAGGAGTTGAGGTAGCTAAAAAAATGGTGATCAGGGGATTAAGAAGTAGGAGGTGAAGAATTAGGCAGGGCCAGCATCACTGAGGGCCTTAAGTGACTTGGTGAAGAATGGATTTCACTCTGATGATGATGAGATGAGAGCCGCTGGAAGTTTATGGGAAGAGTAATGTTATGCTTTACCTTGTGTTTTAACATGACTACTCACCTGTGCTGAAAATAAGATTTAGAAGCAAAAGGGAAAAACCAGGGTGAACTCCTTTATAGATTTTTTAATTTGGCAAGTGTTCCATGCATATAGAAAAAAGGTGGTTCCAAATTCCATGTGTGCCTAACAATGGTCTCTGCCAGAGAATATTTGCTCCCCAATATCAATTGCTCAAATTCTTTAGAAATACAACCTACAATTTTGGTAGGATACATTCCATTTAGCCTAAAGATTGCATTTCCTCCTGTACTTTGCAACTAGATATGGAAAAGTGACCACACTCAGGCCAGGGGGAGATAAACATAAGTGTTATGCTTCTTGCTCATGAAATTCATATGTGATGTCAGAGCTGAAACTACCACCTTGGACCATGAAACGACCCTAGAAATTAAACACATGTGTAGCAGAGCACAGATAAAAGAAGCTTGAGTAAGTACCACTACAGAAAACTGGACTTCATTGCTCTGGCCTTTTATTTGAGAAAGAAATAAACTTCTCTATATTCTTTTAATCACAGTTATTTTCGTTCCTCTCACCATAGCTGAATATAATCCTTACTGATATAATTTCACAAACAAATTACAGCATCTGCCTGAAACCTTAGCCAGAGAAAATTTCTCCCAGTACACATGAGTTAAGTACATGGAAGTATTGTTACACATATTTTGGTGAAACATTTTGTGAGCACTCATAACTCAAAAGTGTATTCATAACTCCAAATGGACATTTTGGAAAGGAGAATTTCTATTTGTTAATAATTTTTGAGCAGTGAACTTGATTACTAAGGTTCCAATTAAGACCTCACAAAAGGATTTATAATCTCCTACCTACCAATCCATTCTAGCTACTAGCTAACTAGATTTTCTTCTCAGGGACATTAGGACAAAGGGAAATGTACATTTTTGTCTATAATTAGCATATAATTGATATCCGGTAAATGTTTTAAGCATCAGATCACTGATTCCAGTTTATTTTTAAACACTCATATAGACTGAGCCACTGATTTCCATGGAAACATAACAAAAATGGAATTAGAAAATACTAGTTTATTTCATTTCATTTGGACTAATTGTCTAATATTTATGACTTAGATAGGGGGATTAGTGAGCCAGTGCCTAATTTCATGGCTGTCACAAAACTTATGGTTTTCAAAAACAGGCGAAATGTTGCCAAAAATTATAAATAACCAAATTTCCTCAAGGACAATCTTGTGACATTTGAGATGAGTTTTATGTTTTCTAATCATAAATAAAATGTATATTTATTAACCAAAATTTGGAAAATACAAGTTATTGTAAAATAACCCTCAAAAATCATTTGGACAGAGATATATACACACAATTATTTGTAACTTCTTAGCTAAGTAACTTTTTCATTTTGCCATTTTATGAATTTTCTTTCACTCATTTGAAATCATTTACTCATAGAATGATCTGAACATTGCTATTCTTTATTTTTGGAAGGATGTAAGATACCTAGTTTTTATAGTTATTTATAAATTTACATTTTAAAATTGAACAATGGATAATGAAAAGTACTATTTTGATCCTAGTGAAAATGTCCAGGATGCCATGCAAAACATTGGAATAATTTGTTTAAATAGCTGTCATTGCTTAGTTCAAACAAATTTAAACTAAAGCAAAATACTTCTCTGGCATAATAAAAGAAACTTTGGAAAAGCAAGTTGTTCTTAACGTGCCAAAGAAAACAGCCCCTTGACCTATAAAACTTTAACATATAAGAGCACAGTACGACTTATCCTTGTAAAGTTACTGCACTTCAAAGAAAAAGAAAAAGAAAAAGAAAACCTACAAGGATCTAGGCAGAAAAATAGGTCTCCCACAAAGAAAACAAATAACTGGAATTATTTTGCAGTTCTCAACATCAGCTCAACAACACCAGAAGCCAATAGATCAACTTTGACAAGCGTGGGGAAAAAGACACATGCTGATGACTCTTTACTCGATTAAGTTTATTTTCGTGTGTGAAGGAAATAGAAAATGTTTTTAAACTATTTAATGCTTCAATAATGTAATCATATACACTTACAGAAGAATGTCTTGGAAGACATAATTTTGCCAAATGAAAGATGAATTAATTGACTCACAAATGGGGAAGCCATTTCAAGAAAACTCTAATTAATTACCTAAAAACACAGAGTTGATCTAAAAGACTGCTATTCATCGTTGTACAGAATTGTCAACATTATGTCTTCACATAGTGTAAACTTAATAATTATGAAAATATACTGAGTCCCAAAACATTTAAATGAATAGTGAGGTATCAGGAATTAGGTAAAATATGTCACCTCCCTCAACTTTGGTCTCAAGATTCAAAATCTCAGTTAAACCATCTGGTTGGCTCACTCATGCCACTCTGCTCTCCATCCTTCTTTCTTTTTTTCCAGCTTTATTGAAATATAATTGACATATTACACTGTGTAAATTTAAGGTATAAAACGTGATGACTTGATACACATATATATTGTAAAATGATTACCACAATAAGGGTAGTTAACACATCCATCATCTCACATACTCACATAATCACCAGTTTTCTGTGTGCAGTGAGAACATTTAAGATTTACGCTCTTAGTAACTTTCAAGTATATCATGGAGTATTGTTAACTGTAAGGTATAGCTTCTAATCTGGTATATACAGCCCCAGCCACTCCTCTCCACAGTCCAGTAACACTCAATAGTTAGATTAGATTTTGGAAACCTAAGTTAGAAAAGGTAACACCTTAGATTAAAATCATCCTTGGATTTCTAATTTCACAGAGAGTAAAATTCAAACTCATTACTAGAAATTATGAATCTCTGTCATCACCTTGATCTCTCTTGCCACCTCCCGTCACCATCTCCCTGGCCAATCTCAACTCACATTGCTGTTTTGCTCAGCGAGCTCCAGTTGCATTTTGTGGACTGCCTTTCCCATCTCAAGGCTCTTCACTTAAAAATCTGTTGGCTTAGAAATCTCTTCTGTAGACTCTTTGTCTGACTGATTTCTCCTCATCCTTCAGTTCTCAGCTAGAATTTCACCTGCTCAGAGAGGCTGTACCCGATCACATAATCTAAAATACGTTCTCTGTGTTTCAATCTACAGAAGCATCCTGGCTACTTTAATTATAGCACTGATGTTTGTAATATTTTAGTTTTTACATAAAATTACATTTCTTATATTTTATTACTATTTAGGCTTTTACTTTAAATTGTAAGTGCTTATATACACATGGAAGTCACACATTTGGTTTTAAGATATATCAGGTATATCACTCCTTTCAATAAGGAGAATGATTTAGAGAGAAATAATACTTGACAGAGAGATATGTAAATAAGAAATGTTGTTCAAGGTGATGAATGCTATATTAAAGGTAAATAAATATTGCAATGGAAATATTGAAAGGCTTTCATTTGAGTGGTTTAGCAATCTGGACACTTAGTGTTTTCTCAGTAGTATCATTTCTACATTCATCTTTACTGTCTCACCTCATCGAAACCTTTTACTCTGAAATCACATTTGGGATTATAAACCATTGGATAATATTATTAAATCTTGCTTTCATCTTTAATGCAAAAATCTTACTCATCAACATACCTATAATTGTATTCTGAATTCAAAATTAAAGGCATAAATATTGTAAAATATATTTAAATTATGAAAAAGCAAAAGTCATATTGATCTTTGAATAACTAAAATGAATATTAATAAATATTCCTTCCAAATGAAAGAATCTCAAAAATGATCTTGATAACATCAAGTTATTTTTGCTGTCTAACATTCTTGAAAGTGAATAGATTCAGAACTAATTTTTAGTAATAAAAAGATATTAATGCATTAAATTATGATAATGTTAATAGTATCTATCATTGGTGAGACCATAGTTGTTTTAAATGTTTTATTACGCTTTGTATATTCTCTAAATTTTTTAGAGTGGGCATTTTTTATTTGTAACCAATTTTAGTCATATAGTCATTCACTCAAAAGGTATTTATTGAGTATCTGTATGCGTTTGAGTCTTTTCTAGACTCTTGGATATATCAGTGAATAAAACAGAAAAGATCCTTGATCTCATGGAGTTTATATTTTAGAAAGGAGAGAGAGAGACAATTAGCAATATACATAATAAGTAACAAAATTATAGACTATATTAAAAAGTTAAAAGTGCTATGCAAAAGAAGGAAAAATCAGAGTAACGTAAGAGTGATCAGAAATGTCCAATTTAATAGAATTGTCAAGAGAGGCCCCATTGAGAAGTAACATTTTAGCAAAATCTCATAAGACATAGAAAGAGGACCACATGTACACCCAGAGGAAGAGAGGAAAACGTGTACATCTCAGGCAGGAGAACAACGATTATAGTGGCCTTAAGGTGTCTGCCATATCTGGGGAGGAACAAGAAGGCCAGAGTGAGCCGTAAGGGGAAAGTGGCAGAAAAAGAGGTGAGAGAGTCCAAGGTACTCCAAATGGCTTTTTGTATCTTCTCCCTCCAATATATATCTGAGATACACAGTCATGCATCGCCTAATGACATTTTGGTCAACAAGTGACCATATATAAGATGATGATCCCATAAGATTAGCACCATATAGCCTAGGTGTGTAGTAGGCTATACCATCTAGGTTTATATCAGTACTGTAGGGGAGGAAGAAAATTTTCCTCTGCCCTTCTAGGTTCTTCTGGCTGGTCTAGGAATTAGATTGGCATGCGGCAGATTAACAGAAGAACAAACAAAAGTTTAATAACATGTATACATGGGAGAAACCCAGGAAAACTGCATAACTTGCCAAAATGGCCAAAGCCCTCACCTTAAATATTATCCTCAGCTAAAGCAAACACAAAGATGTTGGAGTTGGAGATAATCAGGGACTTCAAAGGGAAGAAAGGCAGGTCACAGGTAGGTGAAAAGGAACAAAAGTTTGGAAAATACGTGTGTGTTTGGCCACACAGAAATGCAAGAACACAGAGGAGAGCCCAGCAAACAGGCTTTTCTGGGTTCCTCCCTGACTACCACCTAGTTCATGTCATGCTAATGTGATAGCTTGTTTCCTGAGACAGATCTTTTTATCAGAACTCTTTTTGGCAGTTAAAGGGGAGGTAACAAGAAAAACTTTCTGTCTTTTGTTTCTCAAAAATAATCAGCCTAAAATAATCCTCACATTGAGAGACACATTTTGGGAGGGCAAATTTTCTTCCCCTTCAGTACACTCTTCGCTGTTCGCACAACGACAATATCACTTAACGATGCATTTCTCAGAATGTATGCCCATCGTCTAGTGACGCATGGCAGTTTCTATCAATCTGAAACATATGTATCTCTATCTATCTATCTATATGACAAATTAATCCTCTTAAAGAATTTCCTTTTGTCCTCGCTGTGTCCTTATGTTTCTGTACCTTAAGTTGTTCCTCTGACTAGGAAGTGAGCCCTTGCTAAATGAAAAGACTTTCACATCAGAGAGATCTTCATTCAAGCCCTGGCTTCACCACTAAGGAAACACGTCTTATGCAAGTACTTATTCTTTCTAAGCCTCCATATCCTTATACGTAAGATTTAGAAAATCATGGTACCTGCCATATGATTTTATTCTGCAGATTAAACTAGATGCTATTTAGCACAAAGAAAGTACATAGTGTTTAGCTCATAGTAAGTACCCACAGTTTAACTATTTTAATATCATTATTATTGTTACTATAATTATGGGTACCCTGTCATCACAACTGCTTCATTGCTTTCCCCACATTATCTCCCATTGTTCTCATATACAGGCCATCTGTTACAGATAAACTTGAATAGATGCCAGTTCTACACTATGTTTATACCTCTTTTGATTTTTTCTAAATTCTAATTATCTTTATGCCTTACCAAGCCCACAGAGTCCATTTATGTGAATTTTCTGTATACTTTATCTCACCTTGAAAATCCTATAGCACTTGATATCTATACCATTAATTTGGCACTGGTCAACTGCCACCATCTATTTCATAGTTTATAGCCTGCTCCCCCAAATGTCTTTAAGCACCTTAAAGATAGGAAAACTACTTCTAAATAGTTATCATAAAAATGTCTTATATATGGTAGGCACTCCATCAATTTTGTTGATTTAGTGGTTTGAGAAAAAGATAATACATCCCTTTTATTGCAAAACAGAGTAGAGTTTGCAGTTATGGCTGGGGTCACTTTGTTAATAAAAGAACTACTGACAGGATGTTTAAATTATGGTTATGTGTCTAACGTATACTGCACAATCAAGTACTACAATTTTGTACATTACTTCTTCATCTAGCCTGGAGAGAGAGGTGGTAGTAAAGCTGTTGGGGGTAATATAAAACTTTTAAAAACCTGCTGGAAAACTGCAGAAAACAAAGTGGGAACCATGGCTGGAATGGCAGGAATATAGGTCTAGTTGCCAGAACTATTGTAAAGAAATAACAGTCTTTCCACCAACCTCATTTAGATCACTAACACCTGCCCCAGCTGCCTAGGCAGCTCCAAGTTGACTCTTGGCATACCCGAACCCCAGCTGCTGTTCTGATTACATTATTTACCTCTGTTTGCTTCATTATAGGTTTGCCAATGCACGTCAAATCCTGAAGCAATCCCTATACAAATCGTCTAAATTAAAAGATTGACTGAAAGTTCATGCATTTCCCCCACGTACATAGGTATAATTCATCTGGAAATGAAGAGTGATAACGTAAATACTGGTGCCAGGACTGGTTTAGCTTGGTCTTAGATTTGGAATGGAAAGGAATAAAATCTTTGACAAAAGCAAGGTAGAAAGTTTTGGAACTATAACATAGTATTAGAATACTCTCAGGAGTTTTTAACTATAAAATAGTTTATTAAAAATATTCAACATAAGAGATTTCATTTTAAAGTTTCTGATAAATAACTAAAATTATAATATATAATGCATATTTGATTATTTTCAAAGCCATACATTTTACACTATTACTTTGCAAAATGATATATAGTTTAGAAATGTAATGTATCAATTAGTCTTATTTTTAAATGGAGGTCAAACCTTTCTAATGCATCATTATTGTGGGACCAATTAAAAAGGAATGTAAACACTGAGTGGCCATATTTTGGAAACTAATGATACAATAAGTCGCTTAGAAAACTGACAAATAAGTGTAGCAGAAAAACACTGATGAAGACTTTCATTTCTTTTCTCCCCAAAGAGAATTAACAAGTCATTGAATGGTTGATCATGGATCAGTTAGGCATGCCTTCTGATATCAAATGCATTCTAAATGCCAATTGTGCCCTGCTGGGGGGGTTATCAAGAAGCACATGGGCTCTGGTGTTTCAGTGCCTGAGATGAAATGCCAGCTTCACCACTTGTCACCTTTATAAACAGGCAAGAGATGGGACCACTTCATGTCTCAGTGAAACACAGATGATGATAGTACTAACTAATTGTGGCTTGTTGTGAGTATGCATGAGTTAATCTGTTTAAACATTATGCTTAACTGCTTAATATCAACAATTATTGTGAAGATTAAATTAACATGCAAATTGTGGCCCCTAGCATATGATTTTATCTTTTTGTATTTAGGTTTTAGGAGTTTCATATACCCTTACTGATTTTTGGGAAGCAAGTTGAAACAAAATGATCTAAACAACAGGCACATAAAGATGGGATCAATTTATAATCTAAAGTCAAAGCAAGAATTGTAAGATTCAGCAGAATTGGAAAGAGACTCAGAGGAATCTCTAGCTTACATAAAAATCCAAAATGTTTGCACTGTTGAGAATGAGTAAAAAAGGTGAGGAATAAGCAATAAAGCCTTAATTAATCTATTTCTTCTTTAGGAAAATAGATGAGATCTTAGCTTAAGGAATCACAATCTCAGTAGATTTTTGTCTATGGCAAGGAAGGAACCCTACCTCATCATTTTAACTCTTCTGTTTTTACAAGGTGATAACTTTTTTTCACTCCAAGCAAATGGATTTTTTAAACTAGTTTCAGAATTCAGTACAGAAAAATTTAACAATATGCAGCTCATCCTTAAATGATACATTGCACTATGTAGATGAGTTTGTAAAATGCATGGATGGTCTATTCAGCTTTTAAAATATATTGATACGGAAAAAATCATTTACCATATATTAGTTTAATGCATATACATTTTTATAGTATATGAAATTGGCTGAAAACTGGAAAGTGCGGCACGGTAAAAAATATCTGCAGAATCGTATGAAGGAAATCATATGAGAGGAAAATGAAATGAAGTTATATTTTATATTTCTCTTGTGTAGAAAAATTAGAGAGAAGAATGTAAGGAAGATTGGAATCAGTGTGCTAAGTATTCTAAGTAGTACTGGGAACTAAATGTGCTCCATTGTGGGAGCGAAGAAAGTCTAAAATACAACTAAGAAATTTGTAGGAAATAATTTTGTGGAAGGTGGCAATGACAAAATGGGAAATGAAAAACATTTTGGGAATCATAGCTATGCAAGGAACACATACTGTTTTAAATTTTATTTCATTTTAAAATGAATCCCACATAAAATCTGAATGACCCCTGAAATAGAAAGTTTCCAAACAAAGAAAAGTTAGTTTGCTTTTAACCTGATGCCACTGTCTCTTGTCATATAAAATTGTATGTGTATTTTAAACTCTCAAACACATAGTGTAATCTGAAAAACAGCAAACACCCAATACTAAGGTAGGTGAAGTGGGTAGAAAGATCCCATTTTGAACAAGAAATATCAAATTAAAAATGTTTTTCGCAAATAAAAGGTTCAGGATTAGACAAATGCAGATGTAGTGTTCTTAGAAGTAAACTCTTGGATCATTATTTGGAAGAGGATGCATTTGGTGAGAGTAAGGCAACAACAACAACTACAACAGTATGAGAGTCTCATTTCAAAGGTAAATTAGCAATTGGAACTCCCTGGACCCAGAAACAGAAGAACAATGCATACAATGTGAGAAGTAATTCTCCTAGCATAATCACAGTGCTGTGTACAAGCGGGGACTCACTAAGTTAAAAAGACCTTGGAAAACTTGAAGAAGGTTTAAGGACAAGCAATAAACATGATTAATAGCTTGGAAAATAGAATCTCAGAGGAAAGGTTAAGGGAACTAATATTATTTAAGTTGGAAAATAGGCTGGGGAAACAAGTTGGTTTTCAATTACATGAAAGATTATTACATAGAAGGTGCTGATCGGTACTCTGATGCCACAGAGGGCACGACAAGAATAAGTGAGCTTGAAATGTTGTATAAAGCATTTAGGTTGGCTAAAAGAAAGAACTTCCATCAGGACTGAAAGCCATTAAAATGGAAAGTACTAAATTTCTTTCTGTATAGACCTTTCAAAATGCACTTGAAACTCATTTGTCTAGGAAAGTTTACCAGAGGCCCAGTCTAGCAAGCAGAGAGCAGAAACACCTGCAGTTTTTACAATGCTATCTTCCCCAAGTTTCCCTCCACTCTCTAAATTGTGAACGTTTGCATTACGGATTCGTTGTGCACAGCAAGGAAAAGAGTGTCCACTGATCAAAATCTGTGAAATATAGTTGATTGTGTGCATGCTCTTGTTTAATATAGCAACCCTAAGAAGTGTCGAAACTCTAAAACTCCTTGTCATAGCTGTTCAAGTAATTTTAGCTTGTCTACTAATTTCAGTTCATGAGATTACTGGCAACTAATTGCATTTTTGTTTCTCCTTCTTTGCCATACATTTTGTGTTTGTTCTTTTAGAAGTGAATCAAACTAATTGAATTTTCTTTCATTAGGTAATAAAAATAATATATTTTCTTCCAAAAGATGTTATTTACTTAGAAAAATAGGCTATTCTCTGAACACCTGCCCACTTAATTCTCTTAGAGTTAAATTATACAAGAATTCCATACTACTGATTTGTGAGGCTTGTGCTAACAAAGATAAATGAAAGAAGGGATTTCAATAGAATTTTGCAAACAATTCTGTTAAAGCTTGTCAAATATGCACAAGATTTGAGTTCTAACTCCTTTCATTTAGGTGTCAATGTTATGAAAATCACTAAATGAAAGTATGGACTATTGCATAAAATCTATACACAAAGGGATAAAAATGAAAACTCTAGCTGGAAGCTTTTAACTATTTCTTTGGTGATGATGTTTATTTTTCCCCTGTAAAATAGTTCATATTCTTTAAAACTATATCATAAACAAATAAACATTTCTACCAAACAGAAATAGTATAAATTGTATCATGAAAAAGGCTTTTATTTTAAAGATCATCTAATGCTTCACGTTTGGGAATTGCTCGGTAGTAATTAATAATTACTTCTTTGCAATGTCAGTAGGAAAGGAGGTGAATGACAGTTATTATTTCCTCTTCTAAGATGAGAGTGGGAGTCATGAAAAAATGAATTACTAAATTTACATAACGAGTTATTGAAAAGATGGAATTGTAACTTTGAGATCTTGACTCAAGGTTTTTGTGCTTTGATTCGATAAAGACTCAGAAAAGTTGACATAAACAAGCAGGGAAGGGTTTAAAACCTGTACCAGAAAGCAAACCAAAAGGGAGTTAATCTTCTACCATGTCTAAGAGCTAGTTCACCCTAAAAGTTCCCTCTAGGGGAGAATAGGTATTTCCACAATGTAATTTTGTACTCTGCACAGAGCAAGGCCAACCAGCAAAGTCTCTTCCCCCTAATAGCTAAGGTAACATATATAATGGATAGAAAGCTAACCTTGAACGAGTAGGCATGCATGCTGTGCCACTGAGAAAAGGTGGCAGTGCTTATTATAATTTAGTATTTGACATATTTTTACAGTCCATCTGAAAACAAATGACTTTTTCATTATGTTAGCTCCAATCCAATTTCTTGGGACTTGGGCATTTCCTCTCAAACAAATCTAGTAGGAAACCACTCAGAAGTTTAGCATTTCCTACAACCATCATTCCTACACCCAACACAGATCATTAGTTTCTGCTCAGCATCTACACAAATTTAAAATGGATGATATTCAGTGAAAATCATATTGGGTTGCTCAGTCACGATTGTTTGCTACCCATATGCCTCCTGCAGTGTCTCCATTAAGTCCTCCTTCCAAACCCCAAACGCCTTTTATTACTCTGTTTATGTGCTCAATACTCCAGCATGCTTCTAGAATTAGGACTGTTCCAATGATTTGGAAATCCACAAACTAGAGACCAGCCATCACAGTATTATCCATATCTGTATTCCATACCTGTATCTGCTCCTTGTAGTACGACCCACTTGAAGTGTCCCTCCATATTTGGAATGACTAATAATTCCACCTAGAACTCCTAGGATAGCATTCTTTCTACCTCAAACTTAGTATTATCCATGTTAGCAGACCTAAAAAGAGGGCTATACCATACTGTTATATTTGCCATTTAGAACAAAGAATAAAAGTCTACCATTTTACCATGATGATAGAGTTTTGATATTTATAGCTATTGTTCTTCTTTACAATGAAATCCTACATCCTTTGTTTGGCTTCCTTTTTTAGGATATAGATGTTATTATTTTTGTGAAATAGTTGAGCTGTCACATCAACTGTTCTCTTAATGTCAATGGGAATCAAATCTCCTGAGGTTTTTTAAGACATGGATTTCTTTCCTTTTCATTACCATGAGACCATAGAGAGCCTATGATTACTGAGAAGAGGGGAATGCCACTTTACGGGAAAGGTCCTGAGCTAAGCTTTACTTGGACTACCTTTTGGACACTATATATTGGCCTTCATAGCAGTTTGCCTCAAGGTTATAGCTGCAGCTAATTAATAAATCTTCTCCCAGTCACCTAGGAAATTGATGTCTTCTTGTGTCTGGCTTCTTATTTCTGGTTTGCCAATGGCCATAGATTGCTAACGTCCCAAGAGTGCACTGCAGAATCCAAGAAGAATGTGTACCATATTAATATCATCAGATCATTACTTAAGAAAAAATCAAGATTTCGTGATTTTTACCTCAAAGCATCCTACAACACGGTGCTCAAATTCCTTAAACTCAAAGAAATTCACTTTAATCACCAAGTGGTGGGACTGAGAAGAATCACCTCTCTTAATGTTAGAATTCTAGGTTCCTAAGACTTCTTTTCCATTGTGACATGATATAAAAGACATAGTGAATTGGACTGACTTATTCACTGTGAATTTGCCGGCAGCAAAATCATTTTAACTATTACTGAACAAAATCATTAGAAGTGTATCTTAAATCTTGAATTATAAGTAAAAGCCCAGTAGGTAAAGTGGTTTCTACCATTAAAAAAAGTTCCCATTGAAATGATAAGTATCCTTAACACAGGGCCTTAGAGTTCCAGATAAGGCATAAGTGGAAAAGGCCAGAGGCCACTGAGAAACACTGTGCAACTGTTCCGCTATATTCTTCTGAGAAGAAGAAATCCATGTTCAAAGGCATGAAATTCATAGGAATTTGAAAATGGCAGAAAGTTGCCATGCTTTCTCTTTGTGTTTCTTTAGCTGTAAAATGGTGGTATTTGTATACAAATTTCCTAACCCTATTAGGAAAGGCTTAGGAAAGTATTCAGTACTGGGTAGGGCAGGCTGTGATTTTTTTAAGAAAGTATGCCAAACTTGCTGTAAATTGTCAGAAAAATATTATGGGAAATACCAATCTTCTTCTTTCAGAACCCCTTTAATATCATTGTTTTTTTCTAGTTTTTTGACATTGACAAGTTTTCCCTCTTTGTTGCTGAGCCAAGCTTGGGCATAATGTTATGTTCTCACTTTTTTCCTCATCTGGTTTGGTGAGCCAGTCAGCACAACAAAATGCATATTCTTACCACTCTCTCCTCCCTCATCAAGTGCTGCCTTCGAGGAGTTTGCCAGGAATTCGATCCTTTATGTGCCGACCTTTACTCCTTTCTCTATTAAGCCCCATGTTTATACAAAGCATGATAAAAGATATTAAAAGCCAAAATACTTAAATGTAAACACCACTAAAACGGTCATGTGAACGCTTCTCGCCTTTCAGCCAGTGGTGCTAGTAGCCTTCAAACTTTCGACTTTTGAGTACTTCATGAGTTCACATTGCTTTGTTAAAACACTTGTTTTAAAGGAAAAGTATTTGGGAGGAGGACTGCTAGCAGCTAGCACATGAAAAGAGGTTTAAATATTGCCATCTTCTATCAATTATATAATTTATTTTTTTCCCCTAAGATATGCCTCTAACTTCTTTCTTTTCAGTTTCTAGAAGCAAATCTAGATTTAGGTTATGGAAGACAGAAATTTTATGCTTTGATCTTTATGTCCCCTCTGCCGATAGTATTATCTACCAGTGTTTGAAGCCTTGCTTTATCTGTATAATCTCATGAAATGTTTATAAAAACACTAGGAAGCTATCATTTTCTGCATTTTGAAAGATGAAGAAAATGGGATAGAGAGATATGAAATAATTTGCTCAAGTTTACAAATTTTATAAGCAGTAGAACAAAGAGACATACAGGGAGTCTGATATGAGAGAAGCCACTCATAACTACTATGCACTACTGAAGTAGTACTATGTTCATGCACCTTACATAAGGCAAAATTAGCAGTATGTATACACACACACACATAGGCACGCATGCATGCAAACATACCTTGCAAGCGGCACAGACATGGTTCTACGTGCTACCTATTGAATGGTATATTACCTTTTGGAGAGTCTTGTAAAATACAATGCCACCTCAATAACCTGGATAAATACTTTAGCCCTCTGGATGTTGTGATTATACAGAATTGCTTTGTGGTTATATTTACAGAATAGAGAGAAATTCAATTTGCAATAACTTTTAAACAAGGGAATGGTTTCTGACTAGGACTGACACAGTGTTTAGTGGGGACGACAGAAGCTTCTCTTGTTTTTAGGTAAAATCAGTCACCAAGGTAGAGCAAGACTTTCTTTAAATTATGAACTATAATCCATCATTTCCTCTAAGATTCATTTTTCAAATGTTGGTCAATGCTTTTATAAGAGCAGTATCACCAGAGATGCAGGATATAAATATTTATATACTACCAGGCCCCACTCCAGGCTTCTTTAAGGAAAGCCTCCCAGGGAGCAATCATGGAGAATGTAGAACCATCAAGTACCTGTGCTGAACTGGATTCACATAAAATCTGAGAATTATCTCCCTAAGATAGGAAGAGGGTTGTCAAAGGAAGATAAAGCAAAGGAATCATTTTGCAAGGTTCTCCTAAAAGTCAATGAGAATGCACACGCTGGTCATGTCTACATTGTACTGCATTTATCCTCATCAGATTATCGTATTATGTCACCACATAATTATGGTGATGAGGATTAATAGGCTATATTTGAATAAAGCATAATAAAATGGATAGAAATATTTTTTGAGATAAACAATAAAAGGATACAAATTATGATATTTAGGCAATATCAGATTTAGAAATGAGTAGGTTATAAGAAGATTAAAATCCATAGAAAAACGTAATAAATGTTACGCAGTTGTGAAAATAAAGCTTGAGGAAACAGTAGAAGATGAAGCAGCTTCTTGAGAACTGTTAATTCAAACTTTGAGATGGAAAGACTCCTACATGACTTAATAGTTCTTTTTCCATAGGTTAAAAAAATTTAGTGTTGAGGGACTGAAAAGATGATAATAAAATGCTGCAGATGTGGAGTACACATCTGCAAAAGGAAAAGGAAGGAACTTGATCAAATATTATTTAGCTGAAGATGGAAAGGAGAGTATACTCAATTATTAAAAATCAGAAGCTTTCTCTACAACACATAGCTATTATGTCTGTGACAGAGAAAAAAAGCAAAAGCAACTGTAATTTAAGAAATGTATCATTTGTTCAAGTTTGGTGTGGATTGTTGTACCAACATCAGATGACTTTTTGTATGTAGTTTTTTTTTTTGTAAATAATATATTTTGGTAAAATAGTGCAATCATGTTTAAGTGAATGAGTGATTTGAATAACTTTATGATAGTATTCATTTCATAAACATGTTTCATGTCTACTTTCTGTCAAGAAACAACTGGAATAAATGTGTGGGGTATAGAGAAATAATTGAGATATAATGTCTTCCTTTCATTACAGTTTTCAAAAAATAGAACAAAGAAATGAAAATGAAGTATTATATAGAAGTGTTGGTTATGGAAAGGGATACCATATGAAGTTGGAAAAGAAGTTAAAAATCTTTACTGAGTAGCTTAATATTTGAGACTTTAATAAAGATTAGCAGTTTCATGGACCCACAAAAAGGGAAGGATATTTAAATCAGGGGAACAGCTCGGAGAGTTCAGGGAGATGTGAAATATATATCCTTTTCAGAAAGGACAGAGTAAGTTACAACATGTGTGAAAGTTAATTTTTTTTTTAACTTTTTACGGAGATTACGATAGTTTACTTTACTACCTTGTGAAATTTCAGTTGTACCTTATTGTTTGTCAGTCATGTTGTAGGTGCACCACTTCACCCTTTGTGCCCATCCCCCACCCCCCTTTATCCCTGGTAACCACTAATCTGTTCTCTTTGTCTACATGTTTAACTTCTACATATGAGTGGAGTCATACAGAGATTGTCTTTCTCTATCTGGTTTATTTCACTTAACATAACACCCTCAAGGTCCATCTATGTTTTGTAAATTGGACAATTTTATCCATTTTTTTGGCTGAGTAGTATTCCATTGTATATATACACCGTATCTTATTTATCCAATCATCAGTTGATGGGCATTTAGGTTGCTTCCACATCTTAGCTGTTGTAAATAATGCTGCAGTGAACATAGGGGTGCATGGGACTTTTGGAATTGCTGATTTCAAGTTCTTTGGATAGATACCCAGTAGTGGGATGGTTGGGTCATATGGTATTTCTATTTTTAATTTTTTGAGAAATCTCCATACTGTTTTCCATAGTGGCTGCACCAGCCTGCATTCCCACCAGCAGTGTATGAGGGTTCCTTTTTCTCTACAACCTCTCCAACATTTGTTACTTTTTGTTTTGGTTATGTTTGCCTTTCTAATGGATGTTAAGTGATATCTCAGTGTAGTTTTGATTTGCATTTCCCTGATGATCAGTGATGATGAGCATCTTTTCATGTGCCTATTGGCCATCTATATATCTTCTTAGGAGATGACTGTTCATGTCCCCTGCCCATTTTTTGATCGAGTTGTTTGATTTCTTGTTGTTGAGTTGTGTGAGTTCTTTATATACTATGGAGATTAACCCTTTGTTGGGTATATGACTTGCAAATATTTTTTCCCAAATGGTGGGTTATTTGTTTCAATCCTCTTTTCCCTTGCCTTGTAGAAGCTCTTTAGTCTGACAAAGTCCCATTTGTTTATTCTTTCTATTGTTTCCCTTATCTGAGAAGACATGGTGTCTGAACAGATCTTTTTAATACTGATGTCAAAGAGTATACTACCTATATTTTCTTCTAGAAGCCTTATGGTTTCAGGTCTTACCTTTAGGTCTTTGATCCATTTTTAGTTTATTTTTCTGAATGGTGAAAAGAATGGTCAATTTTCATTCTTTTACATGTGGCTGTCCAGTTTTCCCAGCAGCATTTGTTGACGAGACTTTCTTTTTTCCATTGTAGGCCCTCAGCTCCTTTGTCGAAGATTAGCTGTCCATATATGTGTGGTTTTATTTCTGGGCTTTCAATTCTGTTCCGTTCATCTGTGCACCTGTTTTTGTACAAGTACCATGCTGTTTTGATTACTGCAGCTTTCTAGTATGTTTTGTAGGCAGGGATTGTGATGCCTCCAGCTTTGTTCTTTTTTCTCAGGATTGCTTTAACAATTCGGGTCTTTTGATGCCCCAAATGAATTTTAGGATTCTTTGTTCTATCTGAAAGTTAATTTTTACCATAAGTAAACTTAAGATCAGTGACCACATGGGATTTATTAAAATGCACAACTTTAGTTGAAAAACGAATGGCAGGATTGTCTATTCACAGACTTTTTAGACTGAAGTTATCTAAAAAATTCCATGTTGCTCAAATGACCAGTCAAAATGGATACCAATAATGTCACAAGTGCTGAGCAGTTAATTGATCAAAAAAGCTAAGCTCTTGCCAAAGGTTTGTTTAAGTGCTATAGCTAGATCATGATGATGATAGATAGATAAATAGACAGATGATAGATAACCAAAGAGATAGATAGACAGATAGTAACGTTGGTGTACAATACATGTACAAGAAGTATTTGGAGCAATACTGAGTGGTGGGAGAAACCGAGCTTATTTTCTCTAACGTATGCTTTCTAGACCTGTCTCTGGATCTCTTACATGTGAGAAAGTGAAAAAAAAAGTGGGAGAGAAGTGGGTATAGGGACAGGGAGCAGGAAATTGTATCTATAAAGGTTATTTGCAGCTAAAACATGTTTCTGCAAATCTGCAGTAACAATATCATTCAAAAAGAAGAAAGATTTTTTCCTATCTGCTGGCATCTGGCTGCAGCTATTTTGTATAATAATAACTTAATTGCAGAAATTATAGAAACAAAGAATGTAGGCTCTGGAAACAGAGAACCCTGAATTCAGAATTATGATCTCTCATTTAATACTTAAGAAAGTTAACTGAATTCTTTGGGCTTCTGATTTTTCTTCTATTCTTGGAGATAATAACACCTCCCTCATGACACACCCAGAAGATGAAACGAGGCCACTCTTGTAAACTGCTTGGCATATTATCACACGTGCTGCACGTCTGCTATGAGAAGGTAAGTATGGTGTTTGGAGAGAGAGAGACCCTCCGTTCTCTGGGTTTCCCAGTGAAGCCAACTCAGGAAGAGAAATCCTCCTGAATTCTTTCCTCATCCCTAACTCTACTTGGTAAGGGTGAATGAAGAAACTCAGCTTCTTTGCCTCTGCCTTTTCTAGATTCTCTCTCTTTCAAATCAGCCTGCCTATGGAAAAAACAAAAGTGCATTCTGGCCTGATCACCCCTATGTGAAAAGATTAATGGTGACTCCTGCATCTTATTTTTCAGCTGGTTCCTGAATTTCAATGAGGAAATGAGAGTTTTATCTTCTTAAAATCCAACATGTAATAACTATTATTTTATTAACAACAAGCAAACATTACACATTACCTCTTCTGAGTTAGAATTTAGAAACACTTTCTGTAATTGTCTTTTAAGCAGTTGGTTTAGATTATACATTTTAATCTAAAATTATATTTAATAGTTATAACCTTAAAGAGTTTAAAATGGTTCCAGGACAATAATGTCTATATTACTTGCAAAGGAAAATCTATCATAAGAAATGTCATCCGAGAAATAATATTATTTGAATAGTGGAACTTAAAGATTTATAACATTAAGAGACATCACGGGGTGATAATGACAAGAATATTAGTTATTTATACGACATTGTGTGACAGAGATGGTTAACTCAATTAGATCCTAGTGGTATTGAAGTCAAGGTCACATATTTAATTTCCATATGGGCCAGTATACTTCTGACTGGCAAAACTCTGTTCTCTACTCACAGACTGCACCCCTAACCCCAATCTGTTATTTCTCAATTATGTGTCATTAATTGATGCAATATCCCACTGATAGTGGGTCATCTGTGGTGTCTGCATAAATGAAGGACAGCATGTCTATGAGGCAGCCGACAGAGAACAACTCGAGGCCAATAGTACCAGAAAATTCACTAATAACCTGTGGTTTTCTTCAGGAAAAAAATAGCTCTGAATTTTCCAAAGGAGAATTAACTGCAAAGATTATTCAAAAGTGGGTTGAAATCAACTCATAGTTTCTTTCTGTAAAAATGAGTCAAATAGAATCTCGACTGCCCTAGTATGCTTTTTTTTTATTTTTTGAACTTATGCTCAGAATATATTTATCTAATAAGACGTTCGTTTATGTACCATGTTTCCTAACAAAGGAGACTTTTTAGTTTGCTATTACTGTTTATTTACTAAGTCTGTGCTCCCCTATATTAGTTCTAAATACTATTGGGAGTTTATAATATATTCCAGTGCTGTCCATTAATAATTGGAATGTACTATAGCACACTACAACATACATAGGGAGTAGGTGGATATTTCTCTTCCTCACTTGCTAATGAGAAAGCTAAATTCTATATTCCGGCAAAGAATTGATCCAGTTTAATATCATAATCTAAAGTCCATAAAACAGACTTATAGTTTGAATAGGCAAGCAAAGACTTCTAAGTCTTAACTTCCTTTATTTAATTCTTTTATGTCAACAAACCAGGTCTTATTTTTCTCACAGGAGAAATGGAGTATTTAGCTCGATACAGTGAGTCTTTGGCTAAAGCAACAAGGCATTGATGAGGGGAATAACAGTATCACAGATAGAGCAGACCTAAAGTAAATTCTCTCACTGCTCTTTGAATTCTTCTTTTGGAGGCCTCTTCAGTATGGTGTCGGATCTTTGGATAACACCATTATTTTTCTACTCCTGTACAAAAGGATGAACTTAGTCTCCGATTTCTTTTTTTTTTTTTTAAGATTTTATTTTTTCCTTTTTCTCCCCAAAGCCCCCCGGTACATAGTTGTGTATTCTTCGTTGTGGGTTCTTCTAGTTGTGGCATGCGGGACGCTGCCTCAGCGTGGTCTGACGAGCAGTGCCATGTCAGCGCCCAGGATTCGAACTAACGAAACACTGGGCCGCCTGCTACGGAGTGCGCGAACTTAACCACTCGGCCACGGGGCCAGCCCCTAGTCTCCGATTTCTTAGCCCTCGTAAAATCAAACAGAAATCAGCATGCTAGACTACGTTCCATTTCCTTTAATGACAAGATGACTAGACTGGTAAAAAGAAGCTAGTTCAGCATACCAGTGAACATAACATTAGATTTGACAATTGAGGAAATACTTACAGCTCATACAGTAAGAAACTGCTCATTCATTTAGAATGAGTTGATAATCTAATCAACCATGTCAATCTATGTTCTAGGCTTACTGTCCTCCCTGAGTCATCAGGTGACATGAAAGACTGTTCTATGTGTTGTCATTTAAAGCTTAATTTGCTTTTGAGTATCAGAAGTGACAGAATTATTTATTCTTATATACCTAGTTTGTTTGCTATTAAATATCATAAGTTATTCTTCCTTCTTTAAAAGTGTAAAGTTCACAGGGGTAGAGATTTTTCCTGATTGTGTCCACTAATATATCCTAAATGCCTAGAGCAATCAGTAACATACAGTAGACATATTGCAAATATCTATTGAGTATATGAAAGATTGAAGGAATTATTTGCTTGGTCATCACACTGCAGTCATACTCACCTTCTTTCCGGTTTTCCTGTGCCAAGCTCCTTCTGGTTTCAGAGCCTGTGTACAGTTCTTCCTTCTCCTTGAAGCTGTCTTCACACAGATTTCCCTTACTCATTGTCGCGGTCTCATGTCTAACAGCCCTTTCTCACTGGGGCCTCTCCTGAGCACTGGTCTCTCTTTCATACAGTACTCTACTATGTTCTTCATAGCATAGATCTGCACTACACTGGAATATGTGTATTGAGGGTAAAGATTACATCTGTCTTCCTCATCATACTCCACTACCTGGAAGAGAGTTTAGGGAAAATGAGGCATTCAAAATATACCTGTTGGTTGCTTGAAAGCCCGCTGTGTGCCTGACACTTTGCTCACTGCTGAAGATGCACTAATGAACAATTTGGTCTTATGGAACTGACGGTCAGAAAGGAAAGGAGAAAAAAAAAACATTTTCCCCCAAATTACTATAAAAATTGTAAAGTAAATGGATATGGTAATATGATAGAGAGTAAAAGGGTCTCTATTGATCAGGAAAGACCTCTCAGGTAGTGAAACAAAAACCTTAAGGATCAGGCAGCCGCCATATAGAAACCTGGGGGAAGATCTCTACAGGAAGATGAAACCATATGTATTAAGGCCCAACACAAGGAAAAGTTAAGTAAGGTCTGCTTGAGACATTGTAAGAAGACAGGGCCCTTGGGTGAGGTCAGATATGTAGGCAAAGTCCAGGTCAGATAGGGACTTAGATTAAGGAGTTTAGATTTTATTGTTAGAGCAATGGAAACAAGCAAAAACAGGCAGCTGCTTTGGTTTAAAAAGATTACTGTGTCCACTGTGTGGACAAAAGATTTGAAGAGAGAAGGGGTGAAAGTGCAAGTAGACACTATTTCAGGGGTCCATAGCTGATCCGGAATGATGGCAGTAGAGGCTGGATTCCAGACACATTTTAGAGATACAACTGACAGGACACAATGATTAGCTCTGGAATATCACAAATGATTGTTGTCATATAATTTGTCAACCACATGGGGCACTCTTGACCTAAAAATGAGGTAATATTAATCATCATTCTTGGGGGCTGGCCCAGTGGCATAGTGGTCAAGTTTGCCGGCTCCACTTTGGCGTCTGGTGTTCACGGGTTCAGATCTTGGGTGTGGACATACACACCACTCATCAAACCATTCTGTGGCAGCGTAACATACAAAATAGAGGAAGACTGGCACAGATGTTAGTTCCGGGACAATCTTCCTCAAGTGAAAAGAGGAGGATTGGCAACAGATGTTAGCTCAGGGTCAATCTTCCTCACCAAAAAAAAAAGAAAATGCCTGGACAAGGGATTGTTCAAGGCAAACCAGTAGGTATGGTTACCCTCATACTTTTTTACTATTTGGTGAATGATGTTTTTCTTTAAAATGGAGGCAATTCAGGAAGGATAAAAGCAACAAGGTGTTGGGCTCAAAGTTATTGTTTGGACAATCAAGACAGAAAGATCTGAACATGCAAAAACACTGAGATGGCAACAGCATGACAGATTCTACGCAGGTCAAATAGTTCAGATATAACCTAAATTTGACCAGGTTATGAAAGATATGAGCTACTGTTTATCATATGCTACACTGATTATTAATCTGCGGGGGCGCAGGTTAATTGCATTTGCCTAGCATATTCGATGTCTGAAAATAACATATTACAAAGCTAGCATAGTAGTCTAGTTGCTGAAATTAACATTTTAAATTCCAGTAGTTTAATTTCCCAATAGTTCTAAAATGAATCATGATTCCTTAATTATAAATACTTAGAAATACTTTAAAGAAAATTGGAGACTCAAAGAATTTATTTTGCTGAGTTGCTCCTGAAAAAAAAAAGGGACTGATGGCAAACCGTATTCATACACTAATAACTATTAGAAAACATTGATGAGTTTTTGATGTAACTGGAATTTAAATGCCTAAGGAGACTCAGAAAATCCCTACATCTATTTACTCTAGATTGGATCTGAAAGTCTATTTTCATTCAATTTCTTAGCATTATTAGTAGTGAAATATAAAGCCAGGATTACTGACCTAAGTGGGCCATCAGATTTAGAAAAACCTATACGTCACACAATGTTGAATACAGATTACTAGGCAAGTGACTGTTATTTCTAGTTCAGTCAAGTTTGATAGGGTTTTTACGACTGGTCCAAGAAATGAATTACCGAGCTTCATCTTTACAGAGAATCTGTTCACTGCAGTCTTAATGTGAAAGCCAGATTGAAAATTCATCTCCACAGCAGGTACAGTAAATGGGATTTTTCCCAAAGATGAGAAAATGGTATTATTATTAAGAACTGTGCCCATTCAAAAAATTGTTTAGATGTACAAGCCCTGATATGACAAGCCTTATCTATCTATTTATACTTTACCTTCCTACATTTTCATCATTGTTTAAATGCATAACAGTATGCACATCTGCTGTCCTCATGGATGGGCTTGCTGTAGACACTGCACAGCTAATGAAAAAATGGCATAAACACTTAAAGGCACATAAAGATTTATGAATCAACAAGAAAGCTAGGTTCCCCCCCCCCAAAGTGGGTTAATTTGAGACAAATGTTTCTCCTTAATTTCACTGTATAAGAGGAAAATTTGCTTTATGTTTAGAGGATTGTGATTCTACTGTTCCTTTTCTGTTTGGAATCTTCTAGTATTTCTGCATGATTAAATAGATAATGCAGAGAATATTTTCCAAAATTACTCTGGGCCAGACTTCTTAATGATTCTTGAATTTTTTATTGAGGAATAAAGTATATAAAGGAGAGTGCATGAATCATCAGTTAGAGCTGGGTGACTTTTCATAAACCAAACACACCCATGTGACAGGCACCGAGATCAAGCAACATTACCAGGACTCCCATGCAGGCAATCACCTAAGAAGGTTAACTACTTTTTGACTTTTAATATAATGAAGATACTTCTTTTATTTTTGAACTATATACAAATGGACTCTGACAGCATGAACTCTTGTGGCTGTGACTTCCTTCATGCAATATCGTATCTGTGAGATCCACCTGTATCAGTGAAGGCAGTCACAGTATGCTTATTCTCGTTGTATATTACTGTTTCATATGTGAACATAACATACATTTTTTTAATCCATTCTACTGATGCTAGGAATATAGGTAGTTTCAGTTTCTAGCTATTATATGCAATGCTGCTATGAACATTCTAACAAATGTATTCAGAAAACATATGTACACATTTCTGCTGGTTATATACTTAGAAGTGGAATTGTTGGATGTGAGTGTATGCAAACGACCACTGTTAGTAAATAGTGCCATATGGGTTTTCAAAGTCATTTTATCAATTTATGTTCTCACAACCTTAAGTCGGCTTCTGTTTCATTCTTGTGGTAGCGGTGTAGCTACATTTTGCAAATTCCTGAAGATGAATGAATTTAAACATCTTTACTTATGTTTAGTGTCCATTTGAAAATCTTTGTTTTTAAGTGCTTGTCTAAAGCTTTTGTTTAATTTTCTATTGGATTTCTATCTTTTTCTTACTGGTTTCTAGGAGTTCTTTATATATAGTCTGACAAGTCATTTGCAAATATAGGTATTGCAAATATCTTATCTCATGCTGTGGGCTGCCTAGTCTCACTCTTACTGGAGGGAGTTGATCTTAATGGAGTTTAATAAATTATTTTTATTTTGGTTATAATTAAAGCTTTATTCATCCCATATAAGAAAATATTGCATAGCATATGGTTATGAAGATATTCTCTCATGTTTTCTTCTAACATATTTACTGTTTTACTTTTCATATTTAAATCTGCAATATCACTGAGTTGATTTTTGTGTAAGGTATAAGACAGGAATTTACTTTTTTTAATATGGAAAGTCAATTGACCTAATGCTGTTTATTGAGAGCCCATTATTTCCTCACTACCCTGCAGTTGTCTTAAAGTGACTCTATGTATACAGTGATCTGATTCTGTGCTCCCTATTCTTTGCTGTTGGTATTTCTTCCATTGTGCATGGCAGAGAAGTAGGAGTTACAGAATTTTTAATATTTTTTTTCAACTGGGATTTAAAGACCAAAGATAGTTAGGAAATAATTTTCTCAAAGACTACTTTGGTTACAAAGATAAAATTTCCAAAATTCAAGGCAACATAAACATTTCTAAGTGGATTTTATATTATTATATTTTTACAAAATTCATTTTGATTTTTGCTATAAAGTACTATGATATTGCAATGAATTGATTTCCATTTAGTGAAAAAGATAGCAAATGTATTTTGAATATTTTTTATTTTATATGTCTTTTATTATGATTTGACATATAGTCTACATGGAAGCGCTTTTGTTGATATACTCTTTTTCCTTTACAAATTCAAGTATGCATGTGTACATATTTGCTTCTGTAAATTGAAATCTCATGAGAAGGTTTTTTTCAGAGTTATTAGACACAGGTTTCTAGAAGTCACAATGTTTTTCAAAGAAATTAGCATGATTTGAGTGAAATTTAATTCCTGGTCCCTTCCTTCTCGGTGTTTTCTTACTGGCTCTGGGTTTGCTGCCTTGCTTAGGAAATATCACTCACATTAGGCAACTCTATGCACAGTGTGGAAAGAGGTTGATTATTCTCTTGCAGAGGGATAGCAAGTCGTGCCTGTATGATTTTATTGCATAAGCTGTCCTTCCATTCTGAAATGAAAGCATAACATTTATCATATATTAAAGTCTCAAGTATATTAATAATTATGTTCAGCGTCTTTACTGTTCTGCTAATAAATTTAATTCTTATGTCATAATACAATTTTGCTTACTGTAGGTTTGTACCAAGTTTTGATAACTAACTCCTTAATTCCCTCCTTTTACGTTTTTTCATTATTCTCAAGTTTTTATTGAATATTAAAACATTGTATAGTAAAAGCATTTCTCAATTCATAAACTGATTCAAATAAAATCAGAGTGAAATTACCTCAAATTATATTTAAATTTTCAAATTTGACATTTATATGATATTGAGCCTTCCTATTCTGGAACATGATCTATGTTGATATAGTTGAACAAATCTCATTTATATCTTTTACAATAGTTCCATTATTTTTCATATGGATCTTGTGCCTTTCATGTTAAATATATCCCTAGTTATTTTAGTAAATTTATAGTTATTATTATTTATGTAGGTTTTAATTAATTTATAGTGTTAATGCCAGTGAAGAGAAAATTTGGTTTTGAATCTATATTTTACGTTTAGGAAAATTATCAGCATCTTAAAATTAATTCTATCATAGTTATTTTTAAAACTCTTGCATTTTCTGGAAAACCCATAATATCATCTGCAAATAAAAACATTTTCTTCTCGATTATTTTATTCATTAGTATATTTTCTCATCTAATATTATCTTGAACCTCTGTAATAATATCAAAAGTTTCTGTGTATCCATGGCTTATTCCTGATTTTACTGAAAATGATATCAGGTTTTAAAAATATTTTTATGTTGCTTGCTGTGATAAAATGCACAAAGTTCAAAAAATGAAATATAGTAGAAAGTTAAAAGTAAATTTTATTTCCAGTCCTTGCTCCCCAAGTTTACTTTCCTGGAGGCAAATGTAGTCATCAGTTTTGTGTGTATCATGCCATTTATTTTTCCCCACACATTCAAAGATATCAATGCACATAACTCTATTTTTACACAAATGTTAGCATAATAAACACATGGCTTCTCATCCCTTTTTTCTTCACTGGGTAATAAAGCCTGATGCTTCTTTCTTTCCCACATCAGCTCTGTGTCAGAGACAGAGTTGCTCAGGAAGCATTCCATCCACGTTCTCCCATCCCTAGGCCCTCGCTGTTAGGTAGGGTCATCTAACCAGCTACATTCAGTAGACCGTGGACAGAGTGATATATTTCACTTTCTAGCTAAAACTTAGAGAAGCTGAATCATGATCCCACAACCAGCTCTTTGCTAAGTCTGTGACTGAGAAAGGCACTTTTCTAAATGGTACAACTTGGAGATATTATACACTGAAAGTTTTTAAAAAGTTGTTAAATTAAAGAAGACCTAAATAAACAGAACGTCTGTGTTCGTGGATCAGAAGATGTCATATTGTTAAGATGGCAATAATCCCCAAATTGATTTACACATTCAATACAATCCCTTTTAAAATCCCACCTGCCTTTTTTGCTGATATTGATAAGCTGATCCTAAAATTCATATGTAATTTCAAGGAACCCAGAATAGCCAAAACAATCTTAATAAAGAACAAAGTTAGAACATTCATACTCCCTGATTCCAAAACTTACTACAAAGCTATAGTAATCACAGCAGTGTGGTACTGGCATAAACAGACATATAAATCAATGGAATAGAAACTAGAGTTCACAAATAAACACTTACGTTTACAGTCAATTGATTTTTGACAAATATGTCAAGACAATTCAATGGAGAAAAAGAAATCTCTTCAACAAATGGTCTTGGGACAACTGAATCTCCACATGCAGCAAAATGAAGTTGGATCCCTACTTCACATACAAAAATTAGCTCAAAATTCCTCATAGACCTAAAGGTAAGAGCTAAAACTATAAAAGAAAACATAGGAGTAAGTCTTCCCAACCTGATTAGGCAATGGTTTCTTACATATGGCACCCTAAGCACAAGCAACTGAAGAAAAAAATAGATAAATAGGACCTCATCAAAACTGAACTTTGTGCTTCAAAAGATACCATCGATCAGGGCCAGCCCCGTGGCATAGTGGTTAAGCTTGGTGCGTTCTGCTTCTGTGTCCTGGGTTCACAGTTTGGGATCCCAGGCATGGACTTACTCCACTTGTCAGCCATGCTGTGGTGGCAACCCATATATAAGTAGAGGAGGATTGGCACAGATGTTAGCTCAGGGCAAATCTTCCTCAGGAAAAAAAAATGATGCCATCAAAAAAAGTGAAAAGACAATCTCCTGAATGGGAGAAAATACTTCCAAATCACGTATCTGATAAGAGATTTGTATCCAGACTATATAAACAATGTTTACAACTCCATTTAAGAGATAACCCAATTTAAAAATGGGCAGAGGATTTGAATAGACATGACTCCAAACAAGGTATGCAAGTGTACTCTAAAAGCATGAGATCATGAGATGATGCTTAACATCATTAGTTACTAGGGAAATTCAAATCAAATTTGCAATGAGTTACAACTTCATATGCATTAGGATGGCTAACAAAATGACAATTCCAAATTTTCATGAGAAGGTGGAGAAATTGAATTCTCATTCACACTTTAGAAAATAGTATGGAGTTGTTCAAAGTGAAACATAGATGCAATTCAGCGATTCCACTCCTAGGTATCTACTCAGGAAAAATGAAAACATTTCTACACAAAAACAAACGTTCATAGCTGCATTTAATATTCATAATAGTTAAAAAGTGGAGAAAAAAACAAATGCCATCAACTGATGAACAGAAAAACAAAATGTGGTATGTCCATACAATGGACTACTATTTGGCAATATAAAGAAATGAGGTAGTGATCATGTTACAACATGGATGAACCTTGAAAACATGCTAAGTGAAAGAAGCCAGTCACAAGGATCACTGATTGAATTATTGCAGTTACATGAAATGTTTAGAATAAGCAAATTTAAACAGGCACAATTAGAAAAACGTCAACTTAGAAAAAAAATGAGAAAAACAAGTGAAATTTCAAGGTAAAAATAGGCAACAGGCAAAAAAAAAGCATCATATAAAACAAACAACTAAGGAATGCACATTACTTTTAAAATTCTACAATTGTACAACTGGTGATGAACTAGAGAATGAATACTCTCATTTTGATAGAAATATGTTTGTTCAAATTATGGTGAGCATTTTCAGAAATAATTGCAAACAGCAAAAAAAGTGCATATTCTTTGATCTTGCAGTTCTACTATAGCTATTTAGTCTAAGGAAAGTATAAATTCATTTGTGCAAATATTTATACTTTTGGTTGTTCTCCATACTATTGCTCAAAATATTAAAAACTTATAAAATAGAGGTACTGTCAAAATACAGACTCGCTTAGAAAATTATGATGTTTCCATGTAGTGAAATAGTATTCAGCCTGTAGAAACAATGTTGCATGTGAAAATATATTGGCATAAAAGATTATCATAATGTGTTGTAGGTGAAAAAGCAGTTTCAAAACAGTGTGTATATGATAATGATTACATATTTCACATATTCACATTGGCAGAAACATAAACTCACGGTGTAAAAGAGAGACAAAGAGAGAGAGAGATCTCTGAAAGTATATGCACATAAAAATATTAATGGCTTATAGCCACTTAATAGATTAATCATTTGTATTTTTACTTTTAAGGAAATAAACATACACATGTTTGTTAAGATGAATGTGTTAATTAGGATATTGTAGTTGTCAAGTGTTTAAAATTATTTTTGAAATAAGGGGTCTCAGTTGTACCCTTGATATATATACTCTAAGTGACCCCAAACTTTGTCCAGTTGTAATTTCTGCTGTTTGATTGAGGAGCTGGGCACTTACAGAAGCATCATATATTTAAGTAAGCGCTTTGATATACGGAGGAAAAAAATGTTTTCAGAGGTTGTCACACGGCTCTGCAGCAAAACGATGGACACGGTATGACCTCAACAATCATTTCTGGAATCCAAAGGCATGAAAAATAGTGTTTTAAAATTTCTTAAAATCATGCACATAGGCAGGTAAGGAAAGATGCGAGCTATAAAGTAGTGGTGTTACATTTCATGGACTAGATTATGAGAAGGAACAAATTTAGAAACTTGCAAGTCATTTGAGCTGTATTAATAATAGGTTTTAAAGTGCTTTTTTTATAGTGTTTTTTCAGTATAACATACACTTATTTATAATGTCTGAAAATTGAGCAAAATGTATATGTATGGTGCAGACTCCCTTTTTACAATCTCCTATATCATCTATTATTATTTCATTTTCTTTCCAGAATTACATATATTGAGTAGATAAGGAAAAGCATTTCCAGCAGAAAAATATTTAAGGTCATTTGGGGAAATAGCAGCCTCTTTGGAAACAGATAAGAATGAACATAAAAAAACATAAAAATTATAACAGTTTGCTAATATTTAGTGTAGGAAAATATAATTACCTATTGCATTAAAATGTAGATCAACACAAATGGAAAATTTAAAAAATTATCAATTTTGGCCAACACTTCTCTTTAAATAATGGAGACATAGTGTAGCATGGATAAATGAACACGGGCTGTGTAATCTGACAGACTTCTTATTTCTGGCGCAATGCTGATGGACTGTAATACCTTTGGAAATTTCCTTAACTTCTCTCAGTTTACTCTCTATCTATAAAAGTGAAGACAATAACATCTACCTTTCAAGGCTGCCCAAAAAACCGAATAAGGTAAGATGATTAAATGGGTATTAAGTGAAAATACCTTGCACGTTATTAGCTATGTTTTCCCATTAAGAACAAACAGGAAAAAACATGTCTTAAAAAGTACAGTCCCTTCTGCTATAACGCTTGTTTTGGAAATGCAAATTTATTCCAATACTTGGGAATAATTTGAGCATAAAACAAATTTTGAGCTTGTTTATACATAATTTCGTCCATCAGAAACAGTAGGTGAATGCTTAAAATTGCACCCAGCTGAATCAAGTCACACAGGAATAACATCTCCCATCCCAAACACACTATGTGTGCGTGTGGGGGTGTGTGTGAGAGAGAGAGAGAGAGAGAAAGGAGGCACACTCATTCACATCTGGTGTTATGACTTTCTGTCTGATCTCATTCAGATAACCTCCTTCTACCACTGATCTGTAACTCACAACCCGCAACTCTTCCTATGACCACTTCCACAAGCAAACTGCAGGTCTTTTTCAAGATGAAATGCCAAACTCATTGCACACTTCCTAACAATTTCACATGTGTAAAACTGTGTTGACGTTTTTATTATGTCCCATCTTTTTTTTTTTTTTAATATGTGTCTTAGTCTCATCAGACATTATAACAAAATACCACAGACTGCGTAGCTTATAAACAACACAAATTTATTTCTCACAATTCTGGAGGCTGGAAGTCTAAGATCAGGGTGCTAGCATGTTTGGGTTCTTGCAAAGGCCTTCTTCTGAGCTGCGGACTGCCACTTCTTGCTGGGATGAGGGATGAGGGGGCGATCTCAGCCTTCCTTTATAAGGGCACTGTCCCATTCATGAGGGCTCTGCCCTTATGATCTAATCACTCCCAAAGGCGCCACCTCCTATACCATCATCTTGGGTGTTAGGATTTTAACATACGAATTTTGGGGGGCACAAACGTTCAGACCACAGTAATGTTTCACTGATGACGTTTCTGAGTTTTGTAACTGAAACCCCATTTTTTTCCATACGGCATACAGTTTTTATCGTGCTATTTTGTCATGTTATACTATAGTAATGGCCCATAGTTATTACACATACTCTCAATATTAAATGTTTTTCAAATTCCTCCTATCTTTAATTTTTTGAACAAATATATTATATATATTATTTATATATATTTATAAGATAGTATATTATAAAGTCATGAACACTTTAAGTTTAGGGAGTAGAGGAGATTGATAGATCTAAACATTTCTTGAATAATCCTCAAGTAGAAACTTCTAAATAATGTAGATGCATAAATACACAGCCCACTCCTCATCAAGAAAGGACATGCTGGACAGCTTCTAAGAGGGTAGTCAACAAGCGGTCTTCTAGCAGTCAGCCATTTCAGGGTCAGCCATAGCTGCAGAGAACTGCCAACAGAGGTCAAATCCTTCCAAAAGCAGCCCATATCTGTTGAACAAGCAAGATGGAGATGAAACTGCTTGGCCATTTGGCCTAATTTGAAGCAATCGGATGGTCAATTCAGGCTCCAGAGCTTCTGAGAGGGTTGACTTCGTCAGGACTGTATTGCAATTTGACTTCTTCCTCTGCCCATTCCTGCTTCTTCCATTCCCTTCACTGCTCTTAATCACTGATAAATATCTTACACACCCCCACTCCACCTCAGCCTGTCTAACTCTGAAGATTTCATCCTACAACAGACAACTCTTCACTTGAGATCAACAGTTCCTTTAGTAGAACATTATTGTAAGTATCTTAATAAATGAATGCAGGTAGTAATTCATCTCAAAGTACTGGAGAGTGCTTTTTGTTCATTTGATTTTAACAGTTCCATATCCAAGTATTCAAAATGATTTAGACATGTAATAACTTGCTTATAATGTTGAAGACTTTGCATCACGGATTTTTCCATTTTCCTATTTTTTTGCTCTCAGTAGCACTGAAACTCAAAGTAAGTTTGCTATGGGTCATAAAACTTTCCAAGAAAACCTGTATGGTATTTCTATCCCTACAACTTAAATACAAGATCAAATGATGGATGCTTGCTGATTTGAGCATCTTAAACAAGGGAGCAGAACAGTTGCTAGAGGAACGCTTGAGGCTAAGGCCATGTATTAGGAAACGTTTACACAACAAAGACATTTTTGCCAATAGTTTCAAAATTGCTTTTTTGTTGCATTCTGACAAATACAAGAAATGTTTTTCCTTTTCAACTAAAAATGTCTGCAGATCAGAGTTTCCTTCCTGTTTTCAAGTAAGCCTGATTCCTGATAGAAAACTTTCTATGAAGCGTAACTATTTTCCTATTACTGGTTTTTCTTTAGAATGAGGTTTTATCTTATCATTCATCTAAGTGAGGCCGACAAGTACTGTAAATCAGTAATAAGTGTTATGATAAATTTTTTTACTGGGTAGTATAGAAAGACAGTGGAGAAGCATGTGAAACTGGTATGTTGAATAAACATGACACACGAATTGTCACTAAAATGCAATTTGGTTTTTTTCTTCCATCTCATTAAATTGTATTCAGTGGAGGGAATCTTGCCCTGCCATTAGATTTCAACTCTGCAAGCCCATAACTTTTCTGCTCACTCTTACGTAACAGTCTTACCATCACATTAAGTTATAAATGATCACAATTAAAAAATGAGAATGCCTAGCCCCATGTAATGATTAAAACTCAAAACTTGACAAAACATTGTACTCTCCCCTTCCCCTGCTTGGGCCTGCTTCAGGCTGGAAGCCTGCTGTGGCGAATGGGGATGTAGTTGCTTTTGCTGTTTCTTGCCTTGCTTCTCCCAGCTTGAGAAGTCCCTCCAGTGCTAGCATTTGGAGACCAGGGGGAAGAACAGGGGAAGTTACAGTTTCACTTGAGCTAAAATATTTTTATGCTGGTTTTGCCCTTTCTGGTGATGGTAGGTATATAAAGACACAGTTACTTATTTTTGAGGGAAATTTTCATGCACTTTGTATAGGTCCCTACTGGACTTGTCTCTTGCAGTTCCCTTAGTCAAGGCACCTCAAATCCAGGTGTTTTCTGCCAAGGTCTCATTGTCCATCAGGTAGCTCTACTAGAAAAGGCTCAAGATAATTCCACACTGGTTCTCTCTGCCACAGGGCACACATCTACTCCATGGGAAACCATCACATATCCCTTGTCCCCCCAACTCTGGAGATCATGGAGCAACATTCTGCTGGTCCTTCATCAAAGCAGCTGGTCAGCCTTTCTCTGCCTTCTTGATTTTCCTGGACAGGAGTCGGTGTCCAGTCCAGTGTCCATTCAGGAATCTCAAGTGTTAGTTTGGCACCATCTTCTGCCCTGCATGTTACTCCTACAGGAAACACATTTCAAAGCTTCACAAGGCTGCTAAAGGCACAGAGATTAAAATAGGTAAAGGCATGGAGACCCACAAGAATGTAAAGCTTTTGAACAACTTCTCTTGAATTACTGTGCTTTACCTGAAGTTCACTATCTCTTCTCCCATAGTCTCTCAAATCTAGCTCCAGATACCTGCCATCTGCCCTGTCCCAGGTCAGTTAGTACTCCCCACTGTCTGGACACAGCACCCAGTGTGATACATATTGTGGAGTACAAAAAAAAGAGTCCATGCAATGAAACTTATAGATTAAAAAATCATTCTTAAAGGGTTTTGAGGCTGCTCTTATCACTCTTGTTGTTGAATAATCTAGGATAAGAGACTGGAAAGTTGTCAAATATAGAATAATTTTACTATCTGTTAAAATTTTCTAATACACTAGAACAATGATAGAAACTTGAAATTACATTATCACAAGGTAATTTCACAACTTGATTAAGGCAATTAAACAAAACAAGCAGAAAAACAAAATAATTGATTTCCTTGTCTGTAAATAATGGAGTTGGGGACTCTCATGTCCCTATACTAGTTATCTACTGCTGAGAACTTTAGTTCCTCACTGGCAGGGCTGGAGGACATCTCAGTTCTCACCACTCGGATCTTTCCATAGGACCACTCACAAGATGGTAACTCACCTTCATCAGAGTAAACAAGCAAGAGAGCAAGAGGGAAGCCAATGTCCTTATAATCTAATCTTGGAAGTGATATCCCAACACTTTTATCATATTCTATTTACTAGAAGCAAATCATTAGGTCCAATACAAACTCAATGAGAGGTGACATGAGCATGAATACTGGGAAACAGGAATTATTGGGAGCTATTTTAGAAGCTGACTACTACCATCCCTTTCCTATTTTAATAGTCTTTGATCCAATGACTTGACTACTTGCTTTCTTATAATGATACGGCATCTACTGGCAAATTAGTAATATCCTGAATTTCATTTCAGAGAAATGCTCAAACTCCTACTGACCATTTGCTGGCCTTTAAGAAATGCGTAGTTTGGAAGAGTTTCCTAATTTTGTTGACCAATCAGAATAAGCCAATGAAAAAGGTCAGATTTTCCATATATCCTATAAATAATAAGCACTTCTACCCAGGTCCACCTATGTGAGATATAAACATGAGGAAAAAAGTAAACAGAAAAATAAAACAGAAATAAACATGGGAAAGCCAGAGAATGATAATGTTCTTTCTCCTCTGTCACTACTCTTGGCTTCAAAAAAGAGAAAAATTGGCAAGACAAAGAGGAGAGGAGTGGGAACGATGGAGAGGATGGACTTGAGAACACTTTAAAACTCATTTTAAGTGGGAAAGGAAGACACAAGCTGTCAAAGGAAGAACCGTAAAGGACTGGTATGGTGAGTCTCAGCTAGTCTTGAATATGCAAGCCTGAAGCTTCAACGATGAAATTAATAAGTCCATTTGTTGAAACAAAATAATACATTTACTTGCCATTTGGGACACATGGACCTAACGTGTTGTTAATAAAAACAGCAAACACCCTGAAATTTCATTCTGTGGAAGACTGAGAGTTTTACTGTTTTTAAAATTTATGTTTAAAAGTCAGATGCTAAGCTTCGACTTGCATTAACTTTATGCAAAATAGCTGTCTATGAGAACATTCTTAATCTAGAAGAAGATACTTACATACTGACTGAATAAATCAATTAATTATCACAAATTAAGTGAGCAAATTCAACTTCTCATGACAACCATGTTATACAAGTTTAAGTAAGTAAACACAGTTCTCCAAAACAAACATCCTAAAAAAAGTTGTTTCTTACAAATAGATAGTTTCAAAGTTACTAGTTATTAATCTTTGGAAGTTAACTGGTAAAACAGCTATTCAGTGTCACAGAAAAACATTTGCCCTACTTAGTAAACAAAGAGAAACTTAACTATATAATGAAAAGATACAAAAAGTAAACATTAATGTCCTTTTCTGATAATTGTATGCAAATATTTGCTGACTTTTAAAAAAATTTCTGTACAAATCACAAGGACAAAGCTAGTTCTTTGCATTCTAACAAAGACTTTTGTCAACAATGTCTTTACCCAGTTTATTATTAAGAGCTATTCAAACTTTTTGCCAATGGTTTAACTATAATTTTAATGATGGCATTCAAAATAATTTAGGTTTTATTATAATTATTTTTGCAAATATAAATGAGAACATATGTAAAGTCATAATAATTTTTGCTAATAGAGTTTTATACCCAGTTTGAATACTAAACAGAGCCTGTACATTCCATAGAATATAAAAAGAAAAACAAAAAGAGAGGCTGGTTTACCTTGTGGCATGGTGAACGGCCTTCTACATTTATACATTCCTTCATTAATTTTAAAATCTACACTGAATACCCATCATGTGACATGATAGTAACACATTTGGAAGAAGTTCAATTAAATCCCAAAGGTTGAAAAACTTAGTCACCTGAAGATGAAGTATGAAACCAGGGGTAAGCTGAGTCTAAGGTCAAAGGAGGAAGTTCTGCAGAGAGGGCGTGCATTTGGGAAATGGAAATTATATCAACTGTGAAGGAGAAGGAAGGGAGAATTGAGACCACGCTGCAAAATGCCTAGACGGTGGCATTTTATTGGGCAGAAAATTACAAGTAACTTTAGTTACTATTGTGGTTCCCTTTTGATCGAGGCAGCTAATTTACTTTTTCACTAATTGCATAAGTACAGCAAAAGATTAGAAATGCAATTTCATGTTTTTACAGATCCAGAAACATCATAGTTCAGATGTTGTTAACATGGCTTAAATGTATTTGCTGGTGTGCAAATTATAGCAAGGTCAGAATACCACGTTAAGAAATAATTATATGCATGTTAGAATAATTTGAGCATTGTCTTTCTGATGAACATCTGATCTCAACGGGTCCCTCTGAGGAGAATATATTCCATTCTGGGTCACACCTGCCAAGCCTTCCACATCAAAACCTGTGCACCTGCCTCTGGTCCCTCTCCCAGATAGTACATTTTTAACACATCATCTGCCAGTGGGAAAAAGATCACATAACAGAAGCTCCCTTCAAATGAAAGATTTTCTGCCAAGAGGATTGGGAATTATTCTGTCAGGCTGGCAGATGATATGGAAGCATAAATCTGAAACCGGTTCTTTTATGTCATCTGGTTTGAGACACTTTCATTACCATTTCAACCCTGAATTCTATGCCTATATCTGTGCATCAAGTTAATTTAAATAAATAAAATCCAAGCATTTTTTTTTAATTAAGAAAGTTTTTCAACCATATTTAAACTAGCATCTCAACCATATAGATTTATGGGATCACTGTGCATGGTAAAAATTTTCTTTTATCACAAAACTTGGTGTTGACCTCAAATGCACATATCTGTATAACCTTTAGCTTTTGCATTGCCTGTTATTCAACTATTCCTCAGCATTCTATAAAATAAATAACCACTTGTCCCTAACAAAGGCAGTTGTCACTTGTCCATACTAGCAGAAGACCAACCAATTGGAAGGCTTAAAAATTGAATCATAAAATGTGGCTAACAACGCATTCTGCTTCAGTGGCCTGGGGTTTGCAAGTTCGGATCCCGGGTGCAGACATAGCACCATTCATCAAGCCACACTATGGCGGCATCCAACTTAAAATAGAGGAAGATTGGAACAGATGTTAGCTCAGGGCCAATCTTCCTCACATACAAAAGAGTAAAGAATAAAATAAAATATTAAAAAAGGAAATATTTCAAGATATTCAAATGCACAATTAATCCAAATTCATTAGGAAATAACAATCATTCATATATGTTTAGTTCATTCACTCCATAATTAGCTCAGAGATATGTTCTTAGAATAGTTTTAATAAAATCATACATTCGTGGTATGGCAGGTACTGCTAACTGTACTATATGCCATTTGTCCTTTCTTACTGAGGTCATTTCTCTCCCAAGGAAGAAATGAATCTAATGAAAAATATGTTTCCCACCTTCCCTCACAGCTAGATTTAACCATGTGACTAGGCCAGCTAATAAAAGCTCTACAGAAATTTGCTGGGATGTTCTGGAAAAGTTTTTCTTTCCTAAAATACCCCCCCACCCCTCCACATACATATCCAGTTTGTTCCTTCCTCCTTCTTTCTGCCTGGAACAGATATGCTGGCTGAAGCTGCAGCAACCACAATGCAACTAAGAAGTCCAAGAACATCCCAAAGGCTGTGGTATCCTGGGATAGCACAGAATGACGGCCACCATAAGACTTCTTGTTGCATGAGAACAAATAAACTCTTGCTCCTTCTAATTCTTTTCTTTTCCTTCCTTTAATTACTGAGGCATAAATTACACATATCAAGGTACACAAATCTTAAGTGTACAGCTTGGTGGCTTTTTACCTGTGCATACACTCCTGTAACCACCACCATATCAAGATACGTGCAACACTCCAGAAATCTCCATCCTGATTGATATCCTTCTCCAAAGGCAACATCTATTCTAACCTTTAAAGCCAAATTTCTTTAAACCACCGTTTAGTCAGCTTTATTGTTACTTGTAGACAAATATATTTTTATATAATTCATTTAATAAGCAAATTTTCTGGTGACATAAATTAGAATTGCATTAGGTTTCTTCTCCCAGTATATTTTTTAAAGTGTACTTTGACAGAAGACTTTTTAATCATACATAAATTTCAGCCTCAACTCTGTTTCAAAACTAACTTTCTAAATTTAGTGCACTTGGAAATGTCAGTTTGTATAGAGAATTGATTAGATATTGCAAACTTTTCCCTTATTTTGTGATCACATACTTTATAATTTTCTTTACTTCTATCTCATTTCCAATATTTTTCATAGATATAAGCAAATATCATTTTCCTATTTAATACAGAGATTTTAATCATCAATGAAATTGATAATTACTCAAAAAATCAATGATGAAATTACTGAGCATGTCTAGATAGACAAACTTAATCACTTTATTAAAAAATAAACACCAAAATTTACATGGGGATTGTTTGAATGATAAAAAATCTCATATGTGTAATTATAACCAACAAATATATTTATTCCTATTTTTCAATCATTTCCCTACTGAGATTCATGTCTAAGACAAAACTACTTTGTATCCTTCAATAATCCAAAGATTAGTCATTTTACTAAATTTATCAATATTATCTATATTTACTAAATATATTTTACCCTCTTTTATACCTTTTCTAAAATAGTGAAATGAGTAGGAAATAACCGAAGTATTAAAACCTAATTTTAAAATAATAAATAAGATCATTCAAAATTACATTTGTCTCCTTTCACAACAGGCAATCTTTAGTTTTGTTCACCAAAGTAAAATTAACACTGTAAGTATTTAGGGTGAATGATTTTAATTCAAAACATATTAATCTACAGTTCATTAGCAAACTTTAAGTAAGGTTTCTTTCGAGAATTAAGAAAGTTATCCAATTGTTTGCCAACTATACAAAAGTATACATCAGCTGTGTTGTGCTATTCAATAACCATAAACCCATGAATAATCTTTAATTCTGCCTCAAATTGTAAATAACCCAATGAGAATTTTAATAACTAAGCCGGTTTCGTAAGAGCTAGTCAAACCCTGGATTGTTACGTAAAATAGATATGGCACAAACCAGGAATTTCCCTTTCCTCACCTTGCTTTTTTAATCCCCTTCCACCTAAACTAGGGCCAAACTACTCCTTGTCTTGTCAGACTGTTTGGGCAAGACAAATGACCTAAAGAAAAATAGAAGGACTGATGACAGTCGATTTCTCAGATCTTACAGGTGTGAGTGTGAGGTTGAAGTGGATAAAAAGCAAGAGCTCGCTGTGTCAGTTTTTCAAACCAGACATAAAAAGAAACTTTCAAGTGGACTTGGGTCTGATAGTCACTCCTGCAGGGTCTTATAAGGTTTCAAAACAATAGCCTGCAAAAGCTATGAATAACAAACAAGACAGGCAAACCAAACTGTGATGCCTGTGGCTGCTCCAGCTGGTCTCCTCTAGTGGGCCACTCTACGGGAGACAATAAAGAATATGAGAAAAATTTAAGGGACACAGGCTATTTAGAAATTGACAGAACATTTCAGATTAGACTAATTCTGTACCCATAAACCAAAACTTTTCCAAGGCTTTTTCATGTATATCATTCTCCATTGTGATGATATAACGGGTTTGTTACAAACCTCATGATTGTGAAACCCAAGGATTGTCTGATGTCTTAAAATGAAGGTCCTGACAGGGAAATATTTCCATTGATACTCTTCTTTGGTTATAAATGGTATTTGTGCTTTCTGCTTCATTTTCATCATTTGTCAGTATCAAGACCTGCATCAATGATTTGGCCATTTATAAGTTGAGAGAAGTGACATACAAATATGCAAATACATTAAAGTCACTGTAGCTAGCTAGATATATATATAGGTTAATGAATACTGTTTTTCACCTTAAATGGGCTCTTAACAAAAACTTTAACACTGAAATGACATAAAATATTCTTTTATTAACAATTAAGTGCTAAAATTAAAGTAGGAAAAATACTCTAGAGCTTAACATCTATAGAGGTATTAAATTTTGGTCACTTTTTTCTGAATATATTACTGTAATAAAAGTATAAAGGTCAAATTTCTCTAAGTAGATTTATTTTCTGTACAAAATCCAAGGTCCTGGGATATCTTATCTCAGACATATAGACATTGTTCAATGGATATAAGAAGCAAGACAATAAATGTGTAGCATTTGATCCTCAAGTGTCAAATTTACTCAAAAGAATGTCCTTAAAACATAAATATACAATATAGAATGCAACAAAAAAAGTTGCTATTTTATGGAGTCGAGGACCCAATTTGTCCAAGTATGTCAAGATAAAACATAGCTACTCAAAGGCATTTCAACTATGCTCCAAGTTTTAGTGATGCTTTGATAGAAAAATTTAACAACCATGGTCATAATCTATAATGTGAAGACACATTTGTAAAATTTCTAGAAGGAAATGTATAATTTATTTTAATGAAAAGAATAGGTCAATATTTCAAGAAAGATTCTTTTCAGTAAAATCAGCAAAAATAGTTGACGATGAAATAAATTTCTTATAAATCATTTAATTGGTAAGATAGTTTTCTATATCTGTGTTTTACCTAATTGGAAAGTTTCTTTAATGTCTTTTCTTATCTCAAAGGAAATAATAGCTATTATGCTGTTCTAAAAACTTTTGTCATTATCTTTACGTCAATAAATATATTTGCTTCCTTAGTTTATAGTACCCTCTATACATACTCAGTTTTTCTCACTTAAATTACAGTTAACATGTCTCAAAATAGCCATTAACAATTCATTTTTATCATCTGGAAAATATTTCAATAAAATCACATAGATTACATCAGTTCCACGTAAGTTTATACTGAGTTATGTTCACATTTAAGTTAACACATCATCTATCAAATAAATTCAACACAATATTATTGATGATAAACTAAGATTCTACGTGAGAACAAGTTTTTAAAACTATGAAGTGATACATTCATTCTCTCAATACATATTTATTGAATGCTTACTATCGGTCCATCTCTCTGCTAGCTGATGATAGATATAATGTTTATAAACTAAACTTAGTCTCTACTCTAATACATTTATAGTTTAATACGGAAAGGAGACTTTTTCAGAGAGTCACAAAAACTTCTATAAAATTAAAATGCAATAAAAAAAACACTACTATGATGAGATATAACAGAATGCTTCCCTGAGGAAATGATAGACCTGAGAGGATGAGTAGCAGTAACTAGGAAGCTTTAGGTCCCAGCATTAGAAAATGGTACAGCTAAGATCGTAAGGCCGGCAGGCTGAGTCTAAGCCCATTCTCCAAGCGCAAAGAACTATAGATTCACTTATAGTGAATTCCACTTGGATTGGAATCCTGGTAGAACACGAGAAAAATAGGAAATATCCTGCTTGGACCCCAATTATTCTACACAAAATGGCCAAGGACAGGATGAGAAACAAAGTTTTTGTAAAGATCAATTTGATCTCTGTCGACAATTATTTCTAACCAAAAGAGACCTAGATGAAAGGAAGAGTGCAAGAAACAAAGTATAATCATTTACCTGGGAGTCAATCTTGGAGCATCAAAAACGAAGATAACTGAGAAGAAACCGACCAAATAAAAGGTAAGTGGGTCCTGCTCCTGATCATACTAGCTAGCCTGACAACCATTAAATTTTCACTGTAATGGCCAAAAGCTGATGGGATCAGACCAACATCCCCAGACACACTTCTGAGATACAAGTTAACTTTGAAGAGGACACGAAGTCTATATACCACGATATCCATTTGCTGCTGCCACCTATCTCATTTCCTGACTCACTAACAATAGAAGGACTGAACAAAGAATATAATCCATTCTGTAGCTCAAGAATTTTGTCAATTTCATTTAAAAATTATGACCATCCTCCTCCCCTTTGACCTCCACCCAGTTTTTGTATTAGTGTTATCATCTACTGGCTTGGTAAAAAGTACTAAGACATGGCTCTTTCTCTGTGCTCTGGAAGAGGGTAATTAGCATAGACATTAGGTCTTCATTGAAAGTCTGAAATAATACACTAGTGAATTTGTTTGAGATTGAATTTAACTTGCAACAGGTGAGGGGGTGGGAGTGGTAAGACAAGAGTAGTATTTGAATGTATATCTTAATATTTTCCAGTATTATCTATTTTTTAAAAAAATACTTTTAAACAAATTTCAGATTTAAAAATTTGTTTGAAGGACTTCTAGTTAATGGTCCAGCATGCAAAGAGCTTAGAAGTCACCATTCTGTTCTAACTACAAGGGAAAAGCTTATCAACCTGGAAAATCAACAACTCTTCTTAGATCCTTAGAAAATTGATGTCACAGGGTAATCTGCTGCCCCCAAATTGGAAAGACAGGTGAATACAGAGAATCGCAATTTACTAGAACAGACATCCACAAGCAAAAACATACATGGGAACCAGTGCCAGAGTAGGAAAACTTAAGCTGTAATTGACAGATTGCTGGAGGCTCAGTGTGGACAAGTCTGAGGGTTAAAAACTCCAGTGGGACCCAGTCATGGGGCGCCCTCACTTTTGTAAGATTTACTTGCAGGAATTTGACTAAACTCTCATAGTGAACATTGGAGAAAAATCCCCTCATGCTTCTGGTAGGGGAGGGGAAAAGACATCATCTTGAAATATGACAGAGCATTATTTTCTTCTTAACAAGGCCTGTCCTCAAGAGAAACTATTTACCAGAGCCTCAACTATTGGAGCTTTTCAGAGTCATTTGTCAAAACCCATAGAATGTACAACACCAAGGGTGAACCCTAATATAAATTGTGGACTTTGGATGAAAACGATGTTTTAATGTAGGTTCATCAATTGTTACAAATGTACCACTCTGGCGGTGGACTATGATAACTGGGGAGGTAAGGCACATATGGGAAATCTCTGTACATTTTGCTTAATTTTGCTGTGAACGTGTAACTTTTGTAAAAACTAAAATATCTTTAAAAAATTGTGTCAACTCTTTCCTGTGATTTATTTTTTATCCTCTGTGTCGTTGGCTACTTTTTTCTCTATTCCTGATATTTCCATTTATTTTCTAAGTCATTTTTCCTTTATAATTATATTAAGTCATTTGAGCATCATCATTATTTTTCTAATATGTTATACCAGATTTTTATCAACACATTTTATTCCTTTATGTTTAATAGTGAAATAGATTTCAGTTGTGTTAATAATTTTTTCCCATATTTTTTATATTTAGTGTCACCAAATTGTAGATTTTCTAATTCTATACTTCCAATGTCATTTTTGATTCAAGAGTTGTGGAAGAAAATATTTGGATTTTTTGTTTGTATTGTTTGCTTAATTTATAGTATTTATTGCTAAGAACTAAAGCTTAAGGTGTTTATGTCTTCTCACCTGCAAAATGAATTCTTACCTTATAGAGGTGTGTGGAAAAAATTAGGGTAATGCATGTAAAATATATACAGCCAGGTAGACGCAATAAACATTAACTATTATTATTATTTAAAATTTTCTTTTAAGAAAACAGAGTTGAATTTATAAAGGATGATAATGAAGGAAAGTACGTCATTAAACCTGGAGCCCAAAGTGAAATTAGCTAAAAACTTTTTCCCCTGTTGTTGTTGCTCAATTTTGATATCACTGTTATTATAGGTTCTGTTAAAGCTGAAAACATTCTAGTTAGTTTAATACCATCAGGATATCTGTTCTTTAAAATTTGGGACACTGTCTATAAAACAACACAGACTCTGAAACTGGTATTACATATATAGACACACATAATGCATATATAACCTATAACACAATATCACTGATGTATATAGACTAAGAATATTTACCGTGATTTTTATTCAGCCAATGCATCTCCATTAAACAAAGATTACTTTAAAGATCTCAAGGATAAGACTGGGAAGATGGGAGTCAGCAATGCCCATTGCGGGAATAGTCACACTTTTCTACTCAACGTAGTGAGTCCCGGATGAACCAAAATCATGAAAAGTCTGACCTTTCAAGGAAAATCAATTATCCTCCAAATATGATTTTCTTATCTGCCATTCTTCTAACTAGGTTCCCTCTGTCTGGAAGCTTTTCTTCATGGGGTGCTGAGTTTATATACTTATGAATTGTACTTAGTGAAGCATATTTGAGGAAATACTGATGAAATATAAGGTGATTAGTAAAAACAAACAAAATTCATTTTTATCTCCAACTATAACAAAGCATTTGCAAAACCCCAACCCATTTCTGAATAAAACAAAAACCAAAGAAGAAATAACAAAAACCATAAAACATCTCCTGGAAAACTGGAAAAAAGAGAAAAGCTTCTTGGCTAGATTTGCTCATGCTATAATTGGGATGTGCAAGGAAAATTAAAAATCTTTTTTTTCAATAATTTGATTTTTCTCTTAAGCCTTCACCTTGCTGACTAGCAGGAAAAGTTGATTAAATATCCATTGAGCTAAAACTGTCTTCAATCCAATTATGAAAAGAAATTTTATTATGATTTAAATTATTTCATTATAATTATATACTATTTCATTATAATAAATTAATTATTGATATTATAATTAATGATAATGTAATCTTTTATTATAACATATTATTTTAAATAATTTAAAAGAAGCCTTTTAACCTGTACAGATACTTTCAGATTAAAAATTGCTCAGTTTCTATTTCTTCTTATTTTTCTCTGTTTTTGAGGAAAAAACTTAGAACAAAATAAAAAATGAATAGATATTATCTAGGGGCAAAAAGCCCAAAACAGAACAGTCTTTCACTATCTCATTCTACCTGTATTTCATGGAACAATATGTCTTGCACTCCCTCTGTTTGGGCTATCACTCTCAGGACTGAAATTTGCAAAGGATGCAATTTGTGATCTTGTGTTGGTCAGAAGCTAGGTGACAGGCCTTAACTGACTCAGTGGCATCCCAGCTTCTCGAAGCATTGTAGACATCTGAAAGATCTGGCTGTGACTTATTTTGTCCAAGACAGGAGGTCTATAATATAGCCCTCAGAGCAAAGCAGCCAAGACCCTGTCGTAATGCTTTCCTTTGACAAGCTTCCAGATGCACTTTCAGCTTTCTGGTTCAATTCCATTCCTCAAGGAAACCAGTGTTGGCTAAGAAACACTTAGACACTAATTTTTAGCACCTCCTTCTACCTGAATATTTGTTGTCAAATTTTCTTTGACTTGTTCGTACCATGTTAATTCTCTGCAGCTCTGCTTTTGATCTTACTCTCAGTAAGGTGATCAGCTTTAGTGGCTCTGTCCCTCCTAGAAGTGGAGAAGTGGAAAAGTGTTTGGTTTTCCTTTTCCTCTTTTTTTTTTTTTGAGGAAGATCAGCCCTGAGCTAACTACTGCCAATCCTCCTCTTTTTGCTGAGGAAAACTGGCTCTGAGCTAACATCCGTGACCATCTTCCTCTACTTTATATGCTGGATGCCTGCCACAGCATGGCTTTCGCCAAGCGGTGCCCTGTCCGCACCCGGGACTGGTGATGCCGGGCCACTGAAGCAGAACGTGCGCACTTAACCGCTGCGTCACCAGACCGGCCCCTGGTTTTCCTGTTATCTCTCCTATATTGCATCCTTTTACTGTAGCACATCTTACTTCAAGGCATTGTTGCTGAAGTTGAAAGGGTCATCTTGTCTACTTTACAAGCTAGCTCTCCTAGTGAGGTCCTACTCCCTTTACCATGGGAATGATACACAGGTATGAAAACAACTGGGAAAATCTTCTCTCAAGAAAATACCCTGATTTTCAATGTTTTTGTATTACTGCATAATCTTACTTTTGAAGGTTAGATTTCTTTTCTCCCAATCTTCTAGGAAAATTCCAACTCTTCCATTCACAAAACATATCCCACTCCACAAACACATAATACTCAGACCAGCCGAGGCAAATATTTTGTAGTCACAAATGCCAATGGGAAAAATATTAATAATTATTTTAAAAATCATATTACTTTCATATGGAGTTCTCATCCATACAATTATACTCTGAAAAATCTATCAATGAGAAACAAATGTTTATATGATAAGGGAATTGTACCCCATTTTTAAAATTGCGCAAGAACAATAACAAAATTATAGGTAACAGTTATTGAATATATACTTTGTGCCAAGTACTACTGATATGAAAATATCTCAAAGGCATATTGTTAAGTGAAAAATACAAGTCATATTACAATAAGTACAGAATGATATAATCTTCTATAAGTACAAATGTTTCTTTGAAGAGATATAAGTACCTAACTATGTTTATTAAATGCATAGAGAAAGGGCCAAGTTAACACAAAACCAAATTGCTAATCACGGTCTGTGATGTGTCTGGATCAGAGAAATGTATCAGTTAACAGATTTAAGTTGGACATTCACACAGCTTTGCTCAGTATAGCTTGGTTCTTTTGCAGGAATATATTCACATACTAGTTGCATACTTATTTTTAAAATAAAAAAATAAATTGAATCATTTAAATACATGTTTAAGTGATTTAAGAAGGTTTTCAATAATATTCTGGAGGGAGAAAATGATGATCCATGTTACTAGATGTGCTGGTGTCAAACCTTCAGTAACATTCATTTCTGACTCTCTGCTAGCTGACAATTAAAAGCTATTTGCTCAAAAAGAGAAACAGCACATAGCAAAGTGGTCTGTTGCTAGGATTCCAGATTGGGCTAATGTAGAAAATGTTGAGGAAAATAGTACAAAAGAGGTTCTATTTACACAGCATGAAATGTAGATATTCTAGCAGGGTCAGCTGACATAAAATGGAAGCTTAAAAAAAATCATTTTTTACTTAAATGCAGTTGACAAGCAATTTGAGGGTTTTTTTTTTCAGTTTTGAAGAAAATGTCTTTGAAAATTTAATCTTGATTTGAAGAAGCTCAAATGCCTGCATGTTATGAATCATGAGATAACACTCCTAAGAAAGATAATTAAGGTATTTCAGGTGCTTTTTAATTTGTGATTTTTTTTTTTTTTTTTTTTTTGCTGTATATCAGAGGAGAAAATAACATTTAGATGAGAGAAATTTCTAAGACATTAATTTCAATATTATTTTTAATATTTCCTTTATGGAGCTTTTCATTTACTGGTGAATATAATTTTATTCAAAGCAGAAAAATTGCTTTTAAAAAGAGAGTCTAAACAACTACAAGGCAAACTACAAATGGCATGCTGCCTACTGCTCCTTTTTGGATTCATGAAATTATTTTATGTGTCTTGCAGGCACTTATTGATACAGAAAATACATTTTGATATTCATTTCGTGCATGCTATTTTATGCATCCTGATTTATTTCTACCTTAATTAGACAAGCATAAATAATTTTAAAAATGCTATTTGATTACATCTTTAGCTTTTTTCTTTTTGTATACTTTGCAGCTCTTCTTTGATACACATGTGTATAAATGCATGTATCACATTCCTTTTAATTAACATCCATGAAAGATGTCATGAAAAATACATAAAGGTAAATGTGCAATGAGGAACTTGTTCATAATTTAAAGTTTATTGCAATTTCAGTGAAATACTATCTACATAGATTTCTAAAAAAATAAAAGTATTGTTTATTTAACATACATTATCATTTGGTTTAGGATTCTTAACAATTTATTCCTTGGTAATTATTATTGATCTAATTGATACAATTTGATCTTTAGTACATTTTAAGAAGGGTACTAAGTTAGATGGACTATTAAAAGAAATTATAAACATTTACATTCACTGCATATTCTTACTATATTATGTTTTTCAAAAACATTATTTTTAATGTTGGAAATGACCTTTCCAGAATAGGAAAAGGTAGCTCTTTATCGATGCCCTTTATTTTCATCATAGCTCTTCATTCAAAGTAATTTACTCAAGATTAAATAAATTTAGGTTACTTTTAACTACTTTGTTTACACAATAGTTTCCTGGACAAGAATCAGTTAAAAAAATAAAAACAAAACAAGAAAACTCTTGGTAGCAATTTACTTGTTATTATTATTATTATTGTATCAAGATGGGCAAAGAGTAGCATTCAGTGTATTTCTGTATAGGAAGAACTATCACTAGATAAAAAGTCATTTGTGTCTAAGGGAAATGCAGAAAGCTATTTCACCATAAATATGTTAGTTTCACTATTATTTATAATAGAGCAAATGGAGGAATATTTAAATTAATCCAGATTTATTCATCTGATGAAACTACATGTAGATATAGAAATTCTATTTGTGCACATTGTGATTAAATGGAAAGTACTTTAAATGATAAATTAAAATTATAAATGTATTAGTCTTCACTATAAATATGTTTAAGATAAAAACTTTTAAAATTTATATACCCTGGAAATAGAAAAGTCATAAACAACTTGGTGTCAAGACGGCAGCATAAATGGACTCTGAACTCACCTTCTCCCACAAACACAACCAAGCTACAACTGTTTTTGGAACAATTATGCCTGAGAAAGAAGTGAAAGTTGGATAAAAAGAACTCCCACAACAAGGGACAGTCCTGACTGAGGTGAAAGAGGCAGAAATTCATTCTGGAGTGAAAAAGCCACCTTTACAAGCTGTGGTGCTTCACAGTCAGCCAGGAGCAATCCTAAGATACTCAGCCTTCCCCAGAGGAGCAGGATACCTGAAAGGGGGAGCATTACTGCTATAAGAATCCTTCAGACTCAGCACAACTGAGATGAGTCCCATAGTATCTGCCTTTGCTGGCTATTAACTACAATGAGGAATACCCCTAGAAAAGCTATTGGACGTAAGCTGAAAAAGCTGGCTCTTGTCGACGAAAATAATCCATGATCAATCTATAAATGAAAATTTGGGAGAGTTTATTCTGAGCTGAAATCTGAGGACCATGGCCTGGGGCCTTTCTTCCCAAAGGAAGAAAGGGCACCAAAGAAGTGAGGTGAACAGAGTGGTTATATACCCCCATACAGGCTGTTCCACATATGATTGAAATGTCCCTCCCATAATAGTCACAAGATTGCCCTGTCAGCACAGCACTTGATGGACACAGCAGGTAGTGGGTCTGCTATCTTGGTAGGCATAGCAGGAGGCAAGCCTCTTGTCTCGAGCTGGGTGGTCACAGGTGAGCTCAGCAATCAATTCCTAGCCTAAGGAAAGATGCTTAATCCTTAAGGGAATGCCAACATTGGGAGGGGGAGGGAAGTTGCACCTTTATCTCAAGGGCCTTTTTTCTTGCCATAGGGAATATCTAAAGCAGATATACAATGCATGCTCGGTCAGGCCCTTTTGGAAAGACAAGGTGAGGCCGAATTAGGTTTACACAAAATGGCTTCCTCATATTTTCCAATGTATGCTATTGCTTGCCATTTTTATTTGTCACTCTTAAAGGGTCCACACACAAATTCACTACTTTTGGAAAGCAATCTAAAATCACCAGAAAGAAAGGTGCAAAGTCCTTTGGTGACAAAAGTCTCATTTGTTAGCCTATGGGTGCATCTCAGTGAGAAGTGAGACCTCTCCAGGGACTGAGACATTGGCAGCAGCCATTATTGTGACCTAGTATCAGATGCAGACACAGGTGCTGGAAGACGCCATTGGAGTTCTTCCACTGGCCTGTTAACCCAGGGTTTGCCCCACCCACTAGAGTGCCGATTTAATCCAGCTCAGCCAGGGCAGGCAGCCCATCCCATGGACTGGCCCCACCCAACAGCATGCTCATGGGCAACTTTTAGATCTGCATAGACTGAGTGCCTGGATCTAGAAAGCAGGCAGGTAAGTGGCTCCACCTCTGAGGGTCAGGGTATGCATGAGGCGCAGTGGAGTGGGTGGGGCATTGGTGGAGCATGTGGGGACCTTGGCAGTGCTGAGACTGGGTATGCTCCAAGGGCCGGAGCCTGTATACAGGGCAGGACTGTGTTGATGATGTGTGTGGACCTGAGGGCCTTGGGGCTTATCAGCAAGAGAAGATCTGTGCTTTACAAACAGCCAAATAGGGGATTGGTCTCACTTTCCAAAGCCTGAAACAATAGGGTGCTCTTGTGCCTGGGGCAAGCCCCACTCAGCTGCAATCCCAAGACAGTTGACAACAGCCTTGCAGGCTGGAGGCCTAGAGCAATTGTAAGCCCCTGAGCCTAGAAAACAGCCACACTGGGGGCCTACTCAACAGAAAAATTGCAACAGAAATGTGCTATTAGACCTTGCTGGGGCTCCCTAAACCTGATAAAGTGCCTAAAGGGTCCATAGTAACTGCACACAGCTGAGAATTAGAACTAGCTTGCCAGGGGGACAAACTAGACTCTATGGGTACCTGCAGCAAAAGCAACCCTACCACAACAGAAAGACACATGTAGCCAACACAGAGGTTCACTCCTGGAACATTTGGAACTGGTGAAAAGAGGGAAGAACACTGCTGGGCCTCAAAAGGCATCTGTTACATAAGGCCACCTCTCCAAGATCAGGAGACATAGTTGACCCACCTACTACAAAGATATAGGCACAGAAAAAGAGGCAAAATGAGGAGGGAAAGGAATATGTTCTAAGCAAGTGAACAGGAGAAAACCCCAGAAAAAGAACCAAATGAAACAGACATAAACAATCTACCTGACGAAGAGTTCAAACAAAAAGTCATAAAGATGCAAATGGCAAAGAAAAGAAAGCTGTGGTAGCAATACTTATGTCAGACAAAAGAGACTTTAAAACAAAAAATTTAACAAGAGATAAAGAAGGGGGCAATACAAAATGATAAAGGGAACAACCCAACAAGAGGACATAATACTTGTAAATATCTATCCACCCAACATAGGAGCACCTAAATACATAAAGCAATAATTAACAGATGTAAAAGGAGAAATAGACAGTAACACAACAATAGTAGGGGACTTTAACTTTCCACTTACACCAATGGATAGATCATCCAAATAGAAGATCAATAAGGAAATATTGACTTAAACAACACATTAGATCAAATGGACTTAGTAGATATATACGGAACATTCCATCCAAAAATCACAGATACTCATTCTTTTCAAATACACATAGAACATTCTCCAGGATAGATTACATATTAGGCCAAAAAATAAATCTCAAAAAATTTAAGAAGATTGAAAAAATACCAAGCATCTTTTCTGACCACAATGTATGAAACTAGAAATCAACTACAAGAAAAATCAGAAAAGACACACATATGTGGAAATTAAACAAAATGCTACTGAACAATTGGGTCAGTGAAGACGTCAAAGGAGAAATTAAAAATTACCTGGAGATAAATGAAAATGAAAATATGACATGACAAAAGTTATGAGATACAGCAACAGCGGTTCCAAGAGGGAAGTTTATAGCAACTCAGGCCCACCTCAATGAACAAGAAAAATCCCAAAGAAACAATCTAACAGTGCACCTAAAGGAACTGGAGAAAGAATAACAAACATTGTCCAAAATCAGTAAAAGGAAGGAAATAAAATTCAGAGCAGAAATAAATAAAATAGAGACTAAAAAAGCAATAGAAAAAAAATCAATGAAACCAAGAGTTGGTTCTTTGAAAAGATAAACAAAATTGACAAACCTTTAGCTAAACTCACAAAGAAAAAAAGAGAGAATGCTCAAATAAATAAAATCAGAAATGGAAGGGGAGAAATTACAGCAGACACCTCAGAAATACAAAAGATTGTAAGAGAATACTATGAATAGCTATACACCAACAAATTGGATAATCTACAAGAAATGGATAAATTCTTAGAAACATAAGCCTTTCAAAACTGAATCAGGAAGAAAGAGAGAATTTGAATAGACCAGTCTAGAAGAAAACATAAGCAATACACTCTTTGACGTCAGTCTTGGCAGCACATTTTCAAGTACCATATCTAACCAGGCAAGGGAGACAATAGAGAAAAGAAACAAAAGGGATTACATCAAACTAAAAGCTTCTGCACAGCAAAGGAAACCATCAACAAGACGAAAAGACCACCTAACAACTGGGAGAAGATATTTGTAAACCATATATCTGATAAGGGGTTAATATCCAACATATACAAAGAACTCACACATCTTAACAACAGAAAACCTAACAATCCAATTTAAAAAGGGGAAAAATATCTGAACATACAATTCTCCAAAGAAGATATACAGATGGCCAACAGGCACATGAAACAATGTTCAACATCACTATCAGGGAAATGCAAATCAAAACTACAATAAGATATCACCTCACTCTCATCAGAATGGCTATAACTAACAAGACAGGAAACAATAAACATTGGAGAGGATGTGGAGAGAAGGGAACGCTCATACACTGTTGGTGGGAGCCCAAACTGGTGTTGCCACTATGGAAAACAGTATGGAGATTTCTCTAAAAATTAAGAATAGATCTATGATATGATCCAGTGTTCCACTGCTGGCTATTTATCCAAAGAACATGAAAACATGAATGCATAAAGATACATGCACCTGTATGTGCATCGCAGCATTATTCACAATAGCCAAGACTTGGAAGCAACCTAGGTGCCCATCAAGGGATGAATGGATAAAGATGATGTGGTATATATACACAATGGAATACTACTCAGCCATAAGAAATGATGAAATCCAGCCATTTGCAACAATATGGATGGAACTTGAGGGTATTATGCTAAGTGAAATAAATCAGAGGGAGAAAGTCAAACATTATGTGATCTCACTCATAAGTAGAAGGTGAAAACAAAAACAAACAAACACACAGCAACAGAGACTGGATTGTTACCAGAGGGGAAGTGGGGAGGGAGGAGGAGGAAAGGGATGATTAGGAACATGTGTGTGGTGATGGACGTAGTTAGTCTTTGGGTGGTGAACATGATGTGACATACACAGAAATCGAAATATACAACAATGTACACCTGAAATTTACATAATATTATCAATCAATGTTATTGCAATAAAAAAAGGAAATATTTTTCATTGTCTTTAATTTGTCTAAGTGCCATCTGATACCAAAAATATTTCATAATTAACTTGATTATTTATACATTGTATATTGTGTCTAGTGAACATCAAATGGAATAATATATATTAAAATGTTCTGTGAATTAAAAAAGCAAAAATAATTCACAAACATTAATTTCACTTACTCTGTGAAGGAATGAGTGAATATAATGACTTAAATGTTTTTATTATTTAAAAAGTACTATGCAGCAATGAAAATATCTCATGTTCAATTTCATTAAATAGGATTTTAGCCAGATTTCTAATTTTACATTTGGCAAAACTCTTTCATCAAGTTCCCATCAATTCTCCCAAATCTTCTGCTTTCCTTCCACTGTCAGGCAATTTGATTAACCAGCCTTAGTGCAGAGATTTCTTCATTTTGGTTGGCCACACAAAAAGCATTTGCTAATCTCTTTACAACCTGAAGATATAAGCTATGGCCATAATAAACCTCTTCAGGAGCACACTGTTTAAAAGCTATGATCAAATTTCTGTGTATAATTATGCAGGTAAAAGAGATAGGAGACTCTGAATTTTTATACCATAGACAAGGAAGTTCATTAAACTGAAAGCAGCTAACCCTGAACACTCTTCACTCCAAACTATGTCTATTTCAAATCAAACTGAACAAACAAAGATTCCATATTGAAAGGTATAATTGAAATTGAATAAGAAACAGACTTATGGACATTACTACTCCACCTCAAGACAGGAAAACCATAAAACAGACACTATAAATAGATTTTTGGAATGAAATAAAATAAAATAGAAACAAAACAAGTAATCTATATTGTGTCATGAAATCAAATGCTACTCTTACTCCTCACTCTTTTAACAGAAGAACCCAGGATTTATCTCAAATACATTATTTAAAATAAATTCTAGGTATCAGATGAGTTAATTTTGTCCGTTAATTGAAACTGGTTCAAATCCTCTATACAACTTTCCGGGGAAGTCTAATGCTCTCCTGAAGTTTCTTTAAGTTCCTGAAAACTCATATATGAAAAATTAACTCTTCCTTAAATTTTCAGTTCCCACCAAACTGTTGATCTCACATATGTTACTTTAGACAGTTGTTCTCATCCCCCACATTACTGACTTGTATTAGTCTGCTGGGGCAGCCAAAACAAAATACCACAAAGTGGCTTAAACAAGAAGACATTTATTTTCTCACAGTTATGGAGGCTAGAAGTCCAAGGTCAAGGTGCCTTTAGGGTTGGTTTTTGGTGAGGCCTATCTTCCAGGCTTGAAGATGATACATCTTCTTGCTTTATATTCACAGGGTCTTTCCCCTGTGTGCAAGCAGAGTGAGACAGTCAGAGACAGAGAGGCAGATAGACAGAAGTGAGACAGACAGAGACAAAGATCTCTGATGTTTCTTCCTCTTATAACAATACCTGTCCTGTTGAATTAGGACCCCAACCTTACGACCTCATTTAACCTTAATTACCTCTTTAAAGGCCTTATCTTCAAATACGGACACATTGGGGGTTTAGGTTTCAACACAGGAATTTGGGGGTAGGACACAAATCAGTCCATAACGTGATTCAAATGTGAAATTCATTCCATGTCTTTGAAATCACTTTCTTTCAAGCTGCCTTCTCCCTCAAAAAAGCACCACTCAAACAAAGCATTTCTGCATCTAGATCTAACGAGACATGGGTTGAGAAAATGAAGTCACATCAAATTGCCAAATAGCAAAGAAAACAGAAGTGATAAAAATATTTACATCTGTATTTTACTGGTTTACAGAATTTGATGTTTATGAATCAAATGACACATATCCACAGTTATCATTCTCATTGCATTATAGCCCATAGTGCAATATTACTATTTAAGTTTAAATTGAAATGGCGTAACATTCACAAACTACGTATCTGCAATTAAACTGATAATATATCAATTAATTATATTCCTTAAGGCATGCAAGTTTATGCTCATTAAAGTGTATATTTATCACTGTTTACCTGATCATTAGCAGATTATTAGGCTGTTCTAAACTCAAAGTCTCAAAACAGCATATGTCCATTTATTTATTGTAAAACCTATCACTAGAGGATTTACAAGCATGTTTTTCAATTATGTATTATTGTGTAACTAACCACATTAAAACTTTGTGGTTGATTACAACAGAAAACATTCATTCTGCATACAAATCTTCAATATGGGCGGGGCTTAGTGAGAATACCTAGTCTTTGCTCCATGCAGGGTCAGGTAGTGTGGGAATATATTGAAACACTCATCACTAAGTTGGCTCATTAACATTGCTGTGAAGATCGGAGTAAGTGAGGCCATTGCTTAAGCTCATTAACCTCAGTTCTTCTCCATGTGAACCCCTTCATGTGATACTTGGTCTTCCTTTTCCTTTTCCTTTAGATACGTATTCTTTCTCATTTGTTTCTCTAATCTCCTACTGCTGCCAATAAATGTATGTTGTACCATTTCATTCTATCTCAGAGGTCTTAGAGGCTCTTCATTTATCTTTGATGATTTTTCTTTCTGTTCTTTGGGTTGGATTCTCTCCATTGATCTATAATAAGTTAGTTGGTACTTTCTTTTGCCACCACAAAATTGCTATTGGGCATATTTAATGAATTTTTCAATTTATTGTTTTTTTAAACTCTCAACTTCTCCTTTTCTATTTATTAATTTCTTTTATTCTGTTGATATTTTCTATTTGTTGAATCATTGCATTTTGTCTTTTAATTTTTAAATCATAGTTTACTTCAATTCTTTGAATATATTTATAACGGCTGCCTCAAAGTCTCTGCTAAATTCAGTATCTGGGCACACTAAGGGTCAGTTTTTACTGAATACTTTTTTATCTTGAGTGAGGGTCAGGTCACAATTTCCTTTGTCTTACATGTCTATTATTTTTGATTGAAAATTATATTCCCTAGATGATATTCTGTAGCAACTCTGGAATGTGATTTATTTTATTTTTGAGGTTTTCTTGCTGCTTATGTGTTTTGCTAACTTGGCTGGACTTAAACTATGTATTTGTTTCCCCTGCATTGTCTCCCCCAAGCTGATGTTTTTCATCAGATTTTATAACTGTAATTTATATTTGTTAGCCTGGTTCCTGAGGGACAGGACCTTTGTTTGCATAGTTTAGTGGTCAGTCAATATTTTGGCAGATATTGTGATCAGGTATTTCAAGCTCTGCTGACTAAGCTATTTGTTGACTGAAGAAGACATTCAAACTTGCAGCCAGTTCTCAAGTTCCTCTTGAGTTTCATATTTTTCTGTGTTCTCTTGGGTCTTCTGAGCATATAAATAATTTATGAATTATCCAGGGATGTGTGTAGACATAATCCTAGCCCTATAGATTTCTCACTTCCAGATTCTTCTCATTAAATTTCTGGCTGATCTGCCAAACACTACAAAATGGGCTGAAAAACTGCAGGTTTTCTCCGTCTGTTCTGACTTGTGGCACTGGTTTTTATCCTCCATTCTGAGGTGAATCCTCTACCTCCGGCACTACAGACATTTTTTCCTCACAGCCAAAAATCTAATGAGCTCGTTGGGATGGACAAGATGGCCAAAGACTCCAACATTTTCTTACACAAAGCTGTAACAATTTTTAAGAAGTAAATTCCTTTCATATTTTTTATCATATATTTCAAGTGCCCTTAAATGGTTGTTCTAGAAAATTGCATCCCAGATTTTCTTGTTTATTGCAGAGAGAAATTATGTGACTTCTTCACATTGACCTTACGAGAAGTTGGAGACTTCTAACTGTAGCCTAACATACTGTCTTTCACGGAGAATGTTTCATCTGCACTTGAGGAAAATGTGTATTCTGCTATTGTTGGGTAGACTTATTTGTATACATCTGTTAGGTACAATTAGTCTGTAGTGTTAGACTATTAGACTACAGACAATTAGACAATTATAGACTATTAGACAATTAGACTGTAGTGTTGTCCAAGCGCTCTATTTCCATATTGATCTTCTGTTTGTTTTGTTCATTGTGGAAAGTGGGATATTAAAGTGACCTACTATTATTGTAGAGCTTGGATTTTCTTCCTCTCTTCAATTCTGCCAAAGTCTACTTCACTTATTTTGGAGCTTTGATTTATGCTGTATATATGATTACAATTTTTTGGTGTACATATTATTATAATCTTCCTTGTGAATTGACTTTTATCATTAGATACTGTTCTTCTTTATCTCTTGCAATAATTTTTGACCTAAAGTCTATTTCGTCTGATATTAATAATGTCACCCTTGTTCTCTTTCGGTTACATTTACATGGAGTATTTTTTCATCCTTTCACTTTCAAACTATGTGTGTCTTTAAATCAACAATATATGACAACATATTGTTGGACCCTGCGTTTTTGAAAATAAATTTGCCAAATTATTCTTTGATTGGGAAGTTTAATCCATTTACATTTAAAGTAATTACTAACAGGGAAGCACTTATTTTTATTATTTTATTTTTTTCTATATGCTTTATAGTTTTTTGGTCCCTCTTCTTCCTCATTACTACCTTCCTTTGTGTTTAATTGATTTTTTTTTGTAGTGACATGTTTTGATTCTCTTCTCATTTCCTTTTGTGTATATTCTATGTATATTATCTTTGTGGTTGCCATGAGGATTACATATAACATCCTAAAGTTATGATAATTTATCTTAAATTGATATCAACATAACTTTAATTGCATACAAAAACTACTCTTTTCTAGTTCTATTCTCCCACTTTATGTTATAGATATTACAAAATACATCTATATATTTTACAACTATTAGCATCGATTTATTATTTTTTATATATTTGTCTTTTAAATGCTGTAGAAAATAAAAAGTGGAGTTATAAACCAAAATACCATAACACTGTTTTTTTTTTTTTTTGAGGAACATTATCCCTAACCTAACATCCGTGCCCATCTTCCTCTATTTTATATGTGAGATGCCTGCCACAGCATGGCTTGATAAGCAGTGCGTAAGTCTGCACCTGGGATGCGAGCTGGAGAACCCCTGGCTGCCAAAGTGGAGTGAGTGAACTTACCTACTATGCCACAGGGCCAGCCCCCATAACACGGTTTTTAGATATGTCTATGTACTTACCTTTACTAGAGAACTTTATATTTGTGTATTGCTTCAAATTGCTGTCTGGTGTCCTTTCATTCCAACTTGAAGGATTCTCATTAGCATTTCTTATAGGGAACTCCATCAGCTTTTGTTTATCTGAGAATTCCTTAAATTATCCCTTATTGTTTTTTTTTTTTTAGATTGGCGCCTGAGCTAACACCTGTTGCCAATCCTTTTTTTTTCTTCTTCTCCCCAAAGCTCCCTGGTACATAGTTGTATATTCTAGTTGTGAGTGCCTCTGGTTGTGCTATGTGGGACACTACCTCAGCATGGCCTGACAGGAGGTGCCATGTCCATGCCCAGGATCTGAACCAGCAAAACCCCAGGCCGCTGAAGCAAAGTGCGTGAACTTAACCACTAAGCCCCGGGGCTGGCCCCTATCCCTCATTTTTGAAGGAGAGTTTTGCCAGAGATATAATTCTTGACTAACAGTTTTCTTCTTTGATCATTTTAAGTATATCATCCTGCCACCATTTGAACTGCTTTTGAACTGCAAGATTTCGGATGAGAAATTCACTAATAATCTTACTGGGGATTCTTTGCACATGAACGATCCCTTTTTCTTCCTACTTTCAAGATTCTCTCTTTGTCCTTGGCTTTTGGCAGTTTGATTATAATGTGCCTCAGTGTAGGTCTTTAGATTTATTCTACTTGGACTTCACTAAGCTTCTTGGATGTTTATATTGATGCATTTCATCAAATTTGGGGAGTTTCCAGCCATTATTTCTTCAAATAATCTCTCTGTCCCTTTCTCTCTTGCTTCTCCTCCTGGTACTCCCATAATGTGTATATCAGTCTGATTGATGGTGTTGTATAAGCCCCTTAGGCTCTATTGTCTTTTCTTCATTCCTCTTTTTTTTTCTTTTTGCTTCTCAGACTCAATCATTTAAAATAAGCTGTCTTCAAGTTTTTTTATTCTTTCTTCTGCATGTTCGAGTCTGCTGCTGCACCCCACCAGTATTTCTTTCAATTCAATTGTTATATTTTTCATCTTTTGAATTTATTTGATTTTTTTTGTAATTTCTATCTCTTTGCTGATATTCTCATTTTGTTCATAAATTGCTTTCTTTATTTACTTTAGTTCTTTGTCCATGTTTTCTTTTAGTTCTTTAAGCATATTTATGGCAATTGTTTTAAAGTCATCGTCTAGTATGTCTGGTGTGTGTTTCCTCACAGACTGTTTCTGGGGATTTGTTTGGCTCATTTGAATGGGCCATGTTTACCTGTCTCTTCGTATGCCATATAATCATCTGTTGAAAATTAGGCATTTGAAGAAACAACAAACTCCCTCAGTCTTTGCAGTATGGTATGGAAGACCCTTACTAATTAGCAGGCTTCTAAGCCTTGAGATCAGCCTGATGTAAGGCTTAAAGTCTTCTCAGGTATATTGTGGGCATATATCCTGTCTATACCAGTGTGTGTGCACTTCTTTTTCCAATTTCCTCCAGCTGCTTTTAAATGACTTCATTTCCCAAAAAAGTCTCACTCGGCATCTTCTCAGGGCCTTAAATGATCTATTGCATCCCTCTGTGCATATCTCTTGCCCCTAAACTTCTGTGGGTCTGAAGTCCTCCTTCAATTTTCCTGGACTGTACCACCTGCCATAGCCTCTATGGCTTTCAGTCTGAGATCCTAACAATGCTGGTATTCCTGTCTGATCTCCAAGTCAGGCAAGACAGGTATCACTCCCTTTGGTAGCCAACAGACAGGCCAGAATATTGCAAACATTTTTCTACTCTACTTTTTCTGGTCCAAGAGAAAGAACCCAGAATTGAGCCACTTGTCAATTGTGAAGCGCTGGGGCGGCAGAGAAGGGAGGATGAGTAAAAATGCCATGAAATTTCCTCCATTTTAAATTTGACTTTTTCTTGTTTGGGCATTTGCTTGGTTGCTGTAGATTTTTTACTGGTTTTCCAGAGCTCCTGTCAAGTTATTTTAGTCAGTCTGTGGTTGTTTATTTGATGTTTCTGTTAGAAAATAAGAGCCTGGGGCTTCTTGTCAACTTAGTTTCTTAAATGCAACCTAACACACTGTGAAAAGAACATAGCGACTTCTCATCTTCACTGGTTATTATATGCCCCATTCTCTAGTTACGTGTCCTTCTCAGGCCAAAAAAGCACTTTAGTAGGGCAAAACAATCAACGTATGACTTTGCTTGGGGGAATTCAGATTGCCAGCATCTTTACTCTTTCCACTGAAATACACTCAACAGGAGCGCTGGTGTAGCATGATCTCTACATAAATATGACTGCAGTCTCTCTAGTTACTTGGACATAAGTGCTCTTTCACGAGCAGTGTGCTCACTGCTATCTGTTTAGGACTGAAATAACATTTGTCTTTACTCATGTGGCGATGTTTGATAACTCACTATCACATTCTCCATGTCAAGAAGATTTAACACAATAGATCAGTCTATCTTAGGTTTCTTTTGTATTTCTTCTTTGACTGCTTCTGGAGGTAGATCAGGGAGATGTAGATAGTAGCATTAGCTCACAACATAAAATAAGTCAGGTCCAGGTAATTATTCTGTGATAGTATATTTGAAAACATCTCCTATTTTTAAGGATAAATTAAGCAGCACACTATGATAAACCTCTAACCATCACATATCTTTGTTACAGTTTTTACTAGTGTATAGCAGATATTTTTCACCAGGAGGGACTATGTATAAAACTTTTTAATTCATATATTAAACACACAAACAGACAATAATGTGTTACAAGGCTGTGTAACATAGTGGTTAAGAATATGGATTCTGGCACTTGTCTTCCTGAGTTTAAATCCTAACTCTACCATTTACTTCTTCTGTAACCTTCAGCACATTACTTATCTATAACTCATTTCTCTCATGTGTAAAATCTGGATAAAGTAGTATACTGTAAAATTTTATTATATATATATAAATTACATATATATGTGTATATATACATTCACATATATAAATACTGCTATGCATATATAGAGAGAGACACTGAATTTCTCAAAGCCAAATGAGACGCCCAAGTTAAATTTCACTTACATACATGGTATATCAGTTATTTCTTCAATTTAACTTCACATTCTAGCTTTTCTGTATGAATTTTCTTTTCAACACACGATTACATATAAATACCTGTAAATCATTAGTAACTATAGTACGCATTAAACTGCTGGCTTTAGCCACTGAGAGAAACCACTTCAGGTTTTATATGCTATATAAATAGGATGACTATAGTAAGCATGGCTATAAGTATGATACCAAACACTTTTAAGAGTGAAATTGGTAATCATGTTAATTACGCCATGATAGCAAGCATATCCTAGAACTTTTTCAAGAAGTTCAGGAGATAAATATCAGATTGAAGGCCCAGTAGCTCTAGGGGCTGTGATGAAACCACCAGCATATAATTTAAATTGTCAGAAGGAACATGGCTACACAGAGGTAAAATGAATATCGCCAAAACAGAAACCACGTCACAATTCAGTTCCAGCCCTCATTTGAGTAAATTAGTCAGCCCTATTCCATTTGGATGGGAAAGCACAAATAAACTTTACTTTACTGAAGGTAAAATTATTTGATGCTTCTATACTTAAAAAAAAAAAAACAGTTAAAGGAAAACATTAAAAATGAAATAATGTTTGATTAATTCAAAAAAGACAGGAGAGGATAAATCAATGTAAATAGAATGATTTAGAAAAATTAAAAAACTATAAACTGAAACATATCAATAATAATGTTAAATACATAAAGACAATATATAATCACAAAAACAAATACTATCAAAACATTAAAAATGTAAAAGCTATGCTATTTATAAGATCCATATCTTAAAGCATTGTAATTATAACTAGAATGATGAGAAAATGTATCATGCAAACTATAAAAAGGATAACAATAACCACAGCTGAAATCACACTCAATGAAGAAAGACTGAAAGCATTTCCTCTAAGATCAGGAACAAGACAGGGATGCCCACTTCTATTCAACATAGTATTGGAAGTCCTGGCCAGAGCAATTAGGCAAGAAAAAGAAATAAAAGGTATCCAATTGGAAAGGAATTGGTAAAATTATCTCTGTTCACAGATGACATGATCTTACATGTAGAAAGCCCTAAAGATTCCATACACATAAAAAAAATTGTTGGAACAAATGAACAAATTCAGCACAATTGCAGGATATAAAATCAACATACAAAAATCACTTGTATTTCTATACACTAACAATGAACAATCAGAGAAGGAAATTAAGTAAACAATTTCCTTTACAGTAACATCAAAAAGGACAAAATACTTAGGAATTAACCGAGGAGATGAAAGACTTATACACTGAAAACTACAAAATATTTCTGAAAGAAATTAAAGAAGACACAAATAAATGGAAAGATATCTCACATTTATGGATTGAAAAACTTAATGTTGTTAGGATGTCAATACCACCCAAAGTGATCTACAGATTTAATATAATTCTTATAAAATTCTCAACGATTCTTTTCTTTTTCAGAAATAAAAAGTTCCATTCAAAAATTCATATGGAATCTCAATGACCCCAAATAGCCAAAACAACCTTGAAAAAGAAAATCAAAGTTAGAGACCTCACGCTTCCTAATTCTAAAAGTTTCTATAAAGTTACAGTAATCAAAGATGGTGATTTAATTCTGTGTAACTTTAATCTCAACGAAAGGATATTTGCAGAAACTTACCTGTTTTATTGCAACATTTCCCAAATGTCTATTGGATATGTAAGGCTTTTGCCCCTGTACAAAATGGCTTTCAGTCAAGTGTTCTTTTTATTTCTTTTGACTGAGGTTTGAATTTTTTCCCTTTATTTCCATTCTAGCAACTGTCAGTAGGTATGACTAATTCTAATTTGTGGTTTGCAATATTTTAATTTTAGGTTTGGAAACAAGAAAACAAAGATTATGAGAAGGCTAAGCAAAAAGTATCCAGACTCAGACACAGTCTTAAGAACTTACTCATAATTCAACTGTTTGATAGCTGAGGTCTAAATACATGAGTTGTCACTTGTTTGCTTAGAAATGTGTCAAATCTTATATTTTTAAATGAAATATAAATGATATGTTTTATGCTGAACATTGTTATTATTTAATATTATCTTACTCTCTTTTCTAAAAAAATTTAAATCTCATAGTTACTAAGGAGAAAAAAGTATTATTTATAAATATACAGCTTTCTTATTATATGATCATTATGAAAGATAAAAAACATATAGTATGAGTTAAGATAGGCTAAATAAGGCTGCATAACAATGCTCCCCCCCTCAAGAAAAAATTCTCAGAGGCTTAAGACAGCAAATATTTATTTGTGGTTCATGCTACATGTACGCATGCAGGGAATTCTGCCTAATATATTAACAACTCGAAGATCCACGCTGGAATAGGCTTCATTTCAACAAGTTCTTCTACATTTGAGAAGCGAAAAAAAAAGAGGAGATGATGTAGAATCTGGCTCTCAAATATTTCACCTTTTATTTTCCAAAGCCAGTCAAGCTTACTTTCAAAGTGGCCCAGATTAATTTCAAAGGAGTGGGCAAGTACAGTCACTCCCGTACAAAGTCTACAGGAGAGAACTGAGTATTGGATAATGGAATATTTGGGACCAACTCTAGCGATCACTACATATAGCACAATAAATCGCCAGAAAATAATTTCTTAAGAGGATCCATAAAACCCTGGGAAGCCTACTGAATTGCAGGTGTATATGAATTCTGTGAAAAGGTTTGAAAGATGAGCTGTAAAGGGGCTGGGTCCAGTGCCTTTGTCAGATTATCAAGGATTCAGGGTATTCTTTCATTAGAAAAGCATGAAGAAATCATAATACGTATCATATTATGATAAGGGAATATTTCCAAGCAGGCAAAGTACTAAAAATACTATCTAGCACTTTACCCATATAATGTGACTATATTTGAAGTATGCTGGAAGATTTCAGTCAGGACTATGTCCCTTTTCCTGTCCTGAAATCTCTGTGTAATGTGATAAATAGTATTATTTCTTAGGATCTCAGTTGTTCCATTTCATCTTTGCAGTAGCAAAATCAGGACATATGCTGATTAAGGGAATTGCTTTAAATTATCTGGAAATACCACCTTGTAACATCAATTTCAGAATGTTTCCCTTTTCCCATTTAGAGCATCTAGTTCTAGGTTAAATGATGGATCTGTGATCTTGGAAGAAACCAAGGCAGGTAAAGAGCTATATTCTGTACGAAATTGAAAGTTTCATTCCTTATTTTCAGACCTTTAAAGTGTAGGGCAAATTCCTATTGCTCTTTGTGCTGACATATCTCTTCAAGAAATGATCCATTTTTTGCCATCAAAATGGAATAGATGAATCTGACTCATTAAAAGATGCTGTTATGAAAGAGGTTGTGATGATGCAGATTAATTTCCTCCCATTCAGTGCTTCAGAAACTTTAAAACATTTATTATTGCCATGTTTATGTGCTTGTGCAGTTCGGTACAATGACAGCAACATTTTATCTCAAGCAGTTAGAGAAGAACGCATTTTTAAAATACACTTATTGAACATTTTACTGAAAGTATAGGGTTGTAATAATGCATACAACAGCATTATCATAAATAGTAGCTATAATAAACAGTTAAAAAGATTTTATGAGAATGAATAGCCAAAAAACAGCTTTCTCTCACAGTCTAGAGTCTATACTTCAAAACTGTTAGAGAGTTTCCCTTCTCCTATAGTTTATGGAATGTTTACATTTAACTAACAGAGCAAAAAAGTTGTTACAGAGTTGTCAGCATGATTTTTTCATGTATGTTTTGCTTGCTTAATTTCATAAGCAGTGTCAACACATGCAAAGTGAAGAACCAAAGACACTACCTGGAGTCAAACAAATCGTGTGTTTTTCCTTCATTGCCTAGATTGTTTATGCACAGAAGTGTTCAAGGTTTTTTAAAAAAAATTTCCAGACAGTTAACGTGAATTTGTCATTTCCCATAATGTTAGCAAGAATGAGTAATGTTTGATTACACTAACACCACCATGGGATTCAACTTGAATTTTTGACCTGAAATGGACTATGAAACATAAGGTTGATTCTTCTTTAAGAACACAAAGAATTTCGAATAAGTTGTTTTCTAATTAAGTGATGTTTAAATAAAGGGGATTGAGTAAACAGCTCTATGTTAGCCAACGTAAGTATATAGTTCACAATGCTTCTTTAACAGCATTTCTTATGAATAAGCAAGAGATTTTATAGGCAAGAGATATTAACCTCACTCATCGTAAAGGGCGATCAGGCAAGCCTTGAGGCTTCAGACTGAGAAAGGGGACACATACTTTACAGCTCCCAGGAGATTTATAGCACTATAAAATAGACTTTTATGACCCTGGATGAGATTGTGCTTTAGTCCCGGACATCCATTTTTTATGGTCATTAAAAGTTACTGAGTTAACTGCTCATTATACAGCTTAATCTGCACTCTTACTCTTCATCCACTTTTAGGAGAGCTGAAGTAGTTAAGTTAAAATAAAAGTTCTTTCAAAACTTTAAAAATATGTAAAATTCGACCTCGGGTATAAATGGGTTTGAGATCCAGGAAGATTTTGTTGATTTGATTGTTATTCGTCTTTTACATACAAAAAATACCTTTTGCCAGTCTATAGCTTGTATGCATACTCTTTTTTTTTCTCTTTTTCTTTTTTGGTGAGGAAGATTGTCACTGGGCTAACATCTGTTGCCAATCTTCCTCTTTTTGCTTGAGAAAGATTGTTGCTGAGCTAACACCTGTGCCAGCCTTCCTCTATTTTGTACGTGGGTTGCCACCACAGCATGGCTTGACAAGTGGTATAGGTCTGCGCCCAGGATCTGAACCTGCAAACCCCGGGCTGCCAAAGCAGAGCACCTGAACTTAACCATTAAGTCACTGGGCTGGCCCCTGCATACTTTTTTAATGCTATCTTGGAGGAGTTTCTAACTTAAAAATATATTAATTCCTTTCTTTTATGGATAATGTTTTATGTATCCTTTTAACAAAATTTTCTACACCACAAATAGACTGTATTCTCTTAGCACTTTCCAGAAGCATTAGCGATTTATTTTTTCTTTTATATCAATAATTCCCTTGGAATGGATTTTTTGTATGGGGTTATGTGGTGGGGTGGGTCAAGCTACACTGAGGTTGTTAAAGTCATTAAAGGGCAAGCTCCTTAGACTGGGGTGGTTCTAATGCCTTGGCAGCCTGTGTAGGCAACCAAAACCTAGGGCAAAGTCAATGCACTCAAATCTGAGAAGACAAAACTTAACAACCAGTTACGACCAATCAACTAGGCTTTCCCAAATCAGGCAACTGCTCAAACTATAGCCAATCAAATAATTCCCTTGCTTTGCTTTGTCTTCTCTCTAAAAACCTTTCCCTTAGCCTCTGCCGGGGAGTGCTCCTAACCACTTTGGCACTGCCTAATTTGAATGGATGTATGCTCAAATAAACTCTTGAAAATTTTAATTTGTCTCAGTTTCTCCTCAGTTTATCTAACTCATCATAAGATTTCACTACTGAATAGACATACAAGGAATGAGAGTACACTAACATTAAATTACAGCATACCTTGATAAAAATAGCCAAATATTGAGGCTATTTCTGCATTCTAGAGATGTAGAAAGTTTAATATATATAACTGGTTATGAATAAAGGATTGAAATTTATATAGTATGCTTTTCAAAAAGGCCACATAGTATGTAGCTGATCAAGAAAAAACTGAAATTCTAAATAATTAAAATAAAAGTTTGATGTTTAAAATAAGGAAGCCCCTCAATACTCCTTTTAGATACTGATTCTGTGAAATGGAGAGGGCCTATCTGAATTCCAACTATCACGGTTTGTGTTATATGCCACATTTCTTTACCTAAACTTCCCAGGGTTATCCAAAATAATTCAATTGTATTTTGATGATTCTTCTGTGTAATACACCTCAAATTTGCTTAGGGGCCCCCAGTGAGGATTTCAACCTACTTCTCCTCTACTTTCATGTAAATACTTGTTCTTTGATCTTGTCATTTCTGGATTAGCTATATTCAATCCCTCTTTGTGTCTATCGCATATAATAATCACCTGCTCACTCACTTTATTTACTAAAAGACTTTGCCTTCAGAACTTTTGTCAAGGTTCAACTGCATCATGTGAATATAATGACAGTTCTTATTTCTTCCTTCCAACATCTGTCTACTCTCTGTCTATCTATCTATCTATCTATCTATCTGTCTATTTATCTATCTAACCTCTTTATTGCACAGTACATCAGTAGCTTGAACTCCAAAAGTAATGTCAAGTGCTGACAAGAGGCATCTTTTTCTCATTGCCAATATCAGGGAAAAGCTTTCAATATTTGAAACATAAGTATTAATTTTTTTAGAGTTTTGTGGGTGCTATTTATTAAAGTTTTCCTTTATGTCTGATTAGTAGTGTCTATAATGAATAGATGTAGATCTTTTGAAACTTATTTTTCTCTCTTTATAGAGGATATAGAATTGTTCTCCCTTATTTTTTTTATTTTATATTTTTTTAAAGCTTGGCCGTGAGCTAACATCTCTTGCCAATCTTCCTCTTCTTTTTTTCTTATCCCCAAAGCACCCCCCAGTACACAGTGGTATATTCTAGTTGTAGGTCCTTCCAGTTGTTCTATGTGGGAAGCCACCTCAGCATGGCTCAACGAGCAGAGCTAGGTCCACGCCCAGGATCTGAACCAGTGAAACCCTGGGCCACCCAAGCAGAGTGTGTGAACTTAACCACTCGGTCACAGGCCCAGCCCCTTCCAATTTTTTTAATAGGATGAATTATAATGATTTAATTTTTAATGTTAAGCCAGTTCTAAAATCCTGGGTTAAACACATTTGGTTGTGATTTTTAACTTTTTCATATATTGCCAGACTTGTAATTTTATCCTCAGTCTTCTTGAGAGAGGTCTACTTGTAACTTTTTTTTTATGGTGGTGTCCTAGTCTGCTTTTGTTGTTAAGATACTGCTAACCCAACAAAAACAAGCTGGGGATTATTTCATATTTTCCTGACTTTCTAATAATTTTATTTAAATGGCTTTATTTCTTTAACAATTTGGAAGAAGTTGCTGGTAAATTGCACCTGGGCCTAGAAATTTCTCTTTGGAATATTTTGAAATATGGATTCAATTTCTTTTATAGATACAGGACTGATTAAATATACTCTTTGGATATGTGTCAGTTTTATAAGTTATGTTTTCTAGGAATTTGCTTATATCTTCCAAAATAGACTGGCAGAAAATTGCTCAATACTGAGGAGCCCAGATCCTGGTTAAAACCAACCTGTGATTTTCCAGGCCTGACCATAGACAATCACAAAGGCTTTACCTGAAAGGCCTCATGGCGAAGGATGGCCCCCTACACCAGACTTGCAGCACAGCTAATGCATTGCAGCCTCTGAAGGGAGTTGCAGTCAAGGTCTCAGGCCCCACGCTCGTCAGGTTCTTTCTTCACTCATGTGTCACTTAACAATGGGGATACGTACTGAGCAAGGTATTGCTAGGTGATTTCATCATTGTGCAAACATCATAGAGTGTACTTACACAAACCTACATGGTACAGCCTACTCCACACCTAGGCTACATGGTACTAATCTTATGAGATCACTGTTGTCTATGTGGTCTTTCTTTGACGGAAACGTCGTTAAATGCGTGACTGGATTTGCATTGCTAGCCCCAGCACCTTCATTCCTAGATCTCTTTATCTGAGGCCTCTGGCAGAAGTCTTTGGCAGGTGTCTCTGCTGAGCCCTCACAATGGGGGAGCAAAGGGAAACCTTGAAGCCATTTTCCCCTCTATGACTTAGTACCCTGTATTTTCCTCTCCTAGCTCTCCTCTTCTGCCCTGCTGCCCTCTCCGTGCCCCCTCATTCCCCTACACCCCTACCTCAAGGTCCATAAATCTGCTGGAGCATTTTGTTCCCAGCGCCCTTAACAGCAGGAGGACCCCCAAGTCTTCTGCTGCTCCACCTGCCCCTTGAGTGAGTGCTATTTCATGGGGGACAATGAAACAGAGGGAGTCAGTGCTTTCTTAGTTTTAGACTCCTACTTATACTAACTCAGTAATGACTAAAGGTTCTTTCATTTTTTTCTCTTAGCAGACTTTTTCAATAGTCCATTTATTTCTTGAAGATCTGATCTTTTAAGAGAAGGAAGTGTCTTTTATTTTATTGTTTAATTTTTTGGTTTTAATTTTTTAACTTATTTTTATTTTTTATTGAAATATACTTGACATACAACATTGTATAAATTTAAGGTGTACAACATGTTGATTTGATACATTTATATACAGTAATATGATTACCCTTGTAGCGATAGCTCCTCCATCACATCACATTATTATCATTTCTTTTATTCAAATCATAATTAAGATCTAGTCTCTTGGCAAGTTTGATGATTATAATACAATATTGTGGCCCATATTTACTATACTATGCACCAGATCTTTATTTCAGTTATACAATACAGTGTTATCTACCATAGCTGCTATGTTATACATTAAATCCTCAGACCTTATTCAACTTTTCATTAGAAGTTTGTACCATTTTATCAATCTCTTCCTATTTCCCCCACCCCCCAGCCACAGCAACCACTTTTCTACTCTCTTTTTCTAAGAGTTCAACTTTTTTTGTGTGTGTTCCACATATAAGTGATACCATGTGGTATCACATGGTATTTGTCTTTGTCTGGCTTATTTCACATAGCATAACATCCTCCAGCTTCATTCATATTGTCACAAATGATGGAATTCCCTTCTTTTCTAAGGCTGAATAATATTCCATTGTACATACATACTACATTTTTTTCCCATTCATCCGTGGACATTTAGTTTGTTTCTATATCTTGGAGATTGTGAATAATGCTGCTATGAACGTGCCAATATCTTTTCATGATAAAGGTTTTTTCCTTTGGTTATATACTCAGCAGTGGGATTGCTGAATCAAAGGGTAGCTCTTTTTTAATATCTTGAGGAATCTTCATACTAATTTTCCATGGTGGCTGTACCAGTTTACATTCTCATCAACAGTGTACAAGAGTTCCCTTTTCTCCATATCCTCACCACCACTTGCTATCTTTGGTCTTTTTGATAATAGTCATCCTAACAGGTGTGAGGTGATATCTCATTGTGGTTTTCATTTGTATTTTCCTGATAATTAGTGATGTTCAGCACCTTTTCACACACCTATTGGCCATTGTATGTTTTCTTTGGAAAATCTCTATTCAGATCCTCTGCCTATTCTTTAATTGGGTTATTTGCTTTTTTACTATTGAGTTAAATGACTTCCTTGTATATGTTGAATATTAACCCCTTATGGGATACGTGGTTTGCAAATATTTTCTCCCATTCAATAGGTTGCATTTTTATTTTGTTGATGGTTTTCTTTGCTTTTTAGTTTGATGCAATCCCATAATTATTTTTGCTTTTGATGTCAAATCCAAAAAATCATTGCCAAGTCAATGTCAAGGATCTTACCCCTATATGTTTTCTTCCAGAAGTTTTATAGTTTCAAGTCTTATGCTCAAATTTGTATGCAATTTTGATTTGTAGATTCTGCAGTGTTCTTTGTATGTCAATGGTTTAATTACTTAATTGTGTTCAGAATTTTTATAGTGCAATTTATTGTCTATTCATTCTCTCAAAATTAAGATAGGTGTGTCAAAATCTCCTGCTATGATTGTGGGTATATCTGTTTCTTCTTTTAATTCTCTGAATTTTTTCTTCATATATTCTGTAGCTATGTTCTTACTTATACACAAATTTAGAATAATATATATTCTTGATGGATTGACTAGTTACCTAATAATATTTATGTTATATTATTCTGTTTTTTAATCCCAGTACCTGAAAAATAGTAGTCACTCAACACATTTGTTCAATTTATTTAATTGATGAAACTTGAGATATCTTTTTTTATACATTATTATGACGTGTGACTTACTCTGCTCAATATGAGACATTGAGCTTTTCAGAAGATATTTCAGGGTATGTATTTCAAATATTTAAATATTTATCTCAAAAGGGACTTTGAGTAGGTAAAATCCATTGTTTGAGAATAATGACTTAAAGTTCTACAAATAGCAGTATGCTTAGGTAAAATTTAACTTATAAATTTTAACTACTAGAAAAAAAACCATTTAAAAATATGAAATTTCCCTGTTTCTGATCATGTGGATATGAACTAAGACAAGCTATTATATTTGACTTTAAATATGATTGCTTTATTATTTCTTAAGGATCCTGTCATATTTCAATAACTACCTGCTAAAGAGATATTAAATAAAATGGAGGAATCAAAGGAGACAAGAAAGAAAATGAGACTCTTGTCATAGATTGTAAAGCTCAGATATTTCACAAATGGGCCAATTACAAGGTTGGAATAGGTTAGACAAGCATTCTGTCATGAGCTCCTGCTGTAATATTTTATATATTCATGAGACAATAAATGCACCTAATTTTTTCTACCTATTTCAATTTAAACATACGAATAATTTTATAATGCCAATTACATCAGTACTAATTTCACTTAACGTTTCTTGAAAAATGACAAGAGTGTGGAAATATGGACACTGCTTTTCATAACCATAAGAAAAATAAGTTATACAGAGTGTTAAGATCTTTGAATCTTAGCTTTAGAGATAAAGTCTGCTTTATACCATTTCTTATGAAAAGAATGAAGTTTGAAGATTGAAAAGACTTGTCCAAAGTGACCCAATTAGAAAATCATAGAAACTGTCAAACAGAAGAGCATTTCCATATGTTATTCTCTTTTGTAAAGGTATATCTCAGAAGTCTTTATACCTGTAATTCTAAACCCAATGAGATAAGCAAGAGAGCTATGTTATTGTCATGCACCTAAATAAGGTAATAATCCTTTGGAAATAAAGTACTCAAGAGTTTATAGTAAACAACAGAAGAATGAATCAAGTTAGTTTTCAAATGACTTGAATAAAGGGGACAATATCACCCAACTGTGAGATTAGAAACATTGAATGACAAAGGATTTTAATTTATGACTAATATGTCCTAAGACAACTTCTTCAGACTTCCTACAAAATACTTCTAAAAATGCAGAAATAGATAAGAGTTCAAATAAATTTTTTTTTTTTTCCTGAGGAAGATTAGTCTTGAGCTAACATCCATGCCAATATTCCTCCATTTTATATGTGGGTCACCAACAGAGCATGGCTGATGAGTGGTATAGATCTGCACATGGGACCTGAGCACACAAACCTGGGCCATGGTATTGGAATGTGCCAAACTTAACCACTATGCAACAGGGCTGGCCTCTAGAAATTTTTAAAAGAGAACTAAAAAACCACTTTTTGCCAATAACTTGGAGAGATTTTACTAGCTAGGTCAAACAATTTATTTCATTCTACTTTATTTTTGTACAAGGTGTTAATATTTCTCTGAAGGACTCAAATCCCACAATGAATAGTGTATAGATTCAAAATATAGGTGCCTTGCATTAGCACAATTCATCTTGAATTTCAGGTAATATACTAATGTATGCTGGGTTAAAGACATGGAGAATGTTAATGGTACTATATCTTGGAGATTCTAATTTTACATACATGCCACTTATTCAGATTGTGAGGGAAATATCAATGAAAATAGAAGAAGATGCTTTCCAAATTCTCTATCTTAGTGAGTAGCCATATTATGACACTTGAATATTATCCTTGACACTTTCTCTCCTTTATCTCCTGCATACACAAATACACACAGGTAAAGTCAGCAAGTACTAACAATTCTATATTCTAAGTAGTTTTTAAATATTCTATATCTGGCCCTTCATCAGTTCTCAAGTGAATTATGCTCACTTCCTAACTGATCACCATTCTCTAGCACTGTCAATTTGCAGCCAGAGTAATTTTAAAAAACACAAATATTATTATATCACTTCCTTACTTAGCCTGGTCTTAAGATGAATTCTAGCATACTAGCATAACTTATTTTACCACGTCCCTTATGATTTGACCTACTTGTTCTATCTTTCCCCACTATGACTTTTCTACCTCCAAATTCTCACTGAGTGACTTCTCTCAGCTCATTAGATCATGCATTTAAAATTATTTATTGATCATATACTTTGCACTTGGTACCACACAAGAGTTGGAAAAAAAACGAGAGAAATATTTAAATGAGCAAAGCTTTCTCTCACCTCTAGACTTTCATATATTCATAATCCATCTGAACAACAGAGAAATATACTGTCCTTTCACTCTATTATAAAATATATCCGGTGTGGTATAAGTACTTGTAATTTCAGGACATGTAAATAAAAATGTTAAAATGACATTAGCCGCAAAAATAAGCACACACACATGCACAAAATGTATAGTGCTGATTAAGAAAAAGAATTTGAAAACAATAGCATTAGATATACTTTTATTAGTTGGTGAGGAAAAAGATTGTAAAAATGCCTTATCATAAAAATATTTTAGGAAATAGTTTAATAATTAAATTTGTGGGAACTATGACCTCAATATATTTGGAGCAGAAAATACAAGAAAAGAATAAGGAAAGAAGAATGAACAGGAGAATAAATTGGAAAGAGATGTGAATGACATCAGAAGTAATTTTTAGAAATATAACAAATCTCATAAGAGAATTAAAATATGCAATTCTGTCAGATAAATGATAAAGTGAAAGGGATATGAATGCCCTTTTTAAATGGTAAAAATAATGTAGAAATATTATACAACGTATGAGTCATAAAATATAAACTATGGTATATAAAAAATCAAGAAAAATATCTTATTGTAAACTCTAAAGTATAATAGAACATTGAGAAGTGAAAGGAAAACATGGGACAATAGTACTAAGCTCTTTGCCAAACTCATATTTTTGCATATATTATTTAAGAGTAACTAATAAAAACTAAAAGAAATAGTAAAAAAAGTGAAGAACATAAAAGAAGACATAACAAAATATATACAACCAAAAGAAGAATATGGGAAGAAAGTATAAAAAAGATGAGAGAACCCAAACCAAACTTATCCCACATGATAATAAATGTAAATGGTTTAAAGTTCCATATTAACAGTAAATGACACTCAGAACAGTGTGTCTGAGTGTTTTAAGTAACTATATCCTACTGAAATGAGGAAAATCAAAACTAAAAGCATAAAATGCCTTAACGTTATCTATCACCAGGTTTTCCATCAATATTCCTTGGATCTTTGTAAGACATAGTTTCACTTTTCCATAGTAAAAGTGAATTTATTTGCAGAATAAGTAGTGCATTGTTTCCTTGAGGAAAAAGCCTAAATTGCAGAAACTCACCTAACTCCAAATTCAATACTTTTCAAGATTACAAGAAACTAGAAACTCATTATTACTTTTCATACTAACTCTTTATAGTACCATAAACACTATTTTGAGAATTTTTCAAAATTAGAACAAGCATAGCCAACAAAAAGTACAAAATAAAATGTAAAAAGTTGTTGATTTTCTACAGCAATTCCAGGTAAATTAAACAAAAATGAAATATTAAAAAGAAAAATTACAGGGCCAGCCCTGTGGCCTAGTGGTTAGGTTGAGCATGCTCTGCTTTGGCAGCCTGTGTTCAGTTCCTGGGTGTGGACCTACACCACTCATTGGCAGCCATGGTGTGGTGGTGAGCCACATACAAAATACAGGAATAAGATTGGCACAGATGTTAGCTCAGGGTGAATCTTCTTCAAGCAAAAAGAGGAAGATTGGAAACAGATGTTAGCTCAGGATGATTTCCTCAGTAAAAAATAAATAAATAAATTACAACAAAAATTCTCATTTCCAACGTCCCCTCCTTGATGGAAGCAAACATACAACTGTAGTACGAATTCAATTAAAATATGCAGCAATCAAATAAGCTTGGTGTATTAAAATAAAGTTTTAACATTTGCTATAAAAAGTTAACCCTTCTTGGCAATATTCTTAGAGGCATTAGGAAGCATAACTTAAAGTGACATTTGCTTGGATATCAAATGCTTGAGGCCTGAGAGAATGTCAGTGTTCTGTCAAAGTCTGCCACCCAAATATCTATTCTTTTAAGCTCATGGCAAAACAGTTTGCTCTTCTACAGAATTGCCTTCTACTAAATTGTAGATGTTTTCTCATGAGTGGATTAAAGTAAAATTTATTTCCAGCTATCTAAGAGGCTCATTTATATCAAGTAGATTATAAGAATAAAAGCAAAAAATCTATCTATCTAAATTCTTTAAAAGGATGAAGTTATGAACATCACAGGCCATTGCCCATTTCAGGTTGTATAGGGTGTATACAAATGTGTATATAAAATCAAAATAGTATTTATATAAAATGAAATATTGTACAGAACAGTTAATCAGCTTAGAGAATTGGAAAATATGAGAAAGTATGTTTCTTGCTCTAAAGTTTATCACCACCTTCATAAAATATCTCATTTACTCATCATAAAATTTCTGTGAAGTGTGTACTGGCATACCTTGGAGACATTGTGGGTTTCATTCCAGACCACTTAAATAAAGTGAATATTGCAATAAAGTAAGTCACACAAATTTTTTGGTTTCCCAGTGCATATACAAATTATGTTTACACTATACTGCCGTCTATTAAGAGTGCAATAGCATTATGTCCAAAAAACTGTACATACTTTAATTAAAAAATATTTTATTGCTAAAAAATGTTAACGATCATCGGAGCCTTCAGTGAGTTGTGATATTTTTGCTGGTGGAGGGTCGTGCCTCGAGGTTGATGGCTATTCATGACCAGGGTGATGGTTGCTGAAGGTTGGAGTGGCTGTGGCAATTTCTTAAAATAAGACAACAAGGAAATTTGCCACATCTATTGACACTTCCTTTCACAAATGATTTTTTTGTGGCCTGCAATGCTGTTTGACAGCATTTTACCCAGAGTAGATCTTCTTTCAAAATTGGAGTCAGTCCTCTCAAACCCTGCCACTGCTTTATCAGCTAAGTGTATGTAATATTCTAGATCCTTTGTTGTCATTTCAATAATCTTCACCAGGAGTAGATTCTCTCTAAGAAACCACTTGATTTGCTCATTGCTCCAAGAAGCAACTCCTCATCCATTAAAGTTTTATCATGAGATTGTAGCAATTCAGTCACACCTTCAGGCTCCACTTGTAATTCTAGTTCTCTTGCTATTTCAATCACATCTACCGTTACCATCTCCACTGAAGTCTCGAACCCTTTAAGGTCATCTGTGAGGGTTGGAATCAACTTCTTCCAAGCCCCTGTTAATGTTAATATTTTGACCTCTTCCCATGAATCATGAATGCTCTTAATGGCACCTGGAATTGTGAATTCTTTCCAGAAGGTTTTCAATTGACTTTGCCTGGATCCATCAGAGGAATTACTATCTATGGCAGGCATAGCCTTATGAAATGTATTTCTTAAATAAAAAGAGTTGAAAGTCAAAATTACTCCTTGATCCATAGGCTGCAGAATGATGTTGTGTTAGCAGGCATGAAAACAACTTTAATCTCATCGAACATTTCCATCAGAGCTCCTGGGTGACCAGGTGCATTGTCAATGAGCAGTCATATTTTGAAGGGAATCTTTTCTTCTGAGCTGTAGTTCTCAACAGTGGGCTTAAAATATTCAGTAAACTGTGTTGTAAGCAAATGTGCTGTCATCCAGGTTTTGTGGTTCTATTTATAGAGCACAACCAGTGTAGATTTAGCCTAATTCTTAAGGATTCTAGGATTTTTTGAATGATAGAAGAGCATTGGCTTCAACTTAAAGGCACCAGCTGCATTAGCCCCTAACAAGAGAGTCACCCTGTCCTTTGAAGCTTTGAAGCCAGGCATTGACTTCTCCTCTCTAGCTCTGAAAGTCCTAGATGGCATGTTCTTCCAAAATAAGTCTGTTTCATTTATATTGAAAATCTGTTGTTTACTGTAGCCACTTTCATTCATTATCGTAGCCAGATCTTCCGGACAACTTGCTGCAGCTTCTCCAATAGCGCCTGCTGCTTCACCTTGTACTTTTATGTTGCCGATGTCTCCCCTAAACCTCATGAATCAACCTCTGCTAGCGTCAAACTTTTCTTCTGCAGCTTCCTCACCTTTCTCAGCCTTCACGGGATTGAAGAGAGTTAGGGCCTTGCTCTGGACTAGGTTTTGGTTTAAGGGACTGTCGTGGCTGGTTTGATCTTCTAATCTGACCACTAAAACTTTCTCCATACCAGCAATAAGGCTGTCTCACTTTCCTATCATTCATGTATTCACTGGAATAGCACTTTTAATTTTCTTCAATAACTTTCCCTTTGCACTCACAATTTGGCTGTTTGGCACAAGAGGCCTAGTTTTCTGCCTATTTTGACTTTTGACATGCCTTCCTCACTAAGTTTAATCATTTCTAGCTTTTGATTTAAAGTGAGACGTGCGACTCTTTGCTTGAACTCTTGCAAGCCACTGTAGGTTAGCAATTGGCCTAATTTCAATATTATTCTGTCTCAGGTCTCAGGAAATAGAAAGGCTGGAGGAGAGGGAAAGAGACCAGGGAAGTGCTGGTCAGTGGAGCTATCAGAACACATAACATTTATCAATCATTTGCTATCTCATATGGGTGCGGTTTATGGTACCCCAAAACAATTGCAACAGTAACATCAATGAGCACTGATCACAGATCACCATAAAAAATATAATAATAATGAAAAAGTCTGAAATATTGTGGGAATTACCAACATGTGACACAGAGACACAAAGTGAGCAAATGCTGTTGGGAAAATGGCACTGACAGACTTACTTAACGAAGGGTTGCCACAGAACTTCAATTTGTAAAAACTGCATTATCTACAAAGCAGGACAGAGCGAAACACAATAAAACAAGGTATGCTGGTATCATTATGCTCATTTGACTTTTAAGGAAATATTTCTCAGAGTTGTTAAATAATCTGCTCCATTTCAGGCAATAAGCAGTAACATCCAGGATTTGGAACCAGATGAGTGATTCCAATAGCTGTTCTTGTAGGTTTTGTTTTTGTTTTTGATTTTGTTTTCAATATGCTCAAATGATGGCATGTGCAGTTCTATTAGAGGATGGACCTTAGTGGGGAGCACGGAGGGGAGGGAATGGCAGTTTTGCGTTAACTTTCATGACTACTAGGAAATGCATAACACTAGATTATAAAGAAACATAAAGACATGTTCCTCCACTCAAACCAGTGTCCAAAGTAGGTCTGTAATTCTCAAACTCAGGCTATTTTACAAATAATGATGGAGGATGTGATTTTAATACAGCACATGGCATTTATTTTTGTTTTGTAAAACAAAATGCACAAAAACATCTCATGAATGCCTCTATTTAAAGCCGGGTAAAATGAAGGTTTATGCAGGCAGCCTGAGAGACTACTGATAATTTCCATGAGAAATTAACTTCCGTTTCCTATCACAAAGAGGAAAATAGTTACCGCTTATCATTTTGATGTCTCTAACCTGGAAAGAAAGCAGAGAGGAAATGAAGCACCATCACAAATACCCTCAGAAGCTATGTCTCTAGCAAAATGATGAAGAGAAAAAAGAAAACACATAAAACTTTGAAGGAATAGGTTGCCTTGGCACAGGAAATAAGACATTATACTCCTTTTCAACCAAATCCTTATTTTCTACTAAAAGCTTGTAGTGGGGAATAGAGGGAGAAAATGGCAGGAAGGGACTGGCAAAATGGGAGGATGGAAACATCTGAGATGACTTGTCGATACCAGCAAAGCCTTGGTGGCTCTATGCTTAATTGGGGAAGTGACTCAAAGGCAAGGATATTTCTCCAGGGAAATAAAACTTTCTTCAGGAAAGACAGAGCAAGCCCTTATATCAGGGCTTTAATAAAATATCAGATGTGGGAACGAGAGTCCAGGCCCTTTGACCAAGGCTGCACACCACCTGAGGTCACCTGCCTATTCCCTACATACTCAGGCTAGAGAAAAAGTGGACACAGTTCAAATCCAATCCTCAAACTAGAGCTCAATGTGCAAAAGTGAAGACAAATTTGCCCACAATACATCTGAGCAAAAGAGCTGTCCATCTTAAGTCCAGGAAGCCTGAAAATCATGACAAGAATGAAATCATTTTACAGTAAGATGAGGAGGCAATAAACCAACATGGCACATGGCAGATTAGGAATTCATTCTACAAAATATAATCAAAGAAAATGACAAAATGGCCTCAGGAATCATTCTATAGGAAAATGCAATGGGAACAATAATTCAATAAAATAAGAATCCATCAAGGAGAAAAACACAGATTAAGATAAAAAGAGAAATTCCAGAACCAAAGAAAGACATCTGTGGCCAAAAAAACCACTGTTACAAGGTAATGAGAAAATGAGAAGTAGCAAAAGAGAGAGAGCTGAGAATCTGGCACACTGAAAAATTTAAAAACATTTTATAAAATCAAGGTTTGGTGAAGATGGAGGCAGACTCTTCTACTTTTGTATGTGGCGCTATAAACTGGTGTAACATTGCAAGGAAATGTGGCAATATGGAGCAAAAGGTACAGTGTATATATGATGTGACTCAACCTTTAATCTCAAAATTTAATCTAAAATAAACTTGCAAAAGCACACCAAATTATAAAGAAGGAAGGTTAGTGTAACACTACTTGTTTAGCATCAACTTTCCAATTTACAACACATTGGAAACAATGTGTCTATAACTGGTGGTCTGGAGAAATATTATGCAAGAGCGTAAAAACTGGGATATATTGATATATCTGTGTATATTGGGGGGTTAGATGAGTATGAGTCACAAATATAAAGAAACAGGTGCAGATGTCATAAACAGGAACAGCTTTATTACCGATAAAAGTGAATCAAATAATACAGCATGATGTCTGGGCAGATTAACCACTTCATTCCCAGAAATAAAATGTCCATGTCCCAACAAGGGCCTCTAGGTATACCTAAGGATAGGGGACAGAGCCTGCCCTTGGAAAGTCACAAAATTGAGGAACAGAGTTAAAACAAACTGAGAACAGACTGCTCCCACAAGAGGCAGTGGCTGAGACACATATTTGGACCTTTTTTGTCTCAATCTCCCCAATCTGATAATTCACTGCTTCCTGAGGGAGAAGGAAGTGAGGGAGCAGAAACGATAAAAGTTATCTGCCTAACTGTACTCTCTGGAGAAGCGAGGGGAAATTTCTTACTCTATCAGCCACCGTTAGAAGAAAAAAGAGAGAAAATATTTCCTCTAATTGTGTGAATAAAGCCAGATGTGGAGCAATGTTACCTTATAAATCTCTTTATGCAAATTAAACACATATTTCTCAGAAGAGTTGATGTCACACCTTATAAATGAAATCCAATTTGCATGTAGGAAATGAAAAAGATGGGCATGACTCATAAAAACTAATACTTCAACCATAAGGATAATTCTTATTCATATATGGGCTGAATTTGCCCAAAAAACATTGTAAATGAGGTAGTTTATCTTGAGCCTTCTTTACCTTCCAGTCTCCTTTCCAATTTTTCCTTTCAGTTTTCAGATCCCACTATTTTTTTCTCCCGCCCACCCTCCCATGCATCTCCAGGATATCAGTGTCCTTAAATTTCTTGGACCCTCACCACATAAAGCAAAGCCTAGTGTTAGTTTCTCAAGTCACCACATACCCTAGGAAAACAGGTAGAGCCAGACTAGAGAAAACACAAGAGTTTGTAGAAAGATCTGGGTTTGAATTCTCCTTTTCCTCAGTTTTCTAGATGTTCTTGAGCAAGTCACTTAACATCCATTAGCCTTATATATTTTTTTCATGTGTAAAATGCAAATGTCTAAAATTACCAAGGTTTTTGTTTTAATAAATTCCTGGAAGGGTGGAAATTTAATTAAATTATAACCATTAAGAAAAAGAGAACACCAAGAAATTTTTCTAATAGTGGTTATCAGGTGTTTGCAGTAGTCTATTAAATGGCTTATTTTAGGAGAATTTTTCTTCCTAGAATCCTTCAACTATTACTTTGAGATAAGAGAACATACCTAAATGTCTTCTGAATTCAAAATACATAGCCCACACAGATATCGTTTAAAGAATATATATTACAGTTGCGTGATTTTAGACATCATCATGTGAGAATCAAGAGACCACACAGTCACCTGGAGACACACTCAGTTGATAATGTGCAGTTCTAAAGTATTTTAAAATATCCATATATCACCTTATTTTCTTTGTCCTCCCTCAAAAATCATTAACAAATGGAAGAATTGTGTGTAGAATCCTTTGTTTTCTAAAGCCAAAATGAATTAATTATTTATAAGGATTTAAGAGCAATGTCCACATGATACCAAAGTTGGTAAACCAATAAGTTGGAGTGGGATGAGGATGCTGCATGGAAAGTTTAATTCAGTTACAAATTAATCGCCCTAATATCAGTTAATATGGAATTTCCTTTCTATAAGCACAGCCCAGAGTCCCAAATTAAAATTCACCATACTGTGCCAGAAAAAATACAACAAATGCATAAAATATTAGCAAAATTGTTCTTAGAAATATGTAGTTACACTTTATGACAGATTATGAGTGGAAGAACGCAAAACTGGCAATAAAATCTCATTCTTCTCCACTTGGACTTTTCTTTTTCTTCTATTTTGATCAAAAATACCTCTCCATGTCTGGAAATTTACTGTTTAGGGAAACTGTGGCTCATTCCCCTGGTAGAGCATACTGACATGTAACCACTGAAGTTATTTGTTGTGAAACTATGTCAGAGGCCAAGCATTTCTGTTCTTATATCTATCTACTTTATAATCCTTTCACTCTCTTTCCCCTAAAATGTGCTGATAAAGCAGACTTTATGTAAATGATGCTAGTTACTATAATCAAAGAGATGCTCCTATGTCAGTCTGCTATCCTTCCAGTCTAAACACACACATACACACATGTACATTTTTAGAAATGAGCCAAATCATACATGTATATGCCAGAGATATAGCTTCAAACTCTACAGCATGACAGTTTATTCAGTTGTCATATAGCCTGCTATCTGAGGGGAGGAATATCTATTGGTTTCTTTTCACAGCCAACAAAAAAAGAAAAAAAGGAAAGCCCCTCCTTCCAGTGTTTGTCATTTAAGTCCCAACTGTGCTGTAGCCTTTAACTGTGTAAGACAGCAAGACAGCACATTTTGTAGATTAAACCAATAAACTCGCAAACATAAAAGAAACAAATCTCATAATTGTGGATTTCAATTAAAGGAAGGGGGATCAAAGCAAACATTCTGCTTGAAATTACACAGCTGCTATCTATACCAAATGAGAAAAACGTCTAGAGCCAGCCATAATTTTGCAGAGGGAAAAAACCATGCGGCAAAGCCTGCAGTAGGACAGATTGTCTATGCTCCTCACGTCCCAATCAGTAATACAGAAATATTGAGTAATAAATTCCCTGCCTCTCTCGATCTGAAAAGCTCCCACCATCTGTGAAAGACAATTTGTAACAGCCTCAATATTAAGATTCAGTAAACAGGCAATCACTCCCATTGTGCCAAGCAGTGGCTACATTTGGAGAAAAGCATAAAGCAAAACAATTAGTAACATCAAGATCCCTCTATTACAAATTATCGAGCCACCAAAACAACTAGTTTCAATTGCAGAGCTTCCTGTCAACTGGTGAGGAAGGCAGGAGATTGTGCAGCTCGGGCTACCTCTGCGGCCCGGCCATAGGCCTCATCCTAATGCGCTGAATTATTATTGATGGCTGAGGCAGTTCTGCTCTGTCGGTGAACCAATAATGTCAAGGCAGTACCTGCAAGATTAATTATAGGAGAGAATAGGCTGAGGTTTCCTGGGACCGAGACATTAATATAGACTGAGCATTAGTTTCAGGGGATTCAACAGACAGCTAACAAACGCCTCAAACAATGTCATCCACGCTAGATCCTGGCAGCTGTACCTTCGCAGCACTTAGAAGTTTAGAATAATTGTTTTTAACTGTGAGACACAAAGCATTATGTGTAATAATAATTTAAAAATTTTGAAGATAAAAGAATTGACAATTCTGAGTAACAAATTCAACCTGAGTTGTACAGATGGCAAATGTAGATGACACTATTTCACCAAGAAAAGCTGGCACCGCTTTTATTAATGCCTTTGTCCTTGGAACACGTAAAATGTGTGCTTCTCATTTACCATGTTTTCTGGGTTTTGAGTAGGGTGACAATTCTTCTGGGTTTGTCTGAGTGATTATTAAAAGCACACACATTTTACTCTTAAACTGCCCTAGCTTGGATGATACCGTCACCGGAAGTGACCTGGATGATAAGGAGCCTGAAGTATTTTCTGTCAGTGGCTAAAGAGAAATACGTAAATTTCTTTTTATGTAAATATTTCATTTGCTTATGCTATATGACTATATGCTAATATATATATATATATCCTATACGATATATATATAGCGTGTATATATATGTGTATATATGTATACTATACACTATATGCTATATCCATACAATTTCATATATTGAAAGTAAAATTCATAAAGAGAAGTCGTAGTGTGTAGTTATATAGAATGAAGGAAATGTTAGTTTTACCCTCAGTGAAATTCAACTCAAGGCTTCCACTTAATTTTTCCAAACTCTAAGTTGCATAATACACAATTATATCATAGATGTGTGTATATACGTGTCTGTATACATATGAGTATATGTACATATGTACATGTATACGTGTAAGTTCATGCATACACATGCATACGAACACACACACATATGATATTTGCTAACATTTATTTAGTTCTTACTCTATGCCAGCAACCTAAGGACTTTACATATATTACTTTTAAAAATCTTTATAATAACACTTTGGTTCTACATGTCTTTTAACCCATGGTTAAAAGGTGAGTAAATAATAGCACTCAGATTTAAATCCAAAATACTCTGGCCTCAGTGTCCAGTCTCTAAGTAGAAGACAGGCTATCATGTAATATGTGTGTGTGCGCATCTGGAGTACACCAGAGAAAACGACGGCCATGGCAGCAAAACTGTGTGCTGGTCAATAGGCTTATCACTGCATTGCTGAATTTGTCATTGTAACTGGGAGGATTTTTAATATTCTAATACAAAATAATTATCCAGAAATAATTTATGTTATGTTTTGAATTAATGCCGCTCTCCACTTTCTCCCAAGCAGTGATCAGAGGGAAAGTGAAAAGGAATTCCAAGTTAGATTCGGTGTCTTGTGTTATAACTTCATGACTGTGGAGTGTGCAATAGAAGTGAGTTATTCAGGTATCTCTGCGTGAATAAAGATCAACGTCACTGTCAATCCTAAATAGACAGCGAGGGACACTCTGCTTGTGAAAGAACTTTAATTCCAAGGATTGCATTCATATACAAGTATAGACGACCTATCAGCAACACTCCTGTTGGGAGTTTCAATAGAAAATTCAGAAGTTAAAAGGGCTGGCAATCTGAATCCCTCATGTAAGGTTAAGCAGGTTAAGATAATTTGAAAATTATAACACATCTAATTTATTCATGTTATTCTTTGGTATGAGGAAAACACAAGACTGGAGATCATGCTTTCTATTGACCAGAGAAGGTAAGGAGCAAGGGTCTACCTGTAGATCACACTCTTCCCCTGGTGCCTTAGGTCACGTTTGAAAGAGTAAGTTAAGCAAACAATTTTGGAAGCAGCTCTGGCTCTTCTAATATCCCGTAGTTCTACTTGTCTACAGGGAATTTCCATGCCAGTTAATAAAACTATCCTCTTTCTATTGCTCTCCATCCCAAGTATACTCCTCAGTTATTAAATACACATTGTTTTCAGGCACAGATCAACACTGGGCTAGCTGCTTGGATACTGACATGAATGAGACAGACAAGATCTCTGCCCGCAGAGGGTATACAGTCTTGTGGGCAAGATAAGCAATAAATATATAAATAAACAGGTAATTGAGAGTATTGATTATTCCTTTTTTTATTGGTAATACCTTTAGTCATTTCCTCTTTTTACATTAATGTCTTCTCCGACCTCTCTTATATTCCGGTGTTATCAGCAGGTTGGCCACTGAAATGTTTAGATTTGATATCTAAAATTTGAGTTAATTTCCTCATTGTTCTCGTTCCCTTCCTTTCCATTCCTATGAGATTTTCAACCACAAAAGGCATGTTTAATACATTTTTTTTATGAATAGCAGCTATGAAATCTTTAGTATTATTTTCTTGGGTTTCTTTATTGTTTTAGATAATTAGCTTTCTAAAATGAACTGTATCTTCTGTTCTTACATTATTTTAGGTTTCTCCTCTTTAATATTGAGTGTACAATATGGCTTTATATTTGTGACTATATACAATTCTTTTAAGGTTTTTAGTTCAGGATTCTCTCTGTTTGAATCTCATTTATTATTAAAATATGCCTTAAAATTTGGAATTCAGGTGCAGTGTGTTGAAATAATAATACTCCTCAGTTCATGGCACATCATAATCACCGATCTGTGCCACAAAACTCTCTTGTGTGTGTGTGTTAAATTTTATTCACTTTGTTCTGTATCCCCACTTGCATTTCCCTCTCCTACATACTACATAGAAAGTTATTTTATAATATTGAATATGGGAACAATTTTTGGTATATATTCTTTTAAATCAGGCATTTGTATTCAGTGCTCATGTTTTAATTTACATAATGGAAATGTGTAATTGAAATTCTTTTTTTTCAGTTTACATTAGGTTTTGAAGATCTGTCTGTGTTGCCTTACTCATATCTAGTCTGTTACTTTGCTATCTAGTGTTCCGTGGCGCATGCCCATGAGAGCTTACAGTACACTTGCCTAATGACCTACAACCAATGTCCCTGCAAAAAAATCACACTAATATATTCCCTCATACACTCCTGTGTGATCATGTCTTTGGATACATACCAAGTGGAATTTCAGTGTCATGTTTTATGGAAGAAAAGGGTTAACAGTAGGCCTGCGATCTATTTTTTCCATCTATCTAGATGTCTGAGACAGAAAGAAAGACGCCCTAGTCAAATCATCTTGTAAACATATTAATGTCTGACCTACTGCAAAACCCAAACTGATATTTTCCAGCAGGCAAGCCCTCATGTTTGGAATATTTTTGAAGGCTCTATCAGGTTTCCAGGGCTGCCATAACAAAGTACCACCAACTGTGGGGCTTAACAGAAACTTACTTGTTCACAGTTCTGGAGACTAGAAGTCCAAGATCAAGATCATACAGGTCTGGTCCCCGCTGAGGTCTCTCTCCTCGGCTTGCAGATGGCTGCCGTCTCGCTGTGTCCTCACACGTTCTTTTCTCTGTTTGTGCACGTTCCTGCCATCTCTTTGTCCAAATTTCCTCCTTTTATGAGGACATGAATCAGACTGGAATAGAGCCCACCCTAACGGCCCTAATTTTAATTTAATTAGCTTAATTTCATTTTAACTTAATTAGCACTTTAAAGTCCCTGTCTCCAAATTCAGTCACATTCTGAGATACTGAGGGTTAGAATTTCAACATAGGAATTTGGGGGGAGCACACTTTATCCTGTACACAAACTGTGCCTGGTCCATCTATATTGCTTACTGTAAATAAACCTGGCATATCTCCTTAGAAAATGTCATATAAGTTATATAATTTTCAGAGTATAAAATGGAAATATTTCATTACTCACATAGCTACCTTTTGTGTAAGTGGTACCCCCCGAGAAGAGCTGAGAACGCACATGGTAAATCTGTCAGACACATTGTAAAATGAAAAGGTAGGACTTGAGGAGCATTGTTGACAGTCCTGGATTTCTCCATGCCCCTCCCATGCTTCATAATTATCTATATCCTCAAAATTATTAGTAAAATTTGATGTTGAATGAGGTCTCAGATTCATGTGTCTTATTTTTAAACTGACCCTTTGTGTTATCTAACATATGCAACAACGAATACTGCTATATTTCTCTATTTTTGTTCTTTTCTTCTATCCCTGTTTTCATAAGAATTTTAGAATCATAAGACTTAACATTTTCAATTTGAAAGGAGATTGAGAACCTATTAATCATATTCTCATGCGATATTTTTAAAACAACTCATTGCCATATGTTATCCAGTTCTTCGTATTAAAAAGAGATGTTAAAAAGAGAGTTCTTTGTAGTAAAAAGAGAATGAAGGCATTCAGGAAGAGAGGCCAAAATACCTTGTAGTAGAGGGAATATTAACAAGTAAAATGTTGGAAAATGTGGAAGAAGGCAAGATGACACTCCTGAGAATGAGAGAGGAATTCAGGCATCGAGACCAGGTGGTAAAACAGTCAATTGACGGTCTAGATAATTATTTTACTTCACTGAAAAACAAACCTGGAATTACATACACCATAGGGAAGTTCTTCCATTATCTTTCTCTATTTCTTTAGGACTAAATCGTTAAGGAGGAAAAATAAAGAAATAATCCCTGGTATGACGTACCATAATTAAGGATGGTCTTCCCAAACTTTCCTGCACCATCAGAAGATTAGCTAGATAGAGCATTAGCTCCAGTTAAAAACAAGATGCCTAAAGGACAATCAGAACAGCAGTTCACAAGATTTAGTCATTTTAAATATAGAACATTAATAGAAAAAAACAGTTGGAGGTTATCTACTCTACTCAACAGAAGTATAGAATTACTAATTCAAGAATTGAGTACACCAGCACTAGATTTTTTTTAATCTGAAAAAATTTAACAGCTTCAAACACAACAGACAAGTTGTTGTATTAAGAACACATATGCTGCAAATAAGAAAAAACTCAAATATCAGTGGCTTAAACATAAAAAGCGTTCACTGTTTCCTTATAGTTGTATGATGCTCCTTCAGGTAGCAGTCTGTATTCCAAGTAGACAGAAGAAGAAAAACAGAAGAAATCTGTGAGACTTTTTATCAAGGAGCCACTAAACTCTCCCTGAAGACTCTTTCAGAATAGTGCTTACATATCATTGGCTACAACTCTATCACACGACCAAACTTAGCTGCTAGAGAATGTGAAAATGTGTGTATTTTGAGCTGTACACTAGCTAGTTCAACTGGGATTTTTTTTCAGTGAGAAAAAAAGAGAACAATAGATACTGGGTAGATAACTAAGAGCCATGGCTGACGTTACGATTCATAAACTAATCTATAGAGGAGACTGAATATTTGAAGCAGCAGACCGAAGAACCTATATTAGACTTGGGTTCTCTACTTTATTTATTTATTTTAAATTAATATAACAATGACTGTATGTTTCTATAAACCATATGGTTGTTAAACTGCTACCCATAAATAAAAAGTATGTTTTGTTAAAAAAAAGATTAATTGCACAGTATTTTTTCCAAGCAACTTTAACAAACAATGCTAGGGGAAAGCTTTATTTGTGATGTCTCTATTTCACAACACTGTGAACGCATAATGATTATCAGAAAATGTAAAGGGAGCTTGGGGTTTTAGTGAATCTCTGACTCACATCCCTGCAGTGATCACAGAATTATAATTACATGGTCTTCTTATATAATCTTGACAATTACTAGTCTCACAAAGTCATCTCTCCTTTGCCTGAAACTTTTAGCTTCCCTTGTTGCCCTGAGCTATTGTTACCTGGTGATATATTTATTGAGAAGATTTCCTGTTGATTTAACTATACCAAGATATCACACATGTCCTTTATTCATTCATGTACCCCTTTATCATCTAGCCAGTTTTCAGCAAAGTAGGTTCCTAGCATATACTTGTAGAATGAATGAATTTGATCAATACTGATGACCTCATTATTCCATAAACTAATAATGTTTAGTGTATTTTACTGAAACATAATTTCAACCCCAAACTCCATCTAGACTAACCTTTGTTCTCATGGTGTCTGTGTTTGTGTGTGCATGTATGTGTTTGTATATGTGTGAGTGTATGTGTTATTTTGACATTTTAGTGACATCGTATAAGCCAGGGATATTGTGTAAAATGCAAAAGAAATTATAGAAGTTTATTTGTTGTTCTTGTTTTTAGTATACTTATATTGGAATGAGAAAATTTGTATTCTCAGATATGCTGAGAAATATGTAGTTTCTCTATTCTAAAAGCTTTGTCTCCTTTTTGATAAGAGGGAAAATAAATAAGTAAATAACAATGCTAAATTTTGGTCCATGTGATAAATTTTACTTTTTGTATGTATTTGATTTATACCTACTTCAACTTTTGTGGTAGGTATTATAATGCTCTTCCCTCAAAGATGTCTCAATTCCCATAACCTGTGAATACATTATTTGACATGGAAAAGTGGACTTTGCATACGTGATTAAATTAAACACCTTCCCATGGAGAGATTATTTTGGATTATCCAGAGGGCCCAATGTAATCACAAAGGTCCTTGAAAGAGGGAGGCAGAAGGGTTAGAGTCAGAGAGAGAGATTTGAAGCTCTTATGCTGTTGGCTTTGAAGATGAGAGAAGAGGCCAGGAGCCAACAAATGGAGGCAGCCTCTAGAAACTGGAAAAGCAAGGAAAAATTCACTCCTGGAGACTTCAGGAGCAATGCAGCTCCACCAATGCCTTGATTTCAGCCTGGTAAGACTCCTCTCGGATTTCTGACCTGAAGAACTCTAAGGTAATGAAATTGTTTTGTTTTAAATCACTAAGATTTTGGTAAGTTGTTACTGCAGCAATAGGACACAATTAACACTCCCTGCGACAACTAATTAAAACAGTCTCTTTTGGATGACATTTCAGAGCCTCTATAGGTGAAGTGTTCAGTGTCTCAAAATCCCCTCACCCCTCTTAGTCCCAAAATATAGGAGGTGACTTCGACTTACAGTGTTTTTATAACAGAGTTAAAGGGGACTTCAAAACTGTGCAGAGTCAGTGGCTCCTATAGCCCTGGTCAACTTTGGATTTTTCCCGATTATACTGCACTCATTGGTCGATTAGTCAGTCTTTCGCCATTCAGTACATTAACTGAAGGTTTCTTTATTAAATTGAGGGAGTTCCCTTCTATTCCTTTTTTTCTGAGAGGTTTTTTTTTTTTTTTAAAGATTTTATTTTTTCCTTGTTCTCCCCAAATCCCCCTGGTACATAGTTGTATATTCTTCGTTGTGGGTCCTTCTAGTTGTGGCATGTGGGACGCTGCCTCAGCGTGGTTTGATGAGCAGTGTCATGTCCGCGCCCAGGATTCGAACCAACGAAACACTGGGCCGCCTGCAGCGGAGCGCACGGACCCAACCACTCTGCCACTTCTATTCCTTTTGTTCTGAGAGTTTTTTATCATAAATGAGTATTGAAATTTTTCACATGATTTTTCTGCATAGATTGATATAATCATGTGATTTTGCTTTTTTAGTTTATTAATAAAGTAAATGATATTACATAATCTTTGAATACTGAACTAGTCATGCATCCATATAATACCCCCTGGGTCATGGTGTATAATTGTTAGATATTACTGAATCGCGTTTGTTAATATTTTGTTAAAGACTTTTGTGTCTATATTTATAAGTTGTGCTACTCTAGGGATCTGGGGAGAGGCTTTCTTTGTGTGGTATCAGGTATTAGGACAATAATAACTTCTAAAATCAATGCAGAAGTGTTTCCTCCTTTTTAAGTATCTGAAAGAGTTTGTATAGAACTGGTGTTAATTCTTTAAAAGTTTGGTAGAACTCCTCATGGAAAACATTTGGACCTGGAGATTTCTTTTTCAGAAAGTTTTAAATTACAAATCCAATTCCTTTATAACTATAGGGTTATTCAAATTCTCTACTTTATTTCAGGTGAGATGTGGTAGAGTTTTTCAAAAACAAGTCCCTTCTGTCTTAGATGTCAAATTCGGGTGTTCTAGAGTTGTTCCTGGACTTTCTTTTTTATGCTTCTAATGTCTGCAGGTCTGGACGGATATCCTATTTTCATTCCTGATTTTGGTAATTTTTTCTTCTTTTTGTTTTTCAGACTTGCTACGTGTCTGTGAATTTTATTGACGTTTTCAAAGAATGAACTCTTTGGTTCATTGACTATTTTCTATTGTTTATTTTTTTTATTTTCTTATTTCCTATTTCATGGATTTCTGATCAGTTTCTCCCTTCTGCTTGCTTCGGGTTGATTTTATTCTTCCCTATCTACGTCCTTGAAGTTGGAGTGTAGATGATTTATTTGAGGCTTTTTATTTTTTCCAGCGTCCACATTTATCGATATACATTTCCTTCTCAGCACTGATTGGCTGTCCCACAAATTTTGGTATATTGTCTTTTCATTTCCTTTCATTTCAATGTATTTTAAAAGTTTTCCTTGATACTTCTTCTTTGACCTGGAGATTATCTAGAAATGTGTATTTTAGCTTCTAAGTATTTAGAAATTTTCCTGTTATCTGTCTGCTATTGATTTCTACTTTGACTCTGTTGTGGTTGAAGAACATACTCTGTATGATTTCTATGCTTTTAAATTTTTGAGGATTTTTTTTTTTAAATGCCATCTATGAATATGTTCTGTGGCAACTTGAAATTTTTGTGTATTCTTCTATTGTTGGGTAGCATGTCCTAGAAATTTTGAGTAGTTTCTGTTGGTTGATGGTGTTGTTGAGTTTTTACATATACTTGCTGATATTCTGTTTAGTTGGTATATAAGCTGTTCGGAGAGGAATGTTGTTGTGTATTTCCTTTCAGTTTGATCAGTTTTTGTTTCACATGTTTTGCAGTTCTGGTGTTTGGTGCATACACTTTCAGGTTTGCTATGTCTTCTTGGTAAATTGACATTTTATCACTATATAGTGTCCCTCTTTGTCTCTGGTAATATTTTTGCTCTGAAATATAATTTAATATAATAGCCATTGTTTTTTGTGTTTTTTTGAGGAAGATCATCCCTGAGCTAACTACTGCCAATCCTCCTCTTTTTGCTGAGGAAGACTGGCCCTGAGCTAACATCTGTGCCCATCTTCCTCTACTTTGTATGTGGGACGCCTGCCACAACACGGCTTGCCAAGCAGTGCCATGTCTGCACCCGGGATCCGAACTGGTGAATCCAGGGCCGCCGAGAAACAGAAAGTGCAAACTTTACTCCTGCACCACCAGGCCAGCCCCATCTTTTCTTTTTCTTTTTCAATTATTTTATTGAGGTCATAATCGTTTAGAACATTGTATAATTTTCAGTGTACATTATTGTTTATCAATTTCTGTATAGATTTCATCATGCTCACACCAATGGTCAGGTTTTTGTCTGTCACCATACATACGTGCCCCTTCACCCCTTTCACTCACTGCCACCCCCCTTCTCCTCTGGTAACCACTAATCTGTTCTTTTTATTCATGTATTTGTTTATCTTCCACATATGAGTGAAATCATGCAGTGTTTGTCTTTCTCTGTCTGGTTTATTTGGCTTAACATCATACCTTGAAGGACCATCCATGTTGTTGCAAATGTGATGATTTGCTTTTCTTTTGTATGGCTGAATAGTATTCCATTGTGTGTGTGTGTATATATATATATATATACCACCTCTTCTTTATCCATTTATCCATAGAAGACCACTTGGGTTGCCACATCTTGGCTATAGTGAATAATGCTGCAATGAGCCCCTACGGGTGCATAAATCTCTTTGGATTGTTGATTTCAAGTTCTTTGGATAAATACCCAGCAGCAGGATAGCTGGACTGTACAGTATTTCTGTTTTTAATTTTTTGAGAAATCTCCATACTTTTTTCCATAGTGGCTGCACCAGCCTGCATTCCCTCCAGCAGTGTTTAAGGGTTCCCTTTTCTCCACATCCTCTCCAACATTTGTTATTTTTTGTCTTGGTAATTATGGCCATTTTGGCTATATCTCATTGTAGTTTTCATTTGCATTTTGCTAATACTTAGCCATGTTGAACATCTTTTCATGTGCCTGTTGGCCATCTGTATATCTTCTTTGGAAAAATATCTGTTCATCTCCTCTGCCCATTTTTTGATTGGGAGGTTTGATTTTTTGTTGTTGAGTTATATGAGTTCTTTATATATTTTGGAAATTAATCCCTTGTTAATTACATAATTTGTTAGATATATGATTTGAAAATATTTTCTCTCAGTTATCTTTTTGTTTTGGTCATGGTTTCCTTTGCCTTGTGGAAGCTTTTTAGAACAATGTAGTCCCATTTGTTAATTTTTTCTGTTGTTTCCCTTGCCTGAGTAGACATGGCATTTGAAGGGTGCTGCTAAGACTGATGTCAAATGGTGTACAGCCTATATTTTCCCCTAGGAGTTTTAAGGTTTCAGTCTTACATTCAAGTCTTTAATCCATTTTGAGTAAATATTTTTGTATGGTGCAAGATAGTGGTCTACATTCATTCTTTTGCACATGGCTGTCCTTTTTTCACAACATCATTTATTGAAGAGACTTTCCTTTCCCCATTGTATGTTCCTGGCTCCTTTGTCAAACATTAACTGTCCACAGATGTGCGATTCTATTTCTGAGCTTTCAGTTCTGTTCCATTGATCTGTGTGTCTGTGTTTGTGCCAGTGCCAAGCTGTTTTGATTTACTATAGCTTTGTACTATATTTTGAAGTCAGGTATTGTGAAGCCTCCAGCTTTTTTCTTTTTTCTCAGGATTCCTTTGGCTATTCAAGGTCTTTTGTTGTTCCATATACATTTTAGGATTCATTATTCTACTTCTTTGAGGAATGTCATTGGGATGCTGACTGGGATTCCATTGAATCTGTAGACTGCTTTACACATTATGGACATTTCAACCATGTTTATTCTTCTAAGCCATGAGCATGGAATATCTTTCCATTTCTTTATGTCTTCTTCAATTTCTTTCAATAATGCCTTATAGTTTTCAGTGTACAGGTCTTTCACCTCTTTGGTTAAGTTTATTCCTAGATATTTTATTCTTTTTGTTGTAAACGGGATTGTATTCTTGATTTCTGTTTTTGCCAGTTCGTTGTTAGTGCATAGAAATGCAACTGATTTTTGTAAGTTGATTTTGTACCCTGCAATTTTGCTGTAGTTTTGATTATTTCTAATAGTTCTCTTTGGGATTTTCTATATATAGGATCATGTCATCAGCAAACAGCAAGACTTTTACTTCTTCCTTTCCAATTTGGATTTTTTTTATTTCTTTTTCTTGACTAATTGCTCTGGCAAAAACTTCCAGTACTATGTTGAATATGAGTGGCAAGAGTGGGCACCCTTGTCTTGTTCCAGTTCTCAGAGGGATGGCTATCAATTTTCCCGTTTAGTATAAGATTGGCCGTGGGTTTGCCATATATGGCCTTTATTATGTTGCAGTGCTTTCCTTCGATCCCCATTTTATTGAAAGTTTTTATCATAAAGAGATGTTGCATCTTGTCAAATGCTTTCTCCGCATCTATTGAGATGATCATGTGATTTTTATTCCTCATTTTGTTAATGTGCTGTATCACATTGATTGATTTGTGTATGTGAACCATCTCTGCATCCCTGGAATAAATCCCACTTGATCATGGTGTATGATCCTTTAAAGGAAGGCTGTATTTGGTTTGCCAGTATTTTGTTGAGGATTTTGCATCTATGTTCATCAGTGATATTGGCCTATAATTTTTCTTCTTTGTGTTGTCCTTGCCTGGCTTTGGTGTTAGGGTAATATTGGTCTCATAGAATGAGTTAGGCAGTGTTCTGTCATCTACAATTTTTTTGAATAGTTTGAGGAAGATAGGTATGAAATCTTCTTTGAATGTTTGGTAGAATTCTCCAGAAAAGTCATTTGATCCTGAACATTTGTTTTGGGGGAGATTTGATCACTGTTTCTATTTCTTTACTCATGATTGGGCTACTCAAACTCTCTATTTCTTTGTGATTCAGTTTTGGGAGGTTGTATGAGTCTAAAAATTTATCCATTTCTTCCAGGTTATCCAATTTGTGGGCATATAGTTTTTCATAATATTCTCTTATAATCCCTTGTATTTCTTTGGTGTCCATTGTAATTTTTCCTCTTTCATTTCTAATTTTGTTTGTTTGAGTCCTCTCTTATTTTCTTGGTGAGTCTGGCTAAGGGTTTGTCAATTTTGTTTATCTTCTCAAAGAACCAGCTCTTAGTTTCATTGATCCTTTCTACTGGTTTTTTAGTCTCTAATTTATTTCTGCTCTAATTTGCATTATTTCCCTCCTGTTGACTTTGGGCTTTGTTTTTTCTTCTTTTCCTAGTTCTGTTAGGTGCAGTTAAGATTACTTATTTGAGATTTTTCTTGTTTCTTGAAGTGGACCTGTATTGCTAAGAAATTCACTCTTAGGACAGATTTTGCTGCATCCCATAAGAGTTCATATGTTGTATTTTCATTTTCACTTGCCTCCAGGTATATTTTAATTTCTCCTTTGGTTTTTTTCTTTGATCCAGTAGTTGTTCAGTAGCATGTTGTTTAGTCTCCACATATTTGTGACTTTCCAAGTTTCCTTTTTGTAGCTGATTTCTAGTTTCATACTTTTGTGGTCAGAAAATATGCTTGAGATGGTTTCAATATTCTTCACTTTATTGAAGCTTGCCTTGTTTCCCAACATATGGTCTATCTTTGCGAATGTTCCATGTGCACTTGAGAAGAATGGGTATTCTGCTGTTTTTGGATGGAATGCTCTCTGAATATCTATTAAGTCCACCGGATCAAATGTTTTGTTTAAGTCCTCTATTTCTTTGTTGACTTTCCATCTGGATGATCTGTCCACCAATGTAAGTGGGGTGCTGAGGTCCCCTACTATTATTGTGTTGCTGTTAATTTCTCCCTTTAGGTCTGTTAATAGTTGCTTTGTGTTCTTTGGTGCCCCTGTGTTAGGAGCATATATATTCATAAGTGTTAAGTGATCTTGGTGGAATGTCCCTTTTATCATTATATACTGCCCTCTTTGCCTCACTGTCTTTTTATCTTGAAGTCTGCTTTCTCTGATATATGTATGGCAACACCTGCTTTCTTTTGTTTGCCATTTGCTTGTAGTATCATCTTCCATCCCTTCACTGTGAGTCTGTGTTTGTCTTTAGAGCTGACATGTGTTTCCTGGAGGCAGCACATTGTTGGATCTTGTTCTTTAATCCATCCAGCTACTCTGTGTCTTTTGATTGGAGAATTCAATACATTTACATTTAGAGTGATTCTTGAGATATGAGGGCTTAATACTGCCATCTTATCTCTTGTTATCCAGTTGTTTTATGTTTCCATTGTTTCTCTTCGATTTTTTTCTGACTGCCATTTCATTTTGATGGTTTTCTGTGGAGGTTTGCTCAGTTTCCTTTTTTTAATGAATTGTGGCTCTGGTCTGATTTTTTGTTTAGTGGTTATTGTGAGGTTTGTGTAAAAGATCTTGTAGATGAGACAGTCCATTTTCTAATAGCCTCTTATTGCCATTAGCCTAAGCAAGTTCCATCCCTTCTCTCTTCCCATTCTGAGTTATTCTTGTCACAAAATATTCTGCTTTGTGTTGTGAGTTTGCGACTAAGTTGAAGTGTTTATTAGTTATTTTTGATGCTTCTTTCCCTTTGTCTTTTAATTTACAATTGAGTGTTTGCTTCCCTGTTCTGATATCGAGCTGCTGTTTTCTGATTTGGCATGTCTGTTTATCTCTTTGCTCAAAGCTTTGTAGAACTTTGTCTTTTGTTTCCAGTATATGGGCATCTTTAATCATTTCTTGTATGGGAAGTCTAGTGGTGATGAACTCCCTCAACTTTTCTTTATCTGGGAAGACTTTTATTTCTCCATCATACCCAAAGGATAGTTGCACTGGATAGAGTATTCTTGGCTGAAAATTTTTGTCTTTCAGTATTTTCAATGTATCATTCCATCCTCTCCCAGGCTGTAAGGTTTCTGCTAAGAAATCTGCTGAAAGCCTGATAGGGGTTCCTTTGTAGGTTATTTTCTTCTGCTTTGCTGCCATTAATATCTTTTCTTTCTCCTTGACTTTTGCCAGTTTTACTATTATATATGCCTTGGAGAAGGTCTTTCAGCATTGATGTAATTAGGCTTTCTATTTAGCTTCATGTATTCGTAGATCTGGCTCCTTCCCCAGGTTTGGGAAGTTCTCAGCTATTTCTTTGAACAAGCTCTCTGCTCCTTTCTCCTTCACTTCTCCCTCTGGAATACGTATAATCTTATGCTGCTTTTTCCTAAATGTTGCTTTTCCTAAAGGAGCCAGATATTTCTTAAAGAATTCCTTTTTTAAAAAAATCTTAGTTCTTTCTCCTACCCCACCTGTAGCACTTCTATATTTATAGCCTCTAAATCACTAATTCTCTCCTCCATAATGTCAGCTCTATTTTATAAGGATTCTAGATTATTTTTTATTTCATTAATTGTGCTCTTCATTTCCAGAATTTCTGCTTGTTTTATTCTTTTTTATAGTTTCAATCTCTCTTCTGCTCATTAATTTTATTCCTGAGCTCATTGAACTGTCTGTCTTATTTTTCTTGTAACTCATTGAGTTTCATTATGACAACTATGTTGAATTCTCTGTCATTTAGATTGTAAATTTCTATGGCTTCAGGGTTGGTTTCTGGAAAATAGTCATTTTTCTTCTCGTCTGAATTGTTTCTGTAGTTTCTTATGGTGTTTGATGAACTACTCCTCTGTCAGAGCATTTGTGGTAGTATTAGGTTACAGATTCCACCTGCTACTTCTAGGGGGAAGCAGGAGCTGAGTTTCTCATCCCACCCCAACTTCTGGAAGTTGTGGGCACTTGTGCCAGCCTGGGGACCATTCATGAGCCTGTGTAGACTGTGCTTGGTGGGCAGGGCTTCCTCATGGGGACTGAGCCTGGGCCACTCCTTGGGGCCTCAGTGGTAGGGTGGGCTTTCCCACCACCAGGAAGGTGATTATGAGTGGGCTACAGGCTGCTACTGCCTCTTCCTTTGGTCTCCCCAAGGCACATTCCCACTTTCAGGGTGCAACAGTTCTACGGGCGCTCATGCAGGCCAAGCATTTGCTCACCCTTGTGCCTAGATCTAGCACCACCTCTTTTTGGGGTCATGTCAGCCACTGTGCTTGGTGGGTGGTGCTTCCTCAAAGGGACCGAGCCTGAGCCACTCCTTGAGGCCACAGTGGTATGGTGGGCTCCCCCACTGCCAGGAAAGAGATAACAGGCAGGCTAAAGTATGCTGCTGCCTCTTCCTACAGTTGCTCCATGGCATATTTCCACTTTTGGGGTGCAGTGATACTATGGGTGCTCACGCAGGCTGGGAATGCACTCACCCTGGCACATAGATCTGCCACTGCTTCTTCTTGAGGTCACGCCAGCTGCTGTGCTTGGTGAGTTGGGCTTCCTCACAGGGACGGAGCCAGGGTGATTGCTTGGGGCTGCAGCATTATAGCCATTATTATTTTCCTTTGATTCAGGTTTACATAATATATCTTTAGCTATCCTTTTACTTTCAACCTGCCTATATCATTATACTTGAAATGAGTTTCTTGTTGACAGCAAATAATTGGGTCAAATTTTTCAATCCACTTTGCCAACCTGTCTTTTATTTGATGAATTTAGACCATTTACATTTAATGTAATTATTGACAAGTTTGGTCTTAAGTCTATCATTTTATTTTCTTCTGTTCTCTTTTATATCTATGTTTCCTTTTTCTTGCTTTCATAATGTTACTTTAACATTTTCTCAGAATTCCATCTCTATTTATCTATATTTTCATATATTTTTATCCTTCCTTGTATAGATTTTTCTTTGGGTATTACATATATACATAACTTACCATATTCTACTGGTTTTATCATTTTACTGGTTCAAGTATAGAAATTTTATGTTTTTTGACACTTTTACCCTCCTCTGTTTCTAACATAATTTTCTTAAATATTTCTTCCACATATATTTAGAACAATATCAATCATTATATTGATTATATATTTTTTATTTTTGATTGAATGTCAACAATTTAGAGATCTCATGAGGAGAAGGTATATTGTATCTGTTGATATTTTTGTTTACACTTTTCTTCCTTTCTTCCTGATATTATGTTTCTTTCATTTTTTTGCTTCATTTCTTTTTAGAGAAATTCCTTTATCCATTCATTTAGGTTAGGTCTGCTGGTGACATATTCTCTTATGTATCAATTTGGTGAGAATGCCTTGATTTCCCTTCCACTCCAGAAGGATATTTTCACTGTGCATGGGATTCTGAGTTGACAGTTCTTTTCTTCCAACACTTTAAAAATATTGCTCTCCTTTCTTCTGGCATCTGTTGTTTCTAAAGAAAAATTGCCCTCATTCTAATTATTTTTCCTCTATAGTTAGGATGTCATTTCAGAAGTTTAATCATGGTGTATCTTGGTGGCATGGATATGTTTAGGTTTGGTGTTTATTCAGCTTCTTAAATCTGTATGTTTATGTCTCTTGACAAATTTGGGAAGCTTTTATCTATTGTTAGTTCAAGTAATTTTTCCGCCCAAGTCTTTTCTCTGATTCTCCCAGCACTCTGAAAACATAAAATTTAGATCCTTTGCTGTAGTCTTACAATGACTGCATAATTTCTATTGTTCTACTTCCACACCCTGACACATTTTTCTCACCACTTCATTCTACTATTGAGCCCACCCAGTGATCGTTTTATTTTGGTAACTGAATGGTTTATTTCTAAAATTTCCATTTGGCTCTTTCTTATTTCTTCTATTTCTCTGCTGAGATGTTTTACTTCTTTGCTGAGGCATTCTACTTTTATTATTTGTTTCAAGTATGTTTGTGATTGCTTGTTGAAGCTTGTTTAACATAGGTGCTTTAAATATTTTTCAGATAATTTAGATATCTCTGTCATCTCAGTGTTAGCATTAATTGATCATCTTTTTTACATTGTTTTATATCTTTCTAATTCTTGGTATGGTGAGTACTTTATTATTGAAAACTTGATATTTTTATACTATGCTAGGAGATACTGGATCTTCTTTACACTGTCTGTTTTAACAGGCTTTCTGTGATATTGCTCCAAGAGAGAAGGGGTTGCATAAAACTTCATTACTGCCAGGTAGAAACAGAAGTCTAGGTTCCCCACTCATCCTCCACTGACATCCAAGGAAAGTGGGCTCTTTGTTACTCTTAGGCAGGGGTGGGAATTTTGGCTTCCCACATGGACTCCACTGACATTGTGGTGAAGGTTTTTTTTGTTACCACCGAGTGATGTTGGAATTTCTTTCTTTTTTTTTTTTTAGAGATTGGCACCTGAGCTAACAACTGTTGGCAATCTTTTTTTTTTCTGTTTTTTCTCCCCAAATCCCCCCAGTACATAGTTGTATATCTCAGTTGCAGGTCCTTCTAGTTGTGGCATGTGGGACGCCGCGTCAACATGGCCTGACGAGCAGTGCCATGGCTGCACCCAGGATCCGAACCAGTGAAACCCTGGGCTGCCACAGCAGAGCACACGAACTTAACCACTCAGCCATGAGGCCAGCCCCGATAGTGAAATTTCTGATTCTCCAGTAGGCCTCCTTTGATTCCACCTCAGCAGAGAGAGAGAGGAGGGGTTGGAAGTCCATGTTCTCTATGTGATTTTCACTGACAATGCTGGATTGAGGGAATTATTACCTGCTGACAGTGATATAAGTCCAAGTTCCCTAGCTGGCCTTCCCTGACACCATTAGGACAAGGGTTTTATGATGTCTTGTAACATCTGTGAGAATGAAAGCCAAGACTTCCCACTCGGTTTTGCTGGCCTGGGTTGGAGTGGGACGTCAGGTTTTTATTTGATTTTGCTTTGTTCTGTTTGTTTTTGGTATCTGGATGGAGTACAGTGATTATTGTGTAAGTTTTCTGTCTTGCTAGGCTGCCGCTTTCCTAGTCTTTTGGATAGAGAAAACCATTTGTTGGAACTTTTTAAATCTGTACTCATTGACATTTCCAGTCTGTTGAGCTATTCAGTTCCAAGACTGGCATATATGACACAAAAACAAAACCCAGGGTACTCATCAGTATGCTGTTCTTTGTTTCTGAGGTCCCTATCTGGTCTGCTTTTTTATTTTTACCTTTCATAGCCTTCTTATGTTTGTTTTATATGTAATGTCCCAGGTTTTAGTTATACTTAGTTGGAGGAATAGGAAAAAGTATGTCTACTTCATCGTCCCAGAAGCAGAATTCCCCCCTAGGAGTATGTTTTTAAATTTCCAAGTATTAAGAGATTTTATCAATGTCTAATTTACTGATTTCTATCTTTATTCCATTGTAGTCAGAGAGTATATTATGGGTGACTTTGGTCCTTTTAACCTAATTAAACCAATTATATAGCATATGTTATACCTTGATGTATATATATATATCATTTGCATTTGAAAGGAAACTATCCTCTTCTGTTTTGGGGTAGAATGTTCTATAAATATCAATTATTAAAATAAATATCAATAATGAATATTGATCTCCTAGATCCATATGTTTTCTCTATAAATGTTCTCTCAAATATTAACAAATGTTTATTGAAATCTCAAATTGTGGATTTATCTCTTTCCACTTTCAATTCTTAGTTTTTGATACATGCAATTCAAAGTTCTGTTATTAAACACATCCACATTTAAGATGATTATGATTATGACTAAGATTATTTTTTTCCTCTAATTTTGTAGCTTTGAAGAATATATTGACAAACTATAGTTTGGTGCCACTGACTTGATGTCAGCAGTTTTACCCATCATTGCTTTTGCATTATCAGTGTAATTGTCAAACCTATGAAAAATGCAAATAATGCCTTAGTAGTATTATGAAAATTATTTTGATCTTCCAGTCCCTAAAAACATGTTGGGGATTTAGGGTATCCATGGAGCACATTTTCAGAATTGTTGCTATATCCCAATAGGGAACCCAATGAACTACAGTATATGCAATGATATAGCTGGATCTCATATACATTCTGCCAAACAAAAGACAATGGACACAAAAGAGTGCATACTACCATTGCACTTAGAAAAATTCAAAAACATATAAAACTAATATTATGATGATGACATCAGAATTACGGTTACTTTGGAGAGTGTGATGACTGGGAGGTAGCATGAGAGAAGTTTCTTAAGTGCTAGTAATATTCTAATTCTTGATCTCGGTGGAGGTAACATATGTGTACTCAGTTTTGTGGTTATCAATCAAACTTAATAATTATGATTTGTGGATAGACTCATAACTCATTTTATTGTGCTTCACTTTATTGTACTTCACTGATACTGCATTTTCTAAAAATTAAAGGTTTGTGGCAACTCTGAGAAGAGCAAGTGTATTAGCACCATTTTTCCAACAGCATTTGCTTACTTTTTGTCTCTGTGTCACATTTTGGTATTTCTCGCGATATTTCAAACTTTTTCATTACTTTTAGATTTTTTATGGTGATATATGATCTTTGGTGTTACTATTATAATTGTTTTAGGGCATCATGAATCATGTCCATATATAATGGCAACTTAATTGATAATGTTGTGTGTGTTCTGATTGATCCACTGACCAGCCATTCCCCCTATCTCTCTCTCTCTCTATCTCCTTCAAACTTCCTATCTCCTGAGACACAATAATTTTGAAATTAGGCCAATAAATAAGTCTACAATGGCCTCAAAGTGTTCAAATGAAAGGAAGAGTTGCAAGGATTTCACTTTAAAGAAAAAACTAAAAATGATTAAGCTTAGTGAGGAAGCCATGTAAAAAGCCAAGATAGGCCAAAATCTAGGCCGCTTGCACCAAACAATTAGCCAAGTTGCAATTGCAAAGGGAAAGTTATTGAAGGAAATTAAAAGTGCTATTTCAGTGACCACATGAATAACAAGAAAGTGAAACAGCCTTACTGCTGATATGGAGAAAGCTTTAGTGGTCTGGATAGAAGATCAATCCAGCACAACATTCCCTTAAGCCAAAACCTAACCCAGAGCAAAGCCCTAACTCGATTCAATTGCATAAAGGCTGAGAGAGGTAAAGAAGCTGCTGAAGAAAAGTTTGGAGCTAGCAGAGGTCAGTTTATGAGGTTTAGGGAAAGAAGCCATCTCCACAACATAAAAGTGCTGGGTGAAGCAGCAAGTGCTGTAGTAGAGGCTGCAGCAAGGTATCCAGAAACTCTAGCTAAGATAACAAATAAAAGTGGCTACACTAAATAACAGATTTTCGATATAGATGAAACAGCCTTCTATTGGAAGAAGATGCCATCTAGGACTTTCATAGCTAGAGAGGAGAAGTCAATGCCTGGCTTCAAAGTTTCAAAGGACAGCCTGACTCTCTTCTTAGGGGCTAATGCTGCGGTGCCTTTAAGTTGAAGCCAATTCTCCTTTACCTTTGTGAATATCCTAAAGCCCTTAAGAATTAAGCTAAATCCACTCTGCTCATGTTCTATAAATGGAACAACAAAGCCTGGCTGACAGCACATCTGTTTACAACATGGTTTACTGAATATTTTAACACCACTGTTGAGACCTACAGCTCAGTAAAAGAGTCTCCTTTCAAAATATGACTGCTCATTGACAATGCACCTGGTCACCCAAGAGTTTTGATAGAGATGTACAACAAGATCAATGTTTTTTTCATGCCTGCTATCACAACAGTCATTCTGTAGCCCATGGAATGAGGAGCAATCTAAACTTTTGAGTCTTATTATTTAAGGAATACATTTTGTAAGGCTATAGCTGCCATAAATAGTGATTTCTCTGATGTACTCGGGCAAAGTCATTTAAATCTTCTGGAAAGAATTCACAATTCTAGATGCCAAAGAACATCCATGATTCATGGGAAGAGATCAAAACATCAACATTAACAGGAGTTTGAAAGAAGTTGATTCCAACTCTTATAGATGCTTTTGATGGGTTAAAGTGGAGGCGTAATTTCAGATGTGGTGGAAATAGCAAGAGGATTAGAATTAGAAGTGGAGCCTGAAGATGTGACTGAATTGCTGCAATTTCATCATAAAACTGGATGAGGAGTTGCTTCTTATGAATGAGCAAAGACAGTGGTTTCTTGAGATAGTATCTACTCTGGGTGAAGATGCTGTGAAGATCGTTGAAATGACAGCAAAGGATTTAGAGTATTACATCAACTTAGTTGAAAAAGCAGCAGCAGGGTTTGAGAGGATTGACTCTAATTTTGAAAGAAGTTCTATTATAAGTAAAATGCTATCAAACAGGATCACATGCCACAGAGAGATTGTTCATGAAAGGAAGAGTTAATCACCGAAGCAAAGTTCATTGTTGTCTTACTTTAAGAATTTGCCACATCCAACCCAACCTTCAGCAACTATCACCCTGATCAGTCAACAGCCATCAGCACTGAGGCAAGACCCTCCACCAGCAGAAAGATTTCTACTCGCTAAAGGCTCAGATGATGGTTAGCAGTTTTTAGCATCAAAATATTGTTTAACTAAGATATGTGCATTGTTTTTTAGACATAATGCTATTGCACACTTAATGGACTACAGTAGAGTGTGAGCGGGACTTTTATACGCACTGGGAAACCAAAAAATTTGTTTGATTCATTTTATTATGATATTAGCTTTACTGCAGTGGTCTGGAACCAAACCTGCAATATCTCCAAGGTACGCCTGTAATTTTTCTGTTTATAGATTTCCATGAAAAAGTATATTATAAACAGTTGAGGGGCTGACCCCGTGGCCGAGTGGTTAAGTTCGCGCGCTCCGCTGCAGGCGGCCCAGTGTTTCGTTGGTTCGAATCCTGGGCGCGGACATGGCACTGCTCATCAGACCACGCTGAGGCAGCGTCGCACATGCCACAACTAGAAGGACCCACAACGAAGAATATACAACTATGTACTGGGGGGCTTTGGGGAGAAAAAGGAAAAAAATAAAAATCTTTAAAAAGTATATTATAAACAGTTGAAATGTAATGTTTTAATATGCTATGACATTATTTCCCAAGAAGGATTTTCGGGCAAATCTAAATAGCACACCAGATAATAGGGAGTTCTTTTCTGTTTATAAGTTCTTGTAGCATGTTTTCAATAAATTCTGATCATGTGGTAACTATTGTCTGGCTCTTTTATGATTTTCCTAGGTCCTATTTAAGTGGCCACTGCTAGAATTAATTTCCACAATTTTTCTTGTGTGACTATCTCAATAGCCATGTCTTAAAAAATGTATCCAATACAACCACAGTGATTTCTCCATAAATTATATAGTTATTTGAACATTATTCTGTAATTATGTATTTGAAATTCCTCTCTCCCTCTAAGTATGTTTCTAAAAGATAAAGACACCTTATTCCTATTTGTACCTGCAGTGTCTGGCATGACATTTGGCACATAGATGCTGTAGTAATTTACTAGGGCAGCCATAACAAAATACCGCAGACTGAGTAGCTTAAACAACAGAAACTTATTTTCTCACTGTAGTGGAGGTTAAACACCTGCGATCAAGGTGTTAGCAGGTTTAGTTTCTTCTGAGGCCTCTCTCCTTGGATTACAAATGTCCAGCTTCTCACTGTGTCCTCACATGCCCTTTCCTCTGTGTCCTAATTGCCTTTTCCTATAAGGCCACCAGTCATGGTGAATTAGGGCCCACCCATATGACCTCATTTTACGTTAATTACCTATTTAAGGGCCCTACCTACAGTCATCTTCTGAGGTATTGAGATTTAGGCTTCAACATATGAATTATGGGGAAACATAATTTAGCTCATAACAGATGTATTGAATAAGTGAATGCATGCATGATATTGTAACATAAAAGAATAAGCACTGGAATAATAAAAAATAAATTATAGTGTTTTCTTGCCATTAATTGATATTAAGTTTAGCAAAATATTTATATTTCTTGACTTATTTAACCAACCGTAGTATTAGGTGGTTTTAGTTGCTTAATTTTCCACTTCTATAATTCTATTATACTATGTACACAAACCATTGTAATTTACTTGTACAGCAAACTTACTTACATAGGGCTTCCAAATTTTTTTCTGGGTTCCTTTCTGCTTTTTTTTTATGGTAGTAACATTGGTTTATGACATTATATAAATTTCAGGTGTACATCATTATATTTCAATTTCTGTGTAGATTACATCATGTTCACCACCCAAAGACTAATTATAAATCATCACCACACACATGTGCCCCATCACCCATTTTGTCCTCCTTCCTTCTCCCTTCCCCTCTGGTAACCACCAATCCAATTTCTGTCTTTATGTGATCTTCTGTTGTTGCTTTTATCTTCTACTTAAGAGTGAGATCATATGGTATTTGCATTCTCCCTCTGACTTATTTCACTTAGCATAATGCCCTCAAGATCCATCCACGTTGTTGCAAATGGCTGGATTTCATCATTTCTTATGGCTGAGTAGTATTCCACTGGGTGTATATACCATGTCTTCTTTATCCATTCATCCCTTTATGGGCATCTAGGCGGCTTCCAAGTCTTGGCTATTGTGAATAATGCTGCAATGTACATAGGGTGTGCAAGCATCTTTGTGCATTCATGTTTTCCTGTTCTTTGGATAAATACCTAGGAACAGAATAGCTGGATCACATGTAGTTTTTTTTTTTTAATTTTTTGAGGACTCTCCATACTGTTTTGCATAGTGACTGCACCAATTTGCACTCCCACCAGCAGTGTATGAGAGTTTCCTTCTCGCTACATCCTCTCCAACACTTGTTTCCTGTCTTGTTAATTAGAGGCATTCTGATGGGGAGTGAGTCGATATCTCATTATAGTTTCTTTTTTTAAAGATTGTCACCTGTGCTAACAATGTTGCCAATCTTTTCTTTCCTACTTTTTCTCCCCAAATCCCCCCAGTACATAGCTGTATATTTTAGTTGTGGCAAATGGGGGGTTCCCTCAGCATGGCCTAATGAGTGGTGTCATGTCCGCACTGAGGATCCAAACCAGCAAAACCTAGGCAGCCGAAGGGGAGTCCACGAACTTAACCACTCAGCCACAGGGCGGGACCCTCATTGTAGTTTTTATTTGCATTTCTCCAATAGTTAATCATGTTGAACATCCTTTCATGTGCCTGTTGTCCATCTGTATATCTTCTTTGGAGAAATGTCTGCTCAGATCTTGTGCCCATTTTTTTAATTTGGTTGTTAGTTTTTTTGTCATTGAGATGTATGAGTTCTTTATATATTTTGGATGTTAGCCTGTTATCAGATATATGGTTTGTAAATATCTTCTCCCAATTGTTAGCTTGTCTTTTCATTTTGTTGATGGTTTCCTTTGCTGCACAGAAACTTTTTAGTTTGATGTAGTTCCTTTTGTTTTTCTATTGTTTTCCTTGCCCAGTCAGACATGGTACTTGAAAATATGCTGCTAAGACTGATGTTGAAGAGCGTACTGCGTATGTTTTCTTCTAGAAATTTCATGGTTTCAGGTCTTACTTTCAAGTCTTTAATACATTTTGAGCTAATTTTAGTATATGGTGTAAGACACTGATCTACTTTCATTCTTTTGCATGTGGCTATCCAGTTTCCCCAACACCATTTATTGAAGACACTTTCCTTTCTCCATTGTATGTTCTTGGTTCGGTTCCCTTGTTGAAAATTATCTGTCCATAGATTTGTGGGTTTACTTCTGGGATCTCAGTTCTGTTCCACTAATCTGTGTATCTGTTTTTGTGCCAGTACCATGCTGTTTTGATTACTATAGCTTTGTAGTATATTTTGCAATCACAGAATGTGATACCTCCAGCTTTGTTCTTTTTTCTCAAGATTCCTTTTGCTATTCAGGGTCTTTTGTTGTTCCATATAAATTTTAGGATTTTATGTTGTATTTCTGTGAAAAATGTCATTGGAACTTTGACAGGGATTGCACTGAATCTGTAGATGGCTTTAGGAAGTATGGACATTTTAACTATGTTAATTCTTCCAATCTAAGAGCATGGAATATCTTTCCATTTCCTTGTGTCTTCTTCAATTTCTTTCAACAATGTTTTATAGTTTTCAGTGTACAGATCTTTCACCTCTTTAGTTAAATTTATTCCTAGGTATTTTTGTTGCAATTGTAAATGGGATTGTATTCTTAATTTCTCTTTCTGCTACTTTGTTGTTAGTGTATAGAAACACAACTGATTTTTGTATGTTAATTTTGTATGCTGTAAATTTACCATATTCATTTATTATTTCTAAATGTTCTTTGATGGATTCTTTAGGGTTCTTTATATATAAAATCATGTCATCTGCAAATAGCGACAGTTTAACTTCTTCCTTTCCAATTTGGGTCCCTTTTATTTCTTTTTCTTGCCTGATTCCTCTGGCTAGGACTTCCAATACTATGTGAAATGAGAATGGTGAAAGTGGGCATCCTGGCCTGGTTCCTGTTCTTAGAGGGATAGCTTTCAGCTTTTCTCCATTGAGAATATTAGCTGTGGGTTTGTCATAGAGGGCCTTTATTATGTTGAGGAACTTTCCTTCCATAAACATTTTATTCAGTTTTTATCATAAATGGATGCTGTATCTTGTCAAATGCTTTCTCTGCATCTATTGAGATGATTATGTGATTTTTATTCTTCCTTTTGTTAATGTGGTGTATCATGTTTATTGATTTGTGGATGTTGAACCATCCCTGCATCCCTGGAATGAATCTCACTTGATCAAGGTGTATGATCTTTTAAGGTATTGTTGTATTCGATTTGCTAGTATTTTGTTGTGGACTTTTGCCTCGATGTTCATCAGTGATATTGGCCTGTAATTTTCTTTTTTCTGTTGTCCTTGTCTGCTTTTTGTATCAGGGTAATGTTGGTCTTGTAGAACGAGTTAGGAAAGCTTCCAAAGTTTTAGTGGAATGATCAATTTGTTTTAATTTAATAAATATTGCCTATAACTAAATAAATTAGATTAAAAAAACCAAATATACTTTGTGACATAGGTCAACATTATCTGTTCCAAGTAACATTAGTATGTATGTACAAAAATTTCACTGAAATTTTCACTAGTTAGGAATTTTAAAACACATTTTAGTAACATTTTTCTTATTTTAATTAGTGTGTTAATGATTTATAAGCTGTTGCATTTCACTTTTAGACTTCTACAAGGACATAAATAATTATAAATCTTTGTGTGGTTCAGGCATAAACAAATAAGATTTTGAAGTTATTAATACTTATTTTTATTGTCTTCTAATTTTCCTTCTCCTCCTTAACAAGCATTAAGAACCTGTGAAGGTGACACAAACATTTAAGTTGCTAAAAGACAGGAAGAAAAACTATTAACTCATTCAATCAATTGGATGAGTCTTTGACTACACCAGGGAAGAGTATCAAACATTATCTTTTAGCAGTAAACATTTCAAAGTAAGAGTGTAGTAGAAAATTTTGTTGCAACAAGATATTTTCAAATAGAGCTTAACTATGGGCTGGTTATGTTTTTCAAAACTATTTATAAGCTGTAAGGGGAAGCTCCCACAGCATAATATCTGTCATTATACTAGCCAATATTTTTGAAAAAGGACTCTCCTTGTTCTGAGCAAAGGAGATAGTACATATTTATGTGTCATTATGCAACATTAGACAGTACTACAATAGGCAGATATTATGTTAGTTTTCTTTTATCCCATCACATTATGCTACTCAAATGTCTTTGAAATATAATTAAGAATATTCTTTTAAAACTTAGATTGTTCTTGGAGTTCAGAAAAACATCATGTCATTTGTGTTTTAATGCGCCTCATTTTTGCTGAAAATGGCATTCAATTTTATACATTTATGATATTTTAAGAAGCTAATATTAATGAATGTATCAGTGAGGCTCTAATAAAGAGACAGAAACCACAAATTTAATCATAATTTAAACATAACAGGGAAAGTAATATGAAGAATTAGTAACTATAACTGGGAATTAGGGTAATGAAGGATTGTCAAAGAGAACTCTAAACAACAGAGGAATAATATGTATAACGAGCAATATATAGAGCACCCAAAGGAGAATCCCCCTAAGACTAAGATCCATGCCAGTTTGGAGACACCATGACTGTTGACCACTAAATGTCAGGGAAATTGCTGTGAGGTTGCTATTTCTTATCATTTTCTTTCCAATGTTAGACATCATTTATTGTTGTCTATTATGGAGGATGAGAATTTAAGTATCATCTTACTTCTTCCTCCCACCAAGATAGAAATAATATTCTCCTCCACATTGTTCAAAAATGGTTAAAAATAGGGGCCAGCTCCGTGGCTGAGTGGTTAAGTTTGCGCGCTCTGCTGCGGTGGCCCAGGGTTCGGATCCTGGGCGCGGACATGGCACAGCTCATCAGGCCACGTTGAGGCGGCGTCCCACATCCCACAACTAGAAGGATCTGCAACTAAGATATACAACTGTGTAGAGGGGGGGGGGGGGTTGGGGAGATAAAGCAGAAAAAAAAATGGTTAAAAATAAATTTTTGGTTAAGCCATAATTTAATGTTTATATTGTTTATTGACGTAAAAGTTAAGCTAAGACTTACAGTACACTATAATTATTTTTCATTCCTGGGACAAGTTTTCTCTTCTTGCAGTTAATCATTAATTTCTTGTTTTCATTTGTTTAGTTTTCTTTTTGTTGAATGAGATTAACTTTTGAATGTATCTTCTAACTGTATTTCCAATGTAACAGCAAACTTTTCTGACGTCAATTATTTTTTCCTTGAGGACATCAGTTCTGGATCATTGTCAATTTTGCATCACCACCAACCCTTCAAAACCCTCTTCTGCAATTCAGAAGAGAAGTCAAGACCTACATTTCTCAGTGTCTTTTTACTCATATAGTTCCTGGTTAGAGTGGGCCAATAAGAGGCACTCATGTTGATTTCAAAGGCAGAGCAAAAGGAGAGGACATCACTCCAGGAGGTTGCTGTAGTCAGATACTTGGGCCAATAATAAGACTATGGTGTCTATAGAACCAGCCTCTCTGTGGCCAAAGCTGAACCTGCAAGAACGTTCCTGTTTCTTAAGAATATCAGTGGCTTCCTGCTTAGGCAATTTTTTAGAACCATCTGCCTTAGTGCCTCAGGCTGAGATCTTAAGTGGTAGCTTCCCTGATACTCACTGCTTAATGACTCCAAGCAGGTGTGTTAGTCCTCAATTCTGTCTGTTCAAACCCTTCTTACTTGGATTACACAGAATGTTTAATGTTCTGCTTTCTTAAACAAATTCTAATTAACATCATGTCAGAACCCAAGTTCCTCACGCTCCAGTTGGAACTTGCTGTTCTCCAGGCTATTACCCAATTGTAATGACTGGAATTCCTTCGTTGTCATCTTGGGAAATCCATCTTCCATCTCCAAATATTTGCTCTCGTCTTTCCTGCATTATATATTTAAGCATTTTCTTGTTTTACTCATTTTTCAGCACATCAGCCAGAATCTGTTTGAAAAATGTACATAGGAGATACTGGTTTGTTGTTGTTGTTTGTTTTTGCCCTTTGCAAGTCAGGAAACAATTTTATTCTATCTTTTTATTAGTTTAGTTACATAGTCGTTTAGTTACACAATTTGATATAGGAAACCTATTGGTGCATATAATTCTAAATTTCAGTTTAACTAATCCTTTGTATGTCTCTTGTTTATTTTGTTTTGTTTTTACTTTTCTTTCCAGAAGCTCTTTGTCCCTAGAGTTCTGAAAGTGCACAATGATACGCTCTGGTGCACAGCCACTTCTTTGAAGTGAAATATATATTCAGGAAAATTCTCCAATTTTAAGTGTGTAATTTTACAAGATTTGGCAAATGTATAAAATCATGTGACTACTCTTGCAATGAAGAATTGGAACATCTCAACCACCTCATTCTGTTACCATAGTTTTGACTTTTTTAGAATTTCATGTAAGTTCAGAGTCTTTTGTGTTTGGCTTCTTTAACTTAGCATATTGATTTGAGATTCATCCAAGTTGGTGTTTTATCAGTAGTTTATTCCCTGTTGTTGCTGAGTAGTATTCCATTATATGCATATACCAAATTTACTTACAAATTCACAAGTTGATACGCATTCAGGTGGTTTCTGATTTTCTGTTTATTTCGAATAAAGTTGCCAAGAACATTAAAATATACATCTTTGTTAGACAAATATTTCCCTTTCTCTTAGATAAATACTTAGGAGTGGATGGATATTTAACTTCAGAAAATGCTGTCATTCTGTTTTCCAACATGACAGTGTCATTTTTTATTCCCACCATTGTACTGGCAATCAATGGCCTTTTAAATTAGGAAATTCATGCCTTTTTGTTTTTGGGAATTTTGTTATAGCCTGTCTGTAATAACTTCCTTTTTCTAATCTATTCTCTTTTGTCAAACTCCCATTAGTTATTTTGTTTTGGCAATAAGATGAATATGTTAATATTGAGGGATATAGATATAGATTCTCAACTTGAAATAACATGTGTATTACATTTTATTGAATTTTCAAAATTCTAATGTTATTCTATGATGATATTTGCCTTCTTGGTGTATTTTTTTAAAAAGACGTTTGCTTAAAATGCGAATAAAATGGCTATGCTCCACTTCCTCAGAAGGAATATAAACAACTCAGTGGCAAAGACATTTTTATAGAAGAAATATCAAACTTCAAAAACAATTAAATAGATTAAAGCATCTTTTTAAGAGATGTGCTTTTTGAGAGCTTGGGGAGTTAAATACAGAATTTCCATTGAAATGACTGAGAAATTGTGCATGAAGTTTCCTATTTGCCTTGATGAACATTCTGCTCTTCCCATTGAATTTGAAGAAAGGGAGTAATTCCATAGTTTAAAGAGTACCTGGCAATCTTGTCAACACAGACACTCTCTCATTTTAAGTACAAAGTGTTTATGAGTATTTTTGAAGTTCAAGCTGAATAACAGGTGTACCTATTTTACATTTCATTCCTATAAGTTTTCTTGCAATAGTGCAAAATGTTACATTTATTTCTATTTCTTAGATAGAATTCTGACCATTCTGCTGTAATAAAACTTAAGATTTTTTTTCATTAAATTTAAGAAAATTCAGTTCATTGAGTTATTTGACTTCCTTAGTGAAAGAAGTCAGATGTCTCTAGCACAAAGTTGATTCCTGGCAAATGACATGCTAGACACTTATGACACAAAAAGGATTAAGAGTGAAGAAACTTATTTTTATTGCATTTCTTCTTTACTTTCCTAGGGGACATTTTCAAATTCTTGACACCAGAGTCTCACACACCAACAATTGACGTGTGGCCAGATTCTTTTAAACTTTTTGCCAATGCAATGATGTTCAAAAAAAACCATCCAGGAGCCAGCCCGGTGGCATAGTGGTTAAGTTCATGTGCACCACTCCGGAGGCCTGGGGTTCACAGGTTCGGATCCAAGGTGTGGTATTTAGACTGATTTCAAAGGCAATCAAATTAATATTTAAATATGACAACAATGTATACATATTTATTAAAAGTTCATAAAATTAACAAAGAAATTCTAGTACATTTTTTAATAGAATACAGCCAATTATAAAGTGAGTGAAATATTCACCGCTCTGTGATATATTTACGGAGCATAGGCTAAAAGAAATATGCTTGTTCTTTATTTCCTTTTTCATTTTTTCTTCTATGAAATAATGTCACTTTCACTCAAGAAGATCATAGTGATATACATTTGTATCTCTTGGTTCAGTAAATGCTCCCCCAAAAGGCTGAAGTGATATGAACCTCAAGAAACTTTCTGGGAGACCAAATGCAAGCTGTATTCACAGGGCAAAGAAGACTTTGTGCTCATCAACATCTTCATCTGCTTACAGACTCATCTTGAGAGTCACAAGCTCAATTCCTTTCTTCATCCACCCTACAGCCAATCACCTTCAATCATTTAGCATAGTTTTAATCATTTTACTTAACATCTTACAAACCTTCCATGACTATCACCTTCAAACTTACTGATATCAGACTCTTTATCCTAACATTTGAAGTACTTTATATGTCTAAGCCCAACCTAGATCCCAAATTTCTCTCTCACTACTTCATTTACCTAAACCTGTTCCAATAGAATCACTTCATGTAACGTCTGTATTGTTAACACTTGCATCCACATTCTTTTTATTAAGGTCCCTCTATCTTAAAATGGAGCCCTCTAAACTTTGAACAAGTCAAATCCTTCTTATTCTTAAAGTTCCTTTACATTTTTTCCCCATGAAATTACCTCTGGTTTCTTCACTCAGAATACCCATGTCACTTATTTTTTTTTTTTTACTGTGAGATAAGTAGAGATTCATAGGAAGTAGGAAAAAAAAACAAAAACCCAAAAAACAAAACTGTAGAGGGAAGTCCTTTGTTCCCTTCATCCAGTTTCTCCCCAAGTGGTAACATCTCGCAAAACTATAGTACAATATAAAAACCAGAAATCTGGTATAATCCACAGAGTTTATTCGGATTTCACCAGTATTACACTCACTCATTTGTTTGTTGTACAGATGTGTGTAAAATTCTATGCAATTTTATCACGTGCAGATTCATGTAACCATCACCACAATCAAGATCAGAACTGTTTCATCTCCAACCATAAGGTTCCCTCATCTTCCCTCTATATCCACATACCCTTTTCCCCCTACTCATCCGTAACACCTGGCAATTACAATCTATTCAACATCTCAAAAATTTTGTTATTTAATGAAGATGATATAGATGGAAACATATTGTATGTAACCTTTTGACATCGGCTTTTTCCACTCAGCTTAATTCTTTTGAGCTCACTCCCAGTTTCTGTGCGTATCACTAGTTCACTCCTTTTTATTGCTGAGTAGTACATTCCATCATTTGGATGTATTACAGTTTGTTTAACCATTCGTGCAGAGGATATTTAGGTTTTTTCCCGGTTTGGGGTTATTACAAATAAAGCTGTATGAACATTTGTGTATTTTTTGTGTGTGAACACACATTTTTTTCTCTCTGGGATAGATGTATGAGAGTGTGACTGCTGGGTCACATGATAAGTGCATGTTTAGTTTTGTAAGATACTGCCAAACTGCTTCCCAGAGAGCTGTACCATTTTACGTTCGAACCAGCAATGCATGAGCGATCTAGTTTTTCTACATCTTCACTAACATTTGGTGTTATTGCTATTTTTATTTTAGCCATTCTAATAGGTATGTAGTGATATCACAGAGTGGTTTTAATTTGTATTTCCCTAATGGCTAATGATGCTGAACATCTTTTCCTGTGCTTATTTACCATCTGTACATCCTCTTCACTGAAATACTATCTGTTCATGACATTTGCCCAATTTCTAATTGGATTGTTTGGTTTTGATTGCTGACTTTGAAAGTTCTTTATATATTCTAGATATGAATAAGTCCTTTGTTAGATACATGGTCTGTAAATGTTATTGTCCACCCATATAATTTTACTTATATATTATGCGATCTACATCGTTCTATAGTGTATTTTAAAATTAAACATAGGTTTTTGTTTCTATCCCATAAGAATGCATGTTCTTGAAAGGTAGAACCAGAGCTAAGTAACCCTCACATATCCCACAAAAAAAGTGTCTACTGCCTAGAGACACCTAATAACACACTATTGATGGAGTAGTGAACAAAGAAATAAATTAAAAATAGACATTCCAATAACAAACTACTTCACAATATTGTTACTTTAAATTGATATAAAATGGAATCATGTACTTTCCAAGTGGCTAAATATTTTGTTATTTTAATACCTGACTTTTAGATCTCTTATCTTCTATGCAACCAGACTTTCTTTAGATTGAAGCTTTTTTTCTCAACTTATAAAAATGTGATATCTTCTCACCATAAAAGCCTGGGCAGGATGCAATTCTTTAGTTTATTCCAGAAGTTTTTCTAAATTCCGTTCAGGAGGTAGGTCTAGCTTGGAAAATCAGGCATGGGAATCTTCCAAATATGCCTTTATAGCTGCATTACCTTCTCTTCCTTGGTATCTATTATTTACATGGTGATGCAAGCGCCTGTTTTACTGCCTTTAAACTGTTAGCCATTTATTGACTCACTTGGGATTTAATTGCTTGTTCTCAGTAAGTGTTCTAATCAAAAGAGCCAAGATTACTTCACTACTCCCAATTCCAATGGAGTCACAGAAATTAGAGATGCAAATAACCTGTTAAGTCACCCTTTTAATCTTTCCTCTGGGCAGGGTTATTCCCCATGGTGTATTTTTCTTTCTTTCTTTCTTTCTTTCGTCAATCTGAACTTTAAAGAGGTTCAATAAGTGTGTCTTCTAATGCTTCTACTCCAAGGCTGAATCTGACAGAATATCTCTGGAAGGGATGGAAATCATATACTCTAACCAGTATCCAGTATTTTCTAGGTATGAACCATGATTCTTCCTTTTGCCATTACTTGATAAAATTTTCTGAGTTCGTGGTTGTAAGTTCAATGATGAGAGAGGAACCTACTGCTTCTGCCAAGATTGACTTCCCTTGCTATTAACTGTCAATTTCATCAGAAACGTAATTAACAGAACTGCTATAGCAGTTATAGTGGTGATGAAGTTACGCCACTAAGAAGCAAAGGAAACTCAAACAATTATCTGTCATTTATATTCACCCTGAATTCTCTTTCCTGACTCACTTTTCTTCAACACAGGCCTAATTTCCCTATGAAGGTTAGAAATGTAGCAGTCAGGAGCAGAGTATATTTTGACTTTAAATACCTCACTTGGGAATGGTATAACATTATTCTTTGAAAGGACTGTCAAATATCTTATTATCTTTATAATGATGAGGCGAAATGGAATGGGTTATTATCCATATTTTACAGATGATTGTATTGAGGTTCTGATCTAATGAATTGCTTTAAACACATTCTCAAACCCAGTTCTTTTGATAATGTGAAACCGAGAATTGAGAACGCAGCCATTTATTTGTTGGAGCATATTATACGCAAAATTGGTTCAAAACACTACACTTTTTCTAGAGTTCCTCCGATCACATTCTCTATTCCTTCTCAGTCTCCTTTGTGAGCGCATCTTCTTCTATTTTTCCTTAAGTTTCAACATATCTAAGAGCAGCAGTTAGAACTTTTTGCAGCATATTTGAATCACCTGTGGAGTTTTTAGATCTCATGACGCCCAGGTCATACCCTATAGGAATTAAACAAGAATATCTGGAAGAGAGATCAAGGATTCAATTTGTTTTCTTAAACTCTCCAATTGATTCCAAAGTGTAGCCAACTTTGAGAACTGCTCCCTTAGATTGCTATCCCGGGCAGTCTTCTCCTAACACTTGAACATTCAATCATGTTGTGATTTCACAATCACACGTTGTAATTTCATTTTCTAGTTCATGCTGATTGCCCTCAAGTCCACATGTCCATCTGGAACTCTGTCGTGGGCTTCAGAAGCTTCTCCACTTGTATATCCTTCTCTATGGAGGCTTTAAACTCAACAATCTCCAGACTGAATTTAAAATTTTCCCTCAAGACATCTTTTTTCTCTTATGTAGAGTATAAACTAATTGCTGCACAAACAAGACTCCAGAATTCAGTGGCTTTATCAAAATATGAGATTTTCTCTCTCTGTCTTGAGACTGAGAAACTTTGCTCTTCTCAAACTCTTTCCTTGTTCTCATGATTACAATCAGCCAACTCGGGGAAAGGATGAGGGGAATCCGGGTGATCCCTTTAAGGGGCAGGACTCAGAATTTGCATATATTACTTTTACTTCTATCCTTCAGTCAGTTATTATTCATATGGTCACATCAGTCTATAAGGGCAGATAGATGTATAATATTTAGCTAGATAGCTATGTACCCAGCTAAAACCAAGAGGAAAGAACTTATGACTCTGGACAAGATGGAGTAACATGGACCCAAATTACCTTCCTGCCTGAAATAATAACAACAACAACAAACTGACAAAATACATGAGACAACATTTTTTAAGATGCTGAATGTGAACAAGAAGGACCTAAGAGATATGAATTAAGTGAAGTCAGCCAAACAATTTCCCTAGCTTACTGTCTTGATAGAAATTCCAGTTCACAGAGCAGTGAGGGGTAACCTATCCAGACCCAGGAAGATTCTCTGAGTTGAAAAGGTGGACTTGAGAGTCAGAAGAAATTAGAATTTTCCAGGCAGCTAGATCTTACAGGTAAGATTATCAGAGAATGTACAGTGGCACAAACAGAGAATAACAGAGGTCTGCAGAGGATACCCTTGTAGTATGCAACATACAACTAACCAGTGCATGTGTGTGGAAACCACCCAGTGCTGGTGAATGAACCAAGTGAAGGGATTAGAGGTACCTGTGGCTGGTGTTCACAGGGACCAGGAATTGTGCTTGTTGCCACCAGCCAGACTAGAAAACCTCATGAGTCACGGAGCAGTGGGTAGAGTATACGGAAGGTCTTGCCTCAGCTATGGAGAATGCTTAGCTCTCCCTAGGCATGAAAGATACTTAGCACAGCTCTAGATATTTCTTTAAAAATCTTAAAAACAGGATCTAAAAGGATAAAATTGTTTTCAACTAATTTAGCTGCATCCCAGAACAAAGCTCAAAAAAAAGGTTAGGAATTAAAACAATTCCAATACCCACCCAGGTAAAAGTCCCATTGTCTCATATCCAATAAAAAGTTATAAGGCATGAAAAAATAAGGAAAAAATAACTCATTATGAGGAAAAAAATTAATCAAAAGTGACCCTGAACTGACAGAAATGTTAGAATTAGCAGGCAAGTACATTTAAACAGTTACTATAGCTACATTCCATATGTTCAAAAACTTAATAGAGGAATGAAATACATTTTTAAATAAAGAACTAAATAGAACTTCTAGAGATGAAAACTATGTGTGAGATGAAAAAATATTGAATGGAATTAACAGCAGATTAGGCATTACAGAAAAAAAGATTAGTGAACTCTGACACATAAAAACAGGAACTAGTCAAAATAAACCAAAGAGAGCAAAGGAGAACAAAATATTGAAGAGTGTATGAATGAGCAGTGAGACAACTTCAAGAGGGCTTATATACGTGCAATTGGAGTCCCAAACGGTTAGGAGATGTCAGATGGGAGGAATGAGACAGAAAAAATTCTCAAGAAATGATGGCTAAATTTTTTCCCAAACTGATGAAAATTAGAAACCTATAGTCCACGAATCTCAATATATCTCAAGCACAAGACATCAAGAAAAGTACTCCAAGGCATAACATAATCAAATTTCTCAAAGCTAGTGATAGAAAATCTTTAAAGCAGCCAGAGGAAAAGACAGCTTCTGCAACATGATTATGCATTTAACATAACACGTGTTATGTACAAAAAACAAAGATAAGGACGATTTCTTTCTCATAGAAAATATGCGAGTGAGAAGACAATGGAGTAGTATCTTTAAAGTACTGAAAGGAAATGCTGTCAACCTAGAATTACCTCACAGAAAATATGCCAGTGAGCAGACACTGACAAAAATATCTCTCAAAAAAAATGTGAAATAAAGACTTTTTCAGACATTACCAGCAGACCAGTGAGACAAGAAAGGCATTTTCTTCAGGTCCGAGGGAAACGAGACAACCGGATGGAAACAGAAATGAAGAGCACTAGAAATGGAAGTTACATGGGCAAATATAGTGATTTTTTTCTTTTTCACCAACCTATTTTAAAGATAAACTATTGTTTTAAAAAAGATAATAACGTATTTTGGAATATTTTGGAATTTAAAACATATGTAAAAGTAAAAGGCATGACAACAATACACAGATTCAGGACGGGAGAGATGGGAAAGTGCTACAATAACACTCCAAGATGGATTGTGAGATAAAGATGTATACTATAAACGTAAAGCAGCAATAAAATGACAAAACAACGAGTTATAGTTATTAAGTCAACAAAGGAGGTAAAATAGATGATAAAATGATTAAATTAACCCACAAGAAGGCCGGAAAAGAGAATGGTTGCGACTTTGTTAAATTAACATTTGTTAAGCAGAGACCTGGAATGTCAGATGTTGAGCCTTGGTTCAAAAAAAGTCCAAAGGGAAATTGAAATAGAGGAGTTTATTACTCATAGGTCCTGCAGAAAATACACACCACGTCTTCAGGGTCCACATGAGGATGTCAAGGCAGGGTGCAGGCAGAGAGAGTGCCAGGAGCTGGGGCATGTGCCTTTATTAGAGTTTATGTGTGGAGTGCTCTGGAGTTCCTGGGCCAGAACGGTCAATGCAAACTAAAAAGTTTGGGGTTTTGGTAAGCTCTGCAGGCGTCTGATCTAAGGGATACACAGGGGGAGGCCCTGGGAGGCAGGCGAGATTGTTCATCACAAGAGCTGTTGGAGAAGTCATATCAGGAACTTGCGTTACTGGTGACTCTGTGGGCTGCTATCCAGCTTGTGGGAGGGGCTAATGTCAGTTGAAGGCCCCCACAGGCTGCTTGGCCAAACAAAATGAATGTGGAGGCAGCAACACCCTAGAGTAGCATGGCTAAACTCTCAACAAGGAAAAGGGAACAAAGATAAAATTGGAAAATAGAAAACAAATAGTCTATGATAGATTCAAATGTAACAATATCAAAACTCACATTAAATGCAAATGATCTACATACCTCAAATATTATGATGACTGTTGTTAAGACAATGAAATATTTCACAACATTAACTACATTCCTTTTTGCTTAAAACTTTTTAATAAATTTCCATAACTTTAAAGACAATTTATAAAAATCCTCATTATCTCCTACAAGACTCTGTATGATCTGACTGAATCTCTCTCATTTGGGGGTATCTCCTGTGAATTCTTCTCTCCCAATAAACTGAAAGTTTTTAGTTTTACTAAGATGCTGTATTTTCTCTCTCCTTAAGCCAAGGTTCACCTCTCCTTGAAAGAGTCTCCATCCTGAACTCTTTGTCATAATTAAATCTTACATAGGTGGAGGGTGTCACCGTACTTCTTTCTTTAGGACCTGACCCTCCAACTCTGGGCTAGCTGTCCCTTGCACTCATATCTGTATGAGTCTGTCTTATTCCCAAGAGCCTGGGAAACAACAGGCTGGTTAAAAGTCTTTCTATGTACCCTGAAGGACACACTGATTTTGTCTTGACCTGGGATTTTAGCAACAGAGACGATAAGGGATTGGATTTGATAGATGGGGAAGGAGAGCCAAAAACATTGCTGATTGTTGAGTTTCGAGGTGAAGAAAGGAGGACTATGAAGAACAACTTCTCACATTTTATCTTAATTACCTGTTTGCTTATCACTATTGTATCACTATTGTTCACAAATGCCAGAACAGTAAAAAAAAAAAAAAAAAAAAAAGGTAAAAAATAGTAAAACAAGAAAAGAAAAATAGGAGTATTGGTATCCCCAGACATAACATATTACCTACTGCATAGCAGGCATTCTGTAAATATTTTTTTAATTGAAAACTGAACCTCACAGCAGTCCCACACACTTTAATTTGTATTTCCTACTTATAAGTGGAGAAATTGATCTTTAGAGAAGTCACATAACTAGGAGGTAGCATGATCTAGAAGGTAAGAGTGTAGTTCTTGGAGTCATACAATCTGAATTTAAATTCTCATTCCACCACTATCAAGCTATATGATATTAATAATATGACAAGTAGACTGTTAGGAGGATTATGGAATAATGCATGGACACCATTAATAAAATGTTTGACCAGCACTTGATAACTGTTAACTATTGTCATTATAATTATTACTATTATCAACAGATTATTATTATAACCTTTATTATCTAAGGTAAACTAACTAATTAGAAGCTGATTCCACATTTGAACTCAGGCCTGTTTGCTTCTTCCACTAAAATTAATACATTAAAGTACAGTACACAAAAATAATCAGATTTCAAATTTCATCATTTTTCTTTTTCTTTCTTTCCTTTCTTTTTTTTTTGCCTATGCTGTTCTCTGGACTCTTCAAGTACTTTGATTTTAACCTCAGTGATAATTTCAGCAACGTAAAGTTTAATCACTTCTTTATGACATTATGGGTTTTCAGTCTCCAGATTTATAATATAGATATCGAACCAAGTATGAGCCTATGGTGATTATTTTTGGGAATGTTTCATTAATATTAATAAATGACAGCTGCATTATCTTTTCTATGACCTTCAACTTGTTTTTAATCTATGCACTCTTAGCTCACTTCAAAATCAATTTGAATTGATTTAACAAGTAAGAACCTTGACATACATTTTGAAAGATTTTAAGTACTATTTCATAAGGTACATATTAAACTTGCTGAATAGCTCTCAAAGAACTTTAGCCTGAGGATAGGATTTTACAGACAAGAAAATTAAGAGTATTAGTAAATATATATTCTTTCACTTAGGCTGATTTTATTTTAAATATCTGTTGAAAAAAGATTTTCTCAATCCAGTGCACATGTGATTCAATGGAACTTTTGGAATCTGCAGTAACATTTCTAGGCCACTAGGGTGTCATTCAGCAAATTACTACTTTCACACACTAAATAGTAATTTAACGGCCTGAAAAGATCATACATGGAAAAAGGCAATTGTTTAGCCCCTGCCTGCAGGGAAAACCACACCTATGACAAAAATTATTGATACTTATGTAAATCAGTAGCAGTAAAGGTAGTGTTTTGCAAACTTTACTATAGGAAATATTTAGTTAAATGTCAAAAGTAAACATTTTCGGCAAATGCTTTAATTTAAGGATATGCCAGAATGATAACCAACATGCTTCCTCAAATAACCTTAAAGTTAATTAGGCCAGACAAACAAACAATAGGTCCTAATTATAAGGCTCAAATCAAGAAATAAAAGGAAAACATTGTGTTCTGTAAGAGGCTTATGAGAGATGCCAGAGAGGATTCAGAAGTGACTGCCTGAATAATCATGAAAACTCAATGCAGTAAGTCATACATTGTCAAAGCAATTCTTAGAGAGCACTGCTAACACGTCTTGTTATTTTAACGGAAAAGAAGAACAATTTATGGTGAAGTTAATCAAGTTTTTCAAGGGAACCAAAATCAGAAATAGACAGCTATTTACCATTACCAGAAAAGGGGGAAAGGATGTTGGCAATGAAAAGGAAGGAAACGAGAAATGTAGATTTTAATGAGATTAGGGAACCCTTGGAGTGCCTCTTGAGATGGCTGATGAAACACAACTGTTCTGGAAAGACGAACATTTGTTAAATGAATGACTATAAAGGGAACATTTTTTAGACACCAAAGAAGTAGAAAACGTAAGTACAATTACGTAAGAAGTGGAAGTACTACTACTTAAAAATAAAAGATGGGCCAAGTCATCAAAGAATGAATGAAGGAAGTTTCACCAAGATATATTTAATTCACACCATATTAATTAAAAGTGAATCAACTTAATTTTTTAAGTTTAGGGTTGAGATATATTATGGGACATATAGAACAGTTAATACTTGATACTATGAATTTTTTTATGGCCAGCAAATGAATGTTTAACCTTCCTGAAAATTAACAAATTATCTTAACTTTAGCAAAACCATTTACTTGTTAAAGGCAATGTACAAACTACAAATGCTAGGATATCTTGCAAATCTTGAATAATTAGAGGAAACAAAAATACAAACAATACTAAATTACAATTCCACCACAAATTTATATATTATTGTTAGGAATTTGCGGTATTTCAAATGAGACCATCAAACTATTGCCTAATGGAAAGCCTTAAGCATTTGCAATTAACATGAATTTTGCCGATAAACAGTTTTTCTTCCCTGGAAAAATCTTTTATTTGCTTGCAGAAATTTCCTCTAAGATCTTATTTACATCAATATATTATTTAGCAACCTAAGTATAATAAATATCAGTCCATCCTGGTCTAATTCATGATATAGCAACGGAAAACAAATCTGCCTAGTACTTTTTCTATGTCGTGTATTGAGGTAAATACTCTATATATATTATCTCTATTAATCATCATAACAACAGTATTTGGTAGCTTGTATTTCTAAATACGTATATGTACAATATGCACCTATATATATAATTCTTTCTATCAGTACTTGATTAAAAGAAATTTTTCCACTACTTGTTTGATTGAATTACTTTCATTGTACTTCTTTAATATTAATTGTAATAGCTAATGCATACTAATATATTTTATGAGCATGAAGCAGTTTCACTGGGAATAATATCACCTAGGCTGTCTTTTTATAAATAGATACTATATATGTATATATATACACACACACACACATATATATACCTGAGTCGTAGGGGTTATGGTAATTTAATATTTTATTTTGTATGCTTTTTAGTATTTTCTGCATATTATATAATAAGTGGTATTACTTCTTGTGATATTGTGATTTATAACAAGAAATATATATTTGGTCTTTGTCCTCATTTCTGGCGCAGAGCTCCTAAAAACTTTTGAATTTCCTAAGTGATGAGAGAGAGAAATGTGTCATTTGTTATGTTAAAGAGATGACTTTTGGAAAGCCGTTAAGTATGGGGGCTGGTTGCCAGTGGACCCAATGGTGTGATTAGAGGGTTGGAAATTTCAGCCCCACCCCTCAATCTCAGGAGAGGTGAGAGGGGCTAGAAGTTGAATCAGCTGCCAATGGCCAATGTGTTAATCAATCACACCCATGTGATGAAGCCTCCATAAAAACCCAAAGAATGGAGTTCAGAAAGCTTCCAGGTTGGTGAACAGGTGGAGGTTCTAGGAGAGTGGCTCACTTAGAGAAGGCGTGGAAGCTCCGCGCCGTTTCCCCATATCTTGCTCTATGCATCTCTTCCATCTGGCTGTTCCTGAGTTATATCCTTTTATAATAAACCAGTAATCTAATAAGAAAAATGTTTCTTTGAGTGAGCTGCTCTAGCAAATTAATCAAAACCAAGAAAGGAGGGGCTTGTGGGAACCTCCAATCTGTAGCCAGTGGGTCAAAAAGCACAGGTAACAGGGGTAGGGGAAGCGGAGGAGGCCAGTCTTGTTAGGACTGAACCCTTAACCTGTGGGATCTGATGCTATCTCCTAGTAGATAGTGTCAGATTTGAGTTGGATCATAGGACACTCAGCTGGTGTCTGGAGCAGTGCTCGTTGTTGATGTGGGGGAAACTTGCCCTCTGACACATTGGAATTGGGTCCAAGAACCCAAAAGACATAATTATAGAGAACAATTAATGAATATTACAGAATCAATCTATAATATGACATAAATACATGCTGGATAACCATGCCCTAACAGCAAAATTGACAAAATGCAAACTTGAATGGAATGGGTCGTTTTGGGGAAAGGGGACCTGACAATACATTTAAAAGGCAGTCTTTAGCTGGTGCCATTAGCAGCTATAATCACAAATATCTGTCTGTGGGACTATTGGACACAGGTTTTTATTATTAACCTAATGCAGTCATGCAATCATCTTCACTAAATACTAAAAACAAAATTTCTCTATGGCCAAATGCTGGAAAAATTTTCAAAAGTTCACTTCCACCCCATCCAAGCTCTACTCAGGGAGGTTCTTTTTAGAATTAGCTCTTAAGATAAAATTGTTTGGCTCCCCTATTGATCATTCTTTCTCTGTAGTCATTTGTCCAAGTCTAAATAAAACACCTAGTTATTAATAAAGTTCAAACAGTTCGTAGTCTCCTCTCATGGCCTCTGTCCAACCCTTTCTGGTTGAATCAATTTGTTATCAATTCTTCTCTTTAGTCTGTAATGATCTGTTCTTGGTCCATCCTTTTCATAATTCATTCTTAGAGAGATTCATCCCTCCAGCACTGGCTGTCTGGTCCCTACATTTCTTCTCCCCTAAACAAATTGCTTTTAAGTAAAATCATATTTTATGAAGACTAACAAATAGTTTATATACTAATGATTTATAAAAACTAAACCAAAATTTCATTGTCACAGCTTTTCGCGTATATACATGGACACACTATCCTTAGCGATATGGGGTGGGTGATATCATCATACTGATTGATTTATAAGAGTGTTTAAAATGTGAAGATCATTGATATGTTTATAAATAAGTAAATGTTGGAAGACATTTTATAGAATCTGATAAAGTGATTCTAAATTCAGTTTTAGTTTTAAGTAAGAATATTAAATAACAGTTAAAATAATAATACATAATGAGGAAAGAAACATCAACGTCTGCCAGGTCATACAATATTTTCTAAAGAAACAATGATTAAAACAGTAGATGTAGGCTATGTCCAGATGAAATACTAGAAAAATATCTATGTTCCAGAAATAAAAATGCTACATTTAATAATTTAATCTGTAACAAAGGAAATGTAGACCCGTAATTCACACATTAGAGGAAAACAAATCTCTATTGAATTAAAGTTAAAAGGAAAAGAATGCATATGTGACTCCACAAATATTTTTAAATTAATGCAGGTATGCCTTGTTATTTGCATTCTCACTATCTTAATATTCACTAAGATGACAACATATTTTGTTCAAACTCACCATCAGAATATAAAACTGGTTACAATGAACTGGCTAGCACGTGCCAGTTAAAAGTGCTTCGGCGGTGCATTTTTGGTAAGATAACATATAGTAAGGCAGTTGTATTTCAGCTGTTTGCCCAAAAGGACCATGTTCTCCCAGGCAAATCCAGGACATTTACTTTTTTACTTACCCTTCTCACTGCCACATGTCACCAAACAGCAGCAGAAACTGCAGCCTCCATTTTCTCTCTCCTGCCACCAAAACTCACTCAGGTCTCTCTTCATTTGGTCAATGACCACTTTAAATAAACAAACAAACAAACTGGTGTTTACTTATTTTGCTAAGTGCTATTTGAATTAGTCATATTTCTTTAACATTTTTTCTTTTTATCTGCATTACAGTATATGTTCATTGTAGAGCTAAAGAAACCTATTTCATATATGCACACATATATTGCCTCAAATCTGTTTTAGTAAAAAGGTAACTGGTGCTTTAAAGACCTTAGATGACACTTTTTGATTTTTTAAAATAAATTGTAATGTTTCACTAACTGATATTATCCACTCCCTTCTCTCTGCCAAATACCTGACAATTACATTCATATCAGTGTTACCCTTATGTAGGTCCTTCTCCTGCTTCCTTTGGGCGACTTTAAATAATACACCTAAGAATAGATTGATTTCTACATCAATTTTTCACTAATAAAACCCTACTTTGTAAAATAAGACTCGATACTCCACTCTTTTCCTACATCTTCCCCAGTTCTCAAAACTTTTATTTTCTCTAATCTAGTCCCTATATTCTTAAAAATTTCTCTTCCACAGATTAGATTTCTCTGGCTCCATATGAATCCGGTTTTTCTCCTCTTGATGACATCAATCATAGCGGGACTTTCCTTCATTGCTAGTCAGAGTTGGAACCACTGCCTCCTTAAAGAAACGTCTTGCTTTTTCTTGGTACGTCTCATTTTGTTTGAATGATTGTTTCCATAATTTAGTAAAAGTGTACAGAAGGCAAATTTACGAAAGCCTTGCATATCTAAATTAATCTGTATATTATTACGACAAATGAATAACAAAACTCTAGATTGAAAATGGTTTTTCTTTCACCATTTTGATGGCATGACCGCATTGTTGTCGCTATACTGTACAGCTGCTAAAACCGAGGGAATATCAACCTTCTTTTTTGCTTCTTGTTTCTTACTACAAACTTTTAGATCTCCTTTCTTTGGATACTCTGAAGTTTCATATTAAGGGATCTAAGTGTGAGGCTCTTTCTTCTCATTTTTCTGGGCCCTTGGTAGGATCTTTCAATTTGAAGATTTATGTCTTCAGCTCTGAGAAAATCTTTTTTAATATTTCTTGATCTATTGCAGTTTAATTTTACTCTTCTCTTTTTGGGGACTTTTAGTCACCAGCTATTAAACTTCTCAGATTGGTCATGTACCCTACGGTTTTTGATATTTTCTCTTTGTATTTTTGAATTATTTTCCAGAGAAGTCCTTCCATTTCTTTCCAGACTTTCGATTTAGAAAATATTTTAGCAATTATATTCATAATATCTAGGCATTTTTTTGTTATGTTTTATCTTTTTTAAAGCTTTCTTGTATTGGTACTCTGGATGTGGTATCTTTGTGAATTTATTTGTGTATTTTCAGACTATTTATAAACACTTGATTGCTTCAGTTAAGTTTGATTTTCATTATTCAAGATGCTAGATGCCAGCAAGCCTGTCTAATGTTTAAAAAAATAAAGTCAATCAAAATTTGGTAATCAAAATTGCCACTCGATAGAATGTATTGATTTGCCATAAACCACTTCTTGGCAGTACATCTCCACTATACATTTTAATCAGTTACTTCCTAATGACACTGATGGTGAAAATGTAATGGAGAGTGGTGACAGTCAGGTAAATCCACCACCCTCAAAGTCAGAAACTCTGGGGAAGGAATACAAAAGTATCTTTTTTGATGCTTACAGAAAGATTGATGAAGATAAAGCTGCTTCTTAGAGGGAAAAAAATGTAGTAGATAAATTAGCTGAGGAATTCTTTTTTTCAACAAATTATACATGAGATGTTATTACTCGGTGTTTTTGTCCCTGTCTTTTCTCCAGGAAGACTCTCCATTATCCTCAATTTCAGTTGGTTCTGATCACCAGAGGTATGTGCATCAATTTCATACTGATTATTCATAACTTGGACTGATTTACTCAGCTGCACCTATGAACACAGGTAACAAGATCATTAATTTCAGAGGAGAAGAGCAAAAGGTATGGACACATATCACCATTTCAAAGTCTGCTGGATCATGTCAGGTAGTGTATTTATTTTCTAAAAACAAGCACATTATCTGATAAGCCACTGAATAAGTCTGCTTACAGAAACATGAGAAAATCCTTTTCAGAGCTGTTTTTTATTAATGGGGACAGTAATATGATTACTATAAGATTTTGAACATTGTTAAGGAATTCAAGTTACATCTTATGTTCACCAAGAAGCTAATGTGGAACACTTATCTTCAAAAGTAAAGATGCATTGAAACTTCAGGGATGAAGATGGAGTAGGAAGAAGTTATTATTGCCTTAGCAGAATTATTTGAATTTGTAGGGAGTCAATTTCATTGCTAAAATAACTGTCTTACAAGTCTAAAGTAAGTGAAATTCTACCATTACTGTAATTTTTTATTTTAGTTAAAGATACAGTTTTCAAATTGAATTCTGCAAAATTCTATGGTTCTTCATATTGCCTGGGCGTACACTGTAGATGGGAATAGAGGCACCGGTCGTTATTGGTTATGTAGGAATTGGTCTCCTGTACTCATCTGTGTTTCGATTGCTGGCTTTGCTTCTTTTTTTCTGGTTCATATAGTAAAGTTTCACGTAAGGGTCTATTTAATCACTGACAAAAGAAAAAGGAGAAAGTATAGGAGGAGGAGTAAAAGAAAGAAAACAGAAGGTGGACAAGCAGAAGACAGAAGATTAAGAGAACTCTGCTGCTTAAAATAGTGGTTGGAAACCAGTAGGTTAGGACTTGGAAGAATTTTTTAATTTTGTTAATGTTTTCCTGAGAATGTATTATTTATCATTATATGTAGTCAAGAAAATGCAAAGATTAGTATAGAAAGTCAACAGTCTACTCTCTCCCTGATTCCTTCTAATTCCTACCCTCTTGAGGCAATGAGGGTGGTATGAATCCTTCACACATTTCCAGATACCAGCCTAGTATGCATCTGTCAATCTTTTTCCATACTTATACAAACATTAACAAATAGATAGACTTAAAAAAGAACCCTAGAGAGGTAAACTATTAATAAATCACTGTTTTATTAAGAGTTTTGCTTCTTGGCCCCATACTCTAATCTAAATGGAATGATCGAGCTCTTTCCAAAGTCACACCTAAAATAAAGCAATTTCATTTAATAAGTCCAAAAATAGAGGCAGAAAGGGGCTGGCCCACTGGCATAGTGGTTAAATTTGCACCCTCTGCCTTGGGAGCTGGGGTTTGCAGGGTTGGATCCCTAATGCGGACCTAGTGCCACTCCTCAAGCCATGCTGTGGTGGCATCCTACATAAAATAGAGGACGGTTGGCACAGATGTTTGCTCAGTGACAATCTTCCTCAAGCAAAGAGAGGGTTCAGGGACAATCTTCCTCACAAAAAACAAAAACAAAAAACAAAAATGGAGGCTGATGGCCCACAGAGGTAACCAGTTTTCCACCTTTGGGTATTTAACGCTTAATTAAGATGTATATTTGGAGACTGTAGTGAAAAAAATTACTTATTTTACAATCTGATGTTTACAATTCTTTGTTGAGAAGATATATTTCTTCTGTTCACTGTTTTGTTATCCCAATTATCAAAGATTTGTAAGAAACTAATGTGGGTTGTATTCATTCTAAATATTGAAAATATTTCCTAAGGAGATTCTTTCATTTTGGATATAAAAAGTTCCATTTCTTTCTTCTTAGAGTATTGTAGATACTAGATATTCTAGAAAGCACAAAACATGTATTCTGGTCTATGTTCTTGAAAGCTGTCACTATAGATATTGTTAGTAATTAGATATTCAGAACATAGTATATCTACTTGATGTTCCCATATGTTCTCTTTTTTTAAAGTCCCACATGCTCCTGATTAACACTCTGTTGTCATATCCATGCCAGAGGGAAAACAATTCTAGTAAAATTTTAAACCAATTATCTGACCTATTGTTTTCTATGGTATTAATGGAAAAGTGGACAAAAGAAAGGGGAGTGTTCCTTTAGCACAGGAAAAAGGCTTGGCCTCTGCTTGACAGCAATGAATTTGGAGAGCTTGGATCACGAGGACACACACATAAATTCCCTCTCATTTCCTCTCAGTCTCTCTCTCTCTCTCACACACACACACACACAAACACATACAACCCAACATATGCTATGTCACAAGTCTTTCCACTTTGAAGTAATCAAAATGTATCTTCTAAAACTTACTTTCCTTCATTTTCTTTTGTTTTGTGTACAAGATACTAGTGAGCTTGAATCCTTCACTGTTATGTGCTATCATGCAGAATTGATTCCAGGTGGGAAATTTCTTAACTGCAAGGGTGCATGTTCTCTAGTGAAGAATTCTCCCCTTCAGACATTCTTCAAGAGGCTTTTTAAAATTATCTTGTTGAATTAACTGATACCTACATATATCTAAAGAATACGTAATGGCTTTAATAATGTGTATCTCAGGATAGATTTAAATAAAGACTGATAATTATTGTGAGAATCTACCCAAACGTTTTCTAAAAACTTTCTTGTTTCAAACAAATGCAACTTTTGACTTTTAGGTTAAATGGCTATTTTTCTTTTATTTTTCATTTTCAATTTCTTGGCTTGACAATGTATACTAATGATGTTTCTCTGTCTCGCCAGGCCTCAGAGGAAATGTTGATAGTGATTCGCAGCCTTTAATGTTGATTCATGATAGGTGCATATATTGAGTAAGATCTTTTCCCCCAGCTCATCTTTGCTCTAAAGTTTAATATTATAATTTAATAAAAATGGCTTTGCAGCTGTGAACACTATCCCAGTAAAGAGATATATGTATTTCAAAGCTGGTTCAGGTTCAAAGTTAAAACAAGAATTTTTTTCCTATTGCCATGTCCGTCTTTCCCTACCAAGGGAAATCACCTCTTCAAAGGAAAAGACAGTAAATCTCTAAATCTCCATATTTACTCAAGTCCTGAGAATCTGCAGGGCAAAAGCTGCCAAGTCTATAGATTTACAATGTTTTATGATAATGATTTCCTCCAAAGGCTCACCCGAGATGAAAAGATAAATTAATTTATCCACTTCCAACCACTAGTGAAAGTTTAGTCTCCATTCCAAAAGCTGCCTTCAGAGCAGCTCCTGCACTATATAATTCATCAGCAGTGATTAAAATTTAAGAGCCTCTGGATATGCCCATCTTGCACTGGGCCTATCAAGTGGAAAGCATTGTAAAAAAGATGAGTTTCAAGCTGAAGAGAACCTTATGACTTTTTTTCTGACCTTGGGATACTGCTACTATTGTTAAGGATAATAACAACCAGTTTCTTGCCACAGACTCTGCCAGGTGCTTTTTATACATAAGTCTCATTACATTCCTCCCAACATCTCTGTGAAGGAGATTCTATGAACTATGAGGACCAAAGAAGTGAAAGGTCTTGCCAGAAATCACATATTGTAACCAAAAGAACCAGATATGAGCCCAGATTAGTCTGAAACCATGCCTATAAGCAAGGCCTCCAATATGCATTAGGGGCGAGATGGCAGTTGCTGAGTTAGATTTGGTTTTGTTTTCTACATAAAGATATTCCTTGAAAACTTCGATGTATTCTTCTACTTTCTACATTGATTGTTCCTTTTTTTTCTTAAATGAGTAAATTGGTGAGTTCCCTTCACAGCCTTTCCAATATTCTCTATCTTTATTTTTAACTTATTTTCTACTTATATCTTTCTTGCTTTTAATAACATAAGAAAATCATGACATCATCCACCTGACCTGGAACATGCTGTGATCAACAGAGCAATCAATGTTTTCAGTAACACATCATAACACCTCCCCACCCCCCATTTTCCTTTTCACTCTCCTAACCACACAGACCTGCCTTCTGTTGTTACTAGTAGCTGTCAGTTCCACTAAGTATTGTGTTCTATTGCCTTGATCATTATTGGAAAACTGCACCACAAATGAGAGAAATTAGGAATACTTTAAAATTGAGGGCTTCATGTTTTGAATCAAATGCCTGGAAAATGGTGTCATCCACACATCTAAAATGCCTTAAGAAGCATTTTAAACCAAAAGCATAGTCACAGAAACAATGGCTATAAATAATGGTCATTACTGCAAATTAAATAGGCCTGAGACAGTTTATTGACAGCCCTGACAAGATCCGTACACATCTATGCTAGTGGAGGTACCATGCACTATTTATGGGGAAAGAAAGGAAGAGTACGGACATATCACTCATTGAGTGCCACATCAGAAGTCTAGATCAGTTGTAAGGATTATAGAAAGTCAGGATTATATCTTCTACTACTCTGTGACCAAGGAGAATCACAATGACCAAAAGCAATGTAGGTCAACTTTCCAAATCCATGCCCTGGCTGAGTTTAAACCCTACCATTTTCAAAACTTTAAAAAATAAAATCGGGTGAAAGTAGAATTAAAAGCAGTTTCATGTCCCTAGAGGGAGAGACTAAACTTCACCTTCAGGACAAAGAGATTTTTGTTTAAAAAAAATCCACCAGTGGGACATTTAGTTATATAAGTTTAAAGCATTTTTTTGAAAACTATAAAATCAACTTTAATGCTGATGTTAGATATTATATTTTGTAAATGAAAATTTCTGTGTGTAAAAAAGATCAAATTGCATCAGCTGGGCCCAGCTGATCACCTGTGGCTTGGACCTGTGGAGTGAGTCATTTTCCAAACTCAGGTAAAGAATCCCAGGCTGCTTTGGGAATGTTTGAGGCCCTGGCATCTGCACTGGTAATATCACAAAGAACATTCTTAGAAGTAATGGAGATAAATGGTCCTTCAGGAGTTCCCGAGGACGATAAGCACCAGCCGAAGGGAGCCAGAGCAAGAGCTGCAGGAAGATGGAGGGAGAAGCAAAGACTATACTTGTGAGAATACACGGGGCACCCACTGGAAGTTACCGAGAAAGAACTATTGTTGATATCTATCAATCATATAAGAGATGGCTTAGAGCTCTTGTAAAAGAGAGTGAAAATTGTATATAAACCCAACAAATTGGAAAATGCAAGACAAAATCTACCCTATAGACGCAAAAGATGAGCATCTAAATTAGAGAATTTGAGGACTGACATCTTTGTATTTTCCCTTCTAGTAAAACAGAATGAGAAAAGTTTATAGAGAAACCATTTTTGTTTTTGTTGTTATTGGCATTGTTTGCTCCTAAGGGTAGACAGTGTGTCTAAAAACTACTTGTGGGCTTTCTATATCACTTTAGCTGTATACTAGGAAACCCAGAGCCTCAGGGAAAAATTGAAAGAGAAATGCCGACTATATAGAGTATGTTGTGAATATCAGCACAGCTAATAAGTATCATAGTGAAACAATAGTATTAAATCTCGTTCCAGCACTCAAACTTATAGAAGTGTTCAAAAAGCTATCTGAGGGGAGAGCGGTAGGGAGTGGGGACAGGAGGGTGGGGGAATCTCTAGAACCAATTCAGATTTTTTTAGAGGACTTCCGTGTTGTGGCTCTCATGATTCCTATTCTTTCCAGCGTATCACTAGATAGACACCCACAGTCACCTATCACCATATGACTTCCTGGGGCTGTCCTTTAATTTTGTTTTTCAAGAAATAGTTAAGATTGAGAAATTAATAAAAATCTCAATCATATCTTACTAGCCAGTTTAATGGTTTAAGATGCTAGCCATACTTTGGTGATGTTACGGTTTTTGTCCTCTTATGTTTTATAATTTATTACAATCTGCTATACCTTTGATATCCTAGTACTTATTTTTTAAATAAATAATGATAAAATATTTGGTTAGAGTATGTAGAGATATCACAAATTTACAATAGAATTCTCCTTTTAGTATTTTTGTTCTTTTAAGCTACTATAAATGAAGAGAAACATTTTCCTGGGCCAGCTTCCAATCTGGAATAACATCTGCGTTCAGCTGTCATATTCCTCAGTCTCCTTCTTATTGAATCAGATCTTTAGTCTTTCTTTGCCTTTGACTCTTAAAAAGAACAGGCCAGTCATTTTGCAGAATGATCCTAAGTTTACTCGTGATTTGATTTCAGTTATGAATTTTGGGCGAGAATGTCATAAAATTGTTACCTTGTCTGTCTCAATGCATCATATTAGGAAGCTTATATGATGCTAATTTTATCTGTTACTGAAGATATTAACTTTTATGATTTTGATTCTACACTGCCACATATTTGTAGTAAGAAAAAACAAAATACCAATTTCACTTAAGAATGTCCTCAATGAAGCAGTAAAAATTAATTTTATTAAATCTTGACTATGTGAGTACATGACTTTTAAATATTCTGTGTTACAAAATGGGAAGAATGCAAAAGCACATCTGCTATATACTTAAATATGATGGTGGTTGTGGAAAAAGTGCTTATGTGCCTTTTTTCTAATATAAAACATTTTCACATGAAATCCCAATTGACAGACAAACTACAGTCATTAATACACGGGTATTGGCTAGACATTTTCCAAGAAAAGCACTAAGGCTACCAGTTCAAGAAAAACAATTGACAATATTTGCTACCAATGATAATATTCAAATAAAAATTTGAATTTTGGAAAATTTGTGTCTGCCGCCTTCAGTTTGAGATCTTTCCAATACTTAAAGGCTTTTTTGATGAGACTGTTAGAGATATTAACAAATATGAATTTTTGATATTTTATAGTGAAATGAACCATCATTTTGAACATCTGTATAATTCAGCAAACCTATATTTTTAAATGACCAAAGCATGATATGACAAAATTGTGCATAAATAAAAGATCCATTCAAACATGCAAGATAGGCCAATAGAGTATCACATAGCGACTTATGAAAACTTCATTGATATGGTTTTAGATTCCATATTGCAGATGACCTTTATGAAACTACCATTGTTGAATTCTGGTGTAGTACTAAAGAATATCTACCATTATCTAAAACAGCAATTAAAACACTTCTTTATTTTCCAACCACGTATCTGTGTTAGTGAGTCTGGATTTTTTTTTTATACATTAAAACAAAACAACAGATCACATTAATTTAAATGTAGTAGTAGATTCGAGAAGCGGGCTGAGGAACACCCAACCCAGGAAGGGCTGAGGGGTATTCTTCTTCCAATCTGAGACCGCAAAGGAAGAATAGACTTATCGTCAGTGGTTTGGGAGAAGGGAGAAAGGAATGAGCAGATACAGGAAGACACACCAGTTCTATCCTTTAAGTGTAAGCTGTTTCTACCAAACTCTTTTCTTCTTTCATTCTTATCAATTTTGAAGGCTGTGTCACACTCAGAATTTTTCACTATGCAGAGAAGGCATTTTTAGAAGAGTTAATCTAAACCTCCTATCCTCTCCATAATTTAAGTAAGACCTATCTTGGAATTCTCTGTAACAGACCATGAAAAATGAAGAGTAATCCAAATTTTCTGTGCTTCTACAGTACAATTTTTATTCCAACATTATAATTACTTAGTACACTGTTATCATTAGCTATATAGTGTCTTTTTACCTTTATGCTGTTACACAAGTACATAATGAGGATTTACAAGAAATCTTGAACATATACAAAATATATAAGAAAATTTTTAATATGCTTGGTGTGTCTGCATGTTTTTTTAAATTAGAAAATCAGCATATATTTAGTGCTTCCCAACTCTGAAATGGGCAATTTCTTAGAAACACAAACATGGGGAAGAATAACAACAAATGTAATCCCACCCTCTCCTGAAACATAATTAATGCCACCTCATGTGACAGAAATAACTAGTGCCATCCAATAGAAAAAGAAGTGGAAAGTACTTGTCATTTCTTAACCATTATCTCCAGCTGTAGCTGCCTCTGGAAAGGAAAAATCTCATTATAATTTTAAAATTCAATTTTCATTTTATTTCTGTTTAATGACACTTGAATGAGAAAAAAGTATTCAAGAAACAAAAACCCAAGAAATAAAAAACAAAATCAAACATTTCAAAGATATTGTGTAACAGTGTATTTTCTCAAGATGTTCTTGTGAATGCTTGGTTCCATTAAAGAGACCAACAAAAAGTGGGAGGGGGAGAATTAGATTAGACAACTGGATAATAACCATAAGAGCACCCTTTTTAACAACTGCTGTTTATCTTGAAATCTAAAACAATATAATGGAATGTTTTTGACCATAAAAGTCACTCAAGATCCAAAGTTATAAATGTCACAATTTGCATAAAAGCTCAACTTGAAAGATTTAGTACTGTGTACAAATGAAGACAAAAATAAGCACAAACATAAGAGTTGCATTTTAATATAGGTATCCATTATCTAATGTTTATATAATGGAAGCCAAATGACTTCATTATTATCTGTGCTATTACACTGAATACCAAATGAACTCATCATACAGGCATACGTCCTTTAAAAACTATTACAGCCCCATCAATGACAAGGGAAACATATATATGCAAACTTCTTTAGATGACTAATTTGATTTTTGTGTTAACTGCTAATGTATTATTAATCAACAGTTCATTATACTTTTAGATAACCTTAGTTTATTTGTGCTTTATTTGTACACAACTCATTTCTGTAATCTCTTCCTCTATAAAATTTTATTCCTGTTTAAACAATATTATCCTTCGGTAATGAATACATATATGCAAAAATCAGATTAAAGAATATGAAGCCTGCTAAATTATTTGGTTATATCAAAATCTTAATATGTACAATCAGTTTGGCACAAAGTTGTTTGTCCTATTAACTCGCCATTTTCAAAATAAAATGATGGGGCTCTGGCTTTGATTCATATCAAAACAGCTCCCTGAACATACTGAGTTTATCTTTTCAGTTTTTATTATTCTGAATTGGTCTTATGGATGGAAATTTAATTTGCTTGGTACATAACGTGTTGTTTTGATTTGCTAGGCCATACCCAAAATGAAATACTTAGAAGTATATTTAAGTGAGATGATATATGAAAAAGAAATCAATAGTGAGTCAAACATTGTGAAGTTGTTTTTAAAAATCAGAATGAAAACACATCTTTACAAGCAGGTAAATGAAAGATGTTAATGCTTATGAGAAACAGCATATTTGTTATAAGAAAATCTAGAATTCAAGCAACCTGGTGTTATTATGGAAAGACCAACTAGCAGTAAAGGAAATTGACAATGGTTTTTGATTCTTCATGAGGCAATCAGAGATAATTACTGGAATTCCACACATTTGTCTATAAGAATTATTCATTTAAAATCTCTGACTAATTTAGAATTTGTTTTGGTATTGTTTTGATGTATTATAAACTCTTAAGTCTTTCTAACAACATGAAAGATTACTGAAACATATAAGATTAGTCTTCTTAAATATGGTAATTTTAGCAATAAATTGCTTCACACCATCAACTTAGAGCAATGTTTCCCAAACCTTTACATGTCATTACACAGATAAGACATAAAAACATTTATTCAACATATTGAGTGACAGAGAGGGGTGCTCATGGACAATGGAAACAAGCCGAGGGACTTCGATCACTAATGGCTATGGCACGCGGAACTCATTCTCAGCACCAGCTAGAAAATTCTGCCATAGAAATAGACTTGATATCATACAAAGTAACTCTTACATTGCATCAAGAGACAAATGACATATTAGTTAAATGTACTTCCATAAGAAATTACAGAGTGGAGTCAAATGAATGCATCTTATGAAAACATTTTAATAGATACCAGCTTATATTTACGTAATGCTTGATAAAAGTAGGCACTGCTCCAAGATCTTTATTTGTATTAAATCATTTAATGCTTATTATAACCCTATGAGGTTGGAGCTATTATCTCCATTCTATAGGCAAGGAAACTAGAGCCTAGAGAAGTAATTTGTCCATGAGCACAGGGCTAAAAGTGAGGCAGGGTTTCAAACCCAGACAGCCTGATTCCAGAACTTAAATTCGTTACCATTGGCCTTCTTGTTATTTTTTAATTCCCCAATAAGAAGAGTCAAAGTTAATATCAAGTAATTTATAATCTTTTGAATTCTAAAGGGTATCTTAAAAGATTTGTTGACCTGAAAATTTACAAAATATATTTATATACATAACCTTTAATTCTCCTCTTGCTACAGGAACACAAGCACATCCTTAATTAACCAAAAGAAAATAATATTGATCCGATACTTAATATAAGAAAAAAATTGACTTACTAAAATTGGTTTCTCATATTCCTAACTGATAATCATTGTCCACTTATATAATGTTTATACAATTATTTTTCTGTAGGTTTTACAAACTATACTTGTTCCTACATAAAGTTTTATTTTTATAAGAACGATATTATAAATAGAATATTGGAGAGTACTTTTTCTTAAATTTGGTATCATATTCTATTGGAACTATATATTTTTACAAGCTAGTCAGCCATTCACTATATTCTAAACATTTTCTTACATAAAATGTACTTTTATGGGGATGCTCCTGGCAAGACTATGAATGTAACAGATGTTTCAAAAGTTCAGTTAAAATAATCCCAACATTTAGCAGTATTTTCAGTAAAAACTTCTCGCAATTATTATTTATTTTGCAACTAGCAAGGATTAGAATAAGTAGAATGTTTGGCGGTGAACCTTGTTCTATTTTTAACAGCTTCTCTCCTCCCAAATATAGCCTTAACAAGGATATACATATTTCAGTTTGAAGCAAGGTGATTTCCCTATGGTTAAGCCCTAATCATTGTAAACTTCTGCCTAATATTCAGCAGTCAAGAAAAGGCATTTTTTTCTCTTCTGGGAAGATAGACTTTTATGTACCTCATTCATGGAATTTGATTTCATGTATGGATTATCCACTCAAAATAATAAATAAATGCCTTGTTGACTCAGAAAAAATAAAACAAATCTGAAAGAAATAAATCTACATTCTAACAAGTTTACCGCTATACCCCACCAAATCATTGGCAGCACTGATGTCTACAGATTGTTTTGAAAGTCTTGGATGCCACCAGATGGTGCTCTTACAGAGCCAAACAAAGTGCTCACTACGAAAAAAAAAAGTAATAACTTTTTAGACTAGTGAAATCATTATGCTTCTCTCATATATTCAGAATCCTGTGATGTCCAATAATCTATGACTGAAATCATACTTCAGAGCCTGCAAATTTTGGACACTAATGAATTTTTAAAACTGTAGTGAAAATATACTTAAAAAATCAAAATGGCAAAAAATTGAACATATAATTGGTTTTAAATTAGCTGTACTCTTGAGAAAGAGACATAAATTTCTCTAGATAGCCTGATCAACAGTAAGAGCTCAAAATGTTAAATATTATTGTTATTGTTAAAAGTAGTATTAACTAATATGTGTATAGCAATTTATCATAATGTTAAATTTACCAGATGCCCACTAGAAACTATGCCACATATGCATATATGTGCATATATCTAAAAGAATATTTATTATTAGAAACAAAATTCATACTATGTAGACTTGAAATGCATTCATCGTAAATAAGAACTACCAAAACATTGAGTTGCTGTGTTCACCTAAAACATTGTTTGATGACAACAGTATATCTAGTTGAAACAGGGACATAAACTTGAGGAAAATATATATGATTGGGAAAAAAATAGAAATCCTTTGATTATTTACTAACCTGAAGCACAGAGAAACATAAGAGGCGTAAGATTTGTTAGGCATCCCTCTTTTAAGATCCAGGATGAGAGTGTCACCATATTTTCTTTCAAAACCAACCTTAGTATTGGTACTTTCCCCGAAAATTTTTCAAAATCAGTACATGCACTATCTTTGCTTTAACAAGTTTCACAGATTCCTTCCTCCGACAATTTATCTTTGAGTTTTGTGTAACACCTCGCATCCATAAAACAGTAAAGATGGAGACCAGCCCTTAACAACTGCCTGTGTTTACATTCTGCCTCGTCCACATAACTGTGAGATCTTAGGCGAGCTTTTAAATCTCTCTAAGCCTTAGATTTCTCCTCTATTAGATGGCATAATTAAATAGTACCTGTGTTATAGTGTTATTGTTTTTATTTTTGCTTGAATATTAAATGAATGGGTGCACACACACGTATATGTATGTATCTTGAACAGTGTTTAGCATATAATCTGTGGTTTTAAATGTTAGCTATCATCATCATCATTATGGTTGCTGTTACTAATGGGTCCATGACAAAACAGTAAAATAAAGACAAGTTTTAGTTTAAGGAATTCTGTCATTGTCATTATAGCGTTTGAACAACAGAAGTAAATATCTTATCAATATCAGATAAGTAAATATCATGATAATACGAGATAGAAGTTTTGTTTCATTTTTTATATTTTTATGCAAAAGGGTTATGAGCTCTCATAAAACACTTAATATCTTAGAATATAGAAGAAAACGTGAATGTACATTCCCACCATCTCCTTTAAATTCATTTTCATGTCCAGAGATAATTACAGTTACCATTTTTAATGTTATTTTTAATGGTCTTTCTTGGACGACTAAAAAATTGGCAGGCCTTCTGGTTCGTGAAAACCAAAAGTTTGAGGATCTCTAATAGATTCTTCCCTTAAACATAGGCAGGGCTGCTCTTTGTCTTTTCTAGACTAATAATAAATCTTTTAATATTAGCTAGTTAAGGGGAGCTCATATTTTCCTTTAACACATGCCACTATCTGCCCACTATTTTTTCAGGAATTCTCTTACATTCAGTCCAAAATGTTTATTGGCGTTAACCATCTCTCTCTTTATTCCTGATTTTAGATAGATGATAGATATCACAATGCTATGCTATATACTTATTATAAATTACCCAAGAACAAGCAAAATTCAAACCATTGAAATAAATTGTTAGGAATATTAAAATTTTATTTATACAATGTTTGTTTAAAGTTATATCCTAGATGCAAATATTACTACATTTCCTCAAGATCTCAGTTTCTTTGTGTTTTTTAACAGTGTCAGTAGGAAAAAATGTAATTAGCAAATACTCCTTCATTTGCTGACAATAAACTCAAAGATAGCCTTTCTTTAAATTGCAATCTCCCTCCTAAAAGATATTTGCTAAAATGTCACTGTCTGGGTAGTTAAACGTTACAGAAAACCCTAGAGCTTTATTAAAGCCTATAGTTTTAAACCTCTTTTCTTATCCAAAGTATTAACAAAATGGTTAAGAATTAGAGTAAGTGACTAGCTTGTATTTTTTCTTCCTATTTATTTATTTATTTATTGGTTTTCTCCAGTGGAGGTGATAATAAGCAAATGGCAGGAAGCCAGAGATGTGTTAATGTGAAGGAAATAGGAGATGCTAATGCCCAAATGGTAAAGAAAAAGAGGTTAATAAATAAATGGTAAATAAAAAGATGGTGAATAAACAATACCTAAAAGATTGGAATATGTGCAAATACAGAATGAAATAGCATTTTAATATACAGAAATTAGGATATTATGGAGCTTTAACTATTAAAAACAATTTGTCTATGAATTTTGTGTTGTAATAAGCTAAATTACAAAGCTTCCCAAAACATTCCTCCCTTCTGCTCGTATTGTTGTCCTTTATTTTCCTAAAAGATGGTCCCTGATTTGAGGTTCCACTCTAGTTTTCTCTTCCCCCATGTCGCCTTCCTATGTTTATCTTCCCCCCAACCCTTCTGTGTGTAAACTATAGTCCATCTTTTCAATGAAGAATTCCTTAATTATCCCAACCATCTATCCTCCACTCTTTTGAATAGTTACAGCATCTACATGTATATAATACAATTTCTTTTCTTTGCTGTTACTTCAGGTCTGTCAGTCTTTGCTTCCCAGAACACCCATCACTTAAGGACTTAAGGACAGGAGACATGACTATACTGTTTCCTTATCTACACCTCGCTGCCCTCCCCCGCCCTGACTATTCAGTGAAGGCTATATAGTAGATAAGTTAAAATGCATACCATGATGGACCTCAGTATCATAAACACTGATTTTATATATGTCTCAATATGTTCAAGATATTTTACCACCCAAACTTCAGGAGCTATACGGACATAGGGGGAAAATTATATTAGGTCTCTCCATATAATTGGTAAAGAAGATAACTTGCTCATGTTATTTTGTAGTTAATTTTGACAACTGTTAAACTGGATTCAGCCTTTAAAAATTTTTTCTCCTTAATGAGGCATGTATTAGAAGCTACAAAGATGAACCTAAAATCACATGATTGCCAGTTTGGGTGAGCCCTGCTGGAGGATATCTCAAGGTTCCCACTGAATTGCTTCATTTGCCTCAGGACACTGTATATTCTGCTGGAACGGGAAGCTGTTGCTCCAACTTGCAAGCATCAAAAATTCAGACTCATTAGTCTTTCTGGAACATGATTAAGAAAGATTGGACTAGTAGGAGAATGGAAGCACAAATGAAGAAAAGGACATATTTTTCTCTTCCCCTCAGTAAGTCCCTTTCCTCTTGAAACCTCCAAACTCCCACACATACCATCTCCTCCAACACTGACACTACTATCACCACTGCCATGAGCAATGTCTCTGTTGCTTGAGCTGAGATGTTACTCTTCAGACTAGGAACCTCGAGTTTCTAGAAAACAGAAGAGACAGGATGTGTATTAAATGTTGGAAATCCATTCCCATCCAAAATGTATCTGTCTTTCTTTGTGATGCAAAGTACAGACTCTAAGTCATTATGGATTTGCTTTGCTTGTTGTAAATTAGAGAAAAAAATCATTACTAAATATTAATATACTGAATTTTCTAACTAGACTTCCTTATCTCACACATTTGTGTTGCTCATTGTGTTTTCTTCTGAAATCATTTTAAAAACATATTCTAAGTAGTCTAGGACCTATTCCTCAAATCTCTTAATGGTCAGATTGAATGTTACGGACTGTTTAGAATATAATAACTATCTTATACTTTATATTATTTTTTCATTATTTAAGCAAAAAATGTAGTATGTCTTTTACCTAGTTTGCTGATTATTCTCCCTTCAAATTTCTTCAATGAAGACATAATTTCCTCTTACAGCACTGACTATATATTCAAAGTCATCAGGAAAACAAAATAAATTAAAGGATATGATCTATTTAAGTCATTCCTATAATTAGGTTCAAAAATATTAGAAAATGCATTTTGTTCTGGAATTAGTCAATCAACTGAACCAACGAGTATGTGTCAATAGGGCTAACAGAAGGCAAAACGAGGCTGCTTTGAAAGTTCTTCACGGGTCCACATATCTTTCCCATTTTTCTTTTCTTCGTGTCTCTTTGTACCCACATCAATAACTTGGCACACTTGACTGTTGCAAGTCTTTTGTTAAGTCCATGTTTCTTCAACAAGTGCTAACAGCAAATCACATATTAGGCAATCTTGTAGGATCTAAGAGGGAATGCCAAATGAGTTAAACCTAGTCCTTTCCCCCATGTATTTTCTCCTTAACTTTGTGGAGTAAAACACATTACACAAACACAAACATACACACTCACACAAAAACACGTTGGAAAACACTCACAATTTAACATCAGGAAAGCAAACATAAGCTTTGAATGTTTCATGGAAGGAGAGTTATTTCTGACTGGAATTATTTGCTAGATTGCATATACTATGTGTATATTCTGCATCATTTTGAAAGTGGTTTTTTTTCCCATAAATTGAATAATTTGAATTTTAGTAAGGCATATTTGCAGAGATTAGTAATAAATCAATGTTTAGCTAGAAAATTATTTTATGGTAGAAAATTTAAAAGGAAGAGAATGTTTGACAACTCATATACCGCAAATAGGTCTGTTTTGCTGTTTGATGAAAAGACGTTCACACCAGTTTATTGTCAACTGGGGAAAGTCAAATGGTAACCGTAGAAGGTCCCCAAAGTTTGATATTATTTCAAATGTGTAGTTTCAGAAACTTTATTTTTTTCTCAAAGATCAGAAAATATTTTTCTCAAAGGAACAAGTTAATTTACTCATACAGACTGATACATAGGCAAAAAAGGGCAAAAAAAGATGTAAATATAAGTCATAACAATATTTATTATTGCATCACTTTCCACCATTTAATCCTGTGTTTTACCTATTTCCAAGGAGATTTCTGTCTTTGTACACAACCTTTCCAGCTCCCCCACCTTACAAGGTAGATAGCTTGCATCCTGAAATTTTGTGATGGATGCTCAGAAAATTAGGGTGAAGAGACTGAACTAGAAAATCAGAGTTGAATGTTTTATTAGAAACAAACCAGATTTATTTACAAGAGTGAAGAACTACTTAGGCTAAATGAATGAGGAAAAGAGAAAAATCAGGACCTTGTAATCTTAAAGTTTGGAGAGAGATTTTGACAATACTGAGAGTAATAGGTCAAGAAAAAGACTTTGGGGCATATCGAGGTTTGGAAAGTTTTATACCATGATTTAGATGGTCCCTAATGTCCTTTGAGAAATGCAAGCAAGTGATCGGAAAAATCAGAAGTATTTATATGACCTTGGATGGCAGGGCTGTACTTCTTTTAATGTTCTTCTGTAATATCAAGTTTATGCTAGACACTAGCCCCGTAGGATCCGGATATTACTATGATTACATATAAAAATTAGTGCAATTTATAATGTAATTTATGCATCTCAAGTTGAACTGATAATTACATTCCCTGACCAACAAGTTCTTTCCTAGATAAATGGCACTATATTGGTAGCAAATTATCCGGAAGTATGCCTTTGGAATTTTAAAAAATGATAGTTGATATTATAAGCTGTATCGGGATTCTCCTTTATTTCTTCTTACTTTAAGCACAGAAATTTAGTAAACTTCAGAATTTAATAGTTTTGCTATGAACTATACTACCACCCCATTACTCTTTGGATTGCCAAATATTTCATATGCACCTTTATCAAAATAATTTATTGAAGAAATAGCTAAAGTATTAAACACTCACTTTACGGATAGAAGAAACTGAGAAAACGAATATTATTGTTTTTCCTAACCTGCTATGATACTTGCAGACTACAAAACATAGCCATCTGATTTTTAAAATTATTTTCCTCCTCAGTTAAAAATATGAATAAAGGGCATTGCCCTTCGAAGGCACCATTTCCGGTCCCCTTAGATACTCAGTTGTGACAATTAGCTTCTTTGGTGATACCTGAGCCTATTTCCTAAGGTACATAAAGACTCTAAATAAACGCACAAACACTTAGGTCTACACACAAGTCTATTCAATCTCAATTAAAGACTTAATAAACTGAGAAAGTTCAAATGGATAAAAAACATATTTTTTAAATTGAAGATAAAATTCTCACGGTCTACCTATTGCACTGGTTCTTTCTGCTTGACTCATTATTATATGAATTTTTAGCTATTTTCAGGAAAAAAAAAAACCTGGGCAATTGCATTATTACCAGCAATCTCTGAAAGTGAGTCAAGATTAGAATTCTGCATGTGAATTATAATCCATTTATAGATCGATCAATTGATGGATCTATCCCAATCCACAGTAATAACTCGTTTGGTTTTGTCCTATTCCAAGCATAAATTGTTTCCCTTCTGATTCAGTCAAGTCAAAAACAATATTTAGGAGTTAATACATCTATTTTCGGTGATATATAACCATACTGACATGAATTACAAGTAAATTGGCAAAGATAGAGATGCCTAAAGAAACTACTTCTAAGTTCTGATGTTTCATTTCACTAAAATAAGCACTTTTAAAATAATAAAATTGGTTGGGAGAGACACCAATGAAGTGACAAAGCTTTGCATTATGTATATATAGGCAAGGTAATATTTCTATGACTTTACTGAAAATATTTATAGAACAATTAAAGAGAAATACAAGAAAGAAGGAAAGTAAATCAGATAAGTGTTTCATTCAGTGCAATCTTAAGACAATCAAATCATTCCTTTAGAAGTTTACTCATGATGACTTCCTGCATTATTTTACATCGACTTTCCCTCTTGTTTCACGTACAAGCAACTCAACTTTACAGAAAGGTGGTCACAGCCAGCCATCAGCTAAGAAATGAAAAATTGCAATAACTGTATTTTCAGCCATAATTCACAGGTTATAAACCTGATGAGAATTTCTTTCCTCTGTGTGGACTTTTAAGGATGATGCATTCCACAAAGCGTGTTGCTCTCACTTTTTTTCTGAAGATCACTGAATGCTTGAGAGGCAGATGATGTTACAGGCGATGCTGCAAACCTCCACTGGATTAACAACTCTGGATTTCATCAGCAATCTGTTGATACAGACCGACTTCCACATCATTTTTTTTTTCTCCTTTGATTGGGAAATATTATCTTTAATGGTTGAATAAATTTCTCTCCACACATTGACTAATAGTAAATCTTTTTAGATCTCATTCAGCTTTATCGTTCCCTCTGGCAGTTCAGTTGTTGGTTCAGATTTATTGAGGTCCGACAGAATGCAATTGAAATCTCCCTTGGAAATAAAGTTCTTGGCATGAAGAAAAAAAATCCATAAAAAGCCTCATCCTTAGGACAGCAACTTTTATAATGCAGAAGTGATCTGAATAGCTCTCAGACGTTGGCCTTGGATAACAGTTCAGACTGCATTATTGGGTATGAACCTTGAATTCTCCGAGTCTCTTCGCTTGCTATTTCTCTCTCTTTTACTAGCACACACACACGTATTCCAGTCTTGCTTGCTTGCCATACAAAAGAGAATCCAATCTTAAACTAGATATAAAACAATCTCTCTTGTGTTTCTTCCTTCCATAACTCAACAAAGCAATATCCAGGAAACTGGATATTGTAATATCATTAATCTATTGTTAAGAATTTTAGAGTACTTTATTCATGTTCCATTTATTCTCATATATGTTTTGGAATGTTTCCTTGAGATTAAGTATGAATGGGGAGGCACCAAAATTATTCAAATAATAACATTATAAAAAAATCTCACTAGTCTCTTAAAACAATTAATAGTTTATTTCTTTTATTTTACATGACTGTTATACAACGAGACCTTAAAGATGAAGGACTTCACTGTGGCATAGCCTTTCTCTGGGATGAAATTAAAGACAACGTGGTGTAGCAATGAGCAATATGCAAGGAGCACAGATTCTAAAATAATACATACCTGGATACGAGTCTCAGCTCTGATTGTATCAATTTCCTTAGATAATGTAGATTTTGTTGGTTTTGTTTTTTATTAATTTTTTTTTAAATTCCCAAAGGCAATCTCATCTAAGACTCCAAAACGTACAACTCTATGGATACTACTCTTGTGATTGGAGCTGTGCTGGTAGAGAATGGGTTTGGGGTATCTGCTTTCCTGACACACCCTGTATTCACATTACCATATATAACAAATTTCCTATTGCAGAACGAGAATCCACTATTGTTAGCATAGGAGAAAGGATTTCTGAAGGGGTGTAGACATATTTTAATTGAGAAAAATGAAAAAGACTCTAGGCTGAGATTTCAGAATCAGCTCTTATCATTATGCTACAGAACCATCTCATCAAGAGAACTTACTTCCTCCTTATGAAAACGTTCTGAATCATGGTTCTTAACCTTTGTTTGATGAATCTCCAAAAGAGTTTTGGGGAGAATTCAGAGTGCCTGAGATGTTGGCTGGGAAAAACAATTACATATTTATTTTTATTAACCTCTGCAATTATAAAAGTAGGCAATAGTATTAGCACCACCTGTGACTTTGACAATTAAAATGCGGAGATATTTTACATCACTATAGTTTTTGCAGATTTATAGAGATACTATTTACCTTTATTACTATTTCAAGATTTTAGTAAGTATTAGACATATAGTTTGATCATGTCATTTCTTTATAAAACACAAATATATTATGATATCATAAACTTTTAAAAATATTTTGCTGCTGTATTTCTGTTTCCTTTGTAATCTTATATATTTATTTATTTACTTTTATATACATATTACTTTTTAGAGCAGTTGTAGGTTCACAGCAAAATTCAGCAGATAGTATAGAGAGTGCTCATATACTCCCTGGCCTCACACACACATAGCCTCTCCCACTACCAACATCCTGCACCAGCATGGTACATTTCTTCCCTATGCCGACAAGTCACTATCACCCCAAGACCACAGTTTATATTAGGGTTCACTCTTGGAACTATACATTCTATGGGTTTTGACAAACGTATAATGAAATGTATTCACAACTGTATCATATAGAATAGTGTCACTGCCCTAAAAATCCTCTGTTCTCTATCTATTCATTCCTCCCTCCACTCCTAACCTCTGGCAACCACTAATCTTTTTTATTGTCTCCATGGTTTGTCTTTTCCAGAATGTCATATGGTTGGAATCATATAGTATGTAGCCTTTCTATATTTGCTTCTATCACTTAGTAATAAGCATTTAAGTCTTCTCTATGTCTTCTTATTATTTAATAGCTCATTTCTTTTTAGCTCTAGTAATGTTCCATTGTCTGGTTGTACCAAAGTTTATTTATACTTCACTTTCTGAAGACATCTTGGTTGCTTCCAAGTTTTGCATCTGCGTGCAAGATTTTGGACATATGTTTCAATTCCTTTGAGTAAATATCATACAGTGTGATTACTGGATCATATAGTAAAAGAATGTTTAGTTTTGTAAGAAATTGCCAAACTGACTTTCAAAGTAGCTGTATCACTTTACATTCCCCTCAGCAATGAATAAGTGTTCCTGTTGCTCCATATCCTTGCCAGCATTTGTTGTTTTCAATATTTTGGCTTTTTTGCCACTTTAATAGTTGTGTTGTGATATCTCATTGTCGTTTTAACTCCAACTTCTTAATGACATATGATGTTCAGCATGTTTTCCTATGCTTATTTGCTATGTTTATATCTTCTTTCTGGAGGTGTCTGTTTGAGTATTTTGCCCATTTTTTAAATCAGGTTGTTTATTTTCTTATTATTGCGTTTTGAGTCCTTTGTATATTTTGGATAACAGTCCTTTATCACAGATAGCTTTTGCAAATATTTTTTCCCAGTCTGTGGCTTGTCTTCTTATTCCCTTCACAGTGACTTTCTCATACAGTGCATTTTTTTTTTTTTTTTGGTGAGGAAGATAGGCCCTGAGCTAACATCTGTTGCCAATCTTCCTCTTTTTGCTTGAGGAAGATTGTCCCTGAGCTAACATCTGTGTCAATTTTCCTTTATTTTATATGTGGGGTGCTGCCACAGCATGACTTGATGAGCAGTGTATGGGTAGGTCTGCACCTGGGATCTGAACCCATGAGCCCTGGGTCACTGAAGTGGAGCATGTGAACTTAACCACTAGGCCACCAGGCCGGCCCCCAGACAGAAGTTTTTAACTCTAATGAAGTCCAGCTTATCAATTATTTCTTTCATGGAACATGCCTTTCGTATTATATCTGAAAAGTCATTGTTATACCCAAGGTCATTTAGGTTTCCTTCTAGGATTTTTATAGTTTTCTGTTTTACATTTAGGTCTATGATCCATTTTGAGTTAATTTTTGTGAAGGGTATCTCGTCTGGATTTACTTTTTTGCATGTGGATGTTAGTTGTTCTAGCACCATTTGCTGAAAAGACTATCGTTTCTCTATTGTATTACCTTTGCTCGTTTGTCAAAGATCAGTTGACTATATTTATGTGGGTCTATTTCTGGGCTATTTTCCATTGATCCATTGTCTCTTCTTTTACCATACCACACTGTCCTGATTGCTGAAGCTTTATAGTAAGTCTTTAAGTTGAGTAATGCAAGTCATCCAACTTTGTCCTTCAATATTGTGTTGGCTATTCTGGGCCTTTTGCCTTTCCAGATAAACTTTAGAAGCAGTTTGTTGGTATTCACAAAATAACTTATTGAGATTTTTATTGGGATTTTATGGAATTTGTAGATCAAATTGGGAAGAACTGACATCTTAATGATATTGAGTCTTCCTGTTCATGAACATAAAACCTCTCTCCATTTATTTAGCTCTTCTTTGATCTCTTTCATTAGAGTTTTGTAGTTTTCCTCACATAGATCTTGTACATATTTTGTTAGATTTATACCTAAGCATTTCACTTTTTTGGATGCTACATAAACGGTAATGTGTTTTTAATTTCAAGTTCTACTTGTTCATTCCTGGTACATATGAAAGCAATTTACTTTAGTATATTAACCCTGTATCCTAAAACCTTGCTATTATCACTTTTTAGTTCCAAGAGTTTTTTTTGTTGATCCTTGATTTCCTACATAGGCAATCTGAAAAAACGAAAGTTTCATTTTTTTCCCTTCCCAATAGGCATACATTTTCTTTTCTTGTTTTGTCTTATTGCATTAGCTAAGACTTCCACTATGACTATATATTTATTTTATATTTTGAAAAACATTATTCTGAGATGGCATCTGTAGGCTTTATCAGATTTTCAGTGGTCCTTGGCAAGTACTCAGACACAAGATGAGAATTACCATTCTAAAAAAGGAAAATACTGCTAGAGGCCGAACCACTAGCCCCTGTCATGATCCAAGCCAGTAAAATTGCCCAAACAAATGCTCTTTTAAGTTAGGTATTTAAGTTAGTGCAACCGATTAAATCTAAATCATGTAAGCACTGTGGTTACAAAGGAAAAATAAGAATTGTAGAATTATTTTGTTTGTTTTGTTTTTCTTCTAGGTGCATGATTTCCAAATTGTGTGTCAAATCATCTCAGAGCACTGCAGGAAACTTAGAAAGCTATCTTAATATTTTAGATTCTCTAGGAAAACTCAGTGATGCTCAACATCCATCAGTCGTTGTGTGAATGCTAACTCCAGATAGTTCACAGTTTCAACATTAGAACACACTGCCTTCCTTTAGATGACATCATATCTTTACAAAGTTGGATTTTCAGAGATAGTTGTAAGAAAAAGCAATTACTAAGCAAAAATCAATGTAAAACAGAAACAAGGGTGGTGGTGAATAATCTGAGTCTAAGCTTTAAGAAATCATATAGTGCCAAGAGACATCCACGTCATCTTAGTGAGAGGATGTGGCTATTTAAAAATTAAATTAAAATACTATTAATCTTTTCATTTTGTGTATTATTTTATCAAACAACTACTAAATTGTTAGGACAAATATTTAACAGGTTGTTTATACTTGTCTTCTTAATAAAAGGAACTTTAAAGAGTATGATTACCTATCTTTTAATCATCTTTTTTAAAGATTGGCACCTAAGCTAACAACTGTTGCCAATCTTTTTTTTTTTTTTTTTTTTTAAAGATTTAATTTTTTTTTTTTCCTTTTTCTCCCCAAAGCACCCCCGGTACATAGTTGTGTATTCTTCATTGTGGGTTCTTCTAGTTGTGGCATGTGGGACGCTGCCCCAGCGTGGTCCGATGAGCAGTGCCATGTCCACGCCCAGGATTCGAACCAACGAAACACTGGGCCGCCTGCAGCAGAGCGCGCGAACTTAACCACTCGGCCACGGGGCCAGCCCCTGCCAATCTTTTTTTTTTTTTCCTACTTTCTTCTCCCCAAATCCTCCAAGTATAAAGTTGTATATTCTTTTAGTTGTGGGTCCTTCTAGTTGTGCTATGCGGGACGCCGCCCCACCGTGGCCTGATGAGCGGTGCCATGTCCGCACCCAGGATCCGAACCGGCAAAACCCTGGGCCATCGAAGCAGAGCCTGCAAACTTAACCACTGGGCCACAGGGCCGGCCCCTTAATCATCTTTTACCTATTTACTTATTACCTAGGAGCACTGTGAAAAATTTCTGAGACACTAATGTCCCTGCAAACTGAGAGAGTTCAGGAATATTTGTCTTAGATTTTATATTGGAAAAGTAAAATTGGCACTATGGGAAACTATTACAAATTGGAAAATCAATACAAGGACTTCAGGTGGCATATTTTCTTTATAGGTGTCATAACTTTATTTAAGCTATTTCCATGGAACACGGGGATATGCACAATATAGTTGTAAAACTATGGGTTTTCTAGGGAGCAACTAAATTTTTCTAAGGTGCCATTATATTGTAGACAAAATCTTTTGGAGGCAGTGAAGATTAAAGGGAGAAAAATGTAATGGTAAGAAAAATAGCCAGTTGCCTATTGCAATTACTGGTTTGAAAAATTATGAGAAGGTAAACTAAGGCAGTTTGGTAGGTGTAGAAAGGAAGGACAGATGAGACATTTTTGAACTGGATGACAAAGTTTAATCTGGTGTAGAGAATGAAGGAAAAAATGAATGTCCCACTATTTCTAGCTTTAATGACGGGGTCAACAATGATTTGATACTATCAGCTCAGTTGCCACTAGAACTTGGTATGGGAGAATTTCTGACAAAACTTTAAGCTTACAAATTTATAATTCCTGAGGAGATGCATTTGGAGATGTCCTGCAGGTAGTAAGTAGGTGGAAATTAACACTCGGTGAAATTCTGAGCGTGAATGAGGAAGCAGAAGCAGTCCTGAAACAATGTGGCTTTCCAACAATAAGGGGCGAAAAGAAACAGCTAAAGAGACCGAAAATGTTTGGAGAAGGATGTAGAACACCTGCAAATAATATCATGGAAACTAAGGGGGGAGAATTGTACAGATGGAATATATCTTCCTTGTTAATTTTTTATAGAGATTTTTATTTTATTTCCACAAAGTAGGCATATTATTCACTCTATCTCTTTATTTCTAAATGAATCTGATAAAGTGAAAGATCACATAAAGTAGAATTGAACAAGCTTTGAAATGATGAGCTGGAGTCCCAGCTCCACAATTCATCAAGTGTGTGACCATGGCAAGGCACTTAGCTTATCTGAAGGTATGTAAAATTAAAATAATAGCTTTTACTTCCTGAGGCTGGCACATATCATTGTAAAGATTTAACAGTATTTAAATTGTTCTATTTTTCATATGATAAGTTAGCAAATTCCAGTTAATATATACTTTTTCTTTTCATATAATTTTTCAAAATTAAGATAATCTTCTCTTTTTGCTAAGATTTTGTTTACCATCATCCCTGAGTTCTAGCTAATTCCTATAATCACCCAGAGTTAGCTATTGTTTTCTTACTTTTATAAACAGCACATGATTCTATCCTATATCTTCTTAATTTATCTCCTAAGAATTATCTCTGTAATTATGTATTTCAATAGCTTTATGATTTTATTTTAGTCAAATTTTCTTAGATCATTTATTTTACTAGCTGTTTTTTTTTTTCCTCCTAGTTCCTTCTTTTAAATTTTCTTCAATTTAATTTTAAACTGACTAACATATGAATTTATTGTGTGCAGAATTATTGTGCTAAGCATTCATTTTCTGAATATTTCCTTTAACAGCCATTCCAATATAAAACTTCATATGTTAAAAGTTCAAACATTGTTTCTTCCAGGAATTTTGCTGTTGCTGTCAGTTGCAGATCTACATTTTCCCAGGCACCTAATTCCCAGTCTCAGTGAGCATGCTGCTTCTTCTTTCTTTGTCCCCTGTATCTAATTTATCACCAGGTCTTACTATCTTCTCTGCCACATCTCTAATTCAAGCCTATTAATATGAACAATCACCAGCACAAATGAAGGTGCTAAATTATCTCAAATAAAAGGTGGTACTATAATTTTAACTATATTTTTCACTTATTTTATGACGACAAAATAGCAGCCTATATAGAGTGATAGTTGTAAATGTTTAGAAACACTGCACTGTTGAAGTAAAAAATGACTGCAGTGTGTATTTTTTTATTAGCACATGCTTAATTGCTCTTTAATCTTGGATGAATCTTCATTATAAGGCTTATTTTCCTCAAGTATAAAAATGGAGATAATACTCAAATGGTTATTGTGAGGATGAAGTGATAAAATGGACATAAAGTGGAGAATAAGTGCACAATAGATTTTCCCATTTGATTCCAGAAGGAAAGATGTAATCTATTTTGCAGCTAAAATCCCGAAACCTCCTGAAATAAAAACTATTATTATTCTTTGGTAAATACTATCTCAGCCAACGTGAGTGTATTTCCAAATATGGATTCCAGGGATGTGGGAGTGAGGTGACAAATGGCAGCAGGAAGGCTCCAAACCAGTCCTACCTACATAGACCATCAAACTACCACTTCCTGAATCTTGGTGATTTCTTCCAGTTACTTCCTACTGTAAAAGTTGTGTGGCATGGAAATCTCATGGTATGTGGATTACTGAGACAGGGTCTAACATAGCAGCCATATATATTAATTATAACTATTTTTCCAAGAGGTATCCTCTTGATAATTGCACTGTAATTATTCTTCTCCCTTCTCTCTGGAATGTCAAAATGAATAAGCCAATATCTTTCAAGTTCTCTGAAATTACGAAACATTTTTCTAGTCATCTCCTTCACCTTCAGTTTAAAGAGAACACATATATTTGAACATAGTATTAATATTCTAGTAATTTAAAACCTTTCCCCCAATCCAAATTGATTATGGCAATTTACAATTAACAGACAACAAATGAAAAGGATTTAGGCAATCTCCGACTTTCTGACAGCTCATTCTAAATTGACCCCAAATTGTTGTTTTTTTAACATATATTTATCACTTTTGAACGTGTTAATTGTGTTGCAAGCACTGCAGCTGGGATTCATTTAGGGAGTCTGAACTGCCTTCTCTACAGCTGGTGAACAGTGAAGCAAAACTGTGAAATAAGCTTTGCTAGAAGAATTAGATAGTTTGCAGTGTTAATTATTCAACCTTTTCCTTCACAATTCTTTTCAAGACGTCTAATCCGAATTTATAAAAGGAATTGTCTTTTTCTCATGCTAGGAATAGGAATATGATAGTTGGTAGTTTATGATGCTGGTTTAATGTGTATCCTTCTCCTAGTTTAATGTCTAAAACTTGCAAGTATTTTGGGAAAAACAATGCATTCCAATAACAAAGTGACACAACAGAAAACCATCCATAACTTAAACATGACCAAAAAAAAAAATAGAGAGGCTAAAGCAATTTTAATATATATGTATGTATGTATGTATGTACTTATTTAAGACTCTTTTCATGTCTTTATCTTTACCCATAGGAGACTATTCCAGCAGTCATTATTTTTAAAGCCTCAATCCTCTGCTTTACACTATGTCCCTATATGTCTATGGATATATAAAAACCATAAAAAGCTTGTTCCCTAAGCATAGATAAGTGTGGTGAACAAGGTTCAATTAACTCTCTCTCTCTTTCTCTCTCTCTCTCTATATATATGGAATTTAAGACAAGATACATATTTATGTATGTATGTACTTCTTTGGAATATTAGGATAGGGATAGGGAAAAGTTCGAGCATGAGAGTGGTCTCTGATAGCATTTCCTCTTTAAGTTAGAAATGGACCTCACAAACAGACTGTCTTGGAATTGAGTGTTAATTACCCAGAGGAAAAATACACTACAAATACTTGATCAGGGCCGGTTTAATATCTTATTAGCTCTGAACACATACAATATAATTTAATTATTTGGAATTGAAGAAAAACATCTAATTTACAAGATACAGTATATAAAAATGCTTTGCCGATAGCTTCATAGCATAGATTCTTAATAAATGCCTATTATTTTACATATATTTAATTTTACCAAGAAAAATTTCAAACATACACCTAAGCAGAGACATTAGCACAATAAATCACAAGTAGCCATTGCCTATCTTTGAAATTTACCAACTCGATCCAGCACTGATGGTCTAGTGGTTATAGTTCGGTGCTCTCACCGCTTCAGTGGCCCGGGTTCGTTTCCCAGTCATGGAATCACACCACCTGTCAGTTGCCATGCTGTGGTGGCAGCTCACATAGAAGAACTAGGACTTACAGCTAGGATATACAACTGTGCACTGGGGCCTTGGCGAGGAAAAACAAAAAAAGAGAAAGATTGGCAACAGATGTTAGCTCAGGGTGAATCTTTCCCTGCAAAAATAAAAAAATTCCAACTCAGCCAATCACTTTTAAACTATAGATATCCCTTCCATCTCTTCTTCTTCCTCAAGAAACTTTTGTTGAAGATAACAGGCCCTTCACCATTTGGTTCTCTACAATCTGAATTTTGCTAGTGGCATAAATATGATGTTATTTAATATGTTTCTTCATCCTACAAATTTCCTGTAAATTGAAAGTCCTATCTGGAGGCTTGAAGTGAATATACATCTTTTTATATCTGACTCCCTGTGGCTATTTGGTTCTTGTGTTCCTAATCCAGCAATAGTCTTTCCCCATTCGCTCAAGTGGCATATTTCTGAAATCTTTTCAAAACTGCAGATTCATATGACCCACAAATCAAGGGGAGGTAGACAGCCTTTCATCGGAAATGTCTGAACGTTTCCTCAATTTAAAATTCTATTTAAGACTCAGTCTTCACCTAGAATAGAATCTCAATGGCTGGCTGATTGATTAGCAGGTTTCTCCATGAACATTTGTGATAACTCAGTAATTCAACAAATAAGCACTGAGATTTTATATATACTATACATTGTGTCAAGTGGTGGAGTTTTTAAAATGAATGTACAATGAAAATTCAAGGAGCTTACATTCCAGTGATACTCATTAACTATCTCTCTCTACCCACCAGGGAGGAAAAATTGCTACATGAACTTGCCTAGATGACAAGCAGTTACTAGGAAATCAATACATGCAAACTCTAGATCCTAGCCTTAGTAATACTCACTTTGCAGTTTGTATTGTAAATGTCCGTTTGCTCTAAATATGCTTATTTCTTCTGATTAGTAGATTTGTTTATATTTCTAGGCAAGGACCAATATCCAACAACCAGACTTTGGCCTTGTTGATCAACTCAGTTGAATGTCTGCACTCATTTTTTTACATGCATCTTTCTACTTTTCTCAATTTGACTTTTTATTTTCATTTTTTCCACTTATTTTATTATGGTAAAATACACATACATAAAATTATAAACTTAATTTTTATTTCTTTTCTTAAAAATTTTTCCAGCTTTACTGAGGTATAATTGGCAAATAATACTATAATATATTTAAAGTGTACAACATGAATATTTGGTCTATGTATACATTGAGAAAGGATTTCCACCATCAAATTAATTAACACTGCCATCACCTCACATACCTACCTTTTGTTTATTTTTGTTGAGAATATTTATGATCTACGCTCTTAGCAAATTTCAGTTACACAAGACAGTATTATCAGCTGTGGTCACTATGCTGTACGTTACATATCCACAACTTAGTCATCCTATGTAAATGAAACCTTGCACCCTTTGACAAACCTCTCCCCACTTCCCCCATCTCGCAGACGCTGGCAACCATGATTCTACTCTCTGCTTTTGAGTTTGACTTTTAGATGTTACATACGTGAGATCAATGCAATATTTATCTTTCTGTGTCTTGTTTATTTCACTTAGCAGTGTCCTCCAGGTTCATCCACGTTGTCGTAAATGTTAGGATTTCCTCCTTTTTTTCTAAGCCGAACAATCTTCTATAAACCATATTTTCTTTATCAATTCATTCATCAATGGATATTTAGGTTGCTTCCATATCTTGGCTATTGTGAATAATGCTGGAATGAACATGGGAGTGCAAATAATAACTCTTCAAGATACTGATTTCACCTAGAAATGGGATTGCTGGATCATATGGTTGTTCTCTTTTTAACTTCTTGAGGAACTTCCATTCTGTTTTCTACAGTGGCTGTTCCAGTTTTCATTCCTACCAACAGTGTACAAGGGTTCCTTTTTCTCCACACCCCGGCGAGCATTTGTTACCTCTTGTCTTTTTGATAATGGACATCCTAACAGGTGTAGGGAGATATCTTATTGTAGTTTTGATTCTCATTATTCTGATGACCAGCAATGTTGAGCATCTTTTCATGTATCTATTTACCACTTGAACATTTCTTTGGAAAAATGTGTATTCATATCTTTTGCCTATTTTTTTAATTGAACTTTTTTTTGTTTTGTTGCTATTTAGCTGTATGATTTCCTTATATATTTTGCATATTAACCCCTATCAGAAATATGGTTTGCAAATATTCTCTCCCATTCCATAGGTTACCTTTTCATTTTGTTGATGGTTTCTTTTGCTGTGCATAAGTTTTTGAGGTTGATGTAGTCTCATTTATACACATTCTTTTTTGCTTGTGTTGCCTTTGTTTTTGTTGTCAAATCCAAAAAGCCACTGCAAAAACCAACGTCAAGGAGCTTACCTCTATGTTTTCTGTTAGGAATTTTATGGTTTCAGGTCTTACGTTCAAGTCTTTAGTCCATTTTGAGTTGATTTTTATGTAAGGTGTAAGATAGGGGTTCAAGTCTATTCTTTTGCATGTGGATATCCAGTTTTCTCAACACAATTTATTGAAGAGACTATCCTTTCCCCACAGTGTGTCCTTTAGGTCTTTGTCAAAAATCAATTGAGCAGATACGTATGGGTTTATTTCTATTCTGTTCCATGGATCTATGTGTCTGTTTTTGTGCCAATACCACACTGTTTTATTACTAGAGCTTTGTAATATAGTTTGAAATCACCAAGTGTGATACTTCCAGCTTTGCTCTTCTTGCTTAAGATTTTGTTAGCTTTTCATGGTCTTTGTGGGTCCATGCAAACATCACGATTATTTTTTCTATTTCTGTGAAAAATGCCATTGGAATTTTGATAAGGCTTGCATTGAATACGTAGATTGCTTTAGATAGTATGGACATTTCAGCATTACAATTCTTCTAATCTGTGAACAAAGAATATCTTTCCATTTGTGTCCTCTTCAATGTTTTTCATCAGTGTCTTACAGCTTTGAGTATACAGATCTTTTATCATGTTGATTAAATTTATTCCTAAGTATTTTATTCTTTTTGATGCTATTGTAAATGGGACTGTTTTCTTTTCTCACTCTCTTTTTTTTTTCTTTTGGTGGGAAAGATTCACTCTGAGCTAACATCGGTTGCCAATCTTTCTCTCTTATTTTTTCTCCCCAAAGCCCCAGTATATAGTTGTATATTCTAGCTGTAAGTCCTTCTAGTACTTCTATGTGAGCTGCCACCACAGCATGGCTACTGACAGACGAGCAGTGTGGTTCCATGCCAAGGAAATGAACCTGGGCCTCCAAAGCGAGCATGCCAAATTTTAACTGCTAGGCCATCATGTCTGGCTCAATGGGATTGTTTTCTTAATTTCTCTTTCCAAAAGTTTGTTGTTAGTGTATAGAAACACAACTCATTTTTGTAAATTGATTATCTGTCCTGCAACTTTACTGAATTTGTTTATTAGTTCAAACAGTCTTTTGGCAGAGTCATTAGCGTTTTCTACGTATAAAAATCACGTCATCTGCAAACAGATAATTTTACTTCTTCCTTTCTGATTTAGATACCTTTTATTTATTTTTCTTGCCTAACTGCTTTAAGTGGGACTTTCAGCTTCTCACCATTAAGTGTGATGTTAGCTGTGGGCTTATCCTTTATGGCCTGTCTTATATTGAGGCCTTAATATATGGCCTTTATTATTTTGAGGTACTGTCCATCTATACCTTATCTCTTGAGTTTTTAATCATAAAACAATGTTGAATTTTGTCAAATGCTTTTTCTGCATTGATTGAAATGATCATATGATTTTTATCCTTCATTTTGTTAACATGGCATATCATATTTATTGGTTTGTGGATGTGAACCATTCTTGCATTCATGGAATAAATCCCACTTGAACATGTTGTATGATCCTTTTAATGTGCTATTGAATTCGGTTTACTAATATTTTGTTCAGAATTTTCTTCATCTATGCTTATCAGGGATATTAGCCTGTAATTTTCTTTTCTTGTAGTGTCCTTTTCTGGCTTTAGTATCAGGATAATGATGGCCTGTGAATTTTTCTTCTAATTCATAGGAATATATATATATATATATATATATATATATATATATATGCACACACACATATGTCAGATTCACAAATTACAAATATATTTTGCCTCTCTGAGACTTGAATTTTCATTCTCTTTATGGTGACTTTTGATAAAGAACAGTTCTCAATTTTAATGGAGTCCAATTTTCCCTTTTTTTCCTTTATGGTTGGCATACTTTGCACCCTGTTTAAGAAATCTTTCCTACTCAAGGTCATGTTTAATTTTATAGCTTTACTTATTGGACTTTCGTATTTAGATCTTCAATCTGGGCAGAACAGAAGTGCCACTAGTACCCCTCCTCCCACAGAGGAGCTCTCAACAAACGACTGATGGGAATGCGAATCTCTGCATGAATACCCTAGTTCTCTCACTCGATGGGTAAAGATAACACTGACTTGTGTGTTATATACTGAATCTCAAAGTTCTCCCAATGTGATTCAGATCCAATTGCTAAAAGTGGTAACTGACTTGATAAGCCACATTTTATTACTTTCAATTTTCTTTTCTTACACACCCACTCTCTTATCAGATTTACTTCACCATCCAATTATATTATTTGTATTTGGATCCTTGTTTTAGGGTCTACTAGTGGGGGAAATTAAATTACGACAGTTATGCCAGAAGTGGCCCTAGGATGAGAAGCCTCAGGTTGGGCACTGGAAATTGATAACTTGTTGATCAGGAAACAACAAGAATCCAACTGAGATGGCATGTGAAAACTCCAGCATGCTAGGTCATCCCACAAAAGAGATTTCAAGATAAGGCAGGTAAAGAGAGACATAGAGGGCCAATACATAATAATCAAAGGGACACTTCATCAAGAAGAACTAACACATAAATATCTATGCACCCAACAGAGAAGCACCAAAGTTCATAAAGCAACTATTAACAAACCTAAAAGAAGATATCAAAAATAACACAATAATAGTAGGGGACCTCAACACCCCACTCACATCAATGGACAGATCATCCAGACAGAAAATCAACAAGGAAACATGGAGCCAAACGAAAAGCTAAAACAGTTGGACTTAATAGACATATATAGAACACTTCATCCAAAAACAGCAGAATACACATTCTTCTCAAGCACGCATGGAACATTCTCAAGGATAGACCATATGTTGGGAAATAAGGCAAGCCTCTACAAATTTAAAAAAATTGAAATAATAACAAGCATCCTCTCTGATCATAATGCTGTAAAGCAAGAAATTAATTACAAGAAAAAAGCTGAGAAAGGCACAAGAATGGGGAGACTAAACAATATGCCATTGAACAAGCAATGGATCATTGAAGAAATTAAAGATGAAATCAAAAAATACCTGGAGACAAATGAAAATGATAACATGCCATCCCAACTCATATGGGATACAGCAAAAGCTTTATTAAGGGGAAAATTCATCACAATACAGGCACATCTTAACATAGAAGAAAAATCCCAAATAAGCAATCTTAAACTACACCTAACTGAATTAGAGAAAGAAGAACAAACAAAGCCCAAAGTCAGCAGAAGGAGAGAAATAATAAAAATCAGAACAGAAATAAATGCTATTGAAAGAAAAAAGGCAGTAGAAAGGATCAATGAAACAAAGAGCTGGTACTTTGGGAAGATAAATAAAATTGACAAACCCCTAGCCAGACTTATAAAGAAAAAAGAGAGAAAGCTCAAATAAAATCAGAAATGGAAGAGGAGAAATAACAGCAGACTCTGCAGAAATACAACGGATTATAAGAGAATACTATGAAAATCTATATGCCAACAAAATGGATAACCTAGAGGAAATGGATAAATTCTTGGACTCCTACAATCTCCCAAAGCTTAGTCAAGAAGAAGCAGACAATCTGAACAGACCAATCACAAGGAAAGAGACTGAAACAGCAATTAAAAGCATACCAAAGAATAAAACCCCAGGACCACATGGCTTTCCTGCGGAAATCTACCAAACTTTCAGAGAGGAATTAATACCTCCTTTTCAAGCTATTCCAAACAATTAGGGAGGATGGAACATTTCCTAACACATTCTACAAGGCCAAAATCATGCTGATACCAAAGCCTGACAAAGACAGCACAAAAAAGGAGAACTACAGGCCAATATCGCTGATGAACATAGATGCAAAAACTCTCAACAAAATTTTGGCAACCAGAATTCAGCAATTCATCAAAAGGATCATACATCATGATCAAGTGGGATTCATACCAGGGACTCAGGGATGGTTCAACATCCACAAATCAATCAACGTGATACACCACATCAACAAACTGAGGAATAAAAACCACAGGATCATCTCAATAGATGCAGAGAAAGCATTTGACAAGATCCAACAGCCATTTATGATAAAAACTCTGAACAAAATGGGGATAGAAGGGAACCACCTCAATATAATAAAGGCCATATATGACAAACCCACAGCCAACATCATACTTAATGGGCAAAAACTGAGCGCCATCCCCCTGAAAAGAGGAACAAGACAAGGATGCGATGCCCTGTATCACCACTCTTATTTAACATAGTACTGGAGGTTTTGGCCAGAGCAATTAGGCAAGAAAAATTAATAAAAGGAATCCAAATAGGGAGGGAAGAAGTGAAACTCTCGCTGTTTGAAGACAACATGATCTTATATATATAGAAAATCCCAAAGAATCCGTTGGAAAACTATTAGAAGTAATCAACAACTACAGCAAAGTTACAGGGTATAAAATCAATTTACAAAAATCAGTAGTATTTCTATACTCTAATAATGAACTAACAGAAAAAGAACTCAAGAACACAATACCATTCACAATCGTAACAAAAAGAATAAAATACCTTGGGGTGAATTTAACTAAGGAAGTGAAAGACCTATACAATGAAAATTACAAGGCTTTTCTGAAAGAAATGGATGATGACATAAAGAGACGGAAAGACATTCCAGGTACATGGAGTGTAAGAATAAACATAGTTAAAATGTCCATTCTACATAAAGCAATCTACAGATTCAATGCAGTCCCAATCAGAATCCCAACGACATTCTTTACAGAAATAGAACAAAGAATCTTAAAATTGATATGGGGCAACAAAAGACCCCGAATTGCGAAAGCAATCCTGAGAAAAAAGAACAAAGCTGGAGGCATCACAATCCCTGACTTCAAAACATACTACAAAGCTAAAGTAATCAAAACAGCATGGTACTGGTACAAAAACAGGTGCACAGATCAATGGAACAGAATTGAAAGCCCAGAAATAAAACCACACATCTATGGTCAGCTAATCTTTGACAAAGGGGCGGAGGGCATACAATGGAGAAAAGGAAGTCTCTTCAACAAATGGTGCAGGGAAAACTGGAAAGCCACATGTAAAAGAATGAAAACTGACCATTCTTTTTCACCATTCACAAAAATAAACTCAAAATGGATCAAAGACCTAAAGGTGAGACTTGAAACCATAAGGCTTGTAGAAGAAAATGTAGGCAGTACACTCTTTGATATCAGTATTAAAAGGATCTTCTCAGACACCATGTCTTCTCAGACAAGGGAAACAATAGAAAGAATAAACAAATGGGACTTCATCAGACTAAAGAGCTTCTTCAAGGCAAAGGAAAACAGGATTGAAACAAAAAAACAACCCACTAACTGGGAAAAAATATTTGTGAGTCATACATCCAACAAAGGCTTAATATCCATAATATATAAAGAACTCTCACAACTCAACAACAAAAAAAAATTAAACAACCTGATCAAAAAGTAGGCAGGAGATATGAACCGACATTTCTCCAAAGAAGATATATGGATGGCCAATAGGCACATGAAAAGATATTCATCATCGCTGATCATCAGGGAAATGCAAGTCAAAACTACACTAAGATATCACCTTATACCCATTAGAATGACAAAAATAACTAAAACAAATAGTAACAAACGTTGGAGAGGTTGTGGAGAAAAAGGAACCCTCGTACACTGCTGGTGGGAATGCGAACTGGTGCAGCCACTATGGAAAACAGTATGGAGATTTCTCAAAAAGTTAAAAATAGAAATACCATATGATCCAGCCATCCCACTACTGGGTATCTATCCAAAGAGCTTGAAGTCAGCAATTCCAAAAGTCCCATGCACCCCAATGTTCATTGCAGCATTATTTACAATAGCCAAGGTGTGGAAGCAACCTAAGTGCCCATCAACAGATGATTGGATAAAGAAGATGTGGTATATATACACAATGGAATACTACTCAGCCATAAAAAAGAACAAAATCATCCCATTTGCAATAACATGGATGGACCTTGAGGGAATTATGTTAAGTGAAATAAGCCAGATAGAGAAGGACAATCTCTGTATGACTCCACTCATATGAGGAATTTAAAAATGTAGATAAAGAGAACAGATTAGTGGCTACCGGGGGAAAGGTGGGGTGGGGGGTGGGCAGAAAGGGTGAAGGGGTGCCCTTACAACACGACTGACAAACAATAATGTACCACTGAAATTTCACAAGATTGTAACCTATCAACTCAATAAAAATTAAAATATATATATATACATATACAACCCTACCTGCATGCCCAAAGGAAAATGTGGTATAAGCTACTGCTATCTGTGCCATTCTAAAAATTAATGAAGACTACTGCTTTCTCCAGAAGGCACCTGCCTCATACAGCCAATCTACTGACCCCCTGGGGAGAAGACCGCCTACTCAGGCCTTTCTCCTACTCACCTCCCTCCAGCTTTCCACCACAATCTGCTTGCTAGCCAGTGTCTCAACTATGGACATAATAACCACCCCTTCCTCTTGCTTACACATCAATACCACTAAACTTTACACCTACCTGACTAAACCATTAGTTCATACTCTCAAACAACATAACTGCAAGACCTGCCACTTTGACCCAAGAAATACACCAAGATATTATTTTCAACAAGATAGATACATACATACATACATACATACATACATAGAGATATCATACTTTTAATATATTTTACAACTCCACCAAGATATTGGTAGAGATCCTGGAAATTTCAGATCTGTTTTCATGGCTAATGCCATACAAATGATAAAGTTATGGGCCAGCCTATAAAGACTTCTTATAATTCTACTTCTGTTCCTCATTTTCACTCTCATAATAAAATGTTACCTATGCTGTTTAGGGCAACTAATGCCTTACTGTCTAAAATCTCCTTTACTATTTAGGCCACTCAAACACTCCAAAATAATGAAGCTGGAATATTCCAGTGGAATCTGTATACCATGGCAATCGGATACTATTATCTATTTGGAAATAGTACACGGACAGGATCTTTTTTAACCTCGAAAATTTTACAATATTCCTTTTCTCTTTGAACTTGTCTTTCCATTCTAATATCCCAGAAAATTTTATGATATTGTAAACATTTTTACTTGAAAATCCTCATTGATCATTTTGTCATTCTTATCTGTAACAAAATAGGTATTTACACTGAAATTTAAAAGTTTTTTTCTAAAAATAAAATCGATTTCTTTTCCTGAGGACCATCAGCTGCCATGAGGGAAACACTATATATACAACTCAAAATTTTTTACAGAATTAATATATAAATAAAATAATAAAGTAAGCAAAAGGAAAATAAGATTTATTGGTGATAGGATTTTAATATAACCAAGAAAGAACAGTTATATTGCATTCAGTAATACTATTTCTTGCACAAGCACATACAAAAAGTTTTATAATTGCAAGCAATCATTTCAACCCTCGAGGTTAAAGTTTATACTGTTGAGGTTAAACTTGCTGTAGAATCCTGATCTTTTTTAACTGAATGAAGAAAACTGCAAATGAGGAATTCTGCATCGGAGATACAGAGCACGACATGTTAAATGTAGTCTTTGGGGGCACTATTCCAAAATGCTTAAGCAGCTGATCAAAGCAGGCTGTTTCGGTTCAGTTTCCTTATCAGCTCAAGACAGAGTTTTCACATACACTGTCTGGATAAAGGATCCACAGGTCCAGAGAGACCATTTTCTTTCTGGAAGGATTCTCTGTCTTTGATGTCTTCTTTTGAAACAAAGCTGGAAAATCTTGTATAATCTATTATATTCCATTTTCTCGTGACAAACAGGAGATTTTATTTTTCAGTTTCACTGGTTGGAACATTTGAAGGAATCCATGATTCTTAGTTAATAAGGTATTGAGACCTATGATCTACACAGAGAAGCAGAATGTGAACAATTAATATAAATAGTCCAAAAAAAAAAATCCCAGGAAATGTGGCTTTTTATGGCTTTGATTTGGGGAGGATTTATTTAATGCTCTGATAAAAACATATATCAAACAACTCTATATTCATTACCAATTCTAGATTTCTACACATTTCTGTATCAGAAGTAAGTTAATATGACTGAAAAAGTTTTAGGGGAGAACTCCCAGAAATCAAGACTAAGCCCAGTAAGTCAGAATTCCCTTTGATTGCTGGAATAAGTAGATGAATGAACCAAACTGTGGCTTGTGGGCAAAGAAAGAAAGGAGGAAAGGAAGGTGGAAAGAAAGGCAGGCAGAAAGAAAGAAAAGAGAGAGAAAAAAAGGCGGAAAGAAAGGAAGGAAGGGAGGGAGAGAGACAGAAAGAGAGAGCAAAATGCAATGGATTAAATGTTTGTGTCCCCCTAAAATTCATATGTTGAATCATAATCCCCAGTGTGATGGCATTAGGAAGTGGGGCCTTTGGAAGGTAATTAGGTCATGAGGGTGGAGCCCTCATAAATGAGATTAGTGCCCTTATAAAAGGGACTCCAGAAAGCTCCCTCATCTTCATTCCCCTATGTAAGGATACAGTAAGATGGCCATCTATGAACCAGGAAGCAGGCTGTAAGAGATGCTGAATCTGCTGGCACCTTGATCTTGGACTTCCCAGTCTCCAGAACTAGGAGAAATAAATGTTGCTTAAGCTGCAGAATCTATGGTATTTTGTTATAGCAGCCCAAACTGACAGAAGGGAGGGAGGGATGGAAGGAGGGAGGGAGGGAGGGAGGGAGGGAAGGAAGGTGGAAGGAAGGAAGGAAGGAGGGAAGGAAAGGAGGGTAGGAGGGAGGGAGGGAGGGTGGAAGGAAGGAAAGGAGGGAAGGAAAGGAGGGAAGGAGGGAGGGAGGAAAGGAAGGATCTTTTCTAGAGGCGAAGTTGTACTGACAGTCTTTCAATCACATTCTACATTTTTCTTGGAAATAAAGTACAATCTATTTCTAAAGATTTCTGCTTATATATGTGAATCTGCTATAATTTTCCACTGGGGTAGAAGTTATGCTTCTTGTTATTTAGAAACTCTCTATCTGCCTCTATGGGCATAATTACAATCTAGGGTATATAGGAAATATGAATGCATGGAAATCAATGAAACATAACATCTACTAAACATTATTAAGAAGGTAAAGATATTCTAATTTAATATCATTCTTTTACACAACAGTCACACAAATTGATAAACTTATAATTTTTGCCTATAATTTAGAAATTGTTTCTAGAAGACTGATACAGTAATTTAATCTCAGTTTTCAATACAAATACAAGGTAAAGTTGAAATTTTTGAGAAAGCAACTTCATTAAATAATTTATATTGAAAATCCATCACGTCATATTTATTTATATTTAAATTAATTTAATTTTCAAAGAATACTTACATATGCCACATATATTCAAAGAACTTTCCAAATATTTCCACCCCCTTTGTGACTTATTCCCTCCTTCATAAAACAGAAATGATAATAGAGCCTATCTGATTGTATTAAGTGAACTAAAAGTTAATAAATGTAACGTAATAAAAATATTTTTCTGTTTACAAATATTTTCATATTTTTCATACATTTGTTCAACTTGATCTTTAAAGTTGTGGAAAAAGGGCAATTTTGTTAAATAAAGATTGATATATCTTTTCCTATATGACATCACAATGGTACATTATAGTTTATTTAACCAGCATACTATTAACATTTATCATTTTTTTGCTATTTATTTATTTATGCTCTTACACACAATAGATTTTGTATATTACAGAATACATAACTGTGCTATACGGTCTAAAATTAGGATTCTGGTAATCCTAATCTGGTGCAAAGAGTTTGTACATTGTTAATGTTTATAATTCTCAATCTTGGTTAAACTAAGTTCACAAACAACATGGACTCAGGAATTATGTTTGACATATATTTTATAATTTGATATTGGTAGTGTACACATTTTTAGTATATTCACATACAATAAAAACCTTGTCTACTGCATGATGACTCTGACAGGTACAATATCCAGATAAGTATATTTAGTGGTCAGTGGGACAACATACATTCTGTGGAGGATAATTACAAAGATTTATCTCTGCTTAACATTTATGAAATTGATTTGAATATCACTACAAACATGTTGTCAATTTTTTTCTCCTTGATTCATTTCTAATCCTTTCACAGACTCCTTCTATGTTAGATATGCATTAGCGGGTAAGTTAGCGTGAAGCTGGAACTAGCGAATCAACAGAAAGGTGAGTATCATATTCTTGATTTGCTTTCTCATCCTGTTCTTACCAGGGAGGGTGTCAGAGGTCTGTCTACAACGGAACAAGAAAGCTATTATACTGCCATCTTAATTCTTGCTTACCTTAATCAAAGGATTTGAGTTTATGGTTGATTAATAAATCTCAGGGCAACAGTAAATTACACTTTTCTGTTTTTTCAAGACCAACTCAGATGGTCAAAATTTCTTGAGTTCTCAGAGAGAATAAGCCTATAATTATATGGTGTGTGGAGTAGAGAATGGGGAGAAAGGACATCACTTGTCAACTAGACAACCAAGGGTTTCCTAATATTTAGAAGTGGTCTTGGTGCTATACATACCAATTTTCATACAATGCATTATATTGAATGTTTACTATGTGTCAGACAGTAAATTTCTAGGCACTCAGGAAATGTTTTTAAATGTTCTAAAGGAGCTTATATTCTAGTGAGGACAGGCAGTGATCAAATAAATAAAATGACAAATAATACTAGGTCACCAGGGTCCTCCAAAAAGTAGAAGCTGAGATGGAGTTAGGAGTTTGGGGAAAATGCCTGTGAATAATAAAGAGAGAAGGTAGCACAGGGACGCTTTCAGATACAATGCTGATCTGACGTGTGAATAGAAAAGGGAGAGAGCAAGATGGGGCTGGACAACTTCAGGCTATGAGGCAGATCTGACAGAGACTTAACCAATCAAACGTGGATTTTCAGGGCAAAGATTATCAATTAGAGGAGTCTCCTCTTGGAGAGAAATGCCTTGGCTCCTCAGTGTTCTCAGCTGATGGCTGGGGGCTGCACAGGAAGAGTCTGAACTTTGGCTAAAAAGCTGAGACTGATCCTGAAGGTGGTGCAGGTGATGGTTGTCCATGAACTTCACTCCTTGAAGCTGAATGGACATTCTGTTTTAAAGGGAGATCTCAGCAATGCATCTCTATAGCTATCACAAATGGCATTCCTTTGAAAATATACTTGTGTAAGGGATAGGGTGTAACGAATGGTGTGGAGAGTGGTGCCATTTTAGGTAGGTTATTTAAAACATAAGCTCATTGAAAGGCTCTTTAAAGGGGTAATATTCAATCAGGGAACATTAGAAAGGTGAGCAAACAAGCCATACAGAAAATCTGAGAAAAGCATTCCAGATAAAGGAATGATAACAGCAAAATGCTGGAGGTAGAAGTGTGTTTGGTATGAATAGGAAAGAAAACAGTGGCCTAGAACACAGTGAGTAAGACTAGTTTGGAGTAAGACTAGTTTGACATCAAAGTAAATGCGTCAAATGTGATCAAAGTGTGAATGATCAAGAATAGCCAGGAAAGTCCTGAATATTAGAGCACATGGTGGTGGGGATGATATCAGCTTACAAAACACACTGTATTAACATCTTTCTATATATAATAATATATAATTAAAAGTATATATTGATGCATGAATGGGCAAACCAATCAGTGAAGAGAAATAGACAAAAAATATTCACAAAAAGTTATGAAATTTAGTAATGCAATAAAAACAAAGTTTTAAGATAATTCATAAAAGGTAAAATGTTTATTAAGTGGCATTGTGACACCTGAACCAACATAATACACAAAAGTTAAAATGGATGTGTTCCCCCACCACTATACTACATGACTAATTCAGTTGGACCAGAAGTCTAAACATAAAAATAGTGATACCATTCAGGGTCTTAAAACAAATAAAGCATGAATAAATTCCTGGATCCTTTAATAACTTGAGAGTGGGTAAAACTTTTCTAATTATGATTTAGAGTTCAGAAGCAGTAACAGAAAAGATTGATCTATTTGATTACATAAAATTAAGAAAAAGAAGAAAATACCCTTGTGTATGGCAAACACATAAATACATACCCACACATTCAATATATAAATTCAAAAGAAAAATGACTACCTGGGGAAAATTTGCAACATATCTTAAAGAAGGCTTACTATGCCTATTAAACAAATATATTCTAAAAATTTTAAAAATAAAAGACTAAAATTATCTAAAAAGTAGCATACAATATACAAACATTTCATAGGGAAAATGCTAATATACCTTATGGATATTTTTCTAGTTCATTAATAAGAAAAGCACAAATAAAAACACTGAGATATTATTTCTTACCTACCCAAATGGGAAAAAATTCAAGAGTTTAATAGCATCTTCTGTGGGTGACATTGTAGTGAAACAGACACTTTTATACGTTACTGGGGAGCATAGAAAATGGCAAAATCCTTGTGAAGGGGGCCTATGGAAGTTTCTTGAAAAATTGCATAAACATTTTATCTTTTCACTGAAAGGTTCCACTAAAAATATCTCAAATATAACCTGTCAAGAATTCGAAATGATATATGATCAAGACTACTCACTGTGATATCATTTGTAATCATAAAATATTGGAAATGACCCAAAAGTCCCTCAGCAGTGCACCGCTTAAACATACTCTGGTACATATGTGGCATAAAAATGAATAAGACAGAATTCCCAGATACAAATATGTAGTGATTTCCAGGATATATTGCTAGATAAAGAAGCATCAAGGTGAAAAACTTGTTTATTATAAGAAATCTCAATAATCTTAGGGATGGGAATTTGAACTTGTGGGCCTTTGACCAAGTAATCGGGCCGCCCATCTTTTAAGCAGCCATCTTCTGAATGTTCTCAGGAGCTTCCAGCAGAATTGATCCCCTGTGCCCTACAGCAGTGACCTTGATAATGCACCATTAGATTGGCTTTTCCTCCTTGTCACATTCTCCCTGTTTCCTCTTTCCAAATTCCTGGGTTTATCTCATAAATAAGCAGCCCACACCTAAGTCCTTGTCTCTGGCTCTGCTTTTGAGGGTACTCAAATAATGGCACCAAGCAATTGCAAAATCCCAGAAGTCCTTGGACATTTCTCTATGGTGGAGACTCTACCTCACTTCTCAACAAATAGTTTGTTGATGGAAATGCTTCTAAATCATTGCAAGTCAGTGATTGTCCTCGTTAGGATACATGAACTTGGTAAGATCAAAAATGTCAGTACTATAGATCAGATTTTTTTGCAGTGAATCAAGCCTTAATATTCTTACTTTGCATTCAAATTGTGTCATACCTACAAAGAAGAATATTATATGTTGTTGTAACAATAAAATCCTTGAACTACTAATAGATATTATTTGTATTTCAAAGATGTAAATAATCATTAGTTGAAGAGTTTAAATGACATATGAAGAGATATCTGGATGAAACTGAAACCAATTATTTTCCAGACTACTATTTGCTCATATTGTACTTTGTTTTCAATGTTGGTTTATAACTTTTCTGTTACTCTCTATGATTTTTGCAGGAAACCTGAGACACCAGAAAGTAGGCAATATACCCAAAACATATATACTACGCAATTATGGACAGGGACATAATTTTTAACAAGAAATTAGCTACCCCAGTTTACAGATGAAAAACCATGACCTAGAGCCGATGTCATGACCACTATCATATAGGTTGCTGATAATTGAACAAAGACTTGAACTGTATCTCTAAAATTGAAGTCCAAAGCCCTTTCAATTATAATAGGGCAAAAAAAGGTAACTACATCAGAATCTGTATATATTACTTGTTTAATGCAAAAATGTCAGCATGCTTATGGAACTACAGTATTAATGTATTTTAGCTTAAGATGACTGAATATTAGGATCTTTTTACACTAATAATTTTTTTTCTTGAGTCATTAAGTTAGCTCTTGTTTACTTCATTTCTTCCTAATCATCTTATCTGCAGAAATACTTCCTTTATTAGAAAAGTTCTTGAAAATATTTATTCACATTTTCTGTGCTAGAGGGAATTAACTTTATATTTCTTATTTTGAAAATTAATCAAAGTTTTAGCCTGGACTATTGATAGATTTCATTTCTCATAATGAGATGCACCCGGAGTTCCAATATTGTGTACCATCAAATAGGGTTTTTATTTATTCATCATTTTCATTACGAGTAATCTTCATGCTCAATATTTTAGTCATCTGAATAAATAGCAAAATTATACTGTACAATGTCATGAAAATGAGGTTAGTCTATGTACAAGTCAAGTGAAAAGACTCTCTCTCATCTCAACTGAATCTGCGAACTAATAAATAATGTAAGAGGGAAAAGATTGGCTGCTGAAAATCAATTCCGCTATCTAAAGTATATCAATAAGTTGAAAATATTGAGAAACTGTAATAAGGCAAGTCATTGCAGAAGTGGGAGAAAAAAAACTGCAGTAAGTTGCAAGCTAGAATTTCATTATATATAATATTACCACATTACATTTGGTCAAAAGATCATGATCCGAATCAAACTTCCTAAAAGAAGGCATGAATCTATAGGAAGCATTGTTATAAATAAGCCAATCAAGTAAGATTTGAGGAGTCTTTAAAGATTCGGTGTAAGCTCCCTTTAATTTTGTGTCTGAGTAGTCTCTCAAATTGTAATTTTATGACATGATATTTTTATTGCAGTGACTCTCAAATGAAAAAAATAAAATATGTTGCAATATTCTCAATGAAAAACTGCTTCCATTATCTAATATCAAAACCGCTTAGGCGGAGCAAAAACACCAGTATTTTGTCGCAAAGCAAAATCTAATTTTTTAACTTTTAAATTTGTATCTGTGACAATAGCTCTCCTCAAAATTAAATGTAAAAATGCATAAAAAACTCTCAACAGAATATTAAATTACCTAAATTTAGTAGGAGTAAAACTTTCAGTGTCAGTTTATGGCAAAATCCTGTTTGTTCGGGAAAAAGCATAAATGCTGTTTTGTTTTTAAATCGTATCTACTTAAATTTGAAAACTTAGTTTCTTTATTCTGATTAAAAGTACTGGCTACATAATTTGTTGGGCCCAGTGCAAAACAAAAATGTGGGACCCCTTGCTGAAATATTATTAAGCATTTCAAGATGGTAACAACAGAGAATTAAAATAATTGTGCAGCCCTTCCGAGAACAGGGCTCTGTATGACTGCACAGGTTGCACATCCATGAAGCAGCCCTGATGGTTGGATCTTGGGTATGTTACTTATATTTGGTTTTTGGCATATAAACATATTTATATACATATGTTTAAAACGGTTGTTGAGATAAATTTATTTAGAAATTCATATGTAAAAAAATAAACTGCATATAAATCACCCAGTTGATTTTTGTTTTGATTTATTGACATTGATATTGATTTTGATATTGATATTGATTTACAATCAATACTTGTCATTTATTAGTATGAATTAAAATATGGCCTGTAAATATACACACCTAAACAAAAGCATATTTATTGACTCTATTAGCAAATATTCAAGTTTACAATATGAGGATAGATTTTTAAAACCACAGACACTCATCTCCAAAGGAAAAAAGATAATGAAGGGGGCTGGCCCCATGGCATAGCAGTTGAAGTTCGGTGTGCTCCACTTCAGCAGCCTGGTTCACAGGTTCAGATCTCAGGCGCAGACCTACACCACTCATCAGCATTCTGTGGCAGCAACCCACATATAAGATGGAGGAAGACTGGCACAGATGTTAGCTCAGGGCTAATCTTCCTCACCAAAAAAAAAAAAAAAAAAAAAGAAAAAAGAAAAAGAAAAGAAAGAAAGAACACACATCCAATTATTTTCACTTTAATATCTGAACTAGTTTTTTTTTCTGAACTTATGGTAGTCTCAAAATCAAGTATTATTCTGCCCTTAAAAGATTAAGTTAGAGGCTGGCCCCGTAGCTAAGTGGTTAAGTTCTCGTGCTCCACTTCGGTGGCCCAGGGTTTTGCTGGTTTGGATCCTGATACTGCACAGACATGACACCGAACGGACATGACACTGCTCAGCGGGCCATGTTGAGGCAGTGTCCCACATGCCACAACTAGAGGGACTCACAACTAAAACACACAACTATGTACTGGGGGGATTTAGGGAGAAAAAGTGGGGAAAAAAAAAAAGGTTGGCAATAGTTGTTAGCTCAGGTGCCAATCTTAGGAAAAAAAAGATTACGTTAATTTTTCAATGAATTATAATAATATATTAACAAATACATAAATCAAAAGTGTACAGGTCCTCAACAACAAAAAGACAAAAAACTCAAAAAATGGACAAAGGACTTGAACAGAAATTTCTCCAATAAAAACATACAAATGGTCAACAAGCACACAAAAATGTGGTCAGTGTCATTAGTTATTAGGGAAATGCAAGTCAAAACCACAATGAGATACCACTCACATTCACTAGGATGGCTATAATCAGAAAAACAAAATCATAATCATTGGTGAGGATAGGGAGAAAGTTAAACCTTTGTACATTGCTGGCGGTTGGAATGTAAAACAGTGCAGCTGCTATGGAAAACAATTTGGCAGTTCCTCAGAAAAATTAAACATAAAATTACCATACAACTCAGCAATGTGACTCCAAATCATGTACCAAAATAAGTGAAAAATGTACTCAAACACATACTTGTATAAGAATGCCCACAGCAGTAATATTCATAATAGCCCAAAGGTGGAAATAACCCAAATGTACATCAACCAATGAATGGACCAACAAAATGTAATACACACACACACACACACACATACATACACACATACATAATGGAATGATATTCAGCCATAACAAAGGGAATGGAGTACTGATACATGCTACAATGTGAATGAACCCAGAAAATATTATGCTAGGTGAAAGAAGCCAGAGACAATGGTCACATACTGTATGATCCTATTTATATGAAACATACAGTATAGGTAAGTCCAGAGAGACAGAAAACAGATTGGTGGTTGCCAGGGGCTGTGGGGAAGGGGGAATGGGGAGTAATTGCTTAACGAGTAGGGGATTTTCTTTCAGAGACTGAAAAATATTTTAGAACTAGATAGAGGTGGTAGTTGTACAAGAATGTGGATGTACTAAATGCCTTGAATTGTACACTTTAACATGGTTCAATTTATGTTATGTGAATTTCAATTAAAAAGTGTACAGATTAATAAATTTTATAAAAATGAGTACAGCTGTGTAACCAGCATGGCTGAAACAACAAAATATTACAGAACAAAAGAAATTCCCTTCTGTCCCATTAGATTGATCATTCTCAACTCTCCTTTATACCTCCCACCCTCCTTGTAAACACACACAGATAGTTTTACATCTTGATTGCTAATGTTGTAAATTAGTTTTGCCTATTTGTGAACTTTTCATAAATAGATTAGGAAAGCATGACTTTTTTTGGTCTGCACCCACCTTCTTTTGGTCAACATTATGTTTTTAAGAGTCATTCCTGTTGCCTGCATGGTTATACTTCTGTTGTCATTTTCAGGGTTGTGTAATAATCCTTTTTATGAGCATATTGTCATTTACACATTTCACTTCAGACGAGTTGTTTCCAGTTTGGGGCTATTACAAATAGTATTCTGTTACCTAACATTCATATACATAATGTTTTGGTAAATATACAATTCATTTCTCTTGAGTATATACCTAGGAGTAGAATCTTTGAGGCATAGTATATGCCTCTATTGATATCAATATATATAGACAGATAGATAGATGGATCAATTGATCGATTCATCTATCTATCTATTGTCAGATAGTTTTCCAATGTAATTACATGAATTTACATTCCCACCAGCAATGCAGGAGAGATCAAGTGGCTCCAGATCATCACCAGTTCCTACTATTCCTCTCTTAAAAAAACAATTTAGCCATTCTGGCAGAAGTGTAGAGGTATCTAATTGTACTTTGAATTTGCATTCCTTTGATATCTCATAGAGTAAAGCACCTTTTCATTTGTTGATTGGCCAAGTGGATATTCTTTTATTGTGAGGTTCCTGTTCAATACCTTTTGCCCATTTTTATATCAATTTGTCTGCCTTACTAATTTAGGAGTTTTGTATATATTCTGCATATGAATTCTTTCTTGTATTGCAAAGATTTTCTCCTAGGGCGAGGCTCACCGTCTCATGCTATTGATGATGTGTTTTGATAAAAAAAACAAGTTCTTAATTTTAATGTAGTCCAATTTACCAATTTTTCCTTTATACTTAACATTTTGTGTCTTGTTTAAGAAATCTTTACTGTCTCTGAAGTTGTGAAAATATTCTCTTCACTTATCTTTTACATTAGGTCTACAATAAAAACTGAACTTGATTTTTAGGCAGGGTATGAGGCAGAGGTCAAGATATAATTTTCCATATAAATATTCAATTAAACTATCAGTATTTATGATAAGACTATCTTTTATATTACTGTACTGCAGTGTCATATTTATCATAATTTTGCTTATGTATATGTGTGAATATTTCTGGACTCTCTAGACTGTTCTATTGGGCAATTTGTCTATCCTTACACCAATATAATATTATCATGGGATTGTTTGATATCTGCTACTGTTAATCCTTTAGTTTTCTTTCTTCAATATCACATTGGTTATTTTTTGGCCATGCGTTTTACTGTTTACAATTTGGAATCATCTATCAATCTCCCCAGAAAATCTTACTGTGATTTTGATCAGATTTGGATTGCACTCATTCTTTACATCAATTAGAGAAGAACTGATACCTAAAAAGTATTGAGTCTTCTAATTTAAGAACATGGTACATCCCTCCACTTATTTAGGTTTTCATTTATTACTCTCAATAATGTTTTACAGTTTTTCATATAAAGGCCTTGTATATTTTCTTTTTTGTTGCTGTTTTGTTTTGTTTTCATAGAAATAAGATTTACTTTCAATAATAATGTTTTAGAATATTTTCTAATTACTAGCAATAAAATTTATGCTCACATTGTATTATAATTTTCAACTGCTAATGGATTTATCCTTTTATTTATTACTGTAATAAGGACAGAACATGAGATCTACCCTCTTAAATTTTTAAGTGTACATGCAGTACTGTTAACTACAGTCACAATGCTGTACAGCAGATCTCTAGAACTTACTCATCTTATATAATTGAACCTTCATGTCCTTTGAATGGCAATTCTCCATTTTTCCCTCCCCCAAGTACCTGGCAACCACCATTCTACTCTCTGCCTCTGTGAGTTTGAGTATTTTAGAGATCTCATATCTATTTTATGATATATCATACGTGGAATCATACAGCACATGTTCGTCTATGACTGGCTTATTTTGCTTAGCTTAATGTCCTTCAGGTTCAGCCATGTTGTTCTGTATGGCAGAATTTCCTTCTTTTTTAAGGCTGAATAATATTCCATTGTATGCCTATACCACAATTTCTTTATCCATTCATCTGTTGATGGACATTTAGATTGTTTCTCTATTTTGGCTATTGTTAATAATGCTGCAGTGAACAAAGGAATACATATATCTCTTCAAGATCCTGATTTCAATTATTCTGGCCATATGCCCAGAAGTGGGATTGCTGGATCATACAGTAATCCTATTTTTAATCTTTTGAGGAAACTTCATACTGTTTCCCACAGCATTTGCCCCGTTTTACATTCCTATAAAATGATAAAAGTGTTCTAACTTTTCCACATCTTTGCCAACATGTGTTATCTTTATTCTTTTTATATAATAGCTATTCTAACAGGTGTGAGGTGATATTTCATCATGTCATTGATTTGCATTTCTCTGATAATTTGTGATGTTGAGCATCATTTCAAATAACTGTTGGTCATTTGTATGTCTTTGGAGAAAAGTTTATTCAAGTCTTTTGCCCATTCCCCTTTTTTTTGGTGAGGAAGGTTGGCCCTGAGCTAACAACCATTGCTAATTTTCCTCATTTTGCTTGAGGAAGATTGCCCTTGAGCTGACATCTGTGCAGTCTTCCTCTATTTTGTATGTAGGACACTGCCACAGCATGGCTTGATGAGCAGTGTACAGGTCTGAGCCCAGGATCTGATCCTGCAAACCCCGGGCCACTGAAGCAGAGCACAGGAACTTACCACCAACACCACTGGGCTAGCCTTCCCTTTGCCCATTTTCTAATCAGGTTATTTGTTTTTTTGCTACTGAAATGTAGTCATTTCTTACATATTTTGGATATTAGTTCCTTATCAGATACATGGTTTGCAAATATTTCCTCTGATTTTGTAGGTTGCCTTTTCACTCAGTTGATAGTTTCCTTTGCTGTGTAGAAATTTCTTAGTTTGATGTAGCACACCTGTCTAATCATGATTTGTTTGCTTGTGCTTTTGATATCATATCCAAGAAATCACTCTGCCAAATCCAACATTATGAAGCTTTTCCTTGATATTTGCTTGTAGGATTTCATAGTATCATGTCTTATGTTTAACTCTTCAATTCATTTTGAGTTTATTTTTGTCTAAGGTGTAAGATAAGGGTTCACTTTCATCCCTCTGCATGTGGATATCCATTTTTCCCAACACCATTTATTGACGACTGTCCTTTTCTCATTGTGTATGTTTGGCATCCTTGTCAAAGATCAGTTTAAATACATGTGTGGGTTTATTTCTGTGCACTTTATTCTGTTCATTGGTTTATATGTCTATTTTTATGCCAATCCCATACTGTTTTAATTATTATAGAATTATAATATAACTGAAGACAGTAAATGTGATGCTTCCAGATGCCTCTTCTTTCTCAAGAGTGATCTGATTATTTGTGGTCTTTTGTAATTTTATAGAATTTTTAAGATTGTTTTTTCTATTTCTGTAAAATACGCCATTGACATTTTGAAAGGGAAGTACAGGAAGTGCAGAGCGCACTAAACAAGATGAACCCAAAGAGGCCCACACCAAGACACATTATAATTAAAATGTCAAGAATTAAAGATAAAAAGAGAATCTTAAATGCTGCAAGAGAAAGACAACAAGTTACATACAAAGGAAACCCCATGAGGCTATCAGCTGACTTCTAAGCAGAAACCTTACAGGCAAGAAGGGAGTGGCACAATATATTTCAAGTGCTAAAAGGAGAAAACCTACAGCTAAGAATACTGTACCTGGAAAGGTTATCATTCAGAGTGGAAGGAGAGATAAAGACTTTTCCAGACAAGCAAAAGCTAAGTAAGTTTATCACCAAGAAACCAGCCTCATAAGAAACGCTAACAGGACTTAAGTGGAAAAGACCATAAATAGGAATAAGAAAGTCATCCAAAAAAAGAAATAAAATAAAATAAAATCATTGGTAAAGGCAAATACACAGTAAAGGTAGCAGATCAACTACATATGAAGCTAATATGAAGGTCAAAAGACAAAAGTACTAAAATTATCTAATTCCATGATAAGAGGGTAACAGGACACATTCACAAAAAAGAGGTTAGATAAGATATCAAAAACATAAAACGTGAGAGGAGGGAATTAAAGAGTAGAGCTTTTGGCAAGAGGTCAAACTCAAGAGATCATCAATTTAATATAGATTGTTATATACATAGGTTATTATATATGAATCTCATGGAAATTATGAACCAGAAACCTATAATAAATACACAAAAAATTAAAAGAAAGGAACCCAAACATAATACTAAAGAAAGCCATCAAATCACAAAGAAAGAGAGAAAGAGGAGAAGAAAGGAACAGTGAAGAACTACTAAAACACCCAGAAAACAATTCATAAAATGGCAGTAAGGGTGTACTTAGCAATAGCTACTTCAAATGTCAATGGACTAAATGCTCCAATCAAAAGGCCTAGGGTGGCTGAATGGATAAAAGACAAAACCCATATATATATGTTGCATACAAGAGACATACTTCAGACCTAAAGACACTCACAAAGTGAATGTGAAGGGATGGAGAAAGATACACCATGCAAATAACAATGAAACGAAAGCTTAGGTAGCAATACTTATACTAGACAAAATAGACTTTAAAACAAAAACTGTAACAAGAGACAAAGGCACTACACAAGGATAAAGTGAACAATACAACATGAGGATATAACACTTGTAAATATCTATGCACCCAACATAACAGCATCTAACAATATATAATGCAACTATTAACAGACATAAAAGGAGAAATAGACAGCAACACAATAATAGTAGGGGATTTTAACATCCCACTTACACCAATAGATAGATCATTCAAACAGAAGACCAGTAAGAAAACACTGCCCTTAAATGACACATAAGACCAGATGGATTTAGTAGATATATAGATAGATAGTGGCTAGAGAGTAGATAGATAGATAGATAGTAGATATATCCAAAAACTGCGGAAGACACATTCTTTTCAAATGCATGTGGAACAGTCTCCAGGACAGATCACATAGTAAGCCACAAAACAAGTCTCAATAAAGTTAAGAAGACTGAAATAACACCAAGCATCTTTTCTGACCACAATGTATGAAATTAGAAATCAACTACAGGAAGAAAATCAGAAAAGCCACAAACATGTGGAGATTAAACAACACACTACTGAACAATGATTGAGTCAATGAAGAAATCAAAGGAGAAATTAAAGAATATCTGGAGACAAATGAAAATGAAAACATGACATGTCAAAATTTATGGGATATAGCAAAAGTGGTTTTAAGAGGGAAGTTTATAGCAATACAGGCCTACCTCAAAAAGAAAGAAAAATCTCAAATAAACAATCTAACGGTGCACTGAAAGGAACTGGAAAAAGAAGAACAAACAAAGCCCCAAATCATTAGAAGGAGGGGAATAAAAATCAGACCAGAAATAAATGAAATAGAGACTTATAAAGCAATAGAAAAAAATCAATGAAACAAAGAGCTAGTTCTTTGAATAGACAAACAAAATGGACAAAGCTTTAGCTAGACTCACAAAGAAAAAAAAGAGAGAAGGCTCAAATAAATAAAATCAGAAATTAAAGAGGAGAAATTACAACGGATACCTGAGAAATACAAAAGATTATAAGAGAACACTATGAAAAGCTATATGCCAACAAACTGGATAATCTACAAGAAATGGATAAATTCTTAGAATCATACAACCTTCCAAAACTGAATCAAGAAGTAGAGAATCTGAATAGACCAGTAAGGAATTGAAACAGTAAACAAAAACCTCCCAAAGAATAAATGTCCAGGACCAGACAGCTTCCCTGGTGAATTCTACCAAACATTCAAAAAAGACTTAATACGTATCCTTCTCAAACTCTTCCAAAAAATTGAAGAGGAGGGGAATCTTCCTAATTCATTCTGTGAAGCCAATGTTACCCTGATACCAAAACCCGACAAGGACCACACAAAAAAGAAAATTACAGGCCAACAGCACTGATGAACATCCAGGCAAAAATCCTCAACAAAACACTAGCAAATCAAATACAACAATACATTAGAAAGATCATACACCATGATCAAGTGGGATTTATTCCAGGGATGCAGGGATGGTTCAACATCCACAAATCAATCAACGTGATACACCACCTTAATTAAATGAAGAACAAAACACATGATCATCTCAATAGATGCAGAGAAAGCATTTGACAAGATACAACATCCATTTTTGCTACAAAACTCAGAACAAAATGAGTATAGAAGGAAAGTACCTCAACATAATAAAGTCTATATATGACAAACCCACAACTAATATCATTCTCAATGGAGAAAAACTGAAAGCTATCCCTCTAAGCACAGCAAACAGACAAGGATGCCCAGTTTCAGTTTCACCACTCTTATTTAACATAGTATTGCAAGTCTTAGCCAGAGTAATCAGGCAAGAAAAAGGAATAAAACAGATTCAAATTGAAAGGAAGAAATGAAACTGCCACTATTTGCAGATGACATGATTTTATACATAGAAAATCCTAAAGAATATACCAAAAAGTTTTAGAAATAATAAATGAGTATGGTAAAGCTGCAGGATACAAAATAAATACACAAAAATCAGTTAAAGAAGATGTGGTATATATACACAATGGAATATTATTAGGCCATAAAAAAACGATGAAATCTGGCCACTTGAGACAACATGGATGGACCTTGAGGGTATTATGCTAAGTGAAATAAGTCAGAGGGAGATAGTCAAATACCATATGATACTCCACATAAACAGATGATAAAACAACAAGAAACAAACACATAGAGATAGAGATTAGTTCGGTGGTTACCAGAGGTACAAGTGGGCAGGAGAGGGTGAAAGGGGTAATTAGGCAAACATGTATGGTGATGGATGGTAATTAGTCTTTGGGTGGTGAACATGATGTAATCTACACAGAAACTGAAATAAAATGATGTACACTTGAAATTTATAATATGTTATAAACTAATGTTACCTCAATAAAAAGATAAAAAAATAAAAAGAAAAAGGTATAGAAGAATACATTCTCAATGTGAGAGTATACAATTATGTCTTAAACAAGAAAAAAGGCATTAGACATATAGGGGAAAATTGGTAACTGAATTACATGAAAATTAAAGAATATCTTTTCATTAAATGACACCACATTAAGGAGTAAAAAACACAAACACACAAACAACTCTATATTAAAATTAAAGAATATCTACATATTTGGAATGATAAGATATGTCATCATATAAGTCTAACTATTACAGTTCAGCTCTCCATATTTTATCTATAGATCCAGTGCTTTTCCAATCACAATCACAATAGAGTTTTTTGGTGGAAATTTAAAGGTTTATTAAAGGGGGTAACAACAGTTTTTAAAAAGCCACAATATAAGACAAATGATGAAGAACAATTAATGGTACCTCACCCTACCAGAAATGTTCACTTTTTAGTAATGAGAGCATAATATTGACATAGGAAGCCTACAAATAGAATGGAATGGAAATTAGATGGCAGAAACAGAGCCAAGTTGATATACTCAATCCCCAGCACAAACAGTGAATATCCATCAGTGGAAGTTGGACTACGGATTAACCTTACGGAAAAGTCCTGTTAAGCAGCTCAAAAAGATTTCTTTAACAAAATATGAAAAGGTCAAATCCTAAAGGAAAATGCATATAAAACTGAAAATCTTAAAAATAACTATGTATCAAGAGATACAAGTTAAGGACAATAAGTAAAATAAAAGAAAAAACCTAACAGAAAATATTTCCTGACAAAATATTAACATGCAGAATATATTGAAAACACCTAAATATCAATAAAAATGGGCAGGTAGGTATTGTACTTAATGTCAGCTTCATGGGGCAGGGATTTTTATATATACAGTAATTCCCAACTATTTCCCAATTCTTAAACAGTGTCTTACACATAGAATTTGTTCAACAAATACTTTGTTCAACAAAATAATTAATAAATATCGACTTAATAATTGGAGAAAGCAAACTAAAACTAAAATTAAACACCGTTTTATACCAAGTAAATGACCAATAATCAAAAAAACTGACAATAACAAGTATTAGGGAAGTAGAGAAGAAACAGAAATCATGTATACAGGTAGGAAAATAAATATGTAATAAATGCAGTCCAATAATGACTCATCATTATCTAGTACATTTGAATATATGCATATCTTATGGTCCAGTAATTCCATTTCTAAGTATAGATCAATACTCACATATAGCCATATTTTTATACTTGTAATTTAAAAAATTTCTTTGCTGACTAGTATTCTATTATCTGAATATGCCCCAACATACTTTTCTGCTGTTGATGGATATTTGGAGTGTTTCTAGAATTGTTTGTTTTCTGCCACTTCAAAGATTATTTTTTGAAAATTAATAATATGACTAAGTTAATACTATTAGTAAGTTTTGGTAAGCATTAAATGAATTAATAGGCATAAAAGATGTGTTGTTACATTCGGTACTTAATTAATGATGTTATTATCTCTGGAATGGTTGTTGACATACTGAGCTTCCTGGAACACAAAGCAAAAATCTGCTTATGCTTTATCCTGAGGGTGGGAGGATAAGAAATGAAAAACTGGATGAGATCCTTTGCTTGCATGAAATAATGGAAATACTTGGGATGCTATTCATATTACTTTCTAATATGGGGCCATACTATTTTTTCAATAACATTTTCCACCCTCCACCACTCAAGTTGTATAATTTTTGAGCACTACAATGCTACTAACTTTTCCTACATAAAGCATGAATTGTCATACTTCTATGCTTTTGGTGGCACTATTGCCATTGTTTCACAGATTCTTCCTAAACTTTTGAGATCTAAAAAATCATTTCCTTACTACATCAAAGACACAATCTGTGAAAGAAGGAATCGATAAGCTGGATTTAACTAAAACTAAAAATTTCTGATCTGCAAGGGCACCATCAAGAGAATGAGAATACTGCACAAGCCACAGATTGGGAGAAAACACCTGTGAAAGACACAGCTGATAAAGGACTGTCATCCAAAATATACAAAGAACTCCTAACTTTACAATAAGCAAACAAACAACCTGATTAAAAAATAGGCAAAATACCTAACAGACACGTCACCAAAGATATATAAATGGCAAATAAACATGCAAAAAGACGCTGCACATCATGTCATCAGGGAAATTGCCAAAATTTGGAAGCAACCAAGAAGTCTTTCAACAGATGAACAGATAAATAAACTGTGGTATATTCAGACGATGAAGTAGTATTCGGTGCTAAAAAGAAAGGAGCCATCAGACCAGGAAAAGACAGAGAGAAAACTCAAATGCATATTACAAACTGAAAGAAGCCAACCTGGAAAGGCAACATTCTGTCTGATTCCAACTATACGACATTCTGGAAAAGGCAGACAATGGAGACAATGAAAAGATGGGTGGTTGCCAGGAGCTAGGAGGAAGACAGGGATGAATTGGTGGAGCACAGATTTTTAGGGCAGTAAAAATATTCTGTATGATACCATAGTGTTGGATATATTTCATTATATCAGTTTGTCAAAATCCATAGAACATATAACACCAAGAGTGAACCCTAATATAAGTATTTATATGACCTCCATAACCTTAATATAACTAACCCTAATATAAACTATTGATGATGATTTATCAAAGTAGGTTCATTGATTGTAACAAACGTACCACTGTGGTTGCAAGATGTTGATAGTAAGGGAGGCTGTGCCTGTGGGAGGCAGGGGCTATATAGGAAATCTCTGTCCTTTCTGCTCAATTGTGCTGGGAAGCTAAAACTGCTCCAAAATATAGTCTATTAAAAATAGTTTCCCTTTCTCTGTAGTGTGATAGCATTTTTCTACACTTAAAATTTAACACTTATTTAATTATACCTTCTTTGTTTCTGCTTTCATCACTTGATTTTACAAAGCTGATGGTTTCAACACATCTTGTAAATTTGGTATTCACCACAATATCTGGAATAGGCATTTTTTATACCATAGGCAAACAAAATGTAACTTTAAATTTGTTATAGAGTAGTACAATGAAGGAGAAAGTTTATTTTGTGTTGCTGGATATTTAATAGCGTATCAGGTTAATAAAAGTGGCCATTTTTTTCTCCTGAATATAGAATAAACAGGAAATATAATTTCCATCAATACAAGTTTTTTCAGTAAGTTGCTGAAGAATTGGAATGTATATTTTGCTTTAAATATTGCCTTAAATTACTTTAAAGTGTTAAAATATCACAAATATATTAGAAGAATAAAATATGTTTCCCAACCTAAATTAGACACAGCAGAGCTCTGAATATATACTTTCAAACAAAATCTTTAACTTTTAAGGGCTTGGTTGAATATTTCTTCAGCAATTTTGATTAGTGGTAATGCTAGAATCTAACAAAATTGAGGCCAGTTGTAAAAGTAATTATGCATACATGAAACCATCTGGTTACTCAACTGTTCTCTTTTTCTTCCTCCTCCAACCCAATTTTGTCCTCTTTTTCCAGTTTATGAACAGTTTTCTAAGTCAAATGTATCAACTTTGCTTCTTCCTTGAATATCTGAAGGCATGGAATTAACTTTCTGGACAGTCTTTTACTCTATTTTAAGGAATTACAAAGTCCATCTTCAGGGAAAAGTAATAATTGCCTGCTCAGAGGAACTATAATTTTGTTGTGGTGTAATTAATCTTTTAAAAAATTCATAATTATCTATAATGAAAGTATTTTCATATCAGTGGAATTCGAAGATAGTGAAAGTTTTGATCACTTTTCTACATTTGACTGTGAAAGTTTTACTCTATCTCTTTCTGCATGGTTTTTAGAAACTGTTGCTATGTTTAAGAGTTTTATTTTCGGGAATTAAACAAGTGCTTGAACTGTGAGAAGGACTTTTAATGACAGAATTTTCACGAAAGGAAAGAGCATAGCACAGGAATGGGGAAAATGCTGTATCTGGCAATCTCCATGTAATTTCTGTTTTAATACCTTGGTCCCTCGGCTACCAGAATGGTTCAAACAGCAACGGCAGAAATAAGATCTGATTGAATATCAGGGTTATGTAACTATAATGGATGTTTTTGGCCTTTTAGAACTCTAGGTTGTTTTAAAGATAAACAGCGATAAAAATTTTATTGTAGTTTATGAGCCATTCATATGATTTTGCATAAGAATAAAAGGCCAATAAAATAGGTCTCCAAGAAACATTATAAAATCCAATCTTTGAAATAGAAAACAGATAGCATTTTGTGCCACATCTAAAATTTCTATCCAGTTAATGTGCATTACAGTTGAAGACCATAGGTCATAAAACATTTCAAGTTAGAAAATTCAAATAAATGACCTAAACCAAAAACAACATGACACTCTTTTTTTTTTTTAAAGATTTTATTTTTTTCCTTTTTCTCCCCACAGCCCCCCAAGTACATAGTTGTATATTCTTCGTCGCGGGTCCTTCTAGCTGTGGCATGCGGGACGCCGCCTCAGCGTGGTTTGACGAGCAGTGCCATGTCCGCGCCCAGGATCCGAACCAACGAAACACTGGGCCGCCTGCAGCGGAGCGCGCGAACCCAACCACTCCGCCACGGGGCCAGCCCCAACATGACACTCTTTTGTTCGTTTCACTATACATTTATACAATGACTATATAAACTTGAATGGATAGGGATTCTCTCAATTTATCTACAGTTATTGATCATATTGGATTAAATATCGCGAGGCTAAAAAAAACAGCTGTGATAATTTCCCAGGAATTATATTGGCAGTTGTTCATATGATATTATTCTTATCAAAACATCAAATTCCAAAGTTACTAGCTAAAATCACTTAAATATTTGATAGATACTGGCTTATGCTGAGTACAGATGAATTTGACAAAAACATTTGCAATATAGAAAAAAGAAAATATACTTGTCACACGACCAAAGCTGGATAGATTTTTTTTTTTTAGTATTAACATTTTGGAATCTAAATTCTGGAAGACATTTAATTAATGTTATGGGCAATTATAGTTCACTAATTCTTTTGAGGCTGTTAAATTATTTGACTATGAGGTCTAGTTGTAGGATAACTATGTTAACATTATCAACAATATTAATAGACTACCCAAGATTTAATAGACAAATTTTAAAATCCAAATATGTCTCTGGTATAAATAGTTAGCTGGAAAAATATTTAAAGGGGATCTGGTTTAATTTAATACTTTCAAGTACGTTTTACTGAAAATATTCTGGAAAGATAGGTATTTCCTAATTTAAGAAAAAATAACTTTTAAAAATTTACAATTCAAATTGTTGCTCTAAAGTCTAGAAGATGTGCATATTTGAGTGTAAACATGAATGATTTAAAATAAAAACTTCAGAGAAGATTATTTCAGGCAGAGAGAAGAATAAATATCAAGGCCTGGGAACAAAGAGAGCTACAGCTAGAGATGAACCAATAGATGTTTTATGAAAATAAGATTATGTCATAAGTAATTTTTTATATGACAAAAGTATTAGTATGCTGCATTATATGCCACAATTTGTCATATGTAGTCATATCTATAACATATATTTAGACAGTTATATTTTTTCCAAATTTTATCTAAAATACACAACACAGTGAATAATCTAGTTCATGAATCTTTGCAAATAAGCCTGATTGTTTCTTTAGAATTAAGGTACAATATGAAGTGATGTTTTGAGGTTAATGCTTTTGATCCACATTGCCATACTGTATAATGTTGATTGGAGAATATTAAAAATACTGTTTTTTTACTTCAATTTTATATAAATATATATATATATATATATATTTCAGTATCAATGTGTGTGTATATGTATATATGTCTCTCTATACACATATATATATCTGTATCTGCATCAGTATCTATATTTAAAACCACAAATATTAAAATATGTAAGGGAATGACAATACTTATACAGTGCTGGCTAGGATGAAAGTGAACAAAAATACTTCAGAAACTATTCTGATCACTACTTTAAATGAAAGTTTCATGAAACCTATGACTCAGAAAACCCACTCATTTGTGAGTGTCACGTGTGTACGTGAGTGTATCTACTAGAAGAAATATATGTGTACAAGTAGTCAAGGACAAAACAGCAATTAGCAGCATTGTTTCTGATAGTAATAAGTTAGAAACCATCTGAATATCTTTCAATAGGAGAATATTTTATATATATATATATATATATATACACACCAAATTTTCTTTATCCATTCATCCATTGATGGACACTCAGGTTTCCATATCTTGACTATTGTGCATAATGCTGCAATAAACAGGACAGTGCAGATCTCTCTTCTAGATATTGATTTCATTTCTTTTGGATGTATACCCAGAAGTGGGATCGCTGAATAATATGATAGTTCTACTTTTAATTATTGGGGGACCTCCCTACTGTTTCCATAATTGCTGTACCAATTTATATTCCAACCAAAACATTCCCAGCATACCAGGGTTTTTTGTCCACATCCTCACCAATACTTGTAATCTTCTGTCTTTTCATAATAGCCATTCTAACTGGTGTAAGGTCATATTTCATCTTGATTTGTATTTCCCTACAGACTAGTGGTGTTCAGCATCTTTTCATGCACCTGCTGGCCATTTGTATGTCTTCTTTGGAGTAATGTCTCGTCAGGCCCTTTGTCCATTTTTTAATTAGTTTGTTTTTTGGCTATTGATTTGTTTGTGTTCCATATATATTTTTGACATTAACCACTTATCAGATGCATGGTTTACAAATATTTTCTGCCATTCTATAGGTTGTTTTTTCCCTCTGTTGTTTCTTTCACTATGCAGAAGCTTTCTAGTTTGATGTAACCTCAGTCGTCTATTTTTGCTTTTCTTGCCTGTGCTTTTGCAGTCATATTAAAAGATTATTGCCCAGACAAATGCCAAGATTTTACCTATGTTTTCTTCTAGTAGTTTTAGTTTCAGGTCTTACATTTAACTCTTTCAGCCATTTTGAGTTGATTTTTGTATATGGTATGAGATAAGTGTCCAATGTCATTCTTCTACATGGGCATTTTGTGATTTCCCAACATGATTTGTGTGTTCTTGGCAACATAGTTGACGATCAAGTGACCATATATGGGTGGATTTACTTCTGGACTCTCTATTCTGTTCTGTTAGTCTATACACTTGTTTTTTATGCCACTACCATACTGTTTTGATTACTGTACCTTTATAATATATTTTAAAATAAGGAGGAATGATGCCTATAGCTTTGTTCTTCCTGCTTAAGATTGTTTTGGGATTCAGGGTCTTTTGTGATTCCATATGAATCTTAGGATTATTTTTTCTATTTCTGTGAAAAATATATTGGACTCTTGATAGGAATTGCACTGAATCTGTATATCACTTTAGGTAGTATGGAAAATTTAACAATATTAATTCTTAAAATCCATGAACATGGAACATCTTTGCATTTATGTGTGTCTTTTTCAATTTCTTTCATCAGTATTTTATAGTTTTCTGTGTACATATCTTTCACATGCTTGGCTAGATTTCTTTCTAAGTATTTTATTGTTATAAATGCTATTGTAAATGGGACTATTTTCCCAATTTCTCTTTCTGATGGTTCATGATTAGTGCATAGAAATGTTTTATATATTGATTTTGTATCCTGCAACGTTGTTGAATTCTTTTATTAGTTCTAATGATTTTTTGGTGGAGTCTTTAGAGTTTTCTACATATAACATTACGCTATATGCAAACAAAGACATTTCTTCCTTTCCAACTTAGATGTTTTTATTTATTTTTTCTTGACAAAGTGATCTGGCCAGGACTTCCAGTACCACGTTGAATACAAGTGGTGAGAGTGGACATCCCTACCTTGTTCCTGATCTTAGAGGAAAAGTTTTCAGGTTTTTATCATTGAATATCATATTAGCTGTGCGCTTTTAATATATGACCTTTATTGTTTTGAGGTACATTCCTTCTATACCTAGTTTGTTCTGCATTTTCATCATAAAAGGACATTGAATTTTGTCAAATATTTTTTGCATCTTTTGAGATGCTCATGTGATTTTTATCCCTCATGCTGTTAATGTGGTGTATCACATTTATCAATTTGCATATGTTGAACTCCCCTTGCATCCCAGGGATAAATCTCCCTTGATCATGGTATATAATCCTTTTAATGTGCTTTTGAATTTTGTTTGCTAGTAGTTGAGGATTTTTGCATCTATGTTCACTAGAGATATTGGTCTTTAGTTTTCTTTGCTTGTAGTGTCTTTGTCTGGCTTTGGTATTAGGGTGATACAGGCAAGTGGGATCTGACAAGGGTGCCAAGAATACATATTGGGGAAAGCACAGTCTCTTCAACAATTGGTGTTGGGAAAATTTGATATCCATGTGCAAAGAATAGAAGTGGACTTATCTTACACCATGCACAAAACATGAAGTAAAGATTTAAATATGAGAGCTGAAACTTTAAAAAATGTTTAATGAAACAAAAAAAATTAATAAGTAGAGAAATTGAATAAATTACATATTAGTAAGCTTGATCTAATACTAAATAAAGAATACTGAACTCTAGTTACATAGATTACTCATTTTTCCTAAAACCTATGCAATATTAATAACAGTGATCACAAATAGATTCAAAGACTATATAAATACATTTTAAAGAGCAGATTTTTTTTAATATTGTTTTCTAGATGCAATAAATTCACATAGAAAATAATGCTGAAGTACTAATAAAAATATAAGCCTTTTAGTTAAATTTAAAGACAGACTCTTCTAAATAACTCATTTGCAAGTCAGAGAATCTTATTCAGTTTGCAAAAAACTTTACAAATTATAGATGTAAACATGTCTATAGGGACAAATAGAATTGAAGTTTATTTTTTTTTCAGGTTAGAACACTGAGTATATAACCAAGAAAGGCAATTTTCAGAGTTACTCAAGAATTTGGGCTAACGAGGTCTGTGTGGTTTTTTGCATGTGTTAGAGGTTTTACTGACTAGGCCTGGATGTGGCACAAAAGCCTCTGTTCACACTCTACTTGCCAGAAAGAGTCACAGGGCCACTCCTGGAAGAAAAATGACTGCGAAGGCAGTTACTGACCGGCTGCCCACCTCCATTGTCAACTCTACCTATGGAAAATGGGGCCTGCATGTTACTTGGTAAACTAGCCTTCTCCTTGTTAAAAGACATTGAAAACACTGTACATAAAAATTCCTGGGACGTGACCCCATTTGTAGTCTGTGGGAAATAAAAACTTGCAATGCCGACTCTATTAGAAAACAAAGGTGATTTAACTGAATATACTGGATGCTAGGCTCAATAATTTAGAAGAAAAGCAATGGAATAAACCTAAATAATGTGGAAGAGAGGACTTAGCAAAACCAAAAGCAAAATTAATGATAGAAAACAAACAATTAAATATAGATGCTTTGAGTTTCCAGTTCTGGGATAAGATGGTGTAGAACCAATTTTCCCTGTTCCTTCTCTCAAAATGCAATTAAATACCCTAGAAATAATGTAAAAAACAATCATAAAGGGACTCTGAAAAGTAGAAAGAAGAAGGTGGACTGGCTAGGGTCCACAGAACCAGAAGGACACCTTGTGCTCCTTGCTTTTGATTGTTTTATTCCATACATGTCCAACCGAGTGTCAGAGTCCTCCAACCCTAACAGCCAGGCACGGACAGAAAAACAAACAAGCAAACAAAAAAATGAACATCAACGAAATAAAAACAAAAAACAAGAAAAGCCTGATCTCTCTGACCAACGGGGCTGGAAAGGGCATGGCCAGCACAGACTTGGCATCAAGATCCATATCTAATGGCAGCCTAGACCAATTTTTCTAGTACATTATCACCAGCAGGGTCATGACAGACCAAATCATCCCCTCCCCTACCTGCCCCCAGCTGTACCTGATCTACTCACAGCCAGAACTTCAGTGCAGCTAGTGAGGGCCACCAGAACCTACAGGCTAAACCTAAACAGAGCACCTGCCTAATAAAGTAGGAGATTTAAATAAGATCAAGAACCTCCTAACGTAACATCCAAAATATCCAAGATACAGTTGAAAACTACTCAGCATATCAAAAATCAGGAAAAATGACTTAAATGAGAAAGGGCATAGATACACACCAACACTAAGATAAATCATATTTTGGAATTATATGTCAAATATTTTAGTGCAATCATCTGAAAATTGATTCAAAATAGATACTTTGATCTTTGTAGAGACAACTAAATTTGTAAAAGAGTATACAACATAATCTCATATTTGTATAATAATCAAATTATTTAACGAAAGAAAAGTATTTGTATATGACCTTCTGTGTGTGGGGGTAGGGAATGTATAAAGAAAAATAACCACATAGAAACATACTAAATTACTAATAATGACTATATTTGGGTTGGAAATGGGAGGAGAGGCTAATACTTTACTCTTTATAATTCCAATATTTTGTACATTTTGACTGTATGTGAAGCTTGAAGGAGGTTATCTACACACAGGCCAGGAAGAAAGAGAGCGCCTACTACCTAGCTAGCTAACTATGCTCAGTCCACCCCTCACGACGAATGGGAGGGTAGATATTTTTGGAACTCATTCCACATACTAAGCACTCTACTAACCGGTAGAGCTCACGGTGGGACCGTGGGAATCGGTACTGTTTAGTGTTTATGATTATAGACTCAAAGTCTATGACATGAAGCATATTATTTCTCCCTTCAGGTTTCAAATTTCTCATCTTAAGTTAAATAAAGATGATAATTATCTCATAGGGTTATTGAGGAGATTAATGAGTTAATACATGAAAGCTCTTAGACCTTTGCCAAGCATGTTATGTGTGCTTAGCAATATCTTCTATTATTCTCTCTATTTTACAGATAAGGAAATTGAGGTTAGAGAGGTTAAAAACAATCAGTCAAGGTCATACATTTACTAGACAGTGAAACTAGGAGTTGAATACACGCAGTCTGCTCCAAAGTCTCTGATTTTCATCATTATATATGATGGCCCTCATCATACATTCAATCATTATCTGTCAAAATAAATTGCAGATAATGATCTCCACAAATATAAGATGGGATATAGACCCAAGGAAGTGATGACTGGTAATCTTCCATCACACACAGGAAGAACAACATGAACACGGTCATGTTGGGAAAAGAACAATGACATAAAACTGTACGTGTTCGTATGAGGATCTGTGGCTGACTTAGCATGCTGATGCAAATTATGCAAATAGGGTAACCATGGTAAAGTAAATTTTAAAGAAAAATATAGACTAAGGCAGTGTTTAGTTGAATATCAGTAATTATTTCATAGCAAGTACATTAAGTATTATAATTACTTAATAACTGAATGCAGTATTAACTCTTAAAACAGTTGCAGAAGTATTCTTAATAAACCTAGAATTGCAAATATGTCAAGAAGCTGGCAAGAGGTGTTTGTCAATGGAGCACAGTTCCCTGAAACAAGAGGATAGTCTGTAGTGGTTGGGTGTGTCTTTTCCCTTCACTGTTGCTCTGGCTCTATGATCATTAAATGCCTCATTATTCTGTTTGCAGAAAACATTTGCCACTTCAACAGATTCAATTTTAATGAAATGCTATAATGAACATTTATTTTCTTAAATATAATTGCAACATTTAGTCACTTTTTAAGTTTCTCTGTTAATTATTCGTGGTATCATAAAAGACAGTAAGTGTATCTGTTTTCAAGTAAATGCTGTGCTTAAATTTTCTAAATGTTCATAGTATGCTTTTTGGTGGCTGTTGAAATCTCCTCTCCCTGAGATGGCTGTTGCAGTTCTCTAAGAGAGTATGGCTGGCCCATCATGATTTCATGTCCATTTCCTACAAAGTATTTTTTCTTGGTAGGAAAAGAGTTTATTTGAATGTTTGGTAAATTCTTTATCCATTAATTCAAAACAATGCAGAAAAAGGGCAGGAGAGTACATTAGGAAGAGGTCTGATATGACTGCTTGCATGCTTTTGTGTGTGTGTGTGTGGCCCATTTCTGTATGAAATGAGAATGCCTCCAAAGACAGCCTTTACACATGGATGGTACATAAAGTTTAGTGCATTGCAGAGTGTCAGGAGCAAGCATGCTGTGTCCAACAGAGGTCATCTTCATTAATCTTGAATATTTTTGCTTTCCGAAAGGATAATCTTATTGTTAACCATAACAGAAACTTTCCATATTTTTATATTCCTTCCTATCCATCTCAGATTGTCTGGTCATCAATATCACACTGAAAATCTAACTTTTCTTGTTGTTTAGAATATGGCTGATAAAAAACCCACTAGTGAATAAACATAAATATATGAATCTGTTGATTCTGCAACAATGGTGAATGAACTGTTGGAAAAATTACACAATGGGTCAAACTGGTTCCATTCTAAATCTGTGATCATAGAGTAGAACCCTCTTTCCATCTTATTTATTGTTTACCTGCAGTGCTTACAATAAATAGTATTGGACAAATAAAAAGCATTACCAAGAATTTTCTGAATCAATTTCAAAGTGTGAATAAATCCATCCCTTACCTGCATCCTCTTAACATTATCAGTAAAACTTGCAATTCCTAAGTCCACTTCTCGTCCTACTCTTTCAGGCAGTCTGATCTATCACAGACAGATCTCTCCAATATACACACCTCTGAGTTTCAATCTTATAAATCCATTTATTACACGAGACTTTCACTTCCACATACAAAAAATACTTCTAACTTTATGTTGGAACTATGGCCCGCTTCCTGCTACTCCTCAGCTTTTCCTAGTCTAGCTCTTTTCCAGGTTTCCTGTTTCAATGAATGTACTCCTACCCAAGCCAGAAACCTCGCAGTGAGTTTTGAAAACTTCCCATCCCTCTTCTCTCACTGTCATTTCCATCACTAAATCCTGTCTGTTTTAAGCATCTAAATGTTTCTAAACTCATTCATCATTTTATCTCCATTGCCACCTCATTGATCTAACCATCTTTTATAAGAAATGTATTTAAGTTTAATTTACAGAGAGAGAGAGTGTGTATGCTCATTGTATCAATTAAGATAAGAAAACCTTCCATCACTCTAAAGCTTAGTATTCAATTTTGCCACCCCACCTCCAAGGCAACAATCAATTTGATTTCTATCATTATATGCTAGTTTTGCTTGTTCTAGAACTTCACATGAATGGAATCATAGAGTAGGTACTCCTTTTTGTTTGGCTTCTTTTCTTCAGCAAAATGTTTTTGAAATCCATCCATGTAACGTATCTCAGTGGTGTGTTCTTATATTTTTCACTAATAGTCCATTATATGAATATACGAAAATGTATTAATCCATTCAAGTTTGCTGAGCTTTGTGGTTATTTAAAATCTTATCTATTATAAATAAAGCTGTTATGAATATTTCTGTATTTGTTGGTTTCTGGACATATGATTTAATTTTTCTGGTAAATACCTAGAAGTGAAATTGCTATTTTATATGTTAATCTTATATTTAATTTCACAAGAAACTGCCAACCTGATTTCGGTTTCAGCTCATGAAGGAATATCTGCCAAGGGAGTGGTTGTCCTGCTTTAAGCAACTAAAAAAAACAGAGAAAAAAATGAAAGAATGATGTTGGACAACAGGCAGTACAAGACTGTGAATCCTGAGAGAAGAGAAACAAATGAAACAAGGCCAACAATTGTGCCATCTTACTGCTATGGGATAGTCTCCAGGTCCCAGTGTAGGGAATGAACTCAAACCCTTTGACTCTTTTGCTGAGTTGAGGAGGCAGAGATCAGAATTCAAGGAAAATGAAGTGGCTAGAATTTGCAGGGCAGAGTAGCACAGAGTGAGGAGCTGCCCAGAGAGAGGGCTACTAAGAGATGCAGAAGAGTTTCCTTGAGTCTTTGGTTGCATTCCACTTGTGCATACATGGAGTGAAACTTCACAAGACTAACAAACGAACCAAAGAAAAGTAAGTCAAACGATTCCCAGAGCCCACAGCAGCTAGCTTGGAAGGACCTCCTACTACTCAGAGTATTGACTAGAGGCCTCAGAAGAGTCCTGCCCTAGAGTAAAGGTCGCTCTGTACCTATCCTAGCAATGCTAGAAAGCAAGCTCCAAACGGACCAAACTATTTTGTGGGAAACTTAACTGAGAGCCAAACAAAGTCTTACACTTTTCAAAATGATATAGTTGACCACTAACGAACCAAAGAACAATACTGAAACAATTCTGTAATTTTTTTCTCTTCTATAAGAAAGAAAATATAACAAAAGTTAAGCCAATGAGAAATTACAGAAATCAAATGGAATCTTTATAAGTCAGAATGAACAACTGCCCTTGTTTTTCGTTTTTTGTTTTGAGGAAGATCAGCCCTGAGCTAACATCTGCTTCCAATCTTCCTCTTTTTTGCTGAGAAGACTGGTCCTGAGCTAACATCCACGCCCATCTTCCTCTACTGTGGGATGCCTACCACAGCCTGGCGTGCCAAGCAGTGCCATGTCCACACCCAGGATCCGAACCAGTGAACCCTGGGCGGCTGAGAAGCAGAACGTGCGAACTTCACCACTGCACCACTGGGCCGGCCCCAACAACTGCCCTTGTGATATCACAGGGCATTCAACACACATGCGCATGCACACACACATATACACACAAACACAGCAGACTGGAATTATTTTTAGCAAAACAAGATTCTAAGAATCTCAAAGAGGAGCTGTTATTTCCTGCCAAGTTAACTGACAATGAGGAAAAGGAGTTATTTGAAGAAGCTCTGATCATAAATTGTTATCTGATTTACTGAAGTCTGTTGGTACTACTCACACTTTTAAAAAACTACTCACAATGCGTGGCTTGTAAAAATTCTATTGATGGATTTGTTGTGATGTCAATACATTCAAAATTAGGTAAAAAGTATGAAAAAACGTTGATGGATAGCATAAGAATAACAAAATTTTGTGAATTTTATTTTTTAAAATCATCTGAGAATTCTTCCTGAGGGAGCAGGGGTACTTAAGATTCTTGGGCTCCAAAATTTTTTATGTTGGATTAATTATTATCTGAACTTAGGTTTTTTCCCCTAAAGTTTTGGTCTTGATTTGTTTTATGAAGATAGTATATTGAAATTTATATTAGAAATGTGGAGAATTTGAATTTGAAAAGAATAGAAAAAGCTATGAAGATTGACATAAATAAATTCTAGGATCTGAAAATAGCTTTTGTTCATGAGTATTAAAATTTCTTTATTTCTAATTAAATATTTTATTTATTCAACAAAGTATATTATATGAAAACAATGTACTTATACTCACATTTAATTTTAATCAAAATTTAATTTGATTTGAAAATGACATCTCTTGTAATTTGGATTGCATACCTTCTTTTTCTAAACTTAATATGCCAAAGAACTTCTTATACATGAGAAGTACTTGTTTCCTTCTACTTTTTCCTTTAAGACTTTTTATTCCCTTTCTGCAAAGCACTTCACAACTCTGAAGTAGCAGAAAATATAAAGTTAGTTCTCCTTAGAGACAGCATTAAGCACAGGTTTCTAACTTCACAAACAGCAAGCTCCTAACTAAACCAATATTCTAATTCACCATCAAGAGAGTGTACTATATTTCAGGAATATATGCTGAATCAGTTCTCTAGACTATAATATTTGGCTCTTTCTGCTCTGCATTTGTAGTCTATTCCTGGCAGCGATTCCAAGAAGAAAGCTATAAACAAGTCCTTGAACAAGTCATTTGATGAAGTCTATGGAAAAATCTTCCTTCAACCACCAAAGTAGATCTGGGTTGTATAGTTACAGCTTCCTACATCAGAAAGCTAAATGTGAATGATAAAATTGTGCATGTGTCCATGTGTATCTCTGCATGTGCACAGGTATTTGGAGCAGAAAAGAAGATTTCCAATAATAATAATATTTAATATTTATCCAATATCCACTGTGCGTTAGGCACTGTGAGGTGCTCTATATCCGCTATATCATTTAATCTTTCTACAACAGTAAGACATAGGTTTTATGATTATCCTTATTTTACAGATAAGGGAATTGTGTTATAAGAGGTTAAATAATGCCTAAAGTCACCCACATCGTGGAGCAAGAGAATCAAATCCAGGTACCCTAACTTCAGAGCCCATTTGCTTATCCTTTTGTCACTGCATTTCAAAATCGGAGACTAATTTTTTTTAATTAACAGTTTCTCAGTACCATTTTCTCTCACTTCTGCCACTTAGTAGGAAGGAAAATAAATAAGTCTTTGTATATAATTTTGAATAACCGTGAAACTTAAAGACACTACTATATGTGGCAGAGAAAGCTTTCTAGCTATTATGGAAAACACTCAGATAACAAATGTGGAGGTGAAAAAGTTCTCTATATATTTGTCAGAAAATATCTGGCTAGAACGCAAATCAAAGGATTTATAATAGTGTATTTTAATAAAATAAAAAAATAATATTTACAACATTAAGCATGCATCCTCATTTAGATCAGAGAGGCCTTGCATCTAAAAATAATCTCACTAGGTAGAAAACATTTCCTCCTTTGTGCAAATTGAAACACCGTGGGGAACTGGGAAACGCCACGTATTTAACTCACCTGCTCACATTTGAGGGGGACAGGAAAGGGCAAAACCCAAAGACTAGTGAGATATGCTTTCCTTGTCTACGAAATTCCACGTGATTTTGATTTTAAATACATAGTTTAACTTATCAACAAAAGCAAGCTGAAGAATCAGTTGTATTCTCAACAATGGAATGTACAAATGTAAGCAATGCTTAACATGAGATCACAAAAAAGCAAGACATCTTCAGTGTGCACTTCTTTTAAGTTTAAAGACAAAAGATGATACAAGCTCACCTTCAAGTTGTGTTCTAGTTTATAACAGTGTTTCAAATATGCTATGCAATTTCTTTCTTATATTATTAGAACAATTTTAGTAGTGAGCAGTTGACGTCAATGATGTTTAATGACTTCTTCCAGTTCACACAGCTAGAATTAAAATTTGGCAAAGCAGAGATCAGAATCTGTTCTTACTTCAAGAAAGTGCTTTTACTTATAGACCAAAGACTAGATCCTCACTGAGGACATTTCACATAGCATGCCAAAATTCCAATATAAAAAGATACCAGTTATTTTCCCTGTAGGGCACAAGTGTTCTTGGAAAATATTCTAAATCCATAAACCAGTTAAATGTTGAACACTGTCAATATCTAATACTATTTTAGGTTCTATGGGAAAGTAAATCAAATAAAAGCAATGATCGAAAGTTTGTGATTTTGTTCATACACACTCACAAACACACACGCACCAATTAGTACTCTTTTACTATTTATGTAGCTGATTCCATGTACTTTTTACATTTATTATACTTCCACTGAATTAGAATTTTTCTTTTCCTTAGGACACCAAGTTAACTAAGCTAGGACTCTTATTTCAGGGCTACTATTACAATTATCCAATCCCTCTTATAGAATTTTTTACAATAGATTTTTATTTAAGAGACTGATGATCACCATGACTATTCTTCAATCTCAAATTGGAAATTCTGTTTAATTTATACTAAACAGCTCCAGCATTTTAAACTATCCCTCATCTGACGTAGAGAAATAAAACCAAAATGCTTTCTGTCCCTGTGCTTAACAATTCCGATACAAAATAGATTTAACCTCTCCTACGTTAGGCATGGCTGTGAACCAACATAAAAAGCTTGCTTAATAAAGACAAAACTTTGCTGATAGAGGCTCTGTTCAATGATCACCACACCCTGCCCACTAATCCAAAGATAACATGTCATAAATTCTGCTCATCCAACCTGTTAACCACCCTAAAATCATTGAATTCATGTCTTAAAATACCATGGATATTCTCCTCTGATTTTACTGTTTTGAGACAATTAAGATGTTCTCAAGGTCAGTTCACCCTTCCTGGAGGAAGTCTGATAAATTCAGCTTTCCTTCATCCACAAGTTTTTCTGGTAATCTTTAGGAGAGTTGATTGTCAACAACCTATCTTCCCGCCCACTGATTATATAGGTTGCTCTCATTTTAACATGGTACAGTTTGTCAGTGTACCTTGTAAAACGCATAGTGAGAAAAAAACACAATATTGTAGGTGTGGCACAAATTCAAAAGAAGCAAATGAATAACAGAATAAATATTTTTAAACTATCTTCCTAGATAGTCTCAAAATTATGTTTAATTTCTTTTTATTTTTTAAAAATTTTTTTTAATTTTTATTTTTTTCAAATGTACATCATATTTCAAATTCTGGATACATTACATCGTGTTCACCTCCCGAACACTAATTATAGTGCATCCCCTCACATGTGACCCTAATCACCCCTTTTGCCCTCCCCCCTCCTCCCTTCCCCAATGGTAACCACCAGTCCAATCTCAAATGCTATGTGTTGTTTTTTTTTTTTGTCATTTTTATCTTCTACTTATGAGTGAGATCATATGGTATTTGACTTGCTCCCTCTGACTTATTTCACTCAGCATAATATCCTCAAGTTCCATCCATGTTGTCATAAACAGACACACAGATCAATGGAACAAAATTAAGAGCCCAGAATTAAACCCACACGTTTATGGACAGCTAATATCCGACAAGGGAGCCAAGAGCATATGATGGAGAAAGGAGAGTCTCTTCAATAAATGGTGTTGGGAAAACTGGACAGCCACATGCAAAAGAATGGAAGTAGACCATTCTCTTACACCATACACAAAAATCAACTCAAAATGGATTAAAGACTTGAATGTAAGACCCGAAACCATGAGACTTCCAGAAGAAAACATAGGCAGTACGCTCTATGACATTGATCTGAGCAGCATATTTTCAAGTCCCATGTCTGACCGGGCAAGGGAAACAAAAGAAAAAATGAACAAATGGGACTACATCAAACTAAAAAGTTTCTGCACAGCAAAGGAGACCATCAACAAAATGAAAAGACAATCTAACAATTGGGAGAAGATATTTGCAAACCACCTATCAGATAAGGGGTTAATATCCAAAATATACAAAGAACTAATACAGCTCAACGACAAAAAAACCAAAAACCCCATTAGAAAATGGGCAAAAGATCTGAACAGAGACTTCTCCAAAGAAGATATACAGATGGCCAACAGGCATATGAAAAGATGTTCAACATCATTAGCTATCAGGGAAATGCAAATCAAAACTACAATGAGGTATCACCTCACTCCGGTCAGAATGGCTATAATTAACAAGATAGGAAACAACAAATGTTGGAGAGGGTGTGGAGAGAAGGGAACCCTTGTTCACTGCTGGTGGCAGTGCAAACTGGTGCAGCCACTATGGAAAGCAGTTTGGAGTATCCTCAGAAAATTAAGGATAGTTCTGCCATATGATCCAGCTATTCCACTGCTGGGTATTTATCCAAAGAACTTGAAAACACAAAGGCATAAAGATACTTGCACCCTTATGTTCATTGCGGCATTATACACAATAGCAAAGACTTGGAAGCAACCTAGGTGCCCATGAAGGGACGAATGGATAAAGAAGATGTGGTATTTATACACGATGGACTACTACTCAGCTGTAAGAAATGACGAAAATTATGTTTTAAAAGTCAACTTTCTAATATTGAAATATATCCTCCAAAATTATAATTTTGAAATATATAGAAAAATTGACTGACTACAGTTACGCATCACATAACGACGATTGGTCAACGACGGACCATATATATGATGGTGGTCCCCTAAACTTAGTACCATATAGCCCAGGTGTCTAGTAGGCTATATCACCTAGGTTTGTGTAAGTACATTCTATGATGTTTGCACAACAGCGAAATGGCCTAACAGTGCAATTCTCAGTACATACTCCATCGTTAAGTGACACGTGACTCTATGAAATTTCTTACTAGTGTCATTTGATTTACCAACAACTGTAACTATAGGCATAAGATAATTTTCTATTGATGTAAAAGTGCCTTCATACATACTAGATACTTAATAAATGTCTCTATAATCAAAGAAGAAAATGAAAATAAAAGAACAAAATAAAAACAAGTACCTTAAGGGAGGAAATAAATTCACTAGCACTCGGAAATGCTGTCAACAAATTCTACATAGTGGTTTTCCATTTTATTACAAATTTCTATGAAAATAAAATCTATCTTTATCACCATCTGATGTATTCTTGCTTTAAGTAGATGTTCTGTTTTATTGACTCTAAGAGCTTCTGTTCAGCTAGAAGCTATGTCAATGTTTTAAAGATTTTCATTGTATTAAGATTCATCACCACTGACCCTTTTGAACCAGTTTGTATCATACAGAAAGAAGAAATGATATTTGCCAAAATTTCCTCCTGTTATTATCCTAAAATATTACTTGCTTGAAATACTATCCAGTAAATCATTTTCTTCTGAGATATTTTGAAAGTTATCTCTATAATATATGTTAAATATGTGGAAAACTATGAGTCATAATTCAGTTCATGGTCTTAGTTTTAATTAAATATACATTTACTGGATGCCTACCCTGTTCCAGGAACCGTGCTAGGTTCTGGGATACAAAGAAAAAGCGTAATTTTCTTTCAGTAGGTAACACATTTACTTGATTCAAAATTCAAAAGATATACTAAGGAACACCATGAAATGACCCTCTCAAAACAGCTGCCCTCTACAGAAGCAGCCAGTGTTTGCAGTTTCTCATGGGTTAACAGAGACAATAGTTGCAAATGCAAATCAAATACATATATGCTTCACAACACATTTCCTCTTTCAAAAAATAATTTATTGAGGCATAATTTACAAACAATAAAATCACCTACATAAAAGTTCACTGAAATATGACAAATATACACACATTGTAAATACCACCAAGTCAAGATATTGAATATTTCAGTCACGCCACAGTTCATCTATGCCCTTTTTCAATCAGCACTTGCACCTTCACAGCACACCAAAAAAATCACCGATCTTTTTTCTACCATGATAATTTAGCTTTTCCATTTCTAGAATCTCATGTGCATGGACTCACATAGTACGTACACTTTCTGGGCCTGATTTTTTCTCCCTTCACAATGTTTCTGAGTTTTATCCATGTAGTTTTTATGCATTGATAGTTTATTCCTTTTTATCATTAACTATATTATATTCTGTGGAGATAGCATATTTTATTTATCTGTTGATACACCTATTGATACAATATTCTGTGGAGATAGCATATTTTATTTATCTGTTGATACACCTATTGATACAAACTTACATTATTTCTAGCTTTTGGCTCTTATGAATAAAGTTGCCATGAACATTCACATATAAGTTTTTCCACTCACATATGTTTTCATCTCCCTTGGATAAATTTCTAGGAGTGGAATTGCTTAGTCATGTATATAAGTATAAAATCATAGTATATAATCAATAGGTAAGTGTATAATCAACTCTACGAGAAATTGTCAAACATTTTCCAAAGTGGCTGTATCATTTAAAGTCTCACAAGCATTGAAAGAAGCTAAAGTTATGCTTTTCTCTATCACTTGGTACTGTTAATTAAAGTCTTTCTAGTTGTTATTTATTGGTATCTCATTGTGGTATTAGTTTGTATTTCCATAACTAATCATGTTCAATATCTTTTCATGTGCTAGTGAGACATCTGTATTTCTTTTTTAATTAAGTGTCTGTTCAAACTTTTCACCCATTTTCAGGGCTGCTTTTCTTATTGAGTTGTCAGGGTCTTTATTCTGAATGTAAACCCTTTGTCATCTGTATTAGTCAGCTCAGGCTGTCATAAAAAAATGCCACAAACTACGTGGCTTCAACTACAGAAATTATTGTCTCACAAATATGGAGGCTGGGAAGCCCAAGATCAAGGTGCTGGCTGATTGGATTCCTGGTAATGGTTCACTTCCTGGCTCACAGACAGCTGCCTTGTCGCTGTCTCTTCATAGGGCAGAGAGAGAGAGTGAGCTTTCTGGTGTCTCTTCTTATATGGACACTAATCCTCTTGGATCAGGGCCTCAACCCTACAACCTCACTTGACCTTCATTACCCCCTTATAGGACCTATCTCCAAATGCAGTCGTATTGAGAGTTAGAGCTTCAACACGTGAATTTGGGGGGACAGAGTTTAGTCCATATCAGTCACATATATATATGTATAAATATATGTATTTATGTGTGTATATATATATGTACATATATGTATTATAAACATTTTCTCTTAGTCTTTGCTTATATTTTTTATTTTCTTAACTGTGTCTTTAGAAGATCAGGCTTTTAAATTTCGATAACATAAAATTTATCAAGTTTTTTATGATTTTTGTTCTCCGCACACTTTCTACATACTATATAAGGAATGTCTGCCTATCCTAAGTTAATGAACATTTTCTGTTAATACTCCTGCTTGGAAGTTTTATAGTTTTAGCTTAAATATGTACATATAAACTATAATAATTATTATTTATTATAGTAAGTCTTGAAATAAAGTAGTGTTATGGTAAGGACTTATTTAATGCAATGATAGTAACAATTCTGTAAACTGAAAGTACTAAATTTGCTTAGGATAAATTGGATCTTCAGTTTCTTACTAGAATGAGACTGACATAACAGAAAAATAATCAGAGGTCACATTATTTTTTAACATACCTGTGCACAGCCTCTAACACAGTACTATGAATCCAGGTCATTGGATGGCTATTTTTCTATTCTGTTTTTTTGCTGCTGGTCATGCTTCCACTTATTGATCACAAATATATCAATGACATTAAATGATATTCTAAAGATACCTTTTTTGTTGAACTTTGTGTTCGTTATTTCAGTCGTTTTTTTTCCCCTAGAGGAAATAAAAATGATAAACTCTTGCTCTTGCAAAATAGAAGCTATATATTAGGTAAACTATTAAATTAGGGATATATTGATTTATATTTTTGAAACCTGCACCCACTGATCAAGTGGTTCTTTGAATTTTCTGGAACTTGGTATTTTCTCATATACAGAATATCTTATAGAAATAAATTATAGTAAGACCTCTATTACTTCTAAGTAATTAGAAATAAATCATCAGTAAAAAATGTTCTTGAATTATTATGAGAATAGAAAGGAAGGAAATACTCAAGAAAATATATTTTGGATATATTAACTGCTAACCAATTAATTAATTATTAACTGCTAACCAATATACTACACTACAGTTTATTTATGACTTACCATTAACCATAGATCCAAATACTCTGCCTAGAAAAGTGAATCTTTGTCAACACTTTGTGTATGTGTGAGTGGAAATAGTAGCACTTGATTGATTTCATTTTAATGTGAATATGCTATCCTTCACTCTATGGCACCAATTAAGTTAACTTTTCCTCTGATTCTCCAAAAACAAGTGGGAGGTGGGGTTAATATTTTCTCAATTCTGCTTCATAGTAGTTTGAAAATATAAAAAGAGAAGTAATAACTGTTTTTAGAAGTGGACAAATATCCAAGGAAAGTTTAAAACAATAATTCTCAAGCTCTTGTAATACATCATTAAAATATGTATGCATTTTGTACTTAAGTGAATATGCATTTATTAAGCTGTGTGGAGAAGAGGCTAGTGAAGCGACTCTATTCCATTCCCATTGTCCACTTAAAGTTAGAGAAGTAAAGGATCACATATTTTATAGATACAATTGTTCTGTTTAGGAGAAGCTAATTAAAGGCTTTATAAAAGGCCCATAATGGTGAGGACAAAATACACATTTGTTTTTCCTTTTGATCCACTTAGGCTTTGAAATAAGACAAAAGCAAGGAGAAGAGATGATGAAAGATAGAGGAAAGAAGCTGCAAAAATTGTCTTTTTTCTGATTCATTCGAAAGCTTAAGGTTTGCTATGGATTATACAATTGTGTTTGATGGCTGACTCCAGCATTATTCAACACTATGATCTTACTGCATCTTTGTCCTTGAAAGTTATAAAACCCATTACATAAAAAAGTAAGAATCTGACGCCTTGAAATAAATGTACAGGATAATTCTACTTTAACTTCTACATTTGCTTTGAACATTTTTCCCCAATTCACTTTTCACATTTATATCTTAATTTGTCATGATAAGACTGCTGTGAGTGGATACAGTAGGTTTAACTGCTTTATTGTTGATAAAGTCAATATTATTAGGATTTAGTGCTCTTTATTTCAATTCTTTTAGAACACATCTTTTGAATGCCTGCTCTGCAGAGGACACTGGGGAATGGAATGGGAGGATAAGATAATACAAGCCTTCCTTAACGACAGGGATACGTTCTGAGAAATGTGTCCTGAGGTGATTCTGTGGTTGTGCAGACATCATAGGGTGTACTTACACAAACCTACTACACAGCTAGGCTATATGGTAGTAATCTTATGGGACCACCATTGTATATTTTGGCCCATTGTTGACTGAAATCTCATTATTTCACACGAAAGTGTCATTATGCGGCACGTGATTGTATTCAAAACAGAATGCTTATTCCCAAAAGTGCCCATGGTATCGTAGGATACAAGATATTCCATGAATATCAAAATACAATAAGTGGACAAGTGACCTAAGCAAGGCACAGAAAAAACTCTCCGGGATTCAGCAAAAGAAGATTATTTTCGCTATAATTATATGTGAATATTTTGTGAATAAGGTAGAATTTCCTAGGAACTTATAACTCTTACCACTTGGATAATTCAGAAAAAGCTAACTTTTGAACTTTATTCATTGTTTATTCCTGTCCTGCCATAGGTTCAATAAATCTCAGATTTATAATATACTACATCAGCAAAATAGTTATCGGAAATAGCAGGAGTCATTTATTGCCCCCTCAGGGTCAGGGATAGCACAGATAAATGAAATATATAATATCAAAGCATCACTTTAATAATATCCATTAACATTGCTGATAGTAAAACAACCACTGTAAATATCACTGATTGAGTACTCAGTATGTTCCACATACTCAGTAAATTTCAACATTTAAAGTCTCCCAGTAGTATTCTTATATAGGTACTATTGTTTCCCCCAGTTTACAGACAGAGAAATAGAGCCTCAGAAAAGTCAGGTCACTTGGCTAAAGCTACACGGCTAACAGTGGAAGAGAAGTTTTAAACCCAAGTCTGGGTTTTCAGATGCTTTGGGTTCTTTCCCTTTCTCGTGTTTCTGGGCTGGAATGTTACTTCTGTGAATGCTAGAATCCATTTAATATGTGCTTTAGGGAGCGTCTGTGGGGAGAACAGCTTCTAAGATAACTATTCCATGATCAAATCAATTTACAAAACGCTACCTGCTTTCTTCTTTGCTTAGGGAATTCCATATGTACCTTAGCATGTTAAAGGCTTAGTGCGGGTCTGCAGTAAACAAAACCCAGAAAGCAAACTAAAATGAACCCTCCAAACAAACAAGATTCCTGAATATTGGTAAGTCCAGTGTTTCCCAGGGGTCTTTGCTAGGACACTTTCTCAAGAATAGGAATGCCACCCAAAGTGGTTTAACCAATTTGGCCACTTAACCATCTCTCCTAACAAGGAATCATAAATAAAGGACCTTCTGAAGCAGATAATTCAATGGAGCAACAGAACCAGGAAGCACTCAGGATCTTTCTTCTTTTCATTCTGCCAGCATCAATTTTTTAATTATTTTTCAATTTCATATCATAAAATCTTCTATCAAAATATGCTTGGAGGGGCCTTCCAGGCGGCACAGTGTTTAAGTTCACTTTGGCGGCCTGGCGTTCACTCGTTCAGATCCCGGATGCCGACCTCCACACCCCTTGTCAAGCAAGCCATACTGTGGTAGGCGTCCCACATATAAAGTAGAGGAAGATGGGCACAGATGTTAGCTCAGGGCCAGTCTTCTTCAGCAAAAAGAGGAGGAAGATTGGTGGTAGATGTTAGCTCAGGGCTAATCTTCCTAAAAAAAAAAAAATGCTTGGAAATGCTTTTTCCTGACATGCCAGTTGATCTACGTAATTCTATAAAGTGGCATTAAGAGAAATTTTCCATTGAAAAAAATGGGTTTCATTTAGATACATGTCTTATTTTTCAAACTTTTACTTTCAATTTGATGTCTAATTTCTCGTAATTCAAGCAAATACAAAGTTAATTTTGTTTAAGAATTTTAAAATATACTATGCTAGTGGTACATGAAAGTAATAACATTTCTAAATGACCAGGGGGCAAGCATTACTTAAACATTTAGTGGTAAGATTTATTTTCTATCTGATTAAAAATTTACAACTAATTTTGCATTTCTCAGAACACAGCAGAATCATGAGATCAGTAGTTTCATAATTAATATCTGTATTTTGAGAATTCTATCATAACTGATAGCTTTAGGTTCTTTTTATTTTTTCCAGAAGTTTAAAGAATGATGGAATTCTAGCCATATCATTTAGAACTACATTACACAGCAAGAATTTAAATAACAGTAACTTAATCAAATTTCCATTTATTTGTCTACAAGTAGTTCAGCTGTCCTACGATGCCATTAGGAATCTAGGCTCTATCTTCTTTTCTAATCCACCAACCTAGAAGCACTACAGCCTTTTTTTTTTCTTTCACTTTCTTTTGTAGCAAGATGGCTGCTATAGCTCCAGCCATCGTAAGTGTTCAGTGCACATATAAGGGGAGAATGTAAGACAGGGATACTGCTGATCACATTGGTCTCTTTTAATGGGGAAGGAAACATTTTTCCAGAGACATCTGTAACAAACTTGTACTCCATTGTTCAGAACTGGACCACCCATATCTACAAGAAATGCTGGGAAAGGGAGGAAGAGAATTGTTATAATTGTTTTAGATCAATTATGATCAAATGCCTAGATTCGTTCATATTTGCACCACAAAATAATGGAGGTTCTGTTAAAAGGAGGTATTCTTGGATCTTGCCATAGCAACATGGTCTGTAACATCTGCCTACTCTCAGACTCTATGATATTTATAATAAAAACGTATGAATAAATTCCTGAGTTTGAATGTTTCCTCTCTTTGTTAGTGATGTGATTTTGAACAAATTATGAAAATATACGAATATACTTCAGAAATTGAAACAATTAGAAGAAAGCTTTCAAGATTCCCATCACTATATGTTCTCACCTACCTCCATCCAGACCCACAAATCTTTTTCTACCGCCTGACAATACACATGGATTACCTGTGATCCTATCTAAATCCATCTTTCTATTTGTTCCCTAGCTCTTAGCCCTGCCTACTTGTTCAGAATATCACCCCCAACTCTCTTCTGTGCCATTAATTTTCCTCTCTACTGGATCTTTTTTATCAGCACCCAAAATTTTTCTTCCATCTTCTTCACTTTTCTTGTAAACTTCCAACCACTCCTTTGTTTTCCTTGTAGCCAGCAGTCCTTGAAAGAGTCACCTATATTAATATATAAAATGTGTAAACTCATTTTAAAGAGTTGTATCAATTGTAAAAATGATACTCAGATATGACTCAGATAAGTTATCAGAACTCAGATAAATTCAAAGGCAGAAAGAGATCATCTTTTCCTCTGTGTCTTAGAGGCAAGAATACATTTCTCCTCATTCATCGCTGTCAGAATTTTATCACACAATGATGGCTAAGCAATGAGAACACGAACAGCATGATTGCATTAGACCAATCTGGGATAAGCCTCTCCTGAAATATGTTTGACACATTTAGGAAATCCGAGTAGACATTTGGGGAAAATCCAGAGTTCTGTGAGTATAGAAGGGAGGATGGCGCATGAATATACAACCAACAGTGTTTATGTCACTTATTGTCCTTCCAACGACCTAGTTAATTGGGAAATAAATATCAGATATCTATTAAAAACCAGAATGAACATAATTTCTGGTAGGGCACTAGTTCCCTTTTGGAGTAATAGCAGTTAATATCCACAAGACACTAGTGTTCTGTGAAACAGAATTTGGAGAGTGCCAGCATAGAGAAATGACATGGTATAAAAAGAGGCAGAGGAAGAGATATAAATGACTTGGGTAAATCTCTAAGAAATAATCAGTTTGTTAAATATGAACATATTTCAGAACTGAAAATGGAATAAACAGTAAAAAAATAAGATATACTAGGAAGAAAAGTACATTAAAAAATAACAGAAACTAATCTGCCTGACAGACAGCTCCATGCCCTTTTGAAAGTAACTCATAAACAGTCAGCTTTGACATGCCACTTAAAACAACAATCATAATAATATCAACTATTTTTTCAAGTATTTAAAAGAGTTGTTGAGATAATCATGGGTTCATACCAATGTAGTTAGTGATTAATTGGTTTTTAACCTCACAATAAGGTGTAATTAGCCTGCACCATCATTCTTTCTCATGTCCTAATTCACACAGAACTAGCAGAAGGGAAGAACAGTTAGAGAATAAATGAAGATTTTTAACCAACGGGAAAGTAATCCTATGATGAATGCTTCTGACTTAATCGGAGACACGATTTACTTCCAGGTTTCTGATCTTTTTCTAAGCATAAACAAGCTAGATGGCACATACTCACCCAGCAAGAAATAAAAAAGAAAAATAGATGAGCAAAGAAACCAGAATCTTTATCAGCAATCCTGCTCATGAATGTTGGTCATGTGGACTCCATGACTGCCTAGATCTCAGTTCCTTTTCCTCGTTGTACCTACCCTCAGAGGATATATCCTAGCAAAACCCACTGCATGACAAAATTGAAACAAAGGACATTGAACTCAAAATTTCTCCAAAGGTTCTGTTGGTGACATGTTGCTTTGACGTAGGAACCACACATTCTTCACTGGAGAAGGGTATAAACCCTGACCCTCTGAAATATAAATATAATTTGCCTAATATTTTCCAGAAGAAAGTGGAGCACAATGGGAACGGGCTACATTAGTTAATGATGATCCATTTTCCTTCCAAAATCCTAATGAATTGGGAAATAAATATAAGATGGCTATTAAAACAGAGTATGAGCATTAGTTCTGGTAAAACTAGATAAGAAAATATAAAGGAGACCAGGTTCAAAACTAGGGTTTCTTAATCTCTGGTACCCTGACCTGGAGCTAAGTTAATGTGCAGAGCAAGACTGAACTATCTACTCACTTCCAAGCTCCAAAGCTGGCATAAAGCTAGGTGTGATCATTTACTAGATACTAGACTCTGAAAGAGATGTTTGCCCTACTTAAGGACAAACCAAAGTAGGGAAAAAAGAAAGAGAAGAAAGAGGAAGGAAGGAAGGAAGGAAGGAAAAATACAGAAATGTCTCTCAGTAGGAGAAAATCTCCATGAAGGATCTTTGTTTTGCTCACAGCTATATTTCAAGTACCTGAAACTTAGAGGGTGTTCAATAAAGATTTATAGAGTCAATTCACAAAATTATCACCAAGACAAATAAATGTATCACTGAGGTTTGTAAGGCTAGGATCTGTTAAAGAAGAAAAAGCTGCTTCTTAAGTGAACATTAAAGAATATTCTGCAATTTTCCATTTTAAAGATCAGCAGCATGTACGCTTCTAACTGAGGGTTAACTCTCTTACCAGTTAACTCCAACTTCCAAAGTGTGTCCTCTGGCAGCAGAAATTCACAGTTCTGAGTTAGCCCCAAACAAGCATGTGCTGCACCTGGAAACAATTAAGCACCAAGGCCATTTGAGGAGCGCAGGTGTTCTGGCAAGCAGAAACTCCCCGTCTCTGTAACCAGCTGAAGATTGTGATTAATTGACTTGATTTTAACCTCACGTGATGTCCACTGAGTTGCTAAGAGAAATGACATGACAATACCTTAGTTACGAGGGGAGAAGCAAGAGCCATTACATGTTTGTGTGAAAAATAAACCTAATTCATTTTAGAAGCACATGTAAGAAGATAGTATTAATAATTGTTTGAATTTTGTGGATGCTTTTCTCTCTGATTCTCAGTAGACTTCAAACTGAAAATAATGGATCTTATATGGTAAAAATTCCGTTTTTTGAGGGAAATATAATCATTTCAAGAATCTCCTCCTGAGAAATCTATACTTTCCTATATCCTGGAATCGAGTTCTGCTTTCTTCTTGTAATCTGTCGTAAGGAATTGGGGACGATGCTTTCAGGGAAAGGAGGCTAATACAAATCTGTGAAATTAGGGCATCATTGATGCCAAAATTATTATTTCCCTTTCTGGACAACATTCCTGCTTAGACTATACATTCTAAATTTGTGGTTAGTGGTATAGCGAGCAGAGGCAAAATCTTTACTAACATAATCCACGATGGTTGATTGATCGAAAATGCAACATTTGAATTTTTAATTTATTTTTAAATTTTATGCTAGTAGGTCTAGATCTGATAGATTTCCAAAGCTGCTGAAACCAGCAGGAACCAGCTTCTGGAAATTAATCACATGCTTCTTTTCACATACAACATACTTTAAAAATCTATGTAAGGGGCTACTTGCCATTTTTCTCCTCTCCTTTTTCCTCCAATGGTTAACTACCTTTGAAATAATAATATTCACCTCTTGCTTTTGAATAATTTAGATGTTTATTTTATGTTACCATCTATGAACTAGACAAGGTTACAGCAGAAAAACGTTTCAGAGCATAAAAACAAAATTATTCAAAGAAGGTTGTCTATTACTTGAAATAAAGGGTGTTATGTAATTTCTAGGGAAAAAAAAGAAAGAATACAACTACGTCTCTACTAGCACAGACTTGCATTCTAATGACCATCCCATTTTCTGTGACGTCATCTCTGAAATTTTAAAGTAGACAGACAGAGCTTTCTATCTATAGCAGAAGCGTGGTTATAGTAAGAAAATATTTTAAATACTAAGACATAGATATGAAAGATGCAAGGGACTTTAATAATAAAAAAAGTTCTATATTCTCTATATTGGTCTCGTGTGTCTTCACTCCTGTTGAGCCAGCTCAGTTTACTAGTAACTCTGGTGCCAAAATATTTCTTCCGTGCTTCCCATAGTCCCTGTCATTCTTCTCACACACATCACTTTCTAAACTATTATATATTTTGTCATTCCTTTTTATTGTTCCCTCTGTTTTTACCTGAATGTAAGCTTCAGGACCTACAACAGTGGCTGATAATAGGTCATAAATAAATACTGCTTGCATAAGTAAATGCATGAATAAAAATATTCCAAAGGTAAGAGCTCAACCTTAATACTGCCATTTGCTAGTTGTATGATTGAATCACAATTGGCTACCCAAGGAATGAAGATAATAACTATAGTACTATCATCATTACTTACAGCTATCATCTATCGGCCATTTACTAGGTGTCAGAAAGTAGACTTTCACTATATCATGATGACGTAATGATACAATTAGTAATATCATTAATATCTTTATTTTGAAGTTGAGAAAATTGAAATAAATTGTTCTAGCAACTTTCAAAATATCACATAGCTAGAAAAAAAATGACAGATGCACAACTTGAAGCCTGATCTACATTGGCTGTGCACTTCTAATGGAAAAGTTGCCAGAAATATGCATATAAATACATTTTGTAAACTTAAAAGCAGCATGAAAGTGTAAAACAACAAATCAGCTTTCACCCATACTCTTTCTGATGCCTCAGACTAACAGGTAACATACTTTAATAAATGAATTTTGTAATCTTGACATATGCATTTCCAATGATCCCAATGTTCTACTGACTTCCTAGAGAGGAAATTATACTAAAGAATACAGGTATAACTTTATCCCTCCCCCAACTAGAGTCACGGGGCTGCAACTCTCTAGTGCTGAGAAGAGAAGTGTAGAGGCTAAACAGAAGTGCAGGAAAGAGAGGAAAAAGGGAAACAAAATGAATGGAGAATTTCAGTCACTTCCCTCTCTATCCTCCAGTAAGATATAGTTCCTCAAGGGTGACTGGTGCTTAGGAAATAATTGTGAGGAGTTGGCCAAGTCACTGAAGCCTGTTAGCAGCTACTTGGTAGTGAACATATCAGAACAGTATTACAGAAAGTAAAATTTATTCCGGAGTCCAGGTTTGCAGTAATCTACATGCAATTAATTTTTGTTTACAGTGTTTACAATAGTTAAGCATTTTTATGAAGGAACTTCATATTATTCATTGATTGAGACTTGTGCCATTCCTTGATTTGTGCTTTCTTTATAATCTTCCTTATGTATGAGAGATTTGAGTTTTTAATGGGTTTGAAGTCATAGAAAAGATCTGGAGACAGAAAAGGATCAAATATTATAATATAGTTCCAAGACATTTAAAAAACAAACTCTTAATTTTAGCAACAGAGTTACAGAAAAACTACAAAGATAGTACAGAGTTCCCATATACGCTACACCCAGTTTCCCTCTTATTAGCATCGTACATTGGTATGGAATAAATGTTGTAATTAATGAACTACTATCGATAGACTTATTACTAAGTAAAGTCTACACTTTATTCAGATTTCCTAACTTCTAAACTCATCCTTTTTCCGTTCCACGATCTCAGCCAGGATACTACATTACATTTAGCTGTCATGTCTCCATGGGCTCCTCATGATTGTGAGAGTTTCTCAGACTTCCCTTGTTTGTAATGAGAACAGTTTTGAGCAGTACTGGTCAGGTACTTTGCAGAATGTTCCCAAATTTGGATTTGTCTGATGTTTTCCTCATGATTAGACTGGGCTTGTAAGTTTTTTAGAAGAAGCCCATAGACATGAAATGTCACTTTCATCACATCATATCAAGGGTACATACTATCAACATGACTTAGCACTGTTGCTACTGACCTTCATCAGCTGGATGAGGTAGTGTTTGTTGCGTTTCTCACTGTAAAGTTACTCTTTTTTTTCCTGCTTTCCATACTGTACTCTTTGGGAGGAAGTTTCTATGCCCGGCTCATATTTAAGGAATGGAAAGTAAATGTCCCAATTCCTTAAGGGCAGAGTATCTACATAAACCATTTGGAACTCTTCTGCACATAATAAAAGTACATTAACTCTGAATTCAAGAATTTGGAGAAGATAGAATATAGACGCTTTCCTTTCATAGACGTTGGTTTAAGACAGAGCTAAACATTCTGGGTCAAGGTACATGGTTCTATTTGCTATGAACATTCCTTTGCGTTTTCCTAAGCCAATGATATGGGTCTCATTTAGAGTCAGGGATATGAAGAGGGGCAAATGGAAGGAAGGGTGTCTGAAAACTGAGTAACTTGGTCAATTCCTTATAGGCTAACTGATTTCTGAACACCATTTTCAGGGGTGCATACCACATTGTGGCACACATTTATTAAAAATAAAATCAAAACAGAAAGATTCAGAGTGCAAACCAAGCAGCAACAGTTTAAAGCATACTTTTCTTCCTTTGCATGCCAAAGCTCCATAATGCCCAGTTCATATAAATATTGTATTAATGATAAAGTGTCTACAAAACGAGTTGATTAGCTGCAATAGCTCCTGTCTATTCAAATGTGTTAGTTCTGAAGGGACATTGCTGCACCTAATTTGATTTCCCCCTGAGCAATACATGATGTGTTATTTGATGCCCTTCAAAGGACACGATTAGCCGAGCTATAAAGTGTCTGATTTTATTAGCTTTGCTGGGTTTTATCAGTTTGTAAATGTGTTATTTTCTCCATTTATTGTGCCTATGGGATCCAGAGATAGAGTAAGCATCAAGTTAATATGTTTTGGGGAGGCAGCATGGCCATACTTTAACACTTACGCTGTGTTGTGATGACATTGAAGGTGGAGTCGTGGAAACTGTAATGTCAGGGCCATTTATCAAGGCAATTCTTCAATGCTATAAACCTCAGCTCTGACACTGAATTCAACAGTAGGCTTTTGTTTTAAATAGAACCAAGTGTTCCTGGGCTGCACTGCTAACAATCCTCCTTAATTGAATTAACAAGTAGTCAATAATAAGAAAATAAGTCAGACAGGTGGTCAGAGGAGAAAATAAAGCAAAGGTGTTGGCTTAAGATACTGTGTTTGACGGTTTTTTGACTAGAGAAAGACAGGGTTCAATTTTAGATATTTAAGTAAAAAAGGAAGTGCTCCATAAGGATACATAAATGCCACCAACTCTTTGCTTCTAATTGGGATAGAAAACACAGTACGCTCATTTAACTAGATCGCTTGGCAGGAAACTATTTCAACGCCATGCATTCAAATGGTGCCAAACCAAATGACATAATCAGCATTGAAGATACTCAGAGTAGTTAACAGGTGTTCGTGGCTTTGAGTTCCTGTATTCTTTTCAGGTTGCTTTCCATTTAGTTTTCTCAGTGCTTATTCAAGCCATTTGCCAATGCATCAAAGCTGGATACTGTGCTTATTGTTCAAGCAATTAATTCATTACAGATAATGCCTACTCACAGAATGTTTTTATTTTTTGCAATCCTATAATTAGTGTTTTCTTTTAGTCTGGAATCCAAGAGAAAATCTGAGGTCTCCCTCCTGAACTCCCCCCTCCAGGCATAACTAGTCCCTTTATTTGATCATTTCTACTTACGCACTTACAGGAATATGAATATGGCTTGTAAGTGATGTGTTTAAGTGATATGCACTAACAGAGATAAAAATAATCATTAGTAAGCATTATTTTATAAGTTTAAGAACAGAAATCACCTTGGGGTGTATGTGCATGCGTTTGTGTGTGTGCACATACACATTTATTGTCTATGTGTTAGGTGAGAAGAAAGACGAATTATGTGCCAATATCCTTCTCAGTACATTTTCTGTATTGTGAATTAGAATTATCTCCTCATGAGACTGAAAACCATTTTTACCCCAATTCATTGATGCAAAAACTGCGGTGAAGAGAGGTTACGTGATTTGCCCCAAAACCCCACAAATAAAGAGTAGGGGCAAGGCAATTGTGAGATGAGGTCTAAGATACTCAAGCAAATGGGCAAGTTAAATGGTGTATCCAAGATAGGCTGTGAATTCTTTAGTTGAAAGTTCTACATCAGCAATTCTCACATCCTTCATAGGTTTTCACCCCCTACACCCACCTATCCCACCTTATCTTATATATAACCTTCACTTACAAGACGCAAACTCTGACTTCTATTAGACAATAGGTTGGTAAATCAGTACTCAGTATTATAGGTGAATTAAAGGAGAGGGCTGTGTGCTTATACTAATCCAGTATACTGCTATTGCACTAGAATGGAGGTGATTAAAGTTAGGGATCATTGTTTTTCTGTTTCCCTGCAGAGCAGGGCATAATTTCTTCAGGAGATTTTCATATACATTCATCATTATATAACTTATTTTATTTTAACTTTTAGATGATATCCTTGGACTATGTAATTGAGCATACCATATTTTCACAATTTTTAAAACCCTATAAAGTTTGGATAGATTCCTTGAATGCGAAAGAATATATCAATGCCTGTATCTACTATCTATCCATCTTTTGTCTTGGACATGGCTTGAGTTTTGTTTTTCAATATTACATCCAAATATGAGTAGTTCAAGATAGACATTAACTTGCAAAAAGTTATTCTTTCCAATAAATCATTTTATTTTAAACTGAATCAAAGATATGCAGCACACACGCATGTACGCACCCATGTACACACATACACATACACTCAATTACACTGATTTTTTATCATATTCATGTCATAATTGATTCATATCATCAATATTCATCAACTTTTTTTAAAATGTTGCTTTTAATATGTAATCCAAGCTGAGATGAAAACAGCAATTAGCATCTTAAATGTTGTGGTGCTCTAGAGGAATGTGGGCACTTAAAATAATGTATATGTTTCAGGAAAAAATTCTACATCCCTTCCTTTTTTTCTAATTCATGTTATACTCTTAAGTTCTCAAAATATTCAACTGGCCTGGAAAAGTAGCACCCTAGGCACATACAACATGAAATATCTTTGATAGACTCTTCTGTTCCTACAGAGAGATTTGCAGTGTATAAGACTGTACATTCTTATTTTCCTGGACTTGCATTTGGTACATATTAAATTGTAGTCTAATACTTTGAGCACAAATTCTAGCATTCTTATTCTAATACAGCATACTGTTTTATTAAAGGAGAGGAGGAATGTAAGACAACTGGTTTTCAAAGAAGGTTATTACCCTGCTCAAAATGGTCACAGAAACCCAAGCTGTGAGTCTCTAAGATCTGTTTTGCTTTAATAATGAACTATGGCTCATTAATGATGGATGTTCTTTACACTCTTTTTTTTACTGTTCTCTCTTGAAAATCAATCAACTACAATTGTTGTATATCCACTATTTTCTTGTAATAATTAATTATATATTCCCTAAATTAGGCATTCTTTTAGATTTTTCTGTTTTCACCTGGCTAAGAAGTATGTGTGTGTGAGCATGCACAATTTTTGGACACAATATATACATATATGTAATACATATAATTATGCATGAAATGTATGTGTAAAATATGTACAAGGTATATATGAGAAATATATAATTTATTATATTTGCTTTCCTTTATCAAAACCATGAAATACTTTACACATGTTGTATTCATAAAGCTTTCATGGTGAAAAATAGGCAGCAAAAGGAAAATAAGGGATTACAGGATTTTCATATGTAAGAAATGTTTCATTTTCCTTTAATGGGAAATAACACAAGACTTTGGCATTGCAAGCAACCTTACAGGCATTAGTTTAAGGCTAGAGCTGATGCTTACTGTAAACAATAGCTACTAATCTTGATACAATTTTAGAGTTACAAAAAAGCAAAGCAAATTTGCCTTAAGACTTTCTGTTTATCCCTTTTCGAGGTTCCCCAAACGTTAACCTTTGCCATTTGCTTTATCATTCTCTCTCTCTAGTTTTTCCCTGAAATGCTTGAAAATGAGTTTTAAGCACAATGCCACTTTACTTGTAAATACTTCAAAATGTGTTTCCTAAAAGCAACGGCATTCTCCTATCTAACTCAATATAATTATCAAATCAAGATGCAATACAAATCTTATTCAAATACCAAGAATTATTTAACTAATATCCTATATGGCAAAAGAAAAAGGAAGGAAAAAGAACAGTGATCTAGTCCAGAATTCAAACTAGAATCACACCTGATACATAGTTATCACGTCTCTTCATTCTGCCTTAATCTGGAACTATTCCTTAGGTATCCTTCATGACCTTGATACTTTTTTAAAGTATAGACTAGTCGTTTTGTACAATGTCCCTCATTTTGGATGTCTGATGTTTCACCTTGATTTGATACAGGTTATGGATTTTTGGCAGAAATAGCACAGAAGTGATGTTATATCCCTCAAGGAGTACCATGTCAGGAGACATACAATATCGATTTGTCCCACTGCAGGTGACGTACACACTGCTCACTGTATTAAGGTGCTGTCGTCAGGCTTCTCTATTTTTCTCTTTGAATTGATAGATAATTTATAGAGAACTACTTTGAGAATATGTAAATATCTTACCATGATATTTTTGTTCATTAAATGCAATGTCCATTGATGAATCTTGCCTGAACCGAGTATTGTTATGGCACTTTCTAATAATGATTTTTAAAATTCCATTATGCTTTCTACATTTATTATTTGAAATTATACTTCAAGGAAGAGTTTTCCCTTCTGCATTTATTTATTTATTCATTTGTATACATCAATACAGAGTCATGGAATCTTATTTTATTCTATAGCTATAATTCTTTAATATCATTATGTATTCTGTTGCCAAAATTGTCTCAGATTTGGCCAGTGGAGCCCATTCAAGCTGGCTCTTGTGTCGTTTGTGGTAGGCCTCTATCATTTTTCAAGGACTTCCTTACTTTATACCACTGGAATATCATTGAGACTTATGTACTTTCTCGTTCCAGAATTTCTCAAATATATCATGAACTCTCTTATTTTGAAGATTTTAAATTCTCATAGCCCTTTTCCTTCTGGTCTTTCTTCCTCCCTATTTTTCCTATACCATCCACTCCACATCCAAATAAATGCTAGAAGCATTCAAATCTTAGCTCAAATATTGCCTTTTTTGGAAAACTCAAGCACTAATATTCCTTTATACTAAATCAAGCACTAAATAAATCATGCTTATTTGATAACTTCTCCTATAATTGCATTTGGCAAATTGGCTTATAAGTACACTTTTTTCCTTTTGTTTTCTTTTTTTGGTGAGGAAGATTGGCCCTGAGCTAACATCTGTTGCCAATCTTCCATTTTCTTCTTTTTTTTTTGAGGAAGACTAGTCCTGAACTAAAATCTGTGCCAATCCTCCTGTATTTTATGTGGGATGCCGCCATAGTGGAGTGGTGCCAGGACTGTGCCTGGGATTCAAACCCATGAACCCTGGGCCAACAAAGCAGAGTCTACACCACCAGCCTGGCCCTAAGTATATTTTTTTCTTGTTGCTTTCTCCTAGACTGTGAACTCTTTGAGGGCAGGGACTATCTGCCTTCCTCACCAGTATACAACTGGCACTTTTAATACTGTGGATTCTCAATAAATGATTGAAGAGTGAAACCATATCCAAGAAAGTGAAGAAAGTAATGTGCAAAGTTTATGTAACCCTGGAGTTAAATGGACACAAAATGGAAGTGCTGAAAATAGGACAGTAATTGACTTAATAATATGAAGTTATTGTGAATCATAATTATAAAATAATGTATTTATTTAAGAGTATTTACCTGTGCTCATCCAAGGTGTCTGAAAATTAAATATGGCTGCTCCAATCATCTTACTTAGCAGCATTCTAGAACAGTGGTTGATAGTAGAGACACTGGAACCATACCACTTGTGTTCAAATTCCAGGATTGTAATCCTGCACAAGTTTTGTTGTTGTTGTTGTTTAATTCTTCTCTATCTCAGTCCCTTCATCTGTAAGAAGAGTATAATAATGGTACTCATCCCATAGAGTAGGACTAAATGAGTTACTCTGTGACTAGCGCCTAGAACAAAGCCTAGCTCGTTGCAAGAGTCATATAGGATTGCTATTATTATTACTACTACTATAACCACTCATTATTTCTTATTACCTTTGACACTTTTATAGCTCTATTTCAGGTTTATGTAAAACTTAGTGACACAAACCACATGTTGAGAAGTGATTTTAACGTGGCACATGCTCTAAAACCATTGTTCTAATCTGGACCCTGAGGTTGTTCAGTTGTGTTATTAGAACTACACTATATCATCTTTGCCTCCTCCATACCTACATCAATGATTTGCATATTTGTACACTTCTATTACTGGAATTAAACCAAAAGTTCTCTGAAAGCAGAAATTTCATTTTAATCATTTCTATGCCCTGCCTACATGCTACACACCTTCTGAGGTACCTACCACAGGGCAGCAGGTGTTGAAAGCTCAATGAATGCTAGAATCGCTCTACGTATCTATTAATCTATTTTTCTTTCCATGTATCTATCCTCATGAGCAATATAAGTACAGAGATATGGTTGATAAAATGTTAATTATATGCCTAAATTAAAAATTTTAGATAATTGGAACTACCCTGAAAATGAAATCAATCATGACCTTGAAATACCTTTTAATATTTTAGAAAACAATTGGAAGGTAGAATTGTAAACATTTAATTCGATTATTCCTGTATTGCTAAGACATAAGCTCTCTGTTACTCCAACACAACTTATTTTTTTCACTAGGAATATGTTTGTGTAATCAAAGAAAGTGATTTATATTTTCCTTAATTATTATTTTCCTTAATCAAACCATGTATAGAGTTAATGAAAGATCTTAATATCATTCCTCTCTAAGGCCAACCACACCCTGCTCCAGTGTAATTATCGTCTAATACAAACAGGAAATGAAGTGAAGTATTTCAATCCATGGACAAATTCAGTACTGAAGACTTACCATTTTTTCCCCATTTTGCTTTAACTACTTTTTTGATAGATTTGAACTTTGGTTAGTCTCCATCAAACCAGTTTGAGTTCATTGGTTAGACTAGAATGCCCTTTTATATGACTTGACTCTCCAAAGAAAACAAGATGGACGCACTCTCTCACTGTCGAGCAGGCAGGCTCTCACAGCTTGACTTGAGGGATTCTGTAAAGAGTCCTTCCTTCGCTTATTTTTTCTTTTCTACTTCACAAAAGCTTGAAATCCACTTAGTGATATATTCATGTATTCGGTAAGCTTGTTTGGTAGGAATGACTCAGTCAAGTTACTTCAAAATTTGGTTGAGAAAGGTTATTACATCAAAACTGGTAGAAATTTTGCAATAGGAAACTGAAGAACTTTTTGCTCTGAAATTTAAAGTTATTTGGAACAATTCTTTACTATTAAGGTTTTCTTATTTTTAAAATAGAAACACCCCTGAGATGGGTAGCATATGTCATCTCTCACATCTTACTGAAAGTGACTTTATTAGAAAGAGAAAGTACCAATTGCTTGGGTAGGAAAGATGCTGAATATGGAGAATTGGAAAATAAAGGCAAATTTATGTCAAATATGTTTTTCTTGATATATACACTGGGTAATGTTTCTGTAGTAGGGAGAGACTGTTGTATCATGTTCTTGGGACAAGACCTTTTCCTTAAAATGATTGATTACCAAAAAAGAGATCTGAAAGGCCTACAAAGAAAAATGCACATAACATCCCCCAGTGGTATGTGATATTAACAATGACATTACATTAGATTGAGGATTACATCAAAATTAGGGCTTTCAAAGCCTTGAATACTTTGTTAATTTCCATCCAGATCTGATACTCACCATCTCGATAAGCATCTTGAGCTTAGACTCTTTTCCTTGTCCCTCAAATTACCCTTTATATTCCTCAATACTTGGCAGATAGTACGTGTTAAATAAACACTCATTAATTGAAGTTACTTATTTAGTTATTCATGCATGCATATGTTTGTTTATGTTGCTTTTATCATTTCCATGAATGCTCCCTTTCTATAGGGAAGCTTCTTAAACATTTACTAGATCATAAAATCTATTTTGAGGGAAGTATTCTCAATGTTATTTCTTGAGTCAATTTAGAGTTACAGAATCAGGAAAACATATATTTCTATCACTAGTCATTTGTATTATTTCAAAGAAGGTATTCATTTGGGGAGGGTGAGACGTTTGTCAACATAATTGTTTTTAAAAATCTGCATGTATATATACCCTAAACAATTTTTGAATGTTTATTCATTTCAAAACACTTAAATGTTAACTAGATTTCCCTATTCTGCATGGTTATTATTTTGAAACCCTAAAACATTAAGTGAAATAATAGGAAATGCTGGAAATTGTATTATTTTTCCATGCACTTGCTACATTAAAAAAAATCTATCTTAATATCTACAAAGAACAAGTTTATAAACATTTTATTGTTTAAAAATCTAAATCACAAATCATGTACCTTTTTAAAGAAATGCTGATTCTTCTCTTCATAGTTACTTTGAATTTGGAAGAACTGTATATACAATTGCTCAGCAATTCAACCTCTTCAAGCTAAAACTTCATTTTATAATACATGCAATGCTGATAACCTTAGTAGCTAAGCTTTAATTTTTCTATTTTCTGCCTTTGTGATTTTAAGATTTGGCCTAAAACTTTCTTCAATGCTCCAGCATACCTATTATTTCAATATATTATTTTTCATGTTCTCTAACAGAAGCAGTCATTTATGCAGAAGTAATAAATTGTAAGTATTCTTACTGGCTGTTTACAAGGAATTATTGGGAATGCAACTGGGAAATTGTATTCTTTGAGTCAAAAATACAGGCTTTCCTAACTATTGCCATGGCAATAGGTGTTTATTTTCAAATGAGTGTAACATATTATTTCTTGAAAACAGGTATACGATATCAATTAAATATTGTGTGCAAAAATGTTTGTACATGTTTGTATAATCAAGGAAACATATACAATTATATAAATCAGATTAACAGTGACTGTATTAGAAAGGCGGGTTTGGAGGTGGAGGGTGGGTGAGTCGGAAGTGGGATGAGAAGAACAACTGCTGGATTTTTCTTCAGAACATTCCATGTCTTGAATTGCTAAAAAAGTATGCATTAATTTTATAATATCAAGTTATGGAATTAAATTCAATGTTGCTATTTTAAAGCACTGGAAAAACAGGAGAATTTAAGGAGAAATACAATCAAATATCTTAGCATTTTGTGCTTGAAACATAATTCCCATCTATATATTTTTATTATTGTTGTAAAAGTCAGTTTGCTCTCAATAAAATCAACGTTAAAGATACAATATTCAACCAAAGCACCTCTATGACTTAGAATTTTGGAAAAGGAACGTGTTTCTACATTTCTACATAATCTTCCTAGAGGATAGGTGACATTTCTGTAAACATGAAGATGCAGAAGACACAAAATCTGCAGAATGTTTCATTTTGAGTTTCAAATTAATAGTCAAATAACAAAGATGTTTGTTTTTAAAACTTTGCAGTATACCATTGTACTTAGCCTTTTATGAGTTCCTAGATTCCACTGTATAATTTCTCATTGTACTATTAATCATATATATTTCTTTATATGTTATTGAATATTCTATAATTTTGTATATTATAATTACTATAGCAAAATTACTGTATGATTCTACGTCTTCTTTTTCAATTCAATTTTATCCTTCCTTTGGAATATAAAATTTAGAATATGTTTATGATAAAATGTCACATTTTAATTAACTGTACTTAAATTTTAACTGATTCTATATGGAGAAACAACAGACATCTCATCTTCAATCTTTACTTGACTAAACGTTTATTTTTTGCAATCTTTATTTCTGAACATTCACAAAGTTTACTTTGATTGTTTTACACTTCTCAATTTTTCCGTTCACATTTTCAAAGTCTTCTAATTAGGCTCAGGGAGTGTGTGAACATTAAATTTCACTTACGTATATTTTATTTTGCGTTATTCTAAAAAGATTAGGTTTGAATTATGACCCTTTGGAACACTTGATCCACATCTTATTAGTCACCCTTGTCTTTTGAAATAAAGATTACTTTACTAAAAGTCTATATAAAATAATCTAGGGAAACATTTTGTACTATAATACAAAATGACTACCAAAGGCAGAACACTTGAAATCTGCAAAGTGAAGCAAATAAAGTTAAAAGAGAATACCTATCCTTGAGAAATAAGTCCAGGAACGCCCTGTTGTTTCCTCTTGATATTCATTAAAACCATAATACACTTGTTAAAGAACACAGAACTTTAAATCTCTTGAAGACTCTAGCATATCCTCAATTTGTTTTCATATTTCTTGATGTTAAATCATAAAAGATACAGCAGTAGAGGGGCTGGCCTGGTGGCACACCAGTTAAGTGCACACGTTCCGCTTCTTGGTGGACCAGGGTTCGCAGATTCGGATCCTGGGTGTGGGCATGGCACCACTTGGCAAAAGCCATGCTGTGGTAGGAGTCCCACATATAAAGTAGAGGAAGATGAGCATGAATGTTAGCTCAGGGCCAGTCTTCCTCAGCAAAAAAATGAGGAGGATTGGCAGTAGTTAGCTCAGGGCTAATCTTCCTCAAAAACAAAATAAAAGATACAGCAGTAGACTAGTTACTGATTGGTTATCTTACAATTACAAGCCTGATTAAAAGCTTGAAATTAAAATAAGAATTTTGATTGTCCTACCATTTATTAATACCCAGATGTATTTCTTATTGAGTCACTACTATTTAGCATTCATAACATAACAAGATCTGAGTTAGGTACTGAAGTCATGGTTGTAAATGAGTAATAAACTGCTCCCTTCTACACACAAATAATAAAAGACAAACTCAAATATCCTGGTGGAGAAAGTCTAAAACATTCCAGAAGCTGGAACTCTCATCATTAGAATTTTGTCAGTTAGTTTGATGGTTATACGAGCATTGACTCCAAATTATCCTAGAAAATGTTTAAGAAAAGTTATATGACAAGGTAAGGCTGCCACAGTTATGGCCTGACTTTGAGAATGTCAATATTAGTTAATACATGATTATATATTACACTATATATATTGAAACCAGCCCCAAATTTTTAAACTTGCCTTTAATGACAACTGTTTTCCATGCATTGTAGTTGTTTTAATTGTACAAATTGGAAAGAGAAACGGGTGAACAAAACATAATAAGTACATACTTTGTCCTGACAACAAAAGTCAACAGCGAGAAGGGAACATCAAAAATCTCTTTCTTCTTTCTTATCCTTAACGGTGTTTCAAGGTCAAGATGAGTTTTTACGGATTAAGGTATTCCTGGGAGTCTCAATGATGGTAGAGAAAATTCTACTGGTTTTCTGATTTCTCTGGTTTTGTGTTTTTGTTGGTTTTTTTTGGAGGAAATCAGAAGAGTGGCAGAGTAAGAAAAGGATAGTTCTTGCACAGCACTTACATGCTCAAAATATCATCAGTTACAAAGGGGTAAATTTTCTTCCCATACACAAAGTGACAGACAACAAATTGAAGAAAAAGATTGTTTAAAAAACACAAATACACAAATACATGTTTATTACATTTATAAATCAAGAAAGAAATAGGTGAAAGAAAGATATTTAGAATAAGACTTAGAATTAAAATTAAATACTAGACAGAATTTTAACAGCATTATACTATATAAAGAACAACCATTTGTGGGAAATAATAATATAAGAAGTGATGTTTTATTTATGCCCTAACGCAGCAAGAAAATGGTGAGAAGTAAGACTATAGAAAAAAATTATTGCATATATATCCTATACTTTAGAGTAACATAAAATACAGAAATCATTATGCCAGAGGTATTTTAAGTAAAATCAGAATACACAACTGGCAAAGTCAAAATTCTCAAAGAAGTAAATTATGAAGCTAGATGAGAAATTAGAGTAAAGCAATAGGACCAGATCGTGTTTATCAGAAAATCCCGAGAACTAAAATGTGAGTTAGTGGAGACACTGAGAAAGACATATAATGAATAGTTAAAAATATCAGTATTTATGAAAGATTAGAAAGTAATACATTGTCTAGTCTTTGGAAAGTATTAAAGTTACTCTCCTTGAAGTTCTGAAAAAAAAATTCATTCTTTTTGAAGATAGATGCCATGTTCCTTTTCCCGATGTTGACAGAAGTTTTAATATGTTTTCTCATTCATCCACATCTTGGACGAACATTTACTGAGCACATTTTATATTTCAGAAAAAGATAATGCCCTGTACTGGTACAACTAGAGTGGATGAATAATGAGGACCACTAAAATACTCACAATCTATGAGTGAATATTGATATATAACAGACTATTTACAATAATGGTTATTAAGTGCTATAATATGGATTGCCATAGATATGATTACCAAGGTGAAACAATTTTTTTTATTAAAATGGCAGAGAAAATAATAATTACAGAATTACACTCTTTACTTTCTACTAGAATTGTACATTATATAAGTTCAACTAAATTTCTGACAGAAAAGAATAAAATCTTAAACAAGTAGTCTAATTATCAATGGCTTGAAAAGGAATATTGTAATTAACAAATGCATGAAGATCAGAATGTTTTTCAAGAGTTCATTTTGGGTAAAATGACCTATGTGCATCTCTTATTTTAAGGTTATCTGCCTAGTACCCTCAATTAACACCAGCACGACCAGAAGCTAGAAAAAACAATTTCTAAGCAGAAACCATCCAGTAACCAAACAGGAAACACATCACAAAATCTGTTCACTAGACCTCTGCTTGTTGCATATTGGCCACAGAAGAAGAATGATGTGAAATATGAGCATGTCTCAAGAGTCTGAATGGTGAGTTAAACCAGCACATTAAAAGTGAATACTAACGTTCCTAAATAGAAGTGAATACTGAGCAGCCAGCCAAAAAATGTAGGTAAGGACTTCACATTTGAGCAAGAGAAACAACCAAGGGAATAGCCGGGTATTACAAAAGGCGGGCAAAAGACCAACCAGGGGAGGTCCTAGCACAACAATTAGAGTATATTTACTCATACATTCAAATATTTATTGAGGAAATACTCTATGAAAGACACTGTGTATACTATTAGTATGAAAATACTTATATTTTAGTCCTTTCTTGTTGTGGAAGATACCTGTTGAATAGAGCTTTGTGACAGGAATATTCAGTGTTTCCCTTGACTATCCTTCTCTGGTTTGACCTGTTACATTTTTAGAAATTCCAAACCAAGAGTAGGTTTAGTTCCTTTTGGTAAGTGGCCCAGGCTAGCATTTTAGCTCCCTGTGTGTGTGTGCACATTTTGGAAAGGGGTCCAACATCGTTATTGGAAAAGGAAATAGAGATACAAATAAATCTAACTTTTCTGAATTCCTGAGGTTAAGACTCTCTAAATCTTCTTTCAATACTTGAGATTTTTATTCAATGCCCTCATAGAATTTGTAGATATCTTTATACAATTTCTCCTCATCTAAATTTGTAATAGCATCATTATGCAAATTATCGCATGCCATTTTCTTTTAAGTGATGATGCTCTAAAGGGTGTGTTATATCAACTATGTTTGGCTATAAAAAATGCTTATTGAATAAGTAAAACAATGAGCCAGCAGTGTAGCATCCAATACTAGTAACATTTATGAAAATCCTATGCCCTTATTTGGGCAGGGCAGGAGCCAGGATTTTTAGGATAAACTAGTGGAATACACTAACCAGCTTAGGAGCATGGCATATGGATATAGTTGGCACCTAGTGCAAATTTTCAGATTATATCCTTTACAGTCAAGTCTATTCAATAGTGAATAATACTGGAACCAAGAATCCAAGAGGAAAAGTTATCCAGATGTTTTATTCTATTAATAGGTAAGGTAAACAGTGAAGCATCTGGTGCTGAGTTTGGCACAGTAGAAAAATAACTGCCAGAATACATGGTGAATTTAAAGATACGAAGAAGTCACAGTTCATCATTGATAATGTCAAGGTTAGTGACTGTGAAATGTCTCTCTTTAAAAAAGCAATTTTGTTCCATGTTACTTGTTTTAATTAATTAAAGTGCATTTATTTATCTACCTATCTCTTTCTATCTCTCCATTTATCTATCTATGAAGTTCAGGAGAACTAAGACATTCTTATAATTAGAAATAAACCCAAACACCTCATCACAGTTCAGGAGACTTCTGAAAATATGGTCCCTCCTACCCCTCTAATTTCATCTCCTGCTAAGATTTCCTTCCCTCATTTTGTTCCAGCTACAATGAACAAAAAACCTCTTTTTATTCTTTATCCAGATAAAGCCATTTTTATTCCACTAGCATGTCCAAGTGTTCCCTTTGCCTGGAGCATTTTTCCCCCCGGTCTTCACATGGCTGGACCCATCTCATTAATCAGTTGTCAGTTCAAATGTCATCTCCTCAAAGAAGCCTGGCCGATACCCTATTAAAGGTAACTTTCCCTTCCCTCTCTCCCTATCCAATTACCCTCTCTTGTATCTTTCACAGTACTCATCACTCTCTGAAATGATCTTATTTATGCATCTGCTTATGTACCTTTTATCTCTTTCTTCCAAGAAGACAGGCAGATTGTTTTGGTGGTTGTTGTTTCCATATGTAGCTACACTCAGCATAACCACGTCCTGCACATAATAGATGCTCAAAAACTAGTTGTTGAATAAGTAATAATTGTAATAAATAAATAATGATATTTGCTTCTTTATATGCATGTATTCTCAGATGGTGCACTATTCATTTGATCTTTGTAGGTTTATGTTCTATAGAATTTTCTATGCAGATTGGAATCTTTTCATTACAAGGCATACCTGGGAAATCAATGAGCTGATGCCTTGGATGTAAAAATTAATGCCTTATCAAACCAAAATTATAGATCCTAATGTCCCAGAGTAATATAAATTAAGACAATTTTTTTTAGCTGACAGATTGTTATAAAAGTTGAATGACCTATGGCTTAAGAAATATGATAGGAATGAGAATATATCTGGATCTAATACTCCCTCAGTTGGATAAACTTTCTTAAGATTTAATAAATGATTATCTCCTATTACATCTGCCTTTTCCAAACATAAGAAACACCTCTATATGGAGAGAAAGTTCCAGAATAAAAAAAGTACATTAATTCATCCTTTGTAAGACCCTCTACCATCTTCTCTTTGTGGGGTTTTATGATCTTCAGTTTCCAACAGTTTTATGGAAGAATCTGGGCTTTCATATACACTGCGGCACTCGGGTTCTTTCCCTATGTTCAGTGAAATCAAGTCAGAAATTTTATATATATACAGCACCCATAAGAGCACTGTAAGAGGGAGAGCATCATCATGATTTGACAAAGGAGTAAACAGGGCTGGGAAAGGTTACATAACTTGCTCAATGTCATAGCTATTATGTAGAGAAGCTAGGGTCTCATTCCAAAATACTGCTCTACTGACACTAGGAGGCATTCACTGAAGAATGATCAGTGTTATATCATGAGTAATTTGAACAGGAGATAAAACTTTACCAGTATATTATTTCTCTAATTCATGAGGAGACACGTATCACTGTCCTTTTCGAAGTTAGATGTGGTTATGTGAACAATGAAATGTGGCTAAGTGACCAAATATCACTTTAGAAGTGAAGAATTTAATTTTCTATTTTTAGCAATCAAGTTCCCTCATCCCATGCCATGTTGACAAAAGATGTCACATATTCTAAAGAATGCACCCATGGAATAGTGGAGCCTCTACTAACCTAAGTATCTGTATTATCCCATGGAGACTTTCATAGAGAATTGGAAAGGCTTGAAGAAGATTGTGGGTGAGTAATAAACCTTGTTTGTCTTAAGCCACTAAGAATTTCAGGTCATTTGTGAAGCATATGTCCTAGCCTATCCTGACTAATCAAACTTGAATATGATGCAGAACTTAAAAACTTCCTAACAATTCTATAATTAATGATCACTCATTCATTAAACAACAGTAAACTTTTTTCAGCTTTATTGAGGTGTAATTGGCAAAGAAAACTGTAAGATATTTAAAGTATACAATGTGATGATTTGATATATGTATATACCATGAAAGGATTCTCCTCTCATCAAGTGCTTTAGACATATTAATTCATTTACTTCTCATAACCAACCCATTAGTATCTTAGTTCCTTTGGGCTGCTATAACAAAATACCACCAACTGGGAGCTTATAAACAACAAAAGTTTATTGCCTACAGTTCTGGAGGCTGAGAAATTCAAGATCAAGACACCAGCATGGTCACCTTCTGGCGACGGCCCTCTTCCTGGTTCATAGCTGATGCCTTCTTGCTGTGTCCTTACATGGGGGAAGGGGCAGAGGATCATACTGGAGCTTCTTTTATAAGACACTAATCCCATTCATGAGGATTCTACTCTCACGACCTAAGCATCTCCCAAAAGTCCTACCGCCTACTGCTAGCATCTTTGGGGGTCAGGATTTCAATATACGAATTTTTAGGGGGACACAAACATTCAAAAAATAGCAATTAGATACCATTGTTACATCCTTCTTATAAATAACAAAGCTGAGATGCAGAGATATTAAGTAAACTACTGAAAGTCAAACAGTTGGTAAGTTGCAGATCAGAGATTTGAACAAGGGAAGTCTAGGCCAGGGTTTAAGCTTTCAACCAGAGTAGTTCTGGGAATAGATTGGCAGTGGCTGAGGTAAGAGTGCAATAACTCAGCACAGATGAAGTAGTCAGTGGTTGGAATGGATTTAGAAGAAGTAGCCATAATAATCCCTTAAGAGATAGTCTTTGGATATTGACAGTTCATTGCCAACTTTTAAGGCTCATTCTACAGGAAACTCATGGCCGTCTCAGGAAAAAAGGAAGAAATATGTAGACGGTTATTTTTCTTTTCTTCAGTTATCATGTGAGTTTATCAGGAAACGACAAAGAGCTTTTAAGTCCAGGGCCAAACATAAGTGAGTTCCTTTAATCACCTACAGTTGCTACTCTATATACCATTAATTGATATCTGGGTTGAGAGTCTTACTAAATCTCTTAGGAATTGTTAACTATGTACAGGAGTCACACATTTAAATAGTACATCTTTAAGGGCTGCATATGATCTAAAACATAACATTTTTGTCAAAGCTGATCCTTTGATCCGAAGAAAGAAGAGTATTTGGATGATTATCCACACCACAATTCTTAAGTGATTGATTCGTTGCATAAAGTAGTTACAATGCATTTTAATGCTTTGCAAATGTAAAATGTGAGCCATACCATCAAGTAGTTGTATCTTAAAATACAAGCTCTAGTGTATTTATCGAAACTATAGTGTATTACAATTTTTAACAGCATAAAATGCAAAAAGCTTACTAAATATCATTTATATTGCTGAGTTACTTAATAAATGATTATTGCATTAGAGTATGTTTGAGAATAATGTTACCTTACATGCTCTTAGTTTAATGAGAAAATAATTATAAAATCATACCAATATTTTGAAAATGTATATCAATCTTGGCTTATATGGTAAACTTAAATATTTATGGTGACTAAAAAATCCATATTCATATACTTACATGAATATTATACAAGAGCTGATAAGATCATTCTTTATTTCTTAACAAAATATCTATATCTTTAACATGAGAAGGCAAATTCATATTGGATTATCTCCATAGAAAAACGAAGTATTATGGGAATACAAAAACAACTGTTAGGCAAAAAGAAAAAAAAATCAAAGATAGTAATTTACAAGTCTCATTATGATTAATAGAACTACCATATCCTCAAATGCAGTCCTAGATAAAATATTACATATATTTAGATGTACTTGATAATTATTTATCTTCCTCCACTTTTATAACTGAAACTAAGCATTTTCTTAAATTGTCTAATTGTCTTCTACCGGAGGTTATTCATTAGAACATAAATCTAAACCATGTATTTAATGTGATTTACATTGTATTGTCATAACACAACTGGTTTTTTTCCTACGGGGAAAAAATTTAATTTATGAACACTGAATTGTACTTTTGAATCATAGTCAGAATACTGTTTATCCTAAAACATTTATTTTCTATTGCTTTAATACTGCCTTATCAGCAATTCTTAGAATAAATTAAATAGTGGCAATATAAGCAGTGAATAATGCTCCATTGAACAGGGTATGATTTTCATAATAGAAAGAAAATAAGTAGTGCTTACTATATACTATTTTTCATGACTACAGTTTCAAAGGAGATACAATTAAAGCAAGGTATCCCGACTATCTACATTCCAGTTAGAATAAACAGTAGGTACTTATTACACCTATTTAGGCTGGAAAAAAGGGACAATTCAGGATTCTAATACAAGTGACTCAGGTTAGTATGATGGTAAAAAGTTTTACAGTTATCAAGGTCCTGTACCAATGCAGCTACTCAAAATACGTGAAAATTTGTAGTTATTTTATTCCAATCTGAGACAAATTTCTAAAAGAGGAAGAACACTCAGTAACCTTTCCCCTTTGCCATCTTCTTTTGCAGAGAAAATACCAATGAACAAAATTCACTGTGAGTTCTACTTCATTTCATGAATTATGTACATACCAGAATTTCACACTGAGATTTTAAAACTGATCTGAGCAAAATATCAATACAGCTCCACATACGATTTTGTGAAGTAGCTGATAATCAACCCAATCTCCCAATAGGAAATTCTTAATTTGGCTTATTTTTGCCTTCTGTTCATATTGTATAAGACTAAGGCTCAGGCTTAACATTTGGAACACTTTAGTTTTCTACTTGATACATGGAATTATTAGGGCTTCATTAATACCAAATTCTTCAGTCTAAATGTTTAAAATTTTAATATTCATGGTCTTGTATTAATTCCCTTACAGATAATATATGTAGCTAAATTTCAGACCTCACCCATGATATCATTCAATACCCCAAGGAGACAAATACACCAATGTTCTAGCAAATTTAGAGTCTAGAAGACAGAAATATAGCCACCAACTTTAGGTCTGCAATGGGTAAATACTAGTGAAACACTGCCATACCCTCTAGCTTTTCTATACTACTACCAGAGAAAAGAAAAGTAATCTTCCTTCACAGGCAAGGAGGATGCTGTTGTCACATATACTTATTACACATCTCCTCTATCTGTGAGTATTTTACTAGTTCTTCTCAATGAGGCTGTTCTAATATTTTATCTTAATTTGACTCTTTTTCCTACTTACTCTAGGACTAAAGTTTCAGTCCTAATCCAATCATTGGTCTTGCCAAAGTATGCCTTTTTGTTGCCATTATTATTTATTCAACATTTAACAATAAATATAAAAAAACTTACACATGGTAGGCACTACTTTAGATTTCAGAGATATGGTTATGAACAAGGGTCCAGTTAATCAGGAGTTTACATTCTACGGGTGTTGAGTAAATAAATAAGAAAGTAATTAAATATTAGATTATGATAAATATTATGTTGAAAATTAAATAGCCTAGGTATACAGAATTTTACTTTAAATGGATTGGCCAGGTGGAGGAAGTAACATGAAAGCTATAGTCACAAAAGTAAGGACACAGCCAAGCAAAGATCAAGGTAAAAGGCATTCCAGAAAAAGGCTATAGCTTATTCAAATGATTTTAAGGTACAAACTAGCTATGTATGCTTATGGAGTTAGAAAATGAAGAATAAAAAAAAACCTCAGTGAATCTGGGTACAGTAGTATAGTAAGAGAAAGAGTGTACAGAGCTTAGAAAAGTGCCAGTTATTTTCTTAAGTTTATTATTATTATCTCATTTATTTTTTGTGCAGAAGTGTGATTTATGTTTTTTAAGTATGAGCCTGTTGTGCTGAGAATAAATTGTAAAGAGTTGGGTAAGAGTGGAATCAGGAAGTCAATTAGGAAACTATTTCTCTGTTTTATGCAAGAGATAAATGGAATTTTGACTACATTGGTAGTGGTAGAGAAGAGAGAAATAGAAATAGGCTGGATTTAGGAAAACAAGGGAAATAAGGATAATGCCCATATTTTTGGTTGAAAGGGATTGTAAAATCAGTTACTGATTGAGAGAGATACATTTGAGAGAAGACTATAAGAAATCAAGAGTTCTCTTTAGAACATACTAAATTTGAGGTAAATATTAGACAACAAAATGACGTGGCCTAGTATATACTTGAGTATGTGAATCTGGAATTCCAGAGAGAAATTAAAGCCAAGATATAGATTTGGGAATCTCTCTCTCTTATTTGCTTTCTATCACTTTCCCTTATTCCTCACCTGGAGATGCACAACCGTGCCAATTTCCACTTTTAGCTTTGAAATAAATTGATCTGTTCAATGACTATATTCTATTCTTTGCCAACACTGTCTAAATCACGATAGTTTTGTAATTAGTTTTGATATCCAACAATGTAAGTCTTCTAGTTTTTGCCTTTTTAAAAACTACCTTTGCCATTTTGCTCCTTTGCACTTTCATACCAATTTTAGAATTAGCTCATCAATTTCTACAAAATCATTGTACTGGCATTGCATATGTTTTGTTATATTAATTCCTAGATACTTGATATATTTGATATCATTTAAAATGATAGATTTTACCAATATATACCTTAAAAGAAATTGCATATACCTAAACTACATTTTAGTTCCTAAGTCTATTACTAAAAGATGTTTAAAGAAAGCTTGTTAAAAAAAATAAATAAAAACTAAGACAGAACTTGAAACATGTAGCAAATAAATAAAAACTAAGACAGAACTTGAAACATGTAGCAAATAAATAAAAACTAAGACAGAACTTGAAACATGTAGCAAATAAATAAAAACTAAGACAGAACTTGAAGCATGCAGCAAAAGTATTCAGACACTGACAAAATTTTAATATTCTTGCCTCCCTTCTTTCAGTGAGCAGAACCCACTCTCAGGCTTAATTTGTGCGGTGCTAGAAGCTGGATATCCATCTACTTCAACTGAAAGTTTTAAAAAGTGTAGTCTCATTATAGACAATTTGGGAAATCCAAGAAAGCAGATAAAAATCCTTAGTCTCATCAATCAAAGACAGTAACATTTAACTGTATTTCTTCCTAATGTCAGTTTTTCTACTTAACTCTTAGTTTTCTTCTGATGTATTTTTATGTAGTTCTATCACTACTAAAGTATTTTTCAACTTAATGTATGAATATTCTAATTTACCTATTATACTTGAGAGTAAATACGTGAAAAATCTAACAGTACAAACTGATTCACTAGGAAATGACACAAAAATGTAAATCTCTCTCAATTTTACAGACGTGCCTGAGTGATCTGTCTAATCTCAACTCACAGTCGTAATGTGTACGTATGACACTTCACTCAAATCATCCTTAAATCCCCTTATTTCTAGATATCCTTTTCATTACTCATGACTATGTGAAGGCATTCATCTTCATGTTAAGCAGGTACAATATATTATCTAGAGAATAGAAAAGATAAACATTAAACTTTTTGAATGTCAAAAAGTGTCAAATCAAGAACCAAAGTTTAGAATCTAGAAGTATAAGAAATTAGGTAGTTAATTGGAAAGAGTGTCCTCAGGAGAAAAGAAAGGTTTGGCAGTGCCATTTCAAACTTTTGCCTACATTCCAACCACCCTGCCACTGGCTGATTGCCTTAATGCCTGTCATCTGGTTTTGATCTCTTTCCCCATTAGTGAACAGAGTAGATCAAAATCAGGCAACATTCCATCTGGAACTTATTGGGTCAGTTTATTTGATGTGGAGATAGTATGGTGGTAAAGACTTGGCAATAATATTGACACAATATGAGAAGTTTTACATCTTTGATTGGACTTCAGCCATTCCAGCAACAACCTACACTGCTGTGTTATAAATTTTGGATGCAGCTATCTTAACAGAAGGTTAACTGAGATTATGAAGAGACAACTGTTTGGCTCATTATAAAGTCAGATGTGTTCTTTGGCATTTGAGTGGACAGCAGAGACTTTGACATTAACACATGGCTCATTAGGAATGAATTTGAGCTTGGCCTTTTGCTGCTCTTAAAACAAAAGACCTAATACAGAGAAGCAACCCCTTGAAAATACCGATACAATCTCTTAAACATACATAGCTGTAATTTAAAATGAAGGCACCACTCCTCCAGGCATTTGCCATTAAGAGCACAGTGCGTGTCTTAAAATTGTGAAGAAAACAATGAAACAGCACAAGATCATGTTCCTTTTATCTTTCTTGTTCCTAGTGACAAATACACTGACTTTTCCTGTTTCTTCTAACTGTTTGTCATGTTCTAGAATAGGCCGTCTTGTAGTTTCACAATAGGGTCATGTCTACAGCATTACATAGTAGTTAACAGTCAGTACCACTTTTATGATAAATTTGATTTTGCAACTCAGCTGATTCAATTTGCACCAAGCTGAAACTTGAAACATAAAACACTTTACTACCTTGAATCTACAAACAGAATACTCTTTGATGTTAAGGCAGCTTAACAACGTGTATTGGAAGCAGTATGTGCACTATTAGCACAAATTCTTTATTTAATTTACAGTGTTTATCAGCTTTGCATTTCTTCTAACTTGCATCATTTTTGTTACTTCAAATACTTCTAACTTTCTATAATAAAATACAAAGAGTTCATTCTAAAATAATGTGAATATCATTTTCATTTAATTTTGAACAAATTTACGTTATAATTTGTTTTGCTACTCTGAGAATTTAAGACTCTAAACAAATAAATGCTGCTTTCATAATTTATATAAATCAAAATACATCCACCAAGTCAAATGAGAGAAGTATGTCTGCCACTCCTGTCAGTTATGATGAAAATTACAAATTCTTTATACTTTGAGAGATGTTTATAGAAGCAAGTGTGATGCTCATGGAAAGAGCACATCCATCAAATATTTCATGGACAACATGACATGACTAAAAGCTTCAGAACTTGAGTAATGCTGAAATGCACAAAATGGGTTCACATATTTTTAAACCTTGAAGATTTAAAATGATAAAAAGTAGTACAAAGAGTCCATAAAACAGATAGACAAAATAACAGATAAAATGAATCTCTCTAAGCAAAGAAGTTTGTTCTGAGACTGAACCAGCATCCACAATTCCCTCTTCTGTTGTTTCTTACTGGTAGGGCCTTGAACAAGGCATACTTCATACTGCAAATGATGGAATATTCTGCAAGGGGTACGCAGACTAAGAATGCGACAAAAGTTTCCTAAGGGGCCTCTCTGTCTTGTGTTTAACTGAAGTAGATCCTAACCAGAATGAACCTGTATTCTGTTCTATTCCTGTATTCCTTCAAGGTTCCTCATTCATAAAAGTCACTAACTAGATATTTTTAAATGATCAAATGTCTTTTAAATTATTTTATCTTTGTACAAGTTTTCCAAAAGAAAATTGTACACGGTTGAGTCTGAATAAATAAGATCCCAGAAGAAGAAGTGAAAATAACTACATAGTTAATAGCACTGAATAAGAATCAGGATAGGTGCTTTGTAGATATGACCAGTGATAAACTATTTAAACTAAGCCTTGTTTTTTTAATCTGTAAAACAGAGAGAATGATATTTACCTTTCCAAACTCCAAACTTGTAAAGAATAGAAAACCTATAATAACACTTCACAGGAATTATAGCTACATAAAGTTTTGGAAATGGTGCTTATTTAGAAGGCTCAACCTTGAAAATAAAATCTTGAAAAGATTTATGAAATTTATTGAGTCTAAATTCCAAATAGAAAGTGCACCTCTTGCATATACTAAAACAGCTTTTTGGAATAAGGAAGTACATCTAATTAAATAGATGTAAAGTTTTTTTTTATTTCTCCATGCTTATTGTTTTAAAGGTTCATCATCATCTGAGAATTCAGAGAAGTCTGAACTAGACTTCTTTTCTAAGCTAGAGATCCAAGTGGCCCTGACCTCAGACATGTACTAAAGAATAAAACAGTTTGGAATTCTCTGAAGAACTGTTCATTCTATAAGACTTCTGGGTCCTTCTGATCAATTTAGATCATCCTCATTGAATAAATATTTTATAAACAACGGAAACATTCTGATTTAACCCTGTTTTCTACAGATAGACAATATGTTTATGTTGCTTGTTCTACACGAAGATTACAGAGAGAATAAACAGCTTGAAAATGTGCCTGCCCAATTATTTTAAATAGCTTCACTTGGATTTGAGAGACATAGAGTAAAGCCAAACAAGAGCGAACAGGAGAATGAGAGAGAGAGAGAGACTGTATGACACAAGATGGGTTTTATAACTGTGAGCAGTATATTGGGTAAAGATTTATGAAGTATCATAGACAAGCATAAGAATATTTGTGTTGAAAAGTACAATATTCTATTGCTATTTGGCAAATATTCATTCAGTTCCCAGCATGGAAGCAGGAGGAAGAAGATGTAAAAATGTCTCATTTGTAATAATTCCAGCATTGAAGAAAATATGGATTTGAGGAATGATGGCTAAGAAACTACTATTCTGTCAAGTACAGCAGGTAACTATACTCAATTCAAAAAGTATTTTATTAATGATTTTGGAGACCCTGCCACACACACACACACACACACACTTTTGTTCATTTAAATGTTTCCAATTATCATTCCCTTAAAAATAATATATTTTAGGCATAAATAATGTATATGTCACCTGTGTGGCACTAAGAAAAATGGAGTCCTTGACTAAAACACCTTTCACATTTCTCCAAGAGACTGTCCAGATTTTCTGCAGTATAGCCTGTGAACTCACTGCTGCCTAACTGAACTAACATATCTAGAGTGCTTTAAAAACAGCTCCAAATTCACTGCACTCCTTACCCAGCCCCCTCCCTGATTTTCAGCTCCCCAAATACACATAAACATATCTTCTAATAAGATTCAGAATAAAAATTCCTGTTTATCCCATAGTTCCCCAAGGTGTATAAGCAAGCTAAGTGACTCTAAAAATGATCAGGGATTAGACATACATGTGAATCTCGGGAATAGTAAAGTTTTTCAAAATCATTATTAGTGTAAAACAGTGTATTTTACCTCCGTTTGCCTCTACATGCATTCTCTTATTCATCATCAGTTTTATCCATCAATACCCCAAAGCTTCAGATTAAGAGAACAAAGGGAGAGACTTAAAAAATAATCCTCAGTTATGCCACACGTATGATCACTTCTGGAAATGAAAGGGTGGAGATGATTCTCAGCACACAGGATATTTTTGGTTTTAAGCTCCATGGCCTGATTTCTACTTGACTATCATATTCATTTTTATTTGTGAAGCCTTCATTTACAGGTATATAGTAGAAGAACTTGTGCTCAATTTTATACCATCATATATAGTTGCCATATTTTTTTTGCTTGTTCTTGACAGTGCGTCCTCTCTTTTGGAATTAAATTTGATGAGAATCTATATCCCCATCATTTCTCTAACAAGAAACATTTTAAACAGACACTGGTTACTGGTGAAACTGTAAGCACTGACCTCTGAATGTCCTAAAGGAAAAAGCTCTCATCCATTGCCAGAAAAGGTCTCTCAGGGATATTCCTCTTTGTATTGGCTGGATTTCTGAGCCTGAGAAGAATCTCTGTGCACCACGGAGAATGTTATCCCTCCTGGTATAATCATCCTATCAAACAGTCATTTATCCTGAACAATACTGTGCTGCTGCCTACATTTGGTCTCATAGTGAGAATGAAGTTATTTCTCATGAAATCCCATAATACATACCTTTACAACTCATTTTTTATTGTAAATAAGGTGCTAGGCAGTAATAAAACATGATAAAATGTAAAATGCATTAACGTTTTTGTTAAATGTCAAGATGGTGTTGTAACTTAAGCTATATTTTTCAGAAAAGCTTTCTTTTATTTAAATAGATAGGGCTCAAAGTTATTTTATTCAGTAATTTTACTTTCATGGGTATGTGAAATAATCAACAAAGAAAGGAGTAAGGAAACGGGAAGTTTAGCATCGGGTATGCTGCCTACAGTGACCATATAGCACCAGAAGGACAGCTGAAGAGAAAGAGTCATTTCCCTACAAGGTAAGTCCCCAGTTGAGTGAGGGATCAAACCTGATATTTGAACACATTTGAAAAACTCATCCACAAGAGGAAAATCAAGTGTAAATAAAAAGGGACTTTTATTATTTGAATATCAACACAGATTTGCATAACTTTCAGTAACTTTATTTCAGAATTTTTGTTTGTAATATGCAAAGGGTCAAGCAACTCCCCTCCTCATATGGCAAAATGATTGAGCTCTTTCACTAACTTATGTAGAAAAAGTAGTCTGAGGTATTTGAAAGATGCTTTTATCCTTTGATTAGATTTGGATAAAACTGCAAAAGAGGTAAAACTTTTAAAATTGTTGTTTAGTTTTTCTTTAATAATCATAAACTTAACTCTGCAATCTGGCTAGACTTGGAGGGGGATAAGGAAAATATAGACCAAGGACTGCAGCAAAAGCACAAAGATGATAGGATGTGGAGAGCAGATACAGGGGTGTTCTCCTGAGCCTCAAAAGAGTCTGGTGGTTGAGAGAAAAAACAGGTCAAATTTACTACAGTTGCTCACAGTGGGCAATGATGATCTTCTTGCTGGTCTTGCCATTCCTGGATCCAAAGTGCTCTAAACTTTCTACAGCATGTATGCACTCTTTCACCTTCTCAAAGACCACATTTGCCATTCAACCACTCAGTCTTGGCAACACAGATGATAAAATGGAAACTTTTTGTGTTGGGTCCAACGTTTGCCACGGACAAGATGCCAGGACATGTATGCTTCAGGATGAAGTTCTCATCATCAAAATTTTTCCCATAGATGGACCTGCTGCCGAGTGCCATTATGGCATGGGAAGTCACCAGCCTGGCACATAGACCCTAGAATAATTCTGTGAAAGCAGAAAGCCTTATAATCAAATCCTTTCTCCCCAGTGTTCAGAACACAAAAGTTTTCCGCTGTCTTTGGAATTTTGTCTTCAAACAGCTCAAAGGAAACACTGTCCAAAGGCTCATTGTTGACGATAAAGTGGAAGAACATGGCGGGGCTGACCAAGGCTGGGTATCCCTCCCGGTGTGTTTCTGGCAGCGGCAGCAGCATTGGCAAAACCCAGAATAGGTAAATCTGTAACTGAATTCTTCATTCAACTTTTCCTCCCAACGTGTTCTATCACATCCTCCAGAACAGCACCCCTCGTGTATCCTTTGGCCTTAATATTCTCTTCCCCTCTTATCATAAAAAGGAAAGCTGATAAACACAGTCTGATCAGATTTCAATACCTCAATATTTTAATCCGCAAGATATTTACTCATTTACTTATCATGGATGCTGTGGAAGAAACCAACAGGTTCTGCTGTGTTCTCCATTTCTTTTTACGCATACATTCTCCAGCCTCTGCTGCAGGCATGGGTAGGCATATGACTGATTAGAAATGGTAGTAGAAGTGTGGCATATCAATTTCTGGCCATAGACCATAAAACCATTTGGTTTCCTTTGTGCTTTTTTTCCTCTGACAGGATAGGGTAGAAATGCTTGAGTTGACCATTAAGATCACACATCAAGGAGGCAAAGATTCCAACAGGCTGCATCGTGAATGACTATTTAGAGAAGGACTCTTTCTGCTGATCAGAAACATGTGTCTTTGAGCAGTTACACAGCAAATCATAAATCCTATTCTGTTTGGTTCATTATCCACTTTCTGGTCTATATGTTTCAGTAAGAAGATTCTCATTTAATCTAATACAAATGCCAACAGAGATTGTTTACATATAGTGGAATTTCAGACATCCACACTCATAGGTTATAGTCAGAAAAAATTTTGCTTAACAATTTATCTTAGATATCTTTCCATATTGGTATGAAAAAACATATTTCATTGTTTTAAAAGCTGCATAATATTTCATTTTGTCATATTTTATTTCTCTAGTTCCCCACTGACAGGACATATTTCATTCTGTTATATATTTAAATGTATTCAATGCTTACTGATAGTCTTTTTATACCATAATTTCATCATCCCTCATTTATTTTATTTAATTATTACATCAGTTGGCCAAATTGTGACATTTTCCTTTTTTTCAGGAATGTTTAGATGCTATCATCTCCCAGTGCTTTATATGTTTGAGATTTTCTGTCTTTTTTATACTTGAATGACAATTTGACTGGGCCAAAAAAAACCTGAATCCTTGGTTCATGCTCATTTTCCCTTAAGATTTGTAAGACACTGTTCTTCAGTCATCTTATGTTGAATGTAGGAGTGTAGAGTATTGAGACAGTCCAGATTTTTCCCATTTTTTTGTAACTTGTTTTTGCTTGAATACTGATAGGACGTTTTCTTTACCTTGGTGACAACTAAAGCAGAGATTACTCCAAATTTCCATAAGATACATTTTTTTACTCTATTAGTTCAATACTATACAAGAGTATCAGTTAATATTTACAGCACTCTAGCAATTCCTCTTGGACAAATATGCCATGTGATTTGGAGATTCAGGTTTTTTTCTAATGACCATATTACTCTTTTATAGTGTTAGTAATTTTCAGGTGCATCAATTGCGCTTACAATTTAACAGCTTTGCCTAACTTCTTTATATATCACCATCTCCTGGGTCTTATTTATTTATACATTTTATTTTTTATCTACTGCAAATTATATGAATTTTCAAACTTGACATTGACTTCCTTAACTCAGTTTCAAGGTGTATTCTTCCTAATGCTTATCACTTCTACTTTGTTTCTCCTAGTTTATGTCTTTATTTACACTTTAGGTATCTTTCACTGAAAGTAAAAACTTATTTATTACTTCTTATTATATTCTTTCTTCTTGGTTATCAAATATTTTTCATTGCCTTTATATTCTTAAGTCATATTCTCTATTTTATGATAGGGAGTAGGATTTATCTGATTCTTTTATTATATAAAAATTTCATATATAATATTTTTATCATTTACTTACCTTTTATTTGTTCTATCTGTCTTGTCTACTAACCTGTCAATGGATGCATTTTATGCTGTGCTGGCTTTATTATTAATAATATTTAGACATGCAAAGTCTATCAAGAGCAACAACTTGCCAAAGAATAACGATCAATGAAACTGGGGAATAAACTGGAGGCAATTAGAAATAGAGAACAAAATTCTAAAATATGGAACTGCAGGACAGATTTAACTAAAGAATGTCCCAAATAGACAGTTCATCTGTGTTTTCTTCATTGCTATGAGTTAGCGATCTAACAAAGAAGATTAAAAAAAATATATGTTTGGGGAAATAACAGAGGGAAAAACATTTGACTAAGAATTTGGGACATGCAAAAATTTTCCAAGTTGAAAGCAAAATCAAGAAGAGCATTTAAAAGAAAGACCAGAAACAAAGTAACTAGAGAACTTTTTGTGTCCCAGAAACATTTCTGAAGATAACAAGGTAGAAAAGAAGGCAGAATATGTGAAGCATGGGAATAAGCTAAGAGAGACGATGTAGGGCCTCTTGGACTAAGCTAAAGAACTTGATGTTATTTATTATGGCACAGGTAAGTGTATAAGTTTAAGCCTGGTTGATATTCATCATTGGTTGTCATACTGTGGCAGTTGTATGCTGCTGTGATGCTGAAAGCTATGTCTCTGGTATTTCAAACACTAGCATGGTCACCCATGGTGAATAAATTTCAGTGGAACTTCCGGTTAAGACAGACTAGGAAGAAGGACACGGCCACCCACTTCTGAAAAAAGTGGCCATGAAAACCCTATGAATATCAGCAGAGCATTGTCAGACATAGCACCAGAAGGTGAAAAGATGGCCCAAAAAGACTGGGCAGGGTTCTACTCTGCTGTACACAGGGTCACTAAGAGTCAGAATGGACTCAATGGCACTAACAATAACTGGTTGGCATACACATCTCTAGTTTTTGTGGTTTTATTAAAGAAGAAATACGGCAATACAGTACATGGTAAGCCAGTTTGAATACAGATTATTCATAGTTAGACCCAATAATTCTCTTGGAATAGTCCAAGTAAAGGCTAATCAGTGATGATTTAAACAGTGGCAGTGTGGTAGAAAGGAAAATCTATATTCAAGAGCGAGTTCATTAATAGATTTGATAAAATGACTATAGAAATGTCAAGGAAGTTGAGTTATGATAAGAGAGAAAAAGAGAGAAGAGAATAAATAGTAATCGAATTTGTTGACAAGAGAATTTACATATATTATACAATACCTCGGGAAGGTAAGTCATGAATTCAATAAAATAGTTTGAGTTAAAATAATTCTAAACGGGAATTCTATTTGAAACTATTTGTATGAACTTTCAGTAACTACATTCTGAAATGTAGTATAGTTTAGAGTAAGAGATATCAATTTGAGGATGCCCAGCTTAGAAATGATAAATGAAATGATGAGTTAATAACATGACATTAAATATTTGTCAAGTAAAAGTTTAAGTAAGAAGGTAAAGTAATCAAATTGAAAATGGCTAGGAAGGCCATCATTTAATGTTTGGTAGGGGCAGATGACCTACAAAGGCAAAAACTGTCAAGAATATAGTAGAAGAATCAGGTGCTACCAGAAGAAATGAACTGTGGAAGCCAAGGAAGAACATATTGTAAAATTCAGGATACTGACAATGCTATCAAATATTTCAGAGAGATAAAATATGGTAAACTTTTTGATAAGGCCTTATCAATAATCATAAGTAGCCAATAATCACAAGTTGATATTGAACATAGTTTTTAAAAGATTGAGTAAAATAGTCTGAGTAATGGCCAGACACTGATGTCTTAAGAAACATGTGCCATTACAAAATTTGAGAAAGTTGAGAAAATAAATACAAAACATTATTTCAAGATAAGTGGTAAAGGAAAGAAGAATTTTCTAAGGAAATGGATTATGATAGTCTTTTTCTTGGTTGGTTGGTTGTTTTCACTACAAAAGAATGCTTATACACAAGAATTGGGACAAAGACTGAGAGAGAACAAAGGATCAAAGAGAGAAAGAAGGAAGGAGAGCAACAGAGGGAAAGGAGAGAGAGAAGGAATAATAAAGATAGTTAGGGGTGTAAGATTCCTCACAAAGATTTGTAGAAGACAGAAGGACAGAAAAGAGACACGAGCTCTGAAAAATGAGAGACATTACAGCCTCTATGACAAAATGGAAAAGTGGAATAGATGTCAATAGGAGGTAAAGAAGATGGAATTTTTTCCCGACATTATTTTTAATATCTGAAATATGAGGTATGAATATTGCCTTTACAAGAGGGAAGCAGCGTTTCTTTAGACTTAAATGGTGTCTATGGATTTTACAAAGAGTCTTTGGCACTACAAAGAGCTTTACGAATGTGTTTAGATCCCAGATATGTCTGGAAAGTATGGATTTGTAGCTCCAGTCTTCAAGATTGTGCACTTTTCTCTAACAATTTTAAAACAATAAAGGTGAAAACAGATGATTTGTTTCATTCAATGCTTCAGAGGTTAACTATAAAGATGACGTTAAGACAGTTGACATCGTTAGGGAAAAAGCGCTGTTGTTGGTATTAAGTCTGGAATCCAGGTTTGCAAGTTCTTACGCTGAAAGCTAGTATTCCATTTGAAAATCACAGTATATAAATTCTTGCATAAATCCACTTTTCTATATTGAATCATCCTAGTCTCTTTGTCTATGCCTCTCATTTTGTTCTATACAATTCGCTCTGTAATCAGTGGTTGGGTTTGAATTTCTTTACTTGCCCTACAGAGTTATTGGTAGTGGCACACTTCAATATAACTACGCTGTTACATTCATATTCTTTAACCCCCCCCAATAATTTCTGTACCCAAAGCTAGTAACTCAGTAGCACTTACACTTGTATTGCAACCCGTCTTCCATTTGGATGTGCATGTTCCGAAGCCAGTTTTTGAAGGTTTAATCAATAGAATCATATACCTTTCAGAAATGAATTTGGATACTACAGTCAAATTTCCACTATAATATTAAGATGTGCCTTGTCTGTTCATTAATGTATTATAAGAATTAATTAGTAATAAGTTTTCAATTCCCTCGCCTTGGCTTTATGCAGTTTATAGTGATTTCACAGCTTCCAGATAATTAAATCTGCTACTATTCTTTGATCTTTAATCAACATTTCACATTCTTCTGTTTATTCCTAATGATACCCTGCAGCTTTTAAATTTACTCTATTCCCACTTTATTTTCAAGGCCTAAAAGTAAATCTTAATTTTCTTGGTGTAATAACAGGAACAAAACACCTGTGCTTCAATTTCAATAGCAAAAAAATTAAAACAATGATAATACTTAGATAAATACATAAAAATAATTGAAAATACAAAACAAGTAAAAACAAAATACCTTCTACTAAGTCCTTAGAATCTCATTCACTGCTCTTACTGAGGTTTTCTAAACTTTAACATATATGTACTATAATTCGAAATTTACAAATAGTAAAAGCTTAAGATCTTAAGACAATAAATATATCAATGTGCCCTTAGTATCCAAAATATGTCAAAAAAGCTGTGAAGGCCAAAACATATTAGATAATTTTAGGCACATTTTTACCTCAAAACAGAAGACTTATAAAGCACACATAATTTTCCTATATCCCAAGAGTTAGTGCTATATTTCAGTATTGATTTTCAGTAGGAAAAAAGATCACAGTAAAACATTTAGTTTTCTGCTACAGATAATTGATAACTGATACTGACAAAAACCAAACATTTTCTAAAGGAACACAAAAAAATATTTACATGAATTGAAGGTTTTTTAAAAAGTGGACAGGGGCCAGCCCCATGGCATAGTGGTTAAGCTCAGCATGCTCTACTTCAGTGGCCTGGGTTTGCAGGTTTGGATCCCAAGCACCTACCTACACTACTTATCAGCCATGCTGTGGTGGCAACCCACATATAAAGTGGAGGAAGATTGGCACAGATGTTAGCTCAGGGTTAAGCTTCCTCAGCAAAAAAAGAAAAAAAAAAAGTGGATGATATGACTCCATAGGTAGAAAATGCAATGTCTAAGAGTTATAAATATAAAATATATTTCATGTTTAGATATGAGAAGATTCTACTTGCAAAATGTTTTGCTAAATGGTAACAAAATGTTTTGCTAAATGGTAATTAAAAAATGAGTTGTAGAGTTGACAACTAATTTTTAACATTATATTAATGCATTCACTAACTTTCAGGATGATAAAATACAGTATAAAAACACCTTAAATACAAAATCCACTAATTGGAGATAATGCTAAAATACAAAGACTTGGATTAAAAAAGAGTGGAGCTGAACTCAAATAATAGACTCATCATGAGATTTTCTAAAACTCACTTAGTTTTTTATGAAACAAGAAATTTATTTACAAAATGCGTAGAACTACAAATCAAATATCAAAATAGGGAAATGATGGTAATGACTTAACAAAATTTATAATTTCCCAGACTTACCATAGTATTTTACGTAAATTGCACTTGACTTCACTCATTTATTTTTTAGACACAGTATTTCTCTTCATACTTCTTTCTGTATCTAGGCTTAAAAAGAAAATGTAAAATTTTAATCTCAAAATGTGAATGAGAGACTTTCTTTGCTAAAATGGAACAACGTGCAGAAGTCTAATGCTCCCAGTGAAACAATCAGATTGATATTTGAATATACATAGATATATAACTAGATATAAAGCTATAATAAAAGCCTTAGAGATCTGCTGAGACAGCAAAGATTTAAAGTGCTAAGATCTCAGAAAAAAGAAAATCAAACAGAAGTAAGTCAATTTTGCCTCCAGGGCAGTGGCCTGTTTTTGGCAAATCTAAGCAGAAGGCTAGTGCTGAGGAAAAGACGAACCAGAACAGTGTTTTTGCAGACTTTCACTTATAGGACTTGGATTGCAAAAATTAGAGTTCTGGGCTACAGAAGCATTTGGTACATATGGGGCCAAGATCCCAAAGAAAAGAGGGGCGCAGAAACATGAGTCTTTTATTTTGGTGCTTTTCCATAAGGCATTTTCCAAATTCTAATTATACAAAGACCAACTAGAGGGGTAAGAAACCAAAAGTTAAATATAAATAAAATTTAAATGATGGGATTTTCAGCAGTTTCACTATTCTGAACTAACAAAAATAGGAGTTCTGAAAGCAAGCCTTGAAAATACAACAGGGTCAGCTGGAAACCCTTGAAGGCTATACTGTTTAGGCAAAACCGACATTGATCAAATCATAGAAAGAGTGCAAGTGAGGCTTGGACTATAAAATCAACTAATGACCCACAGATGACCCAAATATTCATCATATTAAACATGGACATTAAAAGTAACAAATAATAAGGAATAAGTTCACTATCTATAATGAAGATCTTGACTCCATTTTTTGATGTTTGCTCATAGCTTTTAAATCTCACTCTTCCTTCCTTTTGTGCCTCGCATCTGGACAAGCTAATACGACATTAAATGTGGGTGGCCCAAACAATAACGAGGATTCAGGATTTCAAAATTCTCAAATAAACAGACCCATATGTTTTCATGCCAAATTTCATAGTCTCTGTTATTCCCAATAAGGGACACCAATCTTGGAATAGGAGATCTACTTGGTTTGAGAATTCATCCTGTCTGGAGTTCTGCTTCCCTATGTAATTAAGCCTTAGGTCTCAACCTCAGCTCTTTCTGCATCCAATTGCAAGAGATGACAGTCTCCAAGCTGCCAGAGTCCCTCTGGCTTTCAAACTTACCCTAATTAGTGACTAATGAAACTCAGACTTTCATTGTCTTTCTTCAATGCCTTGAGATCACCTAGCGATTTCATGGTATTTTCTCAGTAAAGTTCATTTCATAGTACTTTAAATTAGTCCGTCCTCCATACTTCTCTAATACCAGGTATTGGATAGCTAGTGCATTCTCTCCTCTCTCATTCATCACTGATGAGAGTTTTGACAATTATACCATTAGTGTATGCCAAGAGTTATCAGTATTCCAACTGCTTTCAATAACATTTCATTGTCAGCCTGCTGGAAGGTAATCTGGCTTCAAAAACTCATTTTAGAGACTCCTTCCTAGAAACACTCCCATTACCCAATTGTGTTAGGTCTATTCTCTGGAACAGTCTCTGAGGTGGAGATTTGCAGGACAGAAGTTCTTGGAGGATGATCTAAGAAACAATATTTGAAGAGACTGAGGGAAGCTAAATTGAGTACAGGAAGATGTTCAATTACACTGTGTTGCAACAGAAGTCTCTGATGATTCCATTGGGAACTCTGGAGCTGAGATTGCCCTTTAGATTGGTCTCAAATTGAGGCAAGGGAGTTTGGTTATTATACCTCACACAGTATGCGATATAGATTGCCTTCATAGAGAATATGTAATCTTGGGTGATGGAGCTTCTTTTCTCCAAGGGGAATTCTCTGAGAGGAACATATATGTGACCTGTCAGCAGCCAATATTCCTGGCAGCCATAAGTGCCTTAGTCTAGAAGGGAGATTTTGATAGCACAATCTAGGATCTATTATCCTATAGTCTGCATAATTCCAACTTTATATAAGTTTACAAGAGATAAAACTATACCAATAGTAATCAAGATAGAAGTTAACTTTAGGAAGCTAATGATTGGAATAGGACATGAAAGGGGTTTCTGTAACGTTGGTAATGTTTTATTAATGATATGAGGAATTATTACATGGGTAAGGTCAATTTAGGAAAATTATTCAAGCTATAAAATTATAAATTGTGCATTTTTGTACACATGTTATATTTCAATTAAAAGTTTAGTTTAAAAGCAACATGACATTCAGACACATAACTGAAAGGATTATTTTATAATTTAAACTTTGGTTTTACTTTCATACAAGTTTGTATTTTAGAATAATTTTATTGCACTCTTTATCAGTAATTTAATATTCAATTCTCCATAGTGATATGGATAATTATCATCATCGGAATATTTCTTAAACATCCAGTTTCACAGATCATTTGCATAAAAGTTTAACTGATTTATAAAATGTCTTATCCCACATTATTAAAATAAGAAAAACAAGTATCAGAATAACTACAAAAATGCCAATGACAACTGCTTTCAGAAATATACACTTTGGTAGTTAAAAGTTATTTAGCTCAGCCCCTTTGCCTGAACAAGATTTAGGAGATGGAGCTGACTAAATTAAAGGAAAGACAATATAATGGCTTGGTAATTGCCATATAAATACCCCATCATTACAGTGTGAATATGTGATTACTTCTCTCCTTTAAGGAAGACTCCAGTTTACATGGTATTTACTTAGGGACTATTAAATGTAATTATAGGGTACACTTCAGGAGAATGGAAACAAAGTGAAATTTAGTTTTGCATATCTATATACTCTAGGAGTTAACAGTTATTTTCCAAAAGTCATTTTGTTTGGATATGAGTGTATTGCTTGTCCCTGTCCTTAACCAAGTGATAAAGTTATACAGTTGCCCCAGAAGAAATTTTTCACATGACATAACTTGCTTAATATGTTGCATATCTTATTTTGAAATTATAATAATATTATAGTTCAAAAATAAAATTATTAACCCTGGGTACTCAAGAAATTTGTCAATGATAATGTCACAAGATGATCTTTGTTATACAGTTTTTTAAAAAATGTTCTTTATAATGTTTACTTGATGATGCATAGACAGTAAGACTGTAGCAGATATTCTGTCTGCATGAAATGTGTTTCTACTGCCTGCTGGGGAAACCAGACTATATTTCCCAGCATCACTTACAGTTAGATGTCACTATATGACCAAGTTTTGGCCATAGGATTGTCTTTGAAGTTGAAGTACACCACTTCCAGACCTGGCCCATAAACACTCCTCTAAGTAATTTCCATGCCCTCTCTTACCCTAACTGCCAGCCAGAGGCCGATAAGCCATCAAAGCTTCTGAGGCCCTAAGGATAGCAAAGAGAAAACATGAAAAGAGTCTAAGCAGCGAGGTGACCAAGTCCAAGGCTGTGCAAAGACTGGAAATATCCACATTGTACTTTATGTGAGAGAGAAATAAACATATTGTGTTAAACCACTGAAATTCAGATGTGTGTTTGTCATAATACTCACTCATTTACCCTAAACAATTAAAAAAAATTAACTGAAATTGATGTGCTGCCATTAAAAACTAAACTGTGTGGCATTTGTTTAACAGTCAGCGAATGGACAAGAAAACAGATATCACAGGCTCGAAACCTAGAAATTTCTGTTGAGCTGTGACAAAACTTCCATCTGCCATAACTTGGAAGGCAAGTCATATACATAACGATACTACTGCTCTAGAGAAAGTGATTGGGAAAAGGCAGAGTAAAAACGTGTGTTGGTTACCACACTGGCTGCCTTTAGCAAAGTGTTTCTAGAAAGACATGTTACAAAGTTTAAAAAGAACTGGAGAATGTCCAGAGATGAAAAGCATTTAAGGATTGGAAAGACAACTGTTCTAGAGTCTCCTCTAGAAAGTGCTAAGTATGAAAACAACAGCAACAACAACAGTTTAGTGAAAATCAGGTAAATAAACAGTTGAGAGAAACAGAAAGTGAGAGAAATAGGGAAATCAATACTAAAGTGTATTTAAGAACTTTGGGTGTGCTTATTGGCCCATGGAATAGACTGGACTCCTATCAGAAGCTTAGTAAGGTTTTTTGGGAATTATATAGCCAAAAGAAACTAAGAATCTCATCCAAAAATGCCTGTGGCTTTTCAAGTCTTAAAAAAAAATCCCTGAAGGAAGTAAACTGCAAGTTCATGTAAACCGCAATCAGGACATACTCTCCTTTGCTCACATAAGATATGATCACAGAGGATGACAAATAAGAATGGCCCTAAAACCCTGGAGCCAAGGCCCTGGGAGAAGAATGAATAGAGAGAACATGGATGTTTCTCCCAGAGGTCAAAATCAGAGTCTAATCAAGGAGTTTTCCTCACCAACAACCACCCTAAAAATGAGTATTCAAAAAACAAGCTTAGCAGGATAGTGAACACTGAAATGCATCTGCAATGCTGTATCTTTCAATTTCCCTATTTTATTACGTTATTCTGGACCTGCTTCACCATCATGTATTTGATGTATTAGGGGTAAATAACCTGCCTTTTCTGGTCCCTTGATTGCTGGGCCAGAGGAACACGGCTGGACCTGCTGAAGAGGCCAGTGTATCACCAGAAAAGCTTTAAGGTGGATGGAATAACTACATAGGATATTGGATTGTCTCCTAGGGTTAGTGTGTCCCCAGTGTGGGGAGTAGGAGTAGGAGGAAAGTAAAACAGATACTTGCTGATTAAAAGTCAGACAAGCTATGTAGATACTGCTTTTCTTCCTACCTTCCTAAGATCGAGTTCCCCAAAATCCAGACTCTGAGATGCCGATCTGCAGGGGGTTTTGAGCATCTGTGTACAGGACTGAAGGAAGTAGGATTTCGTAAAGGGAGGATTAGACTGTTATGAAATCACCACAAAGGCCTCAGCCATCCCACAGGAAACATTGGAGCTGGAATGGCCCTTCAGAGTTGTCCTGTCTTGTGGCAAGTGGGCCAGGCCTTTAGAGCCCACATTGACCAGACATGGAAGTGGGCTGTCTCCCAGGATGGGGCAAGAACTTAGCTGGGTCAGATCTCTTTACCTGAGGGCAATTTCCTGAAAATGACTTAGCTGAAAGTTAGCCCCTAACAGTACTCCAAGGACCTGGAGAAATAAGCGCCTCAATCCTGAAGGGGAATCTGAATGACGGACACCACAGCGTCTATTACACCGCAAGGCAGAAAGCAAAACTACATTTTCCACTCCGCCACTTTTGTAGTCAGGTACGGCTACAAACCAATGGATGTACCCAGTTTCCAGGCCTGGTTCATAAAATTCTCCTGCAGGATCCTCCACTCTGCCTTCCTCCATGTACTGCTTATTGCAGATGACCCAGCAAAGGACAAGGCTCCAGAGTGAATCTAGAAGACTAAACAAAACTTGGATCCTGAACGACCAGGCTGAATATTGCCACGTGACCAGAAATATCTAAGTCTGGATTTTTTACAAGTAAAAAGTGAACCCGTTTTGTGTTAGGGAACAGAGATTTGGGAGTTATTCGTTATAGAAAGCAATATTATTTATGCTAACTAATAAAGATCGAAACTGTGACAATATATCATACATATGTGACAATACATAACTTTATCCAAAGTTCAAAATAACAGTAGTAATGATGGTAATCATAAGAAAAAAACCACAAAAAGAAATAGGCTTTGCATATTTGGTAATTCACTTGAGCTCTCTTAGTTTGTTTTTTCATTGGTTAATTAAAGAATTGGACTGAATCACTAAGGTCCTTTCCAGCACTAATAATCAATGATTTTATGACATCCTCACTGGGATAGAATGGTGGCATACAATCATTTTTCAGAACTTCATAATTCTATAAAGCTGCATGGGTCACCCAAAGAGAAATTTGATATTTAGAATTCATGCCAAAACCCATGTAATTCATTTACTGTAAGTCCTATGCTTCATCACCGGCCAAGATTCAGACCTAGATGCTGCATGTTCATGATTAATGTGCTTCTTTTTGGAATGTTTAAGGCCTTTTCTGCCAGCAGTCTAACTTTGCTCTTAATTGAATAAATTACCAACACCTATAAAGACTGCCGGTTCTTCACATGTAGGTCACCTTAATGTATGGACTACTTATATCCTAGTAGGAAGGATTTTCAGAAAGTTTTTTCCTCTTTCTTTTAAGAATTGGTCTGTTTCTTGTTCTACTAGAAAGATTTTCCATGACCCAGTCAGTCATAATAAGGATGCCTTCTCCTCAAAAGGTGTCTTTGCTGGCTCTTAATAGTTGTCTGGCCAGCCATGGTGTCAGACTGAGATAAACTATCGGTATAATAAGTGTACTAGGAATATTACTTAGCAGCAAATGGATACAGTGTATAAATCTGTGTACAGGCGATAGTCAGGAGGGAGGGTTTCAAGTAAAATTAACAGCCACCTTGTGCTTTTTAAAAAATCAATGTATTATTGAAAAGGTATTCCTTCAAGGTTGCACAGCTGGTTTAATGCTGATTATGCTTTAAGCCAGAGAGAATAATTAAATAGGATAGAAAACGGTGTAAGGTTATTCACAACAGAGACGATGCCAAGAACACTAGAACAAAGGCCACTTGCTGATAAAAGAAAGAAGCTAAGAAATATAGTGAAAAACTATCAGTTGACAACTTCTTTTCCTCATCTAAAGGATTTAGCTTTGTTAAAATATTGCACACATTTGGAGAGTTCTACACTTAAAAACAACTCCAATACACATTCTTGTTCTCATTTCTATGGCTTATATGCAGTAAAGACGACATATAAAACCCAATTAAAGCTTAGCCTTATGGACTTTTGCATATATATATATATATTAATCAAATAAAACAATATTTTTAAAGGAAAGGGCACTTTGGGACTTAGATTAAAACATAAAAATGAAATAAAAATGTAAGAAGTACAATCTTATCATAATCATTTTAATGGGTATTCATGAAATAAACCTGTATCATGAAATAACTTTAAGTAACTTGGATTTCATTGCCAATACCTTTAAAATTTTTATTAGTATTTGATTTTCTTTGTAATGTCCTTTTGTTAATGATGCATTGATACATTTTAAATATTGATGCTTCTGGGGCCAGCCTGGTGGCATAGTGGTTAAGTTTGTGTACTCCACTTGGTGGCCTGGGGTCTACATGTTCAGATCCTGGGTGCAGACATAGCACTGCTTGTCAAGCCATGCTGTGGCAGCATCCTACATAAAAACTAGAGGAAGATTGGCACAGATGTTAGCTCAGGGACAATCTTCCTCAAGCAAAAAGAGGAAGATTGGCAACAGACGTTAGCTCAGCGACAATCTTCCTCACACACACACACACACACACACACACTATATATATATATATATGCGCCTCTTTAAGCATAATTAAAATTACTCAAAAATTCAGACATCATTTTTAAAAAGCAATATTAAACTCATTCATGTTGTAAATTCTTGCTCTCATCTTTAGAGAATTAACATTATGATATTTCTCAGTTGAAATGACTTGTTTCATTTATATTAGATTATTTTAAAGGTTGCTAAACCTATTTCAAAAATGTATTCACTCTGGGGCTAGCCTGGTGGCGCAGCGGTTAAGTTCCTGTGCTTCATTCACTTCGGCAGCCCTGGGTTCACCAGTTCAAATATCAGGAGCCAACCTATGTATCACCTGTCAAGCCATGCTATGGCAGGCGTCCCACATACAAAATAGAGGAAGATGGGCACAGATGTTAGCTCAGGGTCAATCTTCCTCAGCAGAAAGAGGAGGAGTGGCAATGGATGTTAGCCCAGGGCTAATCTTCCTCAAAAAAAAAAAAAGTATTAGCTTTGTTACTATTGGTCAATATCTAACATCTTTAACTGTTTAGTGCACAAACATTTAAAGGATTTCAGAATCTTTTTAGAAACAATTTAAATTTATGCATATCCATTTATATACACATTCACAGAGGCTGAGGTTTGGGGAAATTCTACTTGTCTCTGACGAAATTACTGCAATTTAAAAATTAAAACCTCAACTTTGAAGGCTCTAATAAGTACATAGAAAATATCTAGTTCTCCACTTGGATGGTTTCACAAATGCATTTCATAGAGGAATCACAACTATTTGTTCCATTCTCTTCTATAAATTTTAAACTCTCTAAGCAGTGATGCATTTCACTGAGCATATTCTGCACTCTCATGACATCAGATAAGGAAAGAGCAAGATGTAAAATGTCTTTTCACTTTAAAAAGGAAATAAAACTTCCTGGGCTGCGAATTGCTCTTTTAAAGAAAGAATTATTTTCATAGATTTTGCATTGGTTCAGCAGCAAAACTGGTTCTACATTGTTTTGCTCAGCATCCTGCTGGTTGTTCAGTCTGTCACAATATATAAAATATCATTGCTCTGATATCATTGCAAGCTTTCCAAGTGATTGCATTCCAGACATAATTAAGAAGAAACTAATGCCTTCAGACACGCCACTTTTTTTCATTTCAAATGATCATTTTACAGAAGAATACATTATATTTTTCCATCAGAGTTTGATTTACTAGTCACAGTTGAAGAATAAATTTGATCTTTTATCTATTGGATATGTTAAAATAAATTCCTACTTTCATTTAAAAATTTATTAATTTAAAGCTATATTATCTCTTCTTCTCAGTTCATGTTCTCCCATAACCTTCAACTCCTTCTGAGAAAAGAATCTAGCAACTTTTTCATATTGCTTAAACTGATTTTCAAAGATAAGGTAACAGGAACCCAAATAGAAAATCCTATTTTAGCTGCCCTTTAATAATGGATTTGAAGAGATGCATTATGGTCTTATAATTTTCAGTTAACAAAATGGAAAACTTCCCAGATGTTACTTTGATATTTCAGGTATCAGGGAAATAGGAAAACAATTTTTTTTTAATCAAACAAAAAAGTGTTTTTTGAAGAGTACTCAGTTGTGACTTTGAAAAGCTTAGTGTAGATTCCAGGACTTCATTCCCACTGCCAGGGCAAAGAACATACTTCATCACTCTCACTGCTCCTTGAGATACCATGTTTCATAGTGGATACCTTTTATTTTTGTTTTGTTTTGTTTTGTTCTGTGAGGAAGATTGGCCCTGTGCTAACATATGTTGCCAATCTTCCTCTATTTTATATGTGGGGTGCTGCCACAGCATGGCTTGATGAGCAGTGTATAGGTCCGTGCCCGGGATCTGAATCCACAAACACTGGGCCACCGCAGTGGAGTGTGCAAACTTAACTACCATGCCACCAGGCCAGATCCAGTAGATACCTTTTAAATATTGTCATGGTCAACCTTCCAAGTGGGTTCCTAATTGCAATGAAACACTGCATCTTCAAATTAACCATTTTGAATAAATAATTTCTAACGGTGTTAAAAAATGCCCACAATTCAATTCACCTGGACTACTCATTACCACCACATTCTTATTCTCAAACCTGATTATTGCAGTTAACAGGACTTAAAATCAATCTCACTCAACTGTGTATCTTGTATTTGAACTCCCTCTGTACATCTGATAAACGATGCCCCTATCTGTGTGGTGTGAGAGGCAATATACAAATATTTTCTCCAAGCTCCATTTTATGATGTTAGAACCAAAGAATTCCTTTCAAAATACCTGTCCACTCAGTGGACTTCATACATTTTATTGTTTTACCTTGATCAACGTAGGTTTCTTGGAAATTAGTCACCTCAAAATTATCCACTGTACCTTCTGACACTGAAGCTACCTTCCCCAAACCAGCTGATGATGTTTACATACATTTACCTTCTCTATTTTTTGTATGTGTTTAAGACAAATTTATAACAGCCCATATATGGAGTACCTGTGTTTACCACATTTTAGTTGAAAGGAACAAACAGCCTAGTCAGAAGACAGTATTTATTTCAACTGAAAACTTTTTAAACTAATTTTCATTAAGGCACTCAATATTTCAATCAAAGTTCATTTCTGGTAAGATGACTAAAATGTTCCAGCACGTAAAAGGATAAGTTTGGTATTTTTAATATTGGATATATTAAAAAATCCTTAAATTTTGGAAATACCTGGCTTATTCACATGCTGTATCTAATTTCTAAGAAATTAAGCAATGTTCTATCAACAAGAAAAAGAAAAAGAAGACATATCTGGCAGAAAGGGTGCAGCCATGTGAGCAGCAGTCCACTCAGTTGCCAGATCCACCCTGATTCATCCTTGTTTTAGTTTTCTACCCTCATCAGGAGTTGTACAGACAAGCATACACTAGCTTTGGTTAGGTATAATCAAACCACTTCTGCTGTGTATTCTTTAAACCCTAAAGGCTTTCATAGGATAGTTTTGCTAAAAGAGTATATTAAATTGTTTCATTTCTCAACGTGAGGTACAAATGGAACCACCTGGGCACTGACTCTGGTGAGACGCCACTGCTTCTGAAGGCACCAGATGTGATTCCCCATCTCGTGTGGCCAGACTGCCACCAAATTAAAACCTGGTAAACTTGCTTTTAGTTTCTTGAGTATGCCATGTTCCTTCTGATCTCAAGGGCTTCATGACTCCTATTCCCTCTATCTGAAATTATCCAGTCATATCACACACATTAGACCACCTGGAAGACGTCCACTTAATTACCATGTTTAGTCTACCTCAATCTCCTTTTCACTCCACCTGCTTTTGGTTATGTGGTTTCAAAACACACTAAACTGTTTCTTCATAGCAATTGTCACAACTATGATAAATTTGCTTTTCATTGTTTTTTTTTCTATGCCTGCCTATCCATATACACCTTAGTTGCCAGTAAGATTGAACCTGCCTCTGTGTTTTAATTACTTTATTACCAATAAATGAACGTTCCATAAATGTCTGTCAAAAATCTATTCAAAGAATATAGATACATTTACAGAAGTATTTGGAATGGAGATTCATTCTTTTCTTCCCTCATCAAAGTGATTTTTTTTTCAGCATAAATAATTCTAAGAATAGCCTAGAGTAACTATTATTATTAAAATTAAAAAAATATTTAGTAGGTACCTAAATATATTTTGCTGCAAGGAACAATAATGACTAAGAACTCAAAGTGACTTTCAACAATAAGGGAATTTATTACCTCATATGACAAGAAGGTTAGGCACAGGAAGAATCTAGACTTCATTAACTCAGTGCTCAAAAATATCCTGAAGGCTCCAGGTTACATTCATCTTTAGAATCCTAAGTGTTTCCTCAGACTAGACAACTTTAACAAATCTATAGTCCACTTTGAGAAATGAAAAAATTCAGAGAAGTCGCTTTTTTGTGTGCATACTTCTCTTTGGAGAAGAGTCGTGTCTCTGCTCCAGGTCTCATCAGCTGGGTGATATACATGCCTACAGCTGAACCAATCACTAGCAAGCGGAATGGGACCACCTTGATTTGCTTAGAACAGACAGGACCGACCCTTGGAGCAGGAGATTGTGGCAGCTCCCCTGAGGCACAAGTTACAAGGAGGAAAGGAAAATCCGAACAAATCAGTTTTCTTTTAGAAAGAAGGAAGTGGTTTGGGGGGATTAAAATTAGGTAGGTAGCAAGCAGTGTCAAAATTCATGACCCAAAACTATGAGGTAAATATGATTAATTTTTTAAAAAGTAAAAACAATTTCGGGGCCAGTCAAGTGGTGCAGCGGTTAAGTTCACACATTCTGCTTTGGCAGCCCTGGCTGGGTTCACCGTTTTGGATCTCGGGTAGAGACCCACACACCGCGTGTCAAACCATGTTGTGACAGGCATCCCACATATAAAGTAGAGGAAGATGGGCACAGATGTTATCTCAGGGCCAGTCTTCCCCAGCAAAAAGATGAAGATTGGCAGCATATGCTAGCTCAGGCCTAATCTTCTTCTTCAAAAAAGCAAGAATTTCCTCTAGCATTTTATAGTTTTGCCAAAGAAAACACTAATTTGAAAAAGCACATTATGTTTTTTATTTTCCCCAACACATTACACAATTTTCACCTTGTAATTTGTGTGAGCTATTTTCTTCCCTTTAAAATGGAAAATAGAAAAGCTTCAATGTTTGGACAGGGTTGTGCAAGAAGCAGAGGGTCATGATAGGAAAAGCTAAGGGAAAGGAAGTTCAGCCTATAAAATTACAAAGGTGAAAAGAAACATTATTTTTTTACTAAATGGTCTTTCCTAAAACAATGTATTCTGTCCATATTATATGACAAAGTTATGACAATGAGATGTCTTTTGTCTTGGGAAAAAGATATATAAAGATAATATATCCAAGAAAAGCATTAAAATGTGACATGGCACATGGAAATCTTTTTTTCTTCTGACTTTAAAATAACTATAAATTCCTTATATGATTCCAAAATAAGGGTTCTACTTTTTTCTTTTTGTCCTTTTTTTTTATGAGCTAATGTTCCACTCATGTGTTTAGTTGAAATTGGATGTGAAGTTCAATTAACATGTGTTCTATATAGTCAAGAATATTATGAAAAGCATCCTAGCATGATACTAAAACCTCACTGTGTACAAGCAGGGAAGTTAATCACCATCATTACCATTTACACCTCGTTCTGGGAACTGCTGAGTTTTGCAGCAGTAAATTACACAAACACCATAAAACAGCAAAAAACTGCATTATATTCAGCAGAGAGCCCAAAAATACTGTATTCAATATCAGTCTTAAATCAGATTTAATGATTACTTATGTAAAAATAAAGAAAAGAATGGCACTAAGTAACACTAGTTTTATCATGGCAAAGATTTCAAAAGGCTCACTAGTTTTATACCAAGTAGAAGAAGCCAGCTATGCTAGTATTACAATTGCTCTGACTATAGTTAATCATTGATTTTTCAAGAATAATTGAATAATTATTCAAGAATAATATATCCACTATGGGAACTGCCCAAACCCCTTTACTTCTACTCTATTGCTCTCTTTCCTAATTTTTGATCATTTCAACCCTCATTAGCATATCCACTAAAGGATAATGGAGAGAATGAGGCCTAATACAAATACACCAGTCAAAGTGACTCTTACAGAGGAAAGCACTGAAGACCTCAGTTGAATATCAACTATTGATTATGGCATAACATTCAGAATATATTACTGAAAGACTTAAAATTTTAAAAATATCGACAAATTCAAGCATAAACTATCTGAGTGGTGTATTTACCTTGAAAATTTGAAAACACCTAAAAGAATGACAAAGTAACAGGAATATGGCATTACAAGAAATCAGTCTCGTATAAAAATGGTGTCTTGATTCTCAAGTCAGCACTCTATCATGTCATGCTTACATTTTAGGACACACAAAAAATAATATGTTCACTTTTAACAGCTTTATTGATAAGAATTGAGGTAAAATAAATTGCATATGTTTAAATTTTCACATATGCGTACTATCACCACAAATATGATAATGAATATACCTAACACTCTAAGTTCTGTATGAATTTTAAAATGAGCTTTTCTATTTCTGCTACAAAATCTATTAGAATTTTGCCATGGATGAACCGAATCTGTAGACTGCTTTGAAGGAGTATGTCATCTTCACAATAATGAGGTATTCTATCCATGAATACAGGCTCTTTCCATTTATTTAGATCTTCTTTAATTTCTTTCAGCAATGTTTTATAGTTTTCAGTGTATAATTCTTATACGTCCTAGGTTAAATCTATTCCTAAAGATTTTATTCTTTTTGATGCTATTGTAAAAGGAATTGGTTTTAAACTTTCTTTTCGATTGCAAGGAGCTAGGGTATAGAAATACAAGTGACTTATGTATGTTAATCTTGTATCCAGCAACTAATTCTGGTAGTTTTCTGTGGATTCTTTTAGGACTTTATGTGTAAAAGATTATGTTATCTGAGAATGAGGATCGTTTTACATCTTCCTCTCCAATTCAGACGGCTTTCTTTCTTATTCCAGCCTGATTGCACTGGATAGAAATTTCAGTACAATGTTGCATAGCAGAGGTGAAAGTGGGCATCCTCATCTTCTTCCTGATTTTAGGATGAAACCTTTCAGTCTTTCACCATTGAGTAACTGTGGCCTTTTCATAAAAACCTGTTCTCACATTGAGGAATTACCTTTTATTCCTAGTTTTCTGAGTGTTTGGCTGTTTGTTTGTTTTTTTAATCATGAAAGGGTGTGATTTGTGAAATGCCCTTTTGGCATCAGTCAAGGTGATCACGCAGTTTTTCATTCTCTCATTCTATGTTGATTGATTATTTTTCATTCTATGAACTACCCTTGCATTCCTGGAATAAGTCCCACTTGGTCACAGTATAGAATCCTTTTAACATACCGCTGGGTTTGGTTTGCTAGTCTTCTGTGGAGGATTTTTGCATCTATATGCATAAGACATTGGTCTGTAGTTTTCTTATAATGCCTTCAGTAATGTATCACTCATTATCACATTAATGAGTTAAAAAGTGTTATCTCCTTTCCTATGTTTTGGGAGATTTTGAAAGGAGTGTTGTTAAATCTTCAAATGTTTTGTAGAATTCACCAGTGAAGCCATCTGACTCTGAGCTTTTCTTGGTTGGGAGGTTTTTGGGTTTTTTTTCAACCTTTTATGGAGATTATGATAGTTTACACCCTTGTGAAATTTCAGTCGTACATTATTGTTTGTCAGTTGTGTTGTAGGTGCACCATTTCACCTTTTGTGCCCACCCCCACGCCCTTTCCCCTGGTAGCCACTAATCTGTTCTCTTTGTCTACATGTTTAACTTCCACATATGAGTGGGTCATACAGAGATTGTCTTTCTGTATCCAGCTTATTTCACTTAACATAATACCCTCGAGGACCATCCAAGTTGTTGTGACTAGAACGATTTTATCCTTTTTTTATGGCTGAGTCGTATTCCATCGTATATATATATATATATACTATATCTTCTTTAGCGAATCATTAGTTGATGGGCACTTAAGTTGCCTCCACATCTTGGCTATTGTAAATAATGCTGCAATGAAAATAGGGGTGCATGGGAATTTTGGAAGTGCTGATTTCAAGTTCTTTGGATAGATACCCAGTAGTGGGATGGCTGGGTCATATGGTATTTCTATTTTTAATTTTTTGAGAAATCTCCATACTGTTTTCCACGGTGGCTGCACCAGTTTGGATTCCCACCAGCAGTGTATGAGGGTTCCTTTTTCTCCACAACCTCTCCAACATTTGTTACTTTTTGTTTTGGTTATTTTTGCCATTCTAACGGGTGTAAGGTGATATCTTAGTATAGTTTTGATTTGCATTTCCCTGATGATCAGCGATGATGAACATCTTTTCATGTGCCTATTGGCCATCCATATATCTTCTTTGGAGAAATGTCTGCTCATGTACCCTGCCCATTTTTTGATAAAGTTGTTTGATTTTTTGTTGTTGAGTTGTGAGAGTTCTTTATATAGTATGGAGATTAACCCTTTGTCAGATATATGACTTGCAAATATTTTTTCCCAATTGGTTTTTTTTTTTTTGTTTCAATCCTGTTTTCCCTTGACTTGAAGAAGTTCTTTAGTCTGATGAAGTCCCATTTGTTTATTCTTTCTATTGTTTCCCTTGTCTGAGAAGACATGTTGTCCGAAAATATCCTTCTAATACTGATGTCAAAGAATCTACTGCCTATATTTTCTTCCAGAAGCCTTATGGTTTCAGGTCTTATCTTTAGGTCTTTGATCCATTCTGAGTTTCTTTTTGTGAATGGTGAAAAAGAATGGTCAATTTTCATTCTTTTACACGTGGCTGTCCAGTTTTCCCAGGCCCATTTGTTGAAGAGACTTTCTTTTCTCCATTGTATGCCCTCAGCACCTTTGTTGAAGACTAGCTGTCCATAGCTGTGTGGCTTTATTTCTGGGCTTTCAATTCTGTTCCACTGATCTGTGCACCTGTTTTTGTACCAGTACCATCCTGTTTTGATTACTGTAGCTTTGTAGTATGTCTTGAAGTCAGGGATTGTGATGCCTCCAGCTTTGTACTTTTTCCTCAGGATTGCTTTGGCTATTCGGCGTCTTTTGTTGCCACACAAGAATTTTAGGATTTTTTTGTTCAATTTCTGTAAAGAACGTCATTGGGATTCTGATTGGGATCGCGTTGAATCTGCAGATTGCTTTAGCTAGTATGGACATTTTAACTATGCTTATTCTTCCAATCCATGTGCATGGAATGTCTTTCCCTCTCTTTATCTTATCATCAGTTTCTTTCAGGAAAGTCTTGTAGCTTTCGTTGTATAGGTCTTTCAGTTCCTTGGTTAAATTCACCCCAAGGTATTTTATTCTTTTTGTTGTGATTGTGAATGGTATTGTGTTCTTGAGTTCTTTTTCCGTTAGTTCGTTCTTAGAGTATAGAAATACTACTGATTTATGTAAATTGATTTTATACCCTGCAACTTTGCCATAATTGTTGATTATTTCTAATATTTTTCCAATGGATTCTTTGGGGTTTTCTATATATAAGGTCATGTCGTCTGCAAACAGCAAGTTTCACTTCTTCACTCCCTATTTGGATTCCTTTTACTCCTTTCTCTTGTCTCACTGGTCTGGTCAAAACCTCCAGTACTATGGTGAATAAGAGTGGCGAGAGAGGGCATCCTTGTCGTGTTTCTGTTCTCAGGGGGATGGCGCTCAGTTTTTTCCCATTGAGTATGATGTCAGCTGTGGGTTTGTCACATATGGCCTTTATTAGGTTGAGGTAATTTCCTTCTATCCCCATTTTCTTCAGAGTTTTTACCATAAATGGCTGTGGATCTTGTCAAATGCTTTCTCTGGATCTACTGAGATGATCATGTGCTTTTTATTCCTCAATTTGTTGATGCAGTGTATCACGCTGATTGATTTGCAGATGTTAAACCATCCCTGTGTCCCTGGTATGAATCCCACTTGATTGTGATGTATGATCCTTTTGAGGTATTGCTGAATTCGGGTTGCCAAAATTTTGTTGATAATTTTTGCATCTATGTTCATCAGTGATATTGGCCTGTAGTTCTACATTTTTGTACTGTCCTCGTCAGGCTTTGGTATCGGAGTGATATTGGCCTCCTAGAATGTGTTAGGAAGTGTTTCATGCTCCCTAATTTTTTGGAATAGCTTGAATAGGACAGGTATTAAATCCTCCCTGAAAGTTTGGTAGAATTCCCCAGGAAAGCCATCTGGTCCTGGGGTTTTATTATTTGGAGTGCTTTCGGTTGCTCTTTCAATCTCTTTTCTTGTGATTAGTCTGTTCAGATTGTCTGCTTCTTCTTGACTTAGCTTTGGGAGGTTCTAAGAGTCTAAGCATTTATCCATTTCCTCTAGGTTATCCATTTTGTTGGCATATAGTTTTTCATATTATTCTCTTATAATCCATTGTATTTCTGTGGAGTCTGTTGTTATTTCTCCTCTTTCATTTCCCATTTTATTTGAGCTTTCTCTACTTTTTTCTTTGTAAGTCTGGCTAGGAGTTTGTCAATTTTATTTGTCTTTCCAAAGAAACAGCTCTTTGTTTCATTGATCGTTTCTACTGTCTTTTTTGTTTCAATAGCATTTATTTCTGCTTTGATTTTTAATTTTTCTCTCATTCTGCTGACTTGGGGCTTTGTTTGTTCTTCTTTTTCTAATTCAGTTAGGTGTAATTTGAGGTTGCTTATTTGGGATTTTTCGTGTTTGTTATGGTGTGCCTGTATTGCAATGAATTTCCTTCTTAATATAGCTATTGCTGTATCCCATATGAGTTGATATAGCATGTTATCATTTTCATTTGTCTCCAGATATTGTTTGATTTCTTCTTTAATTTCCTCAATGATCCATTGGTTATTCAATAACATATTGTTTAGTCTCCACATCTTTGTCCCTTTCTCAGCTTTTTGCTTGTAACTAATTTCTAGCTTTATAGCATTATGATCAGAGAAGATGCTTATTATTTCAATTTTTTTAAATTTATAGCGGCTTGCCTTGTTTCCCAACATATGGTCTATCCTTGAGAATGTTCCATGTGCACTTGAGAAAAATGTGTATTCTGCTGTTGTTGGAGGGAGTGTTCTATACATGTCTATTAAGTCCAACTGTTTTAGCTTTTCATTTAATTGCACTGTTTCCTTGTTGATTTTCTGTCTGGATGATCTGTTCAATGATGTGAGTGGGATGCTGAGGTCCCCTACTATTATTGTGTTATTTTTGATATCTTCTTTTAGGTTTGTTAACAATTGCTTTACAAGCTTTGGTGCTCCTGATTTGGGTGCATATATAAGTGTTACTTCTTCTTGATGTAGTGTCCCTTTGATCATTATATATTGCCCCTCCTTGTCTCTCTTTACCTGCCTTATCTTGAAACCTACTTTGTCTGATATAAGTATTGTGACACCTGTTTTCTTTTGTTTGCCATTAGCTTGGAGTATCATCTTCCACCCCTTCACTCTGAGCCTGTATTTGTCATTGGAGCAGAGATGTGTTTCCTGGAGGCAACAAATTGTTGGATCTTGTTCTTTAATCCATCTTGCCACTCTGTGTCTTTTTATTGGAGAGTTCAATCCGTTTACATTGAGGGTGATTATTGCTGTATGAGGGCTTAATGCTGTCATTCTGTCACTTGTTTTCCAGTTTTCCTGCATTTCCTTTGTTTCTCGTCCTGTGTGTTTTGGTGTACCCATTGACTTCTGCAGTTTTTTATGCTGTGTTTCTTAGTTTTTTCCATATTTTTTGTGTCTCTGTTCTGCTTTTTAGTTTAGTGACTACCCTGAAGTTTGTATTCAGAAACTCGTGCATAACATAGTCCATTTCCTAATGGACTCTTATTTCCTTAGTCTAAATTAATTCAGTCCCTTTCCTCCTCTCCTCCTATTATTCTCATCTCTTATTCCAACTTGTGTTGTGAGTTTGTGGCTAAAATGACAAGATCGTCTTTGTTTTTGGTATTTTCCTTCCCTTTAGCCTAATGCTATAGTTGAATATTTGCTATCCTATTCTGATTTTGTCTCCTTACTCTGTGTTTTGTTACCCCTTTCTCCCTTTTTTTCTTTTTTCAGGTATGAGGGGCTTCTTGAGGATTTCTGCTAGGGAGGGACTCATGGCTACAAAGTCCCTTAGCTTTTGTTTGTTTGGGAAAGATTTAATTTCTCCCTCATTCTGAAGGATATTTTTGCTGGATATAGTATTCTTGGCTGAAGATTTTTATCTTTTAAAGTTTTGAATATGTCATTCCATTCTATCCTGGCTTGTAAGGTTTCTTCAGAGAAATCCGCTGAAAGTCTGATAGGAGTACCTTTGTAGGTTATTTCCTTCCGCCTTGCTGCCCTGAGTATTCTTTCTTTGTCCTTCATTTTTGCCATTTTTACTACTATGTGCCTTGCAGTAGGTCTTTGTACATTGATAAATCTAGGCAATCTGAAAGCGTCCTCCACACATATTTCCTTCTCATTCCCTAGATTTTGGAAGTTCTCTGCTATTATTTCTTGGAGCATGCTTTCTGCTACATTCTCCTTCTCTTCACCTTCTTGGATATCTACAATTCTTATGTTGCATTTCCTCATTGAGTCAGATATTTCTCAGAGACTTCCTTCATTTCTTTTTAGTCTCAGTTCTCTCTCCTCCTCTGTCTGGAGCAATTCAACATGTCTATCTTTAATTATGCTGATTCGCTATGGTGCCCATATGAGCATTCAGGGAATCTGTATTTTGTTTTCTCTCTTCCATTGTATCTTTCATCTCTAGTATTTCTGTTTGATTCTTCTTTATAGTTTCAATCTCTTTTGTGAAGTAGCTCCTGAACTCATTGAATTGTTTCTCTACATTCTCTTTTACCTCATTGAGTTTTTTGACAATAGCTATTCTGACTTCATTGTCGTTTAGTTTACTTATTTCTGAGTCCTCAGCACAGAATTCTGGGTATTTGTTTTCTCTCTGGTCTGGAGTTTTGATGAACTGCTTGATGCTGGAAGAACGGGTTTTTCTCAATGTGATATTATTCGGTTGCAGTTACAGCATCTCGCCACTGGATGGGGGTTGAGAGCCAGGTATTCTGAGTGCTCCAGCTTCAGTCGAGATGGCGTGGCACAGCATGGGTAGGGGGCAGCACTTTCTCTTGCATGCAGTTCCTGGTTTCCCAATTGGCTCTCACTATCTGGTCTCCTGGGGTCTTGGCTTGAAGAGGTCACCCCATGTGAAAACTTTCACCCCATTAGAGGGCTTCCCTCTGGGCTGAAAGGGCACTAGGGAATCCCAGGTGATCCTGCCAACCCACGACCCACCCTTCACTCCTTCCTTCACAGAGCCTCCAGCGGCAGCGATCACAGTCTTTAGGGGAGGGAGTGAAGTTCTCTCTTACCCTACTCCAGCTCCTCCAAGGGGGGCTCCAGCCTCTCCACCCTCTGTCGTTTGGCTGCCGTGACTCTCCGAGAATTCCTGTGCTATTAGGATATATTCTGTTGGAATATAGTTGCTCCTTTTTATTGTATGTTGGAGGGAGGAGAGTCCTAGGCAAGCTCATTCTGCCATGACGCTGATGTCACTCCTGGTTGGGAGGTTTTTGATTATTTATTCAATATCTAAGCAATCCTTTTACTGCATCCCATAATTTTGGTATTTTGTGTTTTTATTTTCATTCATCACATCTAAGATCCCTTGTGATTCCTTGTTTGACCCATTCATTGTTTAAGTGGTCTTTAAAATTATTATTTTCCACATATTTGTAAATTTTACAGGTTTCCTTCTGTTATGGATTACTAGTTTAATTCCATTGCAATCAGAAAAGAAACTTTGTATGATTTCAATCACTTAAAACTTATTGAGATTTGTTTTGTGACCTAATATAAGATCTATCTAGATAATGTTTCGTGAGTACTTGAAAAGAATATGTAATCTGCTATTGTTTGTTAGAGTGCTCTATCTATGTGTTAGGTCTATTTGGCTTATAGTATTGTTCAAGTCTTCTATTTTACACATGCTATTCTGTCTAGTTGTTCCCTCCATTATTAAAAGCAGGGTATTGTAACCTTGAACTATTATTGTAAAAACAATCTATTTATCCCTTCAATTCTGCCAGTTATTGTTTCATATATTTGGAGACTGTAATGTTAGATGTGTATATGTTTGTAATGTTCCACGTTTTAAGTGGATTTAATCCTATTATCAATATAATACTTTCTTTTGTCTCATGTAAAAATTTTTGTTTTAAATATACAAATATTTAGTAAATTTGCATGGAAAGTCTTTTTCATGCTTCACTTTAAACGTATTTGTGTTTCAATCTAAAATGAATGTGTTCTAGATAGAAACAGTTGGATCATACTTTGTTTTTACTCTTTCTATTCTGCCAATTTCTCATGTGGAGAACTTAACTTACATTTAAAGTGATTATTAATAAGAAAGCAATTCTGTCGTTCTGTTTTCTATATGTCATATCTATTTCTTGTTATTCAATTTCTCTATTAATGTTTTCTTTGTTTAATTGATTTTTTTTTTTTTTGTACACAACATTTTGATTCTCCTCTCATTTCTTTTACTGTATAGTCTTTAGTTATTTTCTTAATGATTACTCTGGGGATTATAATTATCTTAATTATAACAATCTTGTTTGAATTGATATCAACTTAGTTTCAATAGTATACATAAAAGTGCACATATCTAGCTTGATACTCCCCACTATGTTTTTATTATTACATATTACACCTTCATAAAGTGTGAGCCCTTGGATATAGATTTAAAGTTATTGTTTTATCCACTTCTCTTTTAAATCACATAGGTAAAAAAGAGGAATTACAAACTAAAGACACAATAATACTGGCTTTTGTATTTACCTATAGAGTTATCTTTTCCGGTATTCTTTATTTCTTCACATGGCATCAAATTACTCTCTGTTTTCCTTTCATTTCAGCCCAAAGGATTCTCTTTGACATTTTTCATAGGGAACATCTATTAGCATTGAGCTCCCTCTCTTTTTGTTTACCTGAGAAAGTTTGTTTCTCTTTCATTTTTGGAGGATAGTTTTGGCAGATATAGAACTCTTGTTTGACAGTTTTTCTTTGTGAGGACTTTAAATATGTCATTCACTATTTTTTTCAAATATTATTTATGCTCCTCTCCTCTGGGGCTCCCATTATGCATTTGTTGGCACACTTGATGGTGTCCCACAGGTTTAATAGGCTTTCCTTTCTTCGTCATTCATTTTTCTTTCTGCTCTTCAAATTGGATATTCTCAATTGACCTATCTTCAAGTTAGCTGATTCTTTCTTCTGCCTGCTCAAACTTGATATTGAATCCCTCTAGTGAATTTTTTATTTTGGTTATTGTATTTTAACTCCAGAAATTCTAATTGGTTCCTTTTTTCATAATTTATATCTTTTTATTATTACTCTTTATCTGGTGAAATATCATTCTCCTTTCCTTTAGTTCTTTTACATGGTTTCTTTAGCCATTTGGACATATTTAAAACAATTGATTTAAAGTATTTTTCCAGTAAGACTAACATCTGTCTTCCTCAGGGACAATTTTTTGTTAATTTCTTTTTTCTTGTAAATGAGCCATACTTTCTTGTTTCTCTGTATGCCTCATACTGCTTTTATTGTTGTTGTTGAAAACTGGACATTTTGAATATGATAACGTAGTAACTTTGGAAATTAGATTTCCTGCTTCCCCAATATCTGTTGTTATTGCTTCTTGTGGTTGTTTGTTTAGTGATATTTCTGAGCTACTTTTATAAAGTCTATATTTTCATCATACGCGGGCACTGAAATTTCTGTTCCATCAGCTTAGTGATCATTTAGTAATTTAAAAAAGATTTCCTTAAACACCTGAAACCAAAAAAACAGGCAAATAAAGCCCAAAATTCTCCCAGTCTTTCCAGATTGGTTGTGTGCTGAGACATTCAGTTTACAGCTCTGTCTTAGCCTTCACTCCCTGCTTGCGTGGTGCCTTCAGGACACCACACATTTTTCTGAGCATGTGTCTAGCCCTGGTAAAACTCTAAATTGTATTTAACATGTGTGAATTTTTCAAAATTCAATTCCTCCATATATTTCCTTCCCCAGCCTCCTCCTATTCAAATCTTTTGTTCTGGCTATTGTTGCTCCAAGTGTTATCCCTAGCCCCAGGTGTCAGTGGCTAATTTCATTTGTCTTTAAATGCTTTCAAGAAAAGCTATCCTGGAACTGACCTCAGTTCTGGGGAAGGTCCAAGGCAGATAAAATAAAGCCAAACCCCTCAGGGATCCTTCAGGGAACCATCAGACAGGCCATAACACAAAGTCACAATTTTTGGAGAACAGGTCTGTTACTCCTTCTGTAACATCAACCTGCACCAGGAATGGAGACTGCTCTCTTCAAGGTTCCCCCAAGCAAGGGAGTGAGAGATGGTAATAAGGTGTGTTAAAATGCCATAGAGCTCTTTTATCAAAATTCAGCTGTTTTATTATTTTCTTTGTTAAGCATTCTCTTGCAAGTTTGTGATTAGATGCCAGAATTTAAAAGGAATTCTAACAGTTATTGCCAGTTTATTCACTGCTTTTGTGAAGCCATGGAGTTTTGGAATTTTTGACTCTATTATTTTCACTGATCTTACTCTAATAATGTCATTTTATAAATATTGTATATTTTATTTCTTCCTTTGGAGTTCTCATACTTTTACTAATTTTTCTTGCCTCATTGCAATGGTTATAGCTTCTATTACAATGTAGTATAAAAGTAGTGATAGAAGTTATCATTATCATGTAAACTAATGGAAAATTTAATGGTTTACTTTTTTTTAACAGCGGCATTTAGGAGTAACTTGAATACTATAAAACTCACATTCAATTGTACAATGCAATGACTTTTTGTAAATTTTTCCATCAACTCAAAAAGATTCCTCAAACCTATTTGCAGTTACTCCCCATTCCCATCCACAGCCACAGCCAATCACTAATCCACATTGTCTCTTTAGATTGCCTTTTCTGGACATTTCAGATTAAAGGAATCATGCCATGTGTCATATTTTGTATCTGACTTCTTTCAGTTAGTATAATGTTTCTGATGTTCATCCATCATGTGGAATACATCATTACTTTTTTATATGTTGAGTAACATTGCACTGTATGAATATACCATATTTTGTTTATCCATTCACCTATTGATACACATTTTGATCATTTCCAGTTTCTGATTATTATGAATAATGTTGCTATGAAAATTTACATACAAGACTTTGTGTTAATGTATGCTTTCATTTGTCTTGAACAGATGACCTAGATGCAGAATTGCTGGCTTGTACAATAAATTTATGTTTCCTTACTTATGAAACAGCCAAATTAGGCTCCACAGTGGCTGGCATATTTAACATTCCCATAAGGGAAGGACGAGAATTCCAGTTTCTTTACAACCTTGCCAGTATGTGTTTGTGAAGTGGTATCCCACTGTGGTTTTGGTTTGCATTTCCCTAATAACTAACGATGCTGAGCATTTTTTATGTCCTTATTTACCATGTGAACACCTTTTCTGGTGAAATGTCTATTAAAATATTTGAATTTTTAAATCTTTCCATTTTTTAACTCAGTTATTGTCATATTACTGAATTGTAAGTGTTATTTAATTTTCCAAGATACACGTCCTTTATCAGCTATATGATTTGCAAATATCTTTTCCAAGTCTCTGGTTTGTCTTTTCATTGACTCACTGGTGTCTTTTGAAGTGCAAAAGTTTTTAATTCTCATGAAGTCTAAGTTAACTTATTTTTTTTTTTTTTATAGATTATAGTTCGGTTGTTGGGGCTAAGAAATATTCGCTTACCTCAAATTTACAAAAATGTTCTCCTGTGTTTTCTTCCAAGAATTTTAATAGTTTAAGCTTATATTTAGTTCTATTATCCATTTTAGTTAATTTTTGTGCATGGTGTAAGATAAGTCTCTGAACTCAGCTTACTGCATGTGGTTATCTGATTGTCTCTACATCATTTCTTGAAAAGACAATCCTTTTTCCACTGAACAGCCTTAACCCCTCTGTAAAATTGCCTTGGCATCTTTGGTAAATATGTTTAACCACCTTTAAAGTAATGAAGCACACATTATTTTTGTTGTGGCTATTAGTGTTATTATTAGGATTATTAGTATTACATCCAGCTTTTGTTAGCATGCAGTATCCTACCTTATCTTAGCATCGGGACCTTACATAGGCTCATTAATGTTATCACCAGTTGTTTCTATTTAAAAAGCACAAAGCCATTCAAATACCTAAGTCACCTACCAAAATCTTTTATCCAGAGCTAGAGTAATTTTTGGTTTAGAAGTCTTTTATAATCAAAAGCTAGTCTTTTAGTACACTGTTTTCTAAGTATGTAAACTTGTTTTATACATTCAAATTATAAATAATGGTGGAATAAATGCCTGATTTGGGTATATGCCTGTAGACACACATACACAGGGACCTTACTGCTATATACTGTATATATAACAGGATATACTATTGCATATTCTGATATTCTTTTCACTCAAAATTAAATTATGAATACATTTCCATGTCACTGTTATTCATAGACATTATTTTTGTGGCTTCACAGTGTTCTATAATGCGAAGCTTGTGATATAATTTTATTAATTTTCTATTACAGAGTATTTTTCTGGCATCAGTGTCTTCATGCCACTCTAAAATAATTAGATTGTTCCTTTAGTTTTCTGATATCTCTTCTATCTTCAGGTCCATATCCCAGATATGATTTGATAAAGCCTAGAAATTTGTACAGGATGCCTTTACTTTGATGTTCTTTTATAATTGCTTTACCTATCTTGTGATTCAATTATCATATTTTCCTGTATTCAGGCCAAGTTGACCAAGCAACTACCTAAACTGTCAAGTGATAACTCAGAATAATGGAGTGTGTATCAGTCAGTTCATATCAATCTTAACCATTTTAAAAGTGATCTTTTTTCTTCAGGGACTGCAAAGTGATGTCTTAGAATATTAGAAGAACTTGTATTAGTATTATTGTGGCTCTGCTGTACTCAACACAAGTTTTCAGAGTAACTATTTATCTATTCTATGTCTCAAGCTTTGACACACAGGCACTAGTCAAAATGAGTTGGTTATTACCTAGGCTTATAATTTTATATGAGTTATACAATTATAGGTCATGTATGGAAATGTATATAATAAATATTTGAATCTTATACAGTTTGTTGAATAATTGGGTAGTGTGGATTCAACCTCAACAGAAGCAGTAGTTCTAAATGTTCTTTAAAATATACTTTTACAAAAAGGAAAAAAGTTATACATATATAACTTTTGTTGTGTGTGTATGTGCATGCATGTGTGTATATGTATCATATGCACATACACAATGACAGAATGACAATGAGAACCACTCACATTTTTTATTTGTTCAATATCACTCGTTAGGTTTTAGAAAAGTAAGGCAGCTCAGCTGTTACTAGACATTTTAAAACACGTTAAAGACAAGAGTTTTTAGGAGCAGTATAAAAGTGTCCACTTGGGAAGATGAGAAGCAGCTCATCAGATTAAAGCTCTGAGAATTGTGCAGAGCTGAGTATTTCTCTGTTAGTGACTATGAAAAGTAACGATTATGCAATTATAATACCCAGATCACTGCATCAACATTTTTCATTTTATGTCAGTGTTTTCACTCTTTCTCTGTTCATTTCTGGTTGCCTTAGAAGAGAACAGTTATTCTTTGTCAAGTTGAGGGCATTCAAGTGAACCAAAAGGTCAATCTAATTAAAAAAGGGAAAGAACTTCAAACCACAAGGGGAAAAAAGATCCAGCTAAATGCCAAGGAATTTATATTACTGAATGCATGAAGTAAACAGTCAAACAAAGAGATGAATACACAAAGGTGTCAAAGAGGAAAAAAGAGGTAGTCTGTGACCTTTAAATTATTATTTTTTTGTAAATTAAATGAAATTTACTCCTTGAAAGAGAAATATTGCACATTAGAAACATTTAAAAATACAATTAATTTTTATCATGTCTTAGTTTTGGAAAGCTTTATTTTCCTCCAGTGATTCATAAAAATATTTGTATTCATAAACTATTGAGTTTGGAAACTAGACTGAATGGTAGCATCCTCTCTGAACGATTCTTCCCAAGGACACACTTAATAATTTTAATTTTTAATCTTTGCAAAAGCTATCCATCATTTTGAACTGCCCCTCAAAAATACTGTTCAAAATACATTGCTAAAAGTTCAGTTAAACCTTTTCAAGAATAGATTTCAAACTCTGTGGTATTAATGGTCTGCAAAGCAAAACAGAGAAAATAATTATAGCTAGACCTTTTCACTGTATTTTTTCTCTCCCATGCTATTTTTTATTTTTTTAACCAACATGGAGCCGTACAGCAGTGACTATATAATGCAAATTTAGAAGTTCAATAAAGGGTGAGGGTATCTTCCTGCACAAACTAGATTGTTAATTAGACTGACCACACTGCAGTCAGTCACCAAGCGATTTTAATTCATTTTAACAATTTAGTTAAATGTCCTATGGTAGAAGTCTATTAACAATCACTAGGTCACCAGGGACCTCAGTGTCATGGTGGATGGGAAGTGAGACATTCCATTAATAATTATATTATCAATTATTTCACCTGTTATACTTACTGGCCCAAGCATACAACATGCTCAGTCAGTCTTACCATTAACCATTTTTTGGCCTATGCTTTAGAAAATCATAAGAAACCAAAGTACAGTGCCTCCGTAAATTGACGGCCTCCAGTTTTACATAGCTTATCAATAACCTAAAATGACCTTTAACTTTTCCTTAGCCAAATCATTTTTAGTTGAAAGATGATTGATGATCCACTACCCAGGTGCTAGCCTCAGGCTCATAAACAGATTGAGGCAAAACATTTTCCATTTTTCCTATTGCTTTCACCTTTTTCCTCAGTGGCTACTCTGACTCCAATTGTCCTAATTTCCTGGGCTAATACCGTGATTCACCACTATGACTAGCATTCAAGCCCTCAGCACTGCACCCTTGGTCGTACTCTAGCAAACTAGCTAGTTCTTACCAGGTTCCTTGCCTTTGGTGACTCCAGCATCCCCCACAGCTGCATCTGCTCCCACTTCTTCTTATGTAAATCTCTCTCAGAATCCTGATTGCTGCCCACCTATTGTTCAATATTTGACAGAACAATGGATTTGCCTCTGCTCTACCTCACACCCTGGATAAATCTTAAAGGTGTTTGTTTATAACCACTTGAATTACAGTGGAGACCACTATATCTCTTAGTATTTGTACCTTGGAACTACTGATTGCCCATAATCAGCGTCTGTTGTGGGACTAACAGTCCCAAACTAGTCATGTATTTATTGAGTGGGTTTTGGCCTAGTCCTATCTATCGCGTCACTTCCCTGTACTGTCAAAGTATCAGCATATCTTCTGCCAATGCTTCCAGCTTTAAGGCATAACCAACTGCCATTTTCACTAAAAACAAAATCAATCATAATGTGGTTGACTGTGTGTCTCTGTATACGCCTTGTCAGTTACTCTCTGTGCTACAAACCTTATATGAAGATAATCCTGAGGCGGCCTTTTTTTACAGAATTTAATATTTCTAATGCCAACAAACAAAACCAAAGGATTTGAAAATAATTTGAATAGTGATATATTGTCCATATTCCTTTTTTATTTTCAAATTAAAATTTTTAACCTTTGACAACATATTATAAAGTGAGGACGTATATTTTTCAAGGCCAGAACCATGTCTGTGAAATGATATTATAAATAAGCTAATATAAAAGGGGGGAACCATGATAAATTGGTTATATTTCAGTAAAGTTCTCACATACAGAATATTTTCTTTTAGAGGAAATCTATTGATATTCATTTGTCAAGGCCTCTGGAGAGCTTCTAGAGCCTCTTCTTTGTTGTGAAAGTATTTAGATTTCCTTTCTCAACAGGATTAAGTCAGTGTAGGCCTCAAAAACAAGCAAAATAACAAGGAGGCAGAATCCCAGTAGGTATGATTTGCGGTAAAATAGAACGACATTTTTTACACTGGAGTACCTGTGCTTAGGTAGTGATTTTCTATAAATCTTTATTGACAGTCTAAGGATTCACTAGACTTGTGAACTGTAAAACTGTCCTAGAGAATTAAAAGGCTTGACGACTTGGAACATAATGTTACTCTTATCTCCACTCACTGTGGCATGTCTTACGACCCTTCCTTGCAGAACTTCTTGCTGAGTATAGGGGTATTCCCTGACAACAATCCACAATACAAATAAAGGTATGAGTTCATGATGATAAGATCAGCATAGTTTTAATTGTTGAACAGATTCTAATTTTTGGAAGGAATCTAAACATGAGGCAGTAATATAAGGATGCAAATTATCAACTTCCCTTGAATATTTTCTCTCATCATCTTTTGTCCCCAGTACTTCATAGACATTAGGCGACCAACACATATTTTTTGTGTGAATTGTTAATATTTTCCATTGGTCCACAGACTTAATGTTGTCAAGCTCCAGATTTGACAATTCTTAGAAAGTTGACTCATGTTGATATTACAGTAGACGGATGCTGAAATGAACAACAACAATGTTGATTTATACTTTAAAATATACCTTCTAAAATGAAAGAACCCTAACACTTTGTTCAGACAAGGCATTAGGAGACCCAAATTATAATTCGTCAGTCTGTTGGTAAGTATGGGCCAGAGCAGGGGGAATTGGCATTTTAGTGCACCAGACTTGCATACATCAATGGCATTTGGAATACATGCTTCTGATATCAGATATGGGCTCTTGGAGTACAGAATCCTCAGTCATGGGCAGTAGTTGGAAAAGCACTCCTAAAACCACCCTGTCAATGTTTTCTTTTTCTCCCCCTAAGCTTTTACACTATTATGCTTTTCTTTTCCTGATATACATATTCTTTGTTTAGCTGTATTAATGACTTTAATAGGATTAGACCTAAGTCTTTCCCTATCTGGTCTCTGCCCTATTCAGCCTCCTAAGGAAGTTGCCTGTGATTACCATTTGTTGTGTGATTATAGTTTAATTCATACATCCATTATACCAATGGTCTTCCTATCACCTTATTACCACCCTACATCCATAATTTTGTGTCTAAATACATGCATTGTGAGGATCTGATGTCATGATTTCTCATCCAGGCAACTATTTCTAAGCTGAAAGCAGAAAGGAATAGCAAAAATTTCCTCCTTTTCTCATTTCTGTTCCATAGGCAAGATGAGGATATTTAGTCCTGCAACATTTGTGGTTGATGAAAACATTCCTTTATATCAACAGGAAGATAATATGTGACATTAAATATTTTAAAAAAGAGTCATACTTACATTTTTTTATGCCCTTCCTCTGCTTAAAAATAAATCACACATCTCAAGAAATTCAAAGTGTTTTTCTCACTTGAAATCTAACTTTTCTTTACTGTATCTCTGTATTTATGTTTCTACTACAAATTTTGTCACACTGTCAGAGTAAGTGTTTTACATTTATATTGACATTTTGCAAATGGAGGAATTGAGGCACAGTAGGATTGAAGAACCTTCTAGGGCTGACAATTTGCCAAGAGTGCAACAGAAACATTTTTATATGTGCTACTCCAAGGTTACAGTTTGTTAAACCAAATCATGGAGTTTTAGTAGTATACTCTTCAATTTCTAGAATGGCATATCTAACTTCTCCTTTTCAATCTAAATCTAGTTCTCAACCTACAGAAATATTTTAGAAATCCTTAATAGATAATAACAAATTGTCAAGTATTAAACACTAACACCCACTATTTCTTCGGAATTTTAACAAACCTTCCATCGTTGCTTATTTCTCTTGCTGTAAGTCCTGTAAACGATAGCCAATCTTTGGCTTTACTTGCTGTTGCTAGCTATGAATCATGTTTGTGCTGATCTTAGAGCATTTTTGAGGGATACCATTTTAGATGTGCAGAAACTACAAAACATAGGCCAAGCAAATTCTCCGAGATCTCCGGATAAAAGAACTGTAGATCCACATATCCCGTCACTAATACGTGCCAGCTTCTAAATCCACATCTGAGTCGATCATAAGTGATGGAGAATGGGGCTGATTATGACTACTGCAAGGAGAGCAACAGAGGCCTTGCATGGGCCTGTAAACCAGAATCTAAATGTACTAAGGCCTAGTATATTCCTATTGGAGCAAATATATTATACGTTGAAATCAGCATACACTGCTTCATTTATGTTATACATACTGTGAGATTATAACTATTGTAATATTAACATGCCTTCACAGCATATGCTGAATGATATATTAGCTCTCTGGATTTCCCTGAAAATGGTAAGACTAATGCATAATTTTGAATTCTATACAAGAAACTTACTTTATTGATATTAGCATTTAAAGATCACTCAAAATAATCCAACTATTATAGAAAATTTCGAAAAGTAGGCAAAAGTATTTTTAAACAAAGACATGGGGAGAAATAGACAAAAGTTTCATTTCAAACTTGTACTGTTTTTCTAAGTATATTTTCTTTCAGGAAAGCAGCAAATATTGAAGAGGATGGAAGTATCCATAGTATTCATATTTGTAATAATTTACTCTGATTTAAAGAATTAATGCTGGCCTTGAGCTAATAAAATATCACATTATATTGCATGTATATGTTTTGCTTTGTTTGTCAAAGATACCTTTTAAGAGAAAGATAGTAAGACTTAGCTATAAAACTAACTTGGTATAATGAGAAAACAAAGGTAATAATATATTTTCTAGTGACATTTCATGTGTAACAAATATTAAAGTAGTAACTAGTAATGTTAACAACAAAATATTATATTATTCTGGCAATATAGAAAAGAATAATAATCTAAAATTTTCATAATATTGCACTAAATTAGTGACTTAAAACATCTTAAAAGCTTCTGGCATATGACATAATGTACTAAAGTTATGAGTCCCAAATTTCTAGGCTAGACATTATAAAGGACCGTAAAGAGTATTCTAAGCTTCCATAGAAGAATTCATCATTTCTCCTCATCTCTAGAACTCTTAAAGTAATTTGATTCAGAGGCAAAACCCAGCTAACTCCATTAAAAGTTAATAATATTCATTAATTGACTGAAAAGAATGGCTTTTTAAAATGCCTCTGTAATTCAATCAAAATGATACAAAAATGTGATAGATAGTTGTAGACAATGAATAAAAAAGTGAATTGTCAATTGTTCTTTAGATCATGAGACATTCAAGAGATTTTTATAACTGATGATTAACATAACTGGCAAGTTTCAATTTCTCTGTTTGCAAACAAGCAGCTTGCATTTTGAATTAGAGATGTTGGTAGAGAAATAACAGTTTGACTATGAAAACCTGCTAATGAAAGCTGCTACTTCATGCTCAATGCATAGAAATTACATAACTACTGCACTGAATTGATATTTTCATACCACAGAACTTCATAAAAATACCAAAGAATGTAATTCATAGCTTAGCAATTCTTCTTAAACATCTAGTATTGAATGAAGAAAACAGCTGAACATAGAGAAATTTTCTTAGTGAATATACAAAACAATGCAAAAATAGACTTTTTTAATTTTTGATACAAATTTCAGGTACATAAGATTTCTCCTCCTAGAAATACAGAATTACTAATCAATCCAATAGTAGTATTATTAAAAAGTAGTCTTGTACTAGATCAAAAATAGATGAAAACTATTAGATGATATATGAAAATGTTAGCCCCAAATTTCGGTTGGGGTGAAAGTGTATACTGTATCTATGGGCGTATCAGAAAAATTGCCTACAGAAATTGCTGTTACAACACCTGTGCTAGTATTAACAACTGTATTAGTATAGTTAGGGACGTATAGTTAGTATAGTCAGAAATATATATATTAATATAGTTAGGAGGACACACTTTGCTTATAAGTCCCAGATAACTGAGTACAGATTTCCACTTCCAAGTATGATGAATGTAGAATTATCTTGCTTCAGACTAATACTATGGCTAGAAAAATAAAGACTAATGACACAAAAAGAAATATCTGAGAGGATTGAGGTCATCAGGAATGAGAGGCCAAGATCAAAGAGAGAAAGCAACTACAGAGAGTTTAGCTGATATCCTGCTCACCATCCTTCCCCTCAGCATTTAATGAGTCTTTGTACAAAGCAACAGGCTGACGATCATGATCAAGAGGTATGCAGAAAAGCCAGATCTATTAACAATCTTGCAAAAATAGACTTAAAGCTGACTTGTAAGAGAATCAAGTCTAGGAAACAATGGAATTACAGTTTTAAAAGGCTGAAGTAAAACTATTGCAAGTATAGAATTCTATATCCAATGAAACTATCCTTCAAAAGTGAAAACTAAATATTTGCAGATGATTAAAAACTAAGGCAATTTACTACCAGAAAACTATAATACACAAACACTAAATCAAAGTCTTCACACAGAAAGGCAATGATCCCAGAGTGAAGCATTGAAATGCAGGATATAAATAAAAAGCAAAGGAAATGATATTGACTGTAAATAACAAATAGCAATGTTTAAAATATACGCATAATTAAAATGCATGGCAAAAATAGCAAAAAGTGAGGGTAAATGGAGTTAAAATGTTCCGAGGTCATAGCACTACCTGAGAAGTGGTATTATTACATTATTATAAGACAAGGATGCATATTGTCATATATGAGGTAACTACTGCAATACCCACTATGCCAGAACACCATTAGCATGACCTTTTACATTCTAGATGTGAATAGACTATCCTAGCACAGTTTACTTAGCTTTTAGGGAAGACTGATGACAGGAGACTCAGGAAACCGATGGGGCAGCATCAGTCATGTCTCTTCAGTGGGAATTCTTACAAAAATTTAGGGACAGTCCTGTGGCCCACCAAGTGCAAGCTGAGATGTGAGGCAACACATCTGAGCACGGAAACAACATTATCTTAGAAGCCACAGGCTCCATATAAGAAGCCTTGAGCCTAACTTCCAGATCCCTGCAAAAAAACCAAAACCAAAACCACAAAAAAACCCTCTTTATAAGTCATTCTACACACAAGAAAATCAAAGCTGTGTCTTCCAACCTGATGTTTATTATTCATCCATGGATCCCCCCAGTCCAGCTGCTGGGAGTTTACTAATTAATATGACAACTGAACTATTGCCATCATCAGGGCTCTATTATGTGAAACAGCTAAGTGAAAGTTAACCCAAGGTCAATTTCCTATGTGGAAAGAAAGTTTTGTTAACTCTGTCCTCTCAATTATGAAAAACATAGTAACAAGATGAATATTAAAATAAGTTCATACAGAAGACAGTACAGAGAGAAAAAGGAGAAAAAGGGGGGGAGGGGAATCCAGAGACAAAGAATAAACAAATCCTAAGATAGTACATAGAAGCCCAAATTAGTAAGTAATTGCATTAAATGTAAGAAGGCTAAATGTTTAGGTAAGACTTGTAGAGTGAGTTAGAAAATAATAATACATATACTGCTTACTAAAATCACACTTTTAGTGTAAGAAAAGAAGGATAAAAATAGAAGGATAAAAAATGTACACTGTAAGTACTAAGCAAAAGAAAGTAATACTTTCAAAAACGAAGGAAATTACATATGATAAATGGGTTAATAGAAATTACCAGGAATTTATGACCATTGTAAAGCTACAGTTGCTAAATCATTATCTATTCAAATTATATGAAGTTAATTTGCTTCAAATTCTATGGAAAAAATCCAAATCAAAATTAGAATGAGAAAATTTCAGGTTACTTTCTCAATAATTGATAGAGCAAACAAAAAATAAGCAATTATTTAGAACTGAAGACAATTAGCAAACTTAACCTATTCAGCATACATAACCCTAAATAACCAATAAAAGACATAATGTTCATTCTTTTAAAATGTGCAAGGAAAGTTGACTATATAGCAGCCACAAAGCAAGTCACTAAAAGTTGCAAAAAAATTTGAAATCACCAACAAAAAGAAAACTAGAAAATTCCAAAAAGAAGGGAATAATATATTTTAAAATAATCCATAGATGAAAAAAATCCAATGGAAATTATAAGATATTATGAAAAGAATGATAATGAAAATATGATATATTAAAACTTACTGATTCTAGCAAAGCCACGACAAGGATAATTTATAGCCTTAAAATCACACAATAGCAAAAAATAAAAGGCTGAAATAAATGATATTTCATGAAGTTAGAAAAGAAATGACAATTAAAACCAAAATATATAAAGAAAAATACAAAGTTGGAGTTAATAACAGAGAAAAAATATTTAATGCAAATAAAATTAAACCAAAATTTAGCTTTTGAAAAAATTAATAAAATCAATAAATTCTCTGCAAGTCTGATTTTTAAAAGGGAGGAAGAGGAGGCACACATTTCTAATATCAAGAATAAAAAAGAAACATCATAATATATCCTACATAAACATTAATAAGAAGATATTAAGAATATCTTCATAAAAACAGGAAAATGTCCTAGAAAAATGAACCTAAACTTGCCAAAAGAATCTGAATAATTCTATATCTGTTTGTAATTAATTAAAAATAGTCCTAAAAAGAATATCTTAACCCCACAAGTCTTTACCAAAGATTTCTTGCATATATTTAGGGAAGAGACTTAAAAAATCATACACAAATTCTTCTATAAAATTGAAAAATATTGAATATTTCCCAGTCATTTAATGAGGTGAGGTTAACACAAACAAAATTCATAAGGACATTACAATAATAAAAAATCAGTCTAATCACTATCATGACTATATAAGAAATTTCTAAACCAAAATATTAACAAAGTAATTCCAGTGGCATATGAAGAGAAAAATATAACATGACTATGGTTCATTTTTCCCCTAAGGAACAAGATGAGTTTAATGATCAAAAATCAAATAATTCAACACATTAATTTCATATAAGATAAAAACGTGATAATTTTAATAGATGTAAACAAGACAAATCCAACACCCATTAATGATAAAAACTTTTAGTCAACTACAATTAAAAAGGTATTTCCTGGGGCCGGCCCAGTGGCGCAGAGGTTAAGTTCGCACATTCCACTTCTCAGCGGCCCGGGATTCACCGGTTCAGATCCCAAGTGCAGACATGGCATCGCTTGGCAAAAGCCATGCTGTGGTAGGTATCCCACATATAAAGTAGAGGAAGATGGGCACGGATGTTGGCTCAGGGCCAGCCTTCCTCAGCAAAAAAGAGGAGGATTGGCAGTAGTTAGCTCAGGGCTAATCTTCCTCAAAAAAAAAAAAAAAAGGTATTTCCTTAAACTGAAAAGAATATCTATAAAAATACATACACCAAATTTTACATCTAGTTGGTGAAATTTGAAAAACTTTTCCATGAGTAAGATGAGAATGTCCAATATCTCCACTAATATTTAACACCGTCTTGGGAAATACCAGGTAGAGTTATAATATAAGAAAAAGAAAAAAATTTAAATAGGAATTGAAAAGGAATAAATAAATGAAATTGCCATCATTGATAGGTAGCAATTTTGTATATGTAGAAAACCCAAAGTAGATTACAGATAAGCTATTACAATTAATAAATGAACTTATAAATATTCCTGGACATAAGATAAATACGACTTAATCAATGTTGTGTATTCACCCATACACACATACATAAAAACACCAAACTGGGCAATTCACTTATTTTCAAATCTCAGATCTGTCCTGTACAAAATGGAGATATTGAACTATTCCCTGGTGCTCCTTCTTATATACATATCACTTAAGTATCTGAATAGAGCTCTCACAAGAAAATGCAGAAACCCATACACTTTTGCTTCAGAGAATTTCAGAGGTCTCTTTTACCTTCATATTAGTTGGTTTCTGAATTTCCTTCCTGCTCCAAACATCTGTGATTCCATGAGTCATGGATAAGGCTTCAGATCTGCACAGTCCCATACTAGCTGGGTATATACATTCACCATTCACTTCCTGGCCTCCTACAATACCCTCTCACACTTCTTTCAAAACTTCATGGTTCACTTACATTTCTGGAACGTGGAAATAGTGTCCCACTTCTTACAGACTTGCTGAAATATTTTATTATCTGAAAAAGTATTTAATTAAATCAATGCTGATCAGTTCTTCCCATCATGTACAATATCTCATGAGGATAAACGTATCCACTCACAATCAGTCACTGTGCAGCAGTGAGTGCATACTGTACAATATTATGCATAGATATTGATCTAGAAATTATCTATATCTTATCTTTTTTAATATTCAATTTGTTGTCCTATGTCACCTAATATGTATTTAATACATATCTTACTGGTACTTGATTTTTTAAAGTAATAGTGTTACACGTAATAGAGGATTAAAAAATGAATATAACATGCTCTTACACAGAGGGAGCATATATATCAGAAGTTAAAATGGATTTATCAACCAGGGATTTTTAAGTATAGCATGACTATCTTGTTTAATAGAGTAATGCCACATTTGCAGTACTATAAAAGCTCCTGATGTAAAGAAGGAATAATGTATGTATATGTACTATCCATGAAACTCAGACTTTTAGGATTTTTTTTTTAAATTTAAGAGTAATAGAACTGTGTACATTTACATTGACCTCTGAGAAAAACGTAGCATTATTCTCTCATTTTGTAAAAGAAATGAGAAATCTTCTCCAATTGATCAATAATATAAAAATGTATTGTGACAAATGAATGCAAACATAAAGTGGGTCTGAGAAGGTGTCGTCCCACTACTGTCCTTGTGATGTGGGACCATCTTGAGAGCTGATGAAGCCCTTTGTCATTAAAAGATATCAGCTACCATCAGTAAACTCATCTTGAGTTTAGAGGTTTTCTTCTTTATCTGGATGGCCAGATAAAGTGAACTAACCCACTATTTCAAAGTCACTTCACCTCTGAGGATGTAAGTTTCCACATCTGCAAAGTAAGGGGATTGCACCAGAAAGGCTCTAATATTCCCCCCAACTCTAATTTTCCATGAGTCTGTGTACACAAAGAATGATAATTCAAGCATCTTAAGATGATGCTCTGGAAGAACTGAGGTGGTTCAGAGAGGGAGGAGATGACCTCTAGATGGAAAGATATGTTCTAGTGATGTGAGTTTTAAAGGGCTCTGAGAACTACTGTCCGTGGAAGGGCATTCTAAATATAAGCAATGGAGGGTCACAAAATTTGATGGAAAATATGTACATTTAAAAGAGTATCAGAAATTAGCTTGGACAGGTAATCTGAGTGGGATGAATATACAGTGATATTTGAGACCTATAAGGAAACTGGATGTAATCCCTTAGGTGCTAGGGAACAGTTGTAAGCTCTGACAGAGGAGGGCTTAAGAAATGAGATAGGGTGTGGGACAAAGAAATATGTAAACTTTTTCCAGAAGTGAGCTCAATTTTTGGCCCTGTCTATTCATTTAGCACACGATGAAGGAATAAAGAAACATTCAGACTTGTAATTTCTAAGATATAACCTTGCAAGCAAAGTGAGTGCTATAAGGGAAGGTAAATAATTTTTCCATACTATACAAATCATCATATTGCCTAAATGAGCGGTGTGAACTTAGCAGGTGTTGAATTAATATCTTTCATCTTGTGTTTAATGATGAATACGGGATATATGTACACACAAGGATGAAGAAGAAATGAGGCGATATTAAGGAAAAAGAAGGAAAAAATTTTGGCTTGATTCTTTAATAAACATTCTTATCTATTTCCCCTAAAACATGAAAAACAAATGCATTTACGCAATTTTCCTCAAAAGCAAAGCAAGAATCTTTACATTATCACATCTGATATACTGATATAAAAGTTATAAAATATAACCCATGAAAAACAATTATTTCTTTGTAAAACTTATTTCACATCCATGGCAACAAAAATTCTATTAAACAAATATTATTGAAGTATAGTTTTGAACATTTCAACTTCAAAACAATCAGTATTAGTACAGTAAATATATAAAATATTCAAATGAACACAATGACTATGCTAAAATGCTCATTAATTACACAGTATTTAATTAAAATATCCAAACTAATGCAAATAATTTGTTCAGTAAGAAAAAGTATCTTTTTCTTAACTTTAAATTCATATTTACATCCTAAGATATCCAATTAGTTTTTATTTTCATTCAAACACAAGCACAAAGCAAAACAAAATATAACACAAAATTAAGACATCATCCAACATAAAATACGTGCTTCATTTTAATAAATTACATCAAAACAACCATTGTATATACAGTTACAGTCATTTTAGGCCAGAGCTGAATTCATTTTATTTCCATGATGCTACACAATGCAGCAATAATCAAATGTAACATATATGGTACTATGCAATCAGACACTACTCCTAATATTCATAAAGCTGGCTGTTTCCTGCTCCAGTGGTGCAGCGAATTAATTGAAATTGAGTGTATCTCAACATAAATTTTGAAATGCCTTTGCTATGTTCCTTCTATTAAAACTTCCATGAATTAAAAATTCATTAGATATTAAGTGAGTTACTGTAAATTCTCTTAAACCTCTCAGTTATTTTGTGTCGTTTCTACTCATCCACCTTGATGTACACAAATTATTGGTATGTGAGAATTACTGAGTCATCACATCCTATATAAGATCATATTTTCCTTCATTCTATTATTCCTTTATGATTAAAACATTACATTCTGAAAGATGAGAAATATTACTGGCAGTGTGGGTTTTGATGTACATGTCTTATTAAGCCAAAAGGATGTCAAAGCGTTTTATTGTGCTGCCAATATAGTAAAGAAATAAAAGGGCCAAATACGAGCAAACTAATGAAAAGAAATTGTCTTTGCGTCCCTTTAAGAATTAATTTAATTTTACTTTTATTCCTTTTAGTAGTTTTAAAATTTTCACCTTAATCACATATTTTTTGTACTAAGAGGTAGCTTTAGTTTCTATGATAGACTTTCTTTGATTTACAATCAAATAGCGAAATATCTATTTTCTATCTATCTAGCTTTTAATCCAAGTGAACTAGTGTCCCTGAGTGCTTAATTATAATCCTAAAAACACCCTATAATGTTCTGTTTTATTTTTAGACACTTTTGAACTCCGTGTGTGTTTTTCTTTTTTCAGTACACAAATATTCCTAGACTAATACTCACGTTTAAATCTGCACTATTTTCTGAGAAACACTGCACTATTTCCTGGAAGATACTAAAAATCAGACCTAATTTCGTTCATAATTTTAAATTTTGATTTAATAATTTTATTTTACTTAGATTTTTACGTTCTGATAACCTAAAATATAGAATTTAGAGTTCTAAGAATTTATTTTAATTTGCTTTTACTATTTGTGATTAATATTTAATAATCTAATTAAGATGACAGTTATTTTAGGTTTATTTTACATATTATCCTTGTGTGGCTTCACCATTTACCTCCATTGCTTTGACCTGTAGATATAGCAATGTTTAAAAATTCAGCCTCTTTTTAAAATTTCCAACAGGCAGTTCAAATTCAACATGTTCAAATCTGAATTCTTAATTCTCCTTAAGAATCCTTGTACTTCAGTGATCCATGTCCCCATTAAAGTCATTACATTTCACCCGATTTTACCAACTAGAAACTTGAAATCATATTTTAACCCCATTTCTCTTCAATTCCCATGGCTATTCAACTATAACAGTCCTAGGAACTTCAAATCTTCTCTCTTTAATTCAGAGTTTCCTCCATCTCTACTGCTAAATTCTAGTCTATGTGCCATTATTACTGCATTGTTTATTTGCAAAAGACTCAATCCCTGACCCAGGACTATTTTAAAGACTGAAAATTCATTTTTTACACTAGCGTTAGAACGATCCTTAAAACAAAGCAAAAACATATTATTCCCAAGCTTAACACTGCACTCAATATAAAAATCAAAATACAACCCTGCATGATCACATCCAAGCCTTCCTCATCCATCTCCTTGAATGGTATTCTCCACTTACCGCCGCGCACTCCAGCCACATAGGCATTGTTTCCTCTGCTAACACAAGCTGTGCTTCTTTTTGCTTCTGGCTTTTGCACTTATCGTTTCCACTGTCTAAACTGATGTCCACCAAGCTGACTTCTTATTAATTTTTAACCAACCACAGCTACCAAGGTTTAGGCTGAAAACAGGAAAATCCCTAGGTATCTACATCAAGAAGGGATTAAGTATCAAGAAAGTAGTTGAAAGAAAAGAAGTTTCCAAATGTGGACATGGAGGAACACCTCCCAGAACAAAACAGAATCAACCCACTTGGAAAGCTACTACCTCTGAGGGCCTTCCTGGAAAGACCTTAAGAGTGGTCCTTAAAAATTAGTTTAGTTCTTAAAATAATTAAGATGTCAAGAATCCAGAATCAAGACACCGCAATTATTGCCTCCACCACAAATGACTCTTGACTCTCATGAAGCTGAAGAATGGAAAATAAAATACCTTCCAAATCTTACATGAGTCCATTTAACAGGCAGAACCAATTTGCATCTAAACCCATGTTATAATAAAATCTGTGAAATTTAGCAGTAGATCTCCATTTTTTTTAATAGAGAACACCACCCTACAAGAAGGGTGGAATGTGGGTTGGGCAACCCAATCTCAAGTATCCACCAAGTCATCTTTCAGAGATCAACATAAACACCGCTCACTCAAGGAAGATTTACTTGACTTCCCCAGATAGGTCAGATTTACTTTGATGGGAGGTAAGACTAGTCTATGATCACAATTGTACTTGAAGGAATACTTGAGTAATTACTTGTGAAATATCTGGCTTCCCTGTGAGAATAGATAGAATGTAACTTCCATAAAGGCAGGGGCCAGGTCTGTTTTGGTCACAGCTGCATCAAAAGCACGAAAGGAACCACTTTGCATATGGTAAACACTCCACAAATATTTTATTGATTCAATCACAATGAGTACATAGATTATCAGTAGGCATTGTATTTGTTTTAATGGAACTAAAGAATCTTCTCAAGCACTCTATCAGGATCTGATGAAGAACTCTGATAAGATCAGCTTTGTATAATAAAGGCAGTTCTTGCTACACTGGTAGTTTTTATAGAAAACCCAACTGAATTGAAAATTGTCTTATTTTAACCTAGTTTAACCTAGTTTAGCATTGCAAAGGAACCAGAGCAGGAATAAGTAGGGGGGAAAACCTAAATAATATTGGTAGTCTCTACACATATTTCTTAAAAATCTACTCAATGTTAAAAAAGAAAATTCTGGGTTTTAAATTCAAGTATAATTGGCACAATAAAATTAATAATGGAAGCATAAAAATCTCTTTAAATTTTACCTACATGGAATGCATAAACTAGCAGGCAGACAAAAAAAGGTCTTATTCCTATAGGAAGTATGTTATGTACTAGCTTGAGAAACAGATTCTTTAGTTACTTAAAAAAATCATTTATTTTTGTTTATTTTCTTCAGTTGCTTTTAAAAGAAAAAAGCATACAAAGCACATAGAAAATATCCAAAAAGAAAACCCTAATAGATAACACAAAAAAGTGAAATAGAAGAAATGAAGGAGTGTTGCATAATTTACTAACCCTTTCTCTCCTGAATCTGACTTAGCATATGTCTTACCAAATAATTCATTACATTGTACAGTAGAAAGAATTTTAGTATAGATTTCAGGATGGCCACTATGTACCATTTAAGTTTCACATGGTTTTTTTCAGAGTTGAAAGGTAGATGTGCATTTTTATTGGGCGGGGAAATGACTTAAATTTTATTTAAATTCAGACTGAAGTAGGTTCATTTACTATAAGCCTCACTTATTATCATATTTAGCACTCACAAAAATCTTTAAACTAGATACCACAATTTGTATTTTCAGGGAAAATAGCTAAATGTTACTCAATGAAGAAATGTAAAACAATCATTCAAAATCAGGCTGCAATGCTCATCTACACTCTGTCAGGTCGTCTTCTATGAATATAATTTTGCTCTAAGGACCTAATATAATGTAACTGATGAGAATACACTACCGAAAAAAGTCAAAAGATGTATTTCAGCAACTGTGTGACATTTCTTGGGCTAAACTGCAGAGTATGGAAACAGGGACTGACAAACAGTGACTGACAAACAGTGTCATGCACAAGTTAAATTTTAGAACATGGAGGTCTAAGCACTACAGTTACTGGGGTAGGTGTGAACTTCATTTTGGACTCCAGTCCCCTCTCCTTTCTAGCAATTCTTGGTCAGAGTTACTGTCTCACATAAAATGTTGAAATGAATAAATGAGTACTGCTTCATTAGAAAAACAGGAATAACAGAAGTAGCAAGATGTTAAACTTAGATTTACCAGGGGTACTTTAAGCCATTCATTTCAAACAGCAGTGAGATGATGCCAATGATGTGTACTTTCCAGGGTTGCTTGCTAAGTCAAGGTTAGCTAGATGAGCAGTGAATTATTTCAATCAGTGAAACACATCGCTGAAACATAAATGCTGACATTAAAAAGAATGAAACATTGCGACCAGTTAGTCTGGTCCTTGTTGTCTGGTAAAACATAATTCCAGACCAGATGTACCGGCAAAGCTTCACCATATGATTTCAGCCAAGCATCTGGACATACACAATTTATTTTTTAAAAGACTTCAAAGGTAATACTAGTAATGTAAAATCTAGTTTGACTTAAAATTCTAGAACATGACCTCTCTTTCCAGATTCTCATGAATTGGGGGAAAAAAAGAGAACAAAAACAACCCTACCTCAGTTAGGGTGCACAAAAATCATAGTATATGCTAATGCTGACTTATATAAAGTCCCCAAATCCAACGCCAGTAAAAATAAATGAAATTGTTCTGCAGAAATCATGTCTCAAGAATAAAGTGGAGGTTATTTAGTGAAGAATAAACTGGAAGAATAAACCATGAGTCTGGTATAACTTTAGTCTTTAGTTCCCTGGGTACAGAAAGAGAATGTCTTGCATGTAGTTCTGAGCAGAACTCAAACCCCACTCAGCAAACAAAATGATACCTTCATTATAATTTTACCACTCAAGTCTCTTTGGGATTAAAGTCCTCCAAAGTCATGGTCCTTACATGTCTCATGCTGTGAAAATGCTATTTTACTGAGGCCTGGAAAGTGTTTTCCACTAGACTTTTGCCATGAAAGACCTGAAATTATATAAGTACAAGAGGAATAAATATATATTATTATTATAAATCTCCAGGAGGCAGAATTCATGAGAGAGAATCTTTTCAGCTCCTCATCTGCTCACTTGAGTAAAGATAAAGTAATCTGGAATATAGAAATATTATCAGTAAAGGAGATTCAATTTGGAATGTTGGATTTCAATTCTTCACCTATATATCACTTTTAAATAAATTTCAGATTAATTATAGACACGTAGTACAAAAGAGCAAGAAAAGTTAAGCTTATAAACAGGGCTATACCCTAATCATAGCCATCTAATTAGAATTAAGAAAATATTTTTAGATTTAGTTCAATTCAATTTAGAAAATATTTATTGACATCTTACCACACTATTACCAAGACTTCCTTACATTTATTTAAAATGAACTCCTCAGATTTCAGTATTAGCTGATTTTATTTGATGACTACAAGGGGGCTACACGAGACAATTTTTAGGGTTGTGGAGTATTCTGGGTGGTAGCATCAGTAAACACATGACTTTGCAGTTTTCAAAACCAACAGAACTGTAATCCACAAAGAATAAATTTTACCACGAGCAAATTTTTAAAAAAAGTTAGCCAGCATATCAGGAGATCTTGGAATGGAATACTCATTGTGGAGACTTAATCTCACTATATTAAAATGAATGGCATAATCTCACGGAAGGAGGAGGGGAAAATGAAAGCAGTTGACTTAATTAACTTTGGAAAGCAGCATTTTGATTGAATAATGTGACCAAATACAAAAACACCTGTCCATAAACACTGTACTCTAGCTGATAATTCTGAAACTACAAATATACTAAGTTGAACAAATAAGTAAATAAACTGTAGAAAACAGGAGCCAGGTTTCCTATTGTAAGAGACAAAAGTTACAAATAAGAAGAAGGTAGGCTAGAATAAACCCTGTGATGCTAGAACAGAATCAGAGACAGATGACAGACAGACTGACAGACAGATACTTAAATAAATGTTTACATACATTATTAGTATACATACAGATATTTCCTAGTTCTGTATGTTAAGATAGCCTATAAATAGTGACTCCCCAGCAGAAATGAGCATAACTGGAACTTATTTATATCTTGGTTTCTAAATATCATTCTCCAATAAACAGATCTAGGAGATCCTTTGAGAAATGGCTGATTCTAAAGCTATGGTAGAAAATACAAGATGAACCTGGAGTTTCTTGTAGTAACAGAAAGAAAGGAAGTACCAACATGCAGGCAAGATCCTCTGGTGAATGTTGAAATTGGTGGGCAAATCTTTAGAGAATAGATATTTGCATGGTCTCAACATAGATTGCTCAAAATATTTGTTAATTACTGTGGTGGTTTTAAAATACATCCACAAATTTTTTGATATTCTTCCCTTGAGGAGGTGGAGCTTAATTCCCCTTCATAGGTGGTCACTGGATTTAGCAGTTTGCTTCTAATGAACAGAATATGGAAAGGGGAAAACTAGTAACTCTACAGTGGAAAAACCTGGAAATACCATCTTAACCAAGTGATTAAGGCTAAAATCAACAGTAACAACTCATGGTGATATTATGTACTCACAATATAATGTGAGAAGAAGGCTACCTCATGGCTGTTATCCTTCCCCAAAACTCATAACCCCAGTCTAATTATGAGACACATTAGACAAACTCATACTGAGAGACATTCTACCAAACCAGTATGCTTCAAAAGTGTCAAGGTCAACAAAACAAGGAAAGACCAAAAAACAACCACAGGTTGAAGGAGACTAACACAAGATGACTAAGTGAATCATGGTATCCTGTACTGAATCCTAGACAGAAAAAGGATATTAGTAAAAACACTTGTGAAACACAAGTCTGTACTCAGTTAATAAGTACTGTACCAATGTTAGTTTCTTAGTTTTGATAAATGTACCAGATCACATGCGCTGTTAACATTAAGGACAGATGGATGCAGGGCATACGGGAATTCTCTGTACTATCTCAGCAACTCTTCAGTAAATCTAAAATCATTTCAAAAGAAAAAGTAAAAAAACAAAAACAAGTTCCTCTTTACCACTAATTGTGACCTGAAGCCCAGTTTACTTGTCTTTTGTTTTCTGCCTTTATTATTTCATATTGTTGCCATTTTTCTAGAATATAACTGCATTTGACAAACCTCTCCTTTAGGTTTCTTTATGAGACTTCTGACTTTTAAAAATTGACTGGCAAAGTTCAAAAAAATTTATTCCCTGATCATTTCTTTATGCTGCCAATGCCACTCACATCCAAGATCTCTGACCTACAATTCTTCTAACTAAATTTCTACAGTGTTGACTGTCATTCAAAGAAACATAAACACCATCCTCTGGGAATTGAATGTGCTATATGGAGAGAAATGCTATTTTTCAAATGATTCAGTTTATTTTAAGTTCATCATAAAATAAGTATATGGAAAAATAGTCTGAAATTCAGGCTGAGGTAATAAATTTATTTCATTTATACAAGTCACACTTATGACCCTATCATCTAATGTTCATTGTATATAGAGCAGGAGACATGATGCAGCAGAACAGAAAAAGTAAAAATGGCCATCCTGTCCTCAAGTAAGTCATAAGGCTAAGTCACACACAAGTATCTCTGCCATTTTTATATGCCATGAGTCTACGCATCCTGGCACACATTTATTTCCAGTAATTGTTTCAAATGATGCTTTTAGGTGCCTTGACAATTAACACTAGATGCCTTCAATGATGGACTAGGGCATTGAAGAAAACTAGAACAGTTGTTATTTTTATATGACTAAGTTTCACTCTCATCCCCGATCTATATATTAAACATCTAAATGAGCCCCGACTCTCAGACAATTCCATTCCAAAATGTTCATTCATAGCCTCCATTTACACAAAAAAGTTACCAAGGAAGTCAACTGTCCTTTCAGACTTATCCAGAATGGCAGTTCTATCTTAATTCTGCTTTGATGCTTCTTTATTATGTATCATATTATCTAAGAATGAGTTATAAGCCCTGTTTCTGGGTCAGAGGCAGTGGTAGGTTAAGGATAAAAGGATGAAATCCAGAACCAGAAGGATCAAGACAGATAAAAGGAAGAGTAGTAATAAATGACAAGTCAGTAGGGTGGTACAGATTAGGAAGTTTGAAAAAACTACAGGTCAAGAAGGAAATAATGCTCAAAAACCATCTAGCAATAAAATACCAGGAAGTATGCCCAAGCTGGAGATCAATTTGGTCAGTTAGATAAGGTTTTGGACAAGAGAATCAGATATAGCACATAAGAGATTAGAGGACCTTTGGTTCAAGCAAAATCTGACCTCAGACTCATACAGAATTTTCACTACATCCTGCTGGAATAAGATTCACTGAGAATGACTAATCAGGGTAAGAAAAGTCCAGACTGCTGAACTGAAGTAATTCTCTTTTCCAAATCAATATTCTGAAATATACGAAGTTAAACTCATTATGTTCATCCACAAAACATAGTCTGTCTGTGCTTTTAGCTTTTTGTCTTTGATAAAGGCACCAAAATATACCCAATGGTCTATACTTAAATCCACAAAATGCTTTTAATTCCTCACCCTTCCATGTATTTATCTGTCCATGGTAAATACATAAGGGCGCCTACCCACAAATATCTTTGGCATTCATCCCCTTTCCTCTATGTTATTGATTTAGTTTCACCTCTCATCATTTCTCAAAAGAAATTTCAATAACCTCTTAAATGTTTTCCTTGTTAAATGTCTTTTCATACTTAATTAATTTACTCAAAGCCTAGCATGATCATATCAACCACAGCCCAAAAACCTTTGACTGCTTACAGAATAAGCTTAACCTTTAGAATGAAATTGTAGATCCTCCCTGAACAGGCTGTAACACACACTTTCCAGAAAATTCACCTGCTCATTCAGACTTCATTGACATATATTGGCTCATTTAATCTTCCTGACACTCTAAACATTTCCCTATATCTACACAATTACTTACATTACTCCTGTTCTAAGTAATTCGCCTTGCCCTCACTTTCACTTGTGAAAATCCTCACCGTCTTTATAGTTTAGCTTAAATGCCACTATGCCTATCAATCACTTACTATCTCTGATCAAATATTCTTCTGTCTCTATACTACCACACATGATATTTACTTCCTTACATCATACTAATCACATTGACTTTCTTCATCAATTGACTGTCAGCCACGGAGGTGAGAAGGCCTCTCTGGTTAAGCTTTCTATGAGTCAGCAGTTATCGGGATTGAATAATTAGACTGAGCAATTTGGAATGACATAAGAATCAGGATAGAGGACCAAGAGAAAAACAGAATAAGGAATGAATGTACGGAAAGATTTTATAAAAAGAGAACAATCTCTAGAATAGATGATTCCCTAAAATGTACCTAACCTGAAGAGATAAAACCAATTGCTAATAGTAAAAACAACTGATTTCGAGCATATGACACTGAAAAACTTATGGGCTTCCTCATGTTGCTCAAAATAGTGCTTCTCCTTGGACTAGCAAGATTATCTACTTTTGACTCTCAGTAAAAGTTACCAATAGTCATTAGTCAGTAGATACCAGAAGCTACGTGGAGGTGGCTGCTCTTAATAAACTTTCCTAAAAGAATCAGGTGCTTCCAAATATTTTCACAGGTACGTGCCAAACTAACCAGGATAAGAAAAATATCAATGTTATACGCCTTTTACAGCTTTTTATTTTAAGATTATTCTCATCTAAGGGGTACTAAATAGGATATCCAAACTAACTCATCTCTACTATCATAGGCAATCACATTGGAATAGTGGCAACCAAACCACCTGACTTTCATCCTCAGGTGTTTGACTCAGCCTGTTTTTTGGGCTATATTGCCAATGCTAAGAGGAAACCACTTGCTTTAATTTCACCATAACATAGATACAATCAAGAGATAATTTTTCAAGAAAGAAAATAGGAACAAAAATAGAGACCCAATCAAGGGAAAAAGAAAAAAAGCATTTTCTAAAACCCTCTACTTTCAGGAGAGTGAAGCTATGGGGGACTTTTCAAATTCTACTGCTTCCAGGCCCTGAACATCTATCTCCTCTCTCTCTCCCTCACTAATTAAAAGCAGATAAACCTATCCCTTTAGTTCAGTTACTGTAGCAGACACAGTACTATCAACCACGTATTCCACGTGTTTCACTACATTACCCAAACTCCCTGAAATTATGTGAGGACTTGTGAATAGTTCTAACAAATGGACTATGATCATACACACTCATTCTGACAAATAGTGGAGATGAGCTCTCCTACTGGTTTCTTTGCTCATCACAGTGACTACGGAGATGACAAGACAGAAGTTATGAGGATCACTCAGTCATTGTATGAAATCTTGGAAAGGTACTGGGAATCACAGTGAATTTTATACCTGTGAGAAATGAACTGCTGTGTTCAGCTGCTTAGATATTAGCATAATGTGTTACTGCAGAATATCCTAACCTTCTCTGTCTGATACAGTTAGATTCTGATTTTTGAGATAGTAGGGAGATTCAACATGTACTGTTCATATTTATGGTGCTTACAGATAACTAATCAACATTTTGGAAAATCTACTCTGGAAATAGAACACATCAAAAATTTTTATAAAAGGGTTCTTTCCACATACATTGTGTGTACATTTGTATTACATATGCAAGGGTTCTCAATCCTGGGCACTAAATATTTTAAGAGAAATAGAGAGAGAGAGAATAGTTATGCAAGCCTCTCAACTCACACCAATTAAATCAGAATACCTGGGCTTGAGCCTCAGAATCCAGATTTTTCAAAGCTAATATGATTCTAGTTCAAAGTGATGGTTAATAACCACTGCTATATGGGGTAAAGTTATAGTCTTGGGTTGGTTTCTCAGTTTTGGGATAAACATACTTTTGCCATAAGTCAAAATTTCAGGAACAAACTTTTTAGTGTATACGTTTCTATAATAAATAATAATAATAGTAATAACAACAATAATATAGGTATACATATCAACTACTCCTCTTTATTTCCGGAATATCATCTAACTCATATTTTTAGAAAGAAATTGTCTGAATCCAGTAAACATGCAAATCAGTAGAAAGACACAGATTTAGAGTCAAAGAAATGTACGTCCTAATATGAGTCCTTTATTTACTTACCATATGTCCTCAGGCAAATTCCTTAATCTCTTTGATGTCAGTTTCTTCTTCTGGAGACTTGAGATAATATCTTTATTAAAGTGTTGCTCTAGAATTACATGAAGTAATTTGCATAAAGCAATAGTCACACTATCTTAAAGTTCCTCAACAAAATTAGGTAACTACATAAAATCAAGGGTACCAAATTGGTCTTATGACTTGATAATACATTTCAGACTAGTTCGTCAATGCTGGAACTTCCAAAATTGGAAGTCTATTCTTTTGGTTAAGGATATACTTTCTGCTTAAGTCTCATATATACTTTTGAATGGTAACACATTATTCCTTATTAAGAGTGTATTCCCTTCCAGCATTGTGTCCATGTTCTCTTAAGGATTCTATGTTGAGAGCAGTCCTTGAGAGAAAAAAAATATTGGGAAAAGAACGTGGCCACTGGTTTCCTGGAAAACAGAGAGTAAAATGGCACTAAAGCAGAGAAATGACTTAGAAAAAGGTATTATCTTTGTTTCTAAAATTACATTTATAGAAATTTGGCCTACAAAGAAAGTGCTCTTAAGGTTATTTGAGTATTTTTGGCACTATTCATTCTCATTAAGCTCTTGGCTCTTCTTTGGCAATCTTCCATTCCATCTGAGACCCTTGTGTAGCGCCAAGTACTATAACCTGGATTTGTAAAATACCCTACCTTCAGAGAGCTGTCATTACAGTTGGTGGGAGAGGGTCAATACAAAACTAACTAGTAATAAGAATACAATAAGAATATAAAGGAATATGAACTTATACTTTAACAGAGGTATCAGCAGTATGCTATGAGAGAAGAAAGAAAACTTGATAATGACATTCACCAATTAAAGGAGTAAGTCCCCATCAAATAAATTTCCATTTCTTTTTATCATCCAACAAAATAAGAAAAGAAAGTGTTTATGGGGGAAAGAAAGGAGTAAGAAAGAAGGGCTGGAAGAGAAATATTGTTTTGGCTGCCCCAGATGCTTAAGGTCATTAACATGAGATAATTGACTCCACAAGATGAAGGCAAAGATCCAAACCACTTGGTCCATTCATAACAGATGCTCAAGCTTTTGAAAGATTGAATCAATGAGTAAATGTGTTCTGAGTCACCCAGCACTGACTTTTTCAGTCTCCTTAAGCCTGACCAGTAATTATTTGCCCCCAAATCTCTGGTAGTTTTGCGAATTTACGGATTGTTGAATTAAATTTGACAGAACCTGCAACACCGGCTCTAGAAACAACCTTGTAAAATAATATTCGCAAAAAGCATTTATGAAGATACAATTTTTTGAGAAATACAGCAAAAATAACAAGGACGAATGTAAGTCCCAAAAAGGTAGAAACAAGAATTTACACACACACACGCACACACAATCTAACTTAAGGACTACAAACGCTTAGGAAAATAAATAGTTACTCATGCATTTGACAGTGTATAAAAATAATATTTTCATGGGGCCGGCCTGGTGGTACAGCGGTTAAGTGTACATGTTCCGCTTTGGTGGCCTGGGGTTCACCGGTTCAGATCCCAGGTGCAGACATGGCACTGGTTGGCAAGCCATCCTGTAGTAGGTGTCCCACATATAAAGTAGAGGAAGATGGGCATGGACGTTAGCTCAGGGCCAGTTTTTCTCAGCAAAAAGAGGACTGGCAGCATATGTTAGCCCAGGGCTAATCCTCCTCAAAAAAATAATAATAATAATTTTTCCTAGTCTGTTTCAATTTTGAAAAAATTGCCACACCCATTACAGGACATGGTACAAAAGAAATAATTGCATTTAATATTCTTATAAAGTGCCCGGTGGCTTCAAGAGTGCTACTGAAAGTCAAGGAGATATGTGCAAAAGGAATTGGAGATGTGATTCATTTTGTTTGTCTGGTGTACACTTCTTCACAATACAAATGCAGGGAAAAAAACATTAGCAGTGAAGACATATTTAGGTTGTTAACATTTATATTCATTTAATTTTTTTCATAGGAAACTTTTCTCTAAGAAACTTGAACTGTTGCTTTTTGAGTAAGTCAAGTCATTAAAAGAGCCTAATGAGGAAAAGAATCAATGGCCCAGAAGAACTGAAATTAGAATTAAGAATTAATTGATTTTGAAAAATCAGATTCAAAAGGAATATTAAATGCAATTCCTCTAGAATCATTAAGCTTATAGTAATAAAATGAGTGAGTATTGCTTCTAAAGTGGAATATTTTGATTAGATAAGTTTCAAATTTCAAGAGCTTGGTTTTGAAGAAAGTTTCTCTGAGAGACATCAATAACGTCTTCCTTCATTAGTGAAAATAGCATAAAGCCAATGAGGGGAAGCTCCCTCGCTGGAAGAAAAGCAAACTCATGATTTGATATAATCACTATTTTCATATAAAAGTATGCATATTGTCATGTGTTATAGGTACAGATACATTCTAATTATAAATATAAAATGATTAATTTAGCCTTTCAACCTCTCTTCCTATCTTGTCTTTGCTTTGACATGTAAATTAGATTTTCATATTTTGCTTTCCCATTAAAAATCAGTCAGTTATAGTCTAATATATTGCTGTTAAAAGACTGAAACAAAGAGTAAAGCCATTCTGCAAATACTTTCAAATTATTTCCTACTGGAAAGTATAATCTTGCCATTGTGCTCTAAAACCAGAGAATATTCACAACTAATGTTGGGAAATTAGTCATCCTATTGTAACCATCTTTATAGTTTATGAAGTATCTTAGATGAGCAAATGTGTTTACGCAATTTGGTTTGATAATTTACAGAAAATGCAAAACTTCATATTAGTACCAAAAATAATAGGTGCTGCATAGAAGGACTCTAAGAAAGCTTTATTGAATTTTATAGATTTATCATTTAAAAGCCAAGAGTATATGATAGGATAAAACTGTAGGCATTTTAAGTGCTAAGAAGCTTGATAAGCATACATTCAAAAAAGAAAGAAGAATCTATTTAGAAAAAACTGAATTCTCTGCATTTCTCTGTGTCTGTCTTTGTCTCTCTGTCTGTCTGTCTGTCTCTCTCTCTATATATATACACACACATACACACATATAAAATTGTCTGCACAACAGACTAGCTGAGTGCAGTGTTAATTACATCTAACCAAAATCACTGACGGTATACAATGAAGTCAATACAAGAATAGTTCATAAAAATGAAATCGCTATACAGCTAATATTATATTTTCAAATTACATACGGTTATATTAAATCTGGAGGGCATTTTCTTGAGTGTAACTCAAGGTTATTATTTCTTTGAAAACCTGTCTAAACTTTTCACATTTATACTACTTACATGAACATTTAGAGGAGGAACACATTTCCTCTACCGACTCTGGATCCTTCTGGCCAGACAATGAATCAAATTCACATGAGACAGAATAACAGGAGAAAATTAAACAAAGTTTTATAACATGTATACATGGGAGAGACCCAGAAAAACTGAGCAACTTGGCAAAATGGCGGAAGTTCTCACCTTAAATACCATCCTCAGCTAAAGACAAAGGAGGATATTGGGGGTGGAGGGAGTCAGTTATAGGAAATTACCAGAAAAGCACAGTAAACAAGACTAAGGTTATTATTCGGATTTAAGCCCTTGCCTTCTACATTGATAAGAGTTTTAAGAGATAAGGTCATCCCCCCTTCTTCTTGGTACAGAGAGGGAGACACCTTTACAGATGGAGATTTCCAAGTGTAAACATCTCTTTAGAAAGGGTTAAATTCTACTTTTCAGAGTTTCTCTCATGTCTGAAGTTTTTAAAAGCAACCAGCCGAATATAATCCTCATGCCAAAGAGACGTGTCTTGGGGTGGCCAATTCCAGGCCCCCACAAACACAACCCACTATATTGTATGATATTAATACATTATAATACAAAGTAATACAATACAACAGTAATATGAAGAACTTTCTTTCCCCACTCAAACAAGTCTCTTATCTTACCAACAACAAAAGTTATAGTTAACATGTCTGGAAATGGTATGTTTAGAATATTAATTTTAAATCGTGGTTATTATAAATCTTATGCAAGATGATATCAAAGGAAATCAATTTTTCAAAAGTAGAATGTTGCTAAACTATAAAATCTCTTCCACAGGTTTAAGTGGAACTTTAAGATATTGCTTTGCCTCAGAGTAATCACTATGATCATCAGTTATCAACATAATAGGTAGGTTTTCACTGAATTGAGGTCCTGTAGAAGTAAGCCCAGGCACTATTCTTGCCATATTGAGCCAGTAACAGTGCATGATGGATGTTTCCAGCTAATTTGATAAAGAGAAAGATGATGTCAAAGTATTGGATAAACAAAATAATTTTATACACTTTTAATCAGAATTTCTGAAAAGGTATACATTTGTGTGCATATTTTCGGTTGAGGCTGGAACTAATTCTTCCATTATCTGAATTCAAAGATGTCTTCAGAACACCTCATTTCTATCATTCCCATCTTAAGTAACCCAATCTAAAATCTCCCCTGAAACTGGATGAGACTTTTCGCTGCTCCCACAAATACCACATGCTCAATCTGTACTTTTTGCTTTGCTCCACTCTTCGATGTTCATAGATTAACCTAAAACCTCCTTCGTTGTCTAAAAATCTTGAACCAAAAAAGTTCTATTTTTTGATTATTGAGAACATAAGCTCATGTGTTAGACTCCTTGTTTTCCAAATCTTGCTGTATTCCTCAGTCACTGAGTGACTTTGGACAAGACAATTAGTTTTCTAAGCCTCAATTTCCATTTTTGTATTTTGAGAATTAATATTTCAGCTTTACTTCTTTCAGACTTTGTTTTAAGTGAGATAATATAGATCGAGAGCCCTCACTGTTAACTATTATTATCTTACTCTTCTGGTTCACTATGATCTACTCCCTTCTTTTTTTTTTTTTTTGAGGAAGATTAGCCCTGAGCTAACTGTTGCCAATCCTTCTCTTTTTGCTGAGGAAGACTGGCCCTGAGCTAACATCTGTGCCCATCTTCCTCTACTTTATATGTGGAACGCCTACCACAGCATGACTTACCAAGCGGTGCCATGTCCGCACCCAGGATCCGAACCGGCAAACCCTAGGCCACCAAAGCAGAACATGCGAACTTAACTGCTGCGCCACAGGGCCAGCCCCTACTCCCTCCTTTACTCTCTGTGTTGGTTGTTTCCTGTGTCACTTGACATACAGATATTTACTTGTGTCATCACTAGATCATAGATTTATTGCAAGCATTGACTCTACTTTATATTTCAGAGAAATTACTCTTGATAACAGTTCTTCCATTGTAAAAACAGACAATACATGGCATCTTAGTACACTTTTGCTGATATCCTTGTGGCTATGGTGGAACACAATGGCTTAAATAATTGGCAATAATAATAATAACTATAGTTTTTTAAGTAAAATATAAAAAAGTATGCCAGGAAATTTAGAGTACTTCATTTTATTTGATTCCCACAAAACTTACTCTAAGTCACACAGCTAGTGTATTGAAACTAGGGTAAAAATATGGCTGTAGGTCATTCCCAAACCAAAACCCTGTGGACCTAGACATTAGAAAATCAGGATAGGTAAGAAGATTTCCTCTGTATTTATAGAATTATACATCTTTAACTCCATCTATGGTAATCTTAGAACACATTAGCCATGCCTTACAACCTGAGCCCTATCAGTAAATGTTATTAACCAGTGTTCTGATTTAGGTAAAGAGAATCAAAGCCTGAGGTTTTTTTTTGTGTGTGTGTGTGGTTTTTCTGCTTTTTAATGTGGTAAAGTAGTTGTCAAAGCAAAAGTCTTATTTTCTCTGGAAGCAGTTTGAAATACATAAATGAAACTTAAGTAAAAATTATAGGGTTAAATTCCAAAGATATTGGCTGAGTAACCGAAGGCTGTGTTTAAAAAAGTAGAATAAGAAGATTTTGTTTTCATGCCCTAGTTATACCACTTAATGTCTAAGTATATATTAAAGAAATAAAGGACAGTTACCTTTTTTAAAAACTAACACAAACATACAAGTTGCTTTGCATCTCTGAAATACATCTGCATTGAGACTGAGTTTAAAAAAAGCAAACATTTACTGGAAGCAATAGATGCATAGCTCAGATAGATTTGTAGAGCAATTTTATATTTGCCCCCAGAGGACAATTGGCTTTGTAACCAATATAATTTATCATAGAATGACAAGATGGGAATGAGCTTGAGATTCCATAAACTCCATTTTTTCCTCCAAATAGAATCCAGACTAATTTATCTGAAGCAGACAAGAGTATTTCAAAGTAACCAAAAGGTTCTAATATGGACTGCTACCTTGCGGACTGCACTGTAGTGCTGTTAGAGAATAAACTGGTCATTGATGCCCTGGCATGAAAAATCGGTTAGTATGAGAATCCCTTCCTGGGGAGGTAAGACTTCATTCTACACAAGGCACCCATCACTGGTGTGATTCAATATGTCACTTGCTCAATACAAAGCAGGAGCAACTATTTTTACACTGAAAATCAAAAGCAAAAACAAAAATATCATTAGCTTCAATGAGCCAAATAAACTCTCACAGAATCCATGTTTTTACTGAATACTCAATCCATTTTGTTCAGACTCCACTCAGGACTTACTTTTTTTTACCAAAGCAAACAAACAAAAAATAAAACAAGTTTCTATTGCTGCATCACCATGCATAAACATAGGATCCAGCATGCTGAGGTCAAAGGTAATTAGTAAAAAGCAACAATAAAAATATGCGCCGGGCTCTGGACAAAGAGCATTATATATTTTAACTCATTTAACTCAATTCCTTGCAAAGAGAGAGAAAATACATTCCTCAAAAAATGAGTATGTAGTGACATGCATTTTGCAGAGATTAACAGGAAATAAAATTCCATGGAAATATCCGATATAAAAACTATGTTATTTAATAAATTTTGAATAATTATGGATCTAATGACTGAGAATATGTTAGTTTTGACGTAAAAGGTGGCAACCATTTTCAAATTTGAATTTTTCTACTCAACCATATTTACTAAGTCAGTTCTATATTATAGGTTTCCTATCAAGTCCCAGGGACTCAATGGTGAACCAGAAAGGTACGACGCTGCCTTCATGAAGAGTGTACACGATAGCTCAGGACTCACAGAAGTTGATGAGCAGAACACAGAAGACCTAACCTGAAGAAATTCCATTTCCATCCTACCCCTATGCTAATACTTTAAATAATCTATGTAAAATTATAGAAAACTAAAAATTCATATCAGAATCTGATGATAAATCATTTGTACTTTTGAAACATACTTATGGTTATGTTATATATACAGAAAATATATATATTTATTATTATTCTGTATTGTATTTTGAGACATCAAACTTTCAAAAATTTGACTTACAACCACATTTCTTTATATTTTACAGAATTTTCCTGATAACTACATGTCAGGTGTGTCACATGAAAGCCTCTACCAAAATAAATATCATATTATCATCTCCAGAAACGTTACTTTCTTTCTTTATTTTCACTAATATCTTAGTGTTTTCATCTCTACCTTCAAAAATATTAGAGTTGTGCTTTCAGTCATCAGATCACATTTAGCTCTCAAAATTTCTGAAAGTAACTATTAATTAAAAGATGTTTGCATAATTGGATGCTTAAAAAAATTTACTAAATATGTTCAATTTTTGGCATAGTTTTATCTTATGTACATATATTTCCTGAAACTGGGCTAGGGAGCGATGAGCACTAGCATGTAGGTTGGATTGGCCATCTACCAGAAATTCCATCAGCAATATTCTTCCCTAGTAGTCTCTCTAAGATCTTGACAAAAGAGTTAAAGATGTGCAAAACATAGTAATGTGGACGTCTAGTCAGTCTGCACCTCTTAAATTGCTCTTGCTGAATCTTTAGATTTCATAACTGCTATCTCTAATATAAGTCAGATGAGAGAAACGTGTGGAAGAAATATAATCTTATATTTCGCCCCACAAATTAGAGGCACATTAGATATTTGAAATATTTGAGTAAAAACAGTGTTTTCACGAACAACAAAAAGCCTATGCCCCCAAATAAAGTTATTTCAATAAGATTAATTAGAGAAACACTTCGAAGGATGCTATCAGAGTGACACGGGATAAACTAGGATAAAACATATACAGTAAATTGAAGAGGTAATTTGGCTTAATGATTGAAAAGCAAATATTTTCCTCGTAAAGTTAAAGATGATATTGTACTGGGATTAGAAGGCACAGGAAGTTATATTATTATTCCATATCAAAAACAAATCTAAATCTGATCTCTGTTTTTCCTTATATTTATTTTTGGCCTTTATTTTATTGATAAAATATATATAATATTATATTCAAGTCAGTTGTTCATGTAACTAGGTTATTTAACAAATTGTTAGTTTGTGTATGTGTGTGTTTATACACAGAGAAGCTATAATGAAGTCTTTTTTCCATACGATCTCAGATAGATTTTAACTCTCAATTTGGAACAATTTGTAAGAACATCTATTTCCACTGAAGGTCACAACTTTAAATTTCATGATTACCAAGGGAAATCTGATGAACTGACAGTAAATTCTTGATTTTCATTCAGTTACCTCATTTCTATTGATTGTTCTCTGCAAAGCCCTTCGCTACTGCATTCCACTTTCACTTTCATGCTAATAGGTAACCACTTTTGCCTGCTTCCAAGAAAAGTAAGGGCTTGCCAAGAAAGAGTTTAGGAAATTTAATTTTGAAAATAGTGTCCCAAACATAACAGCACTCTTAACATGGACTGTTTTACTAGACAGACTGACATCTACCTATTCAACTCACTGACCCAGACAGAGCTATAAATTATAGTGAGAAATACTAGCAGGATGATGGCCAAATTTTTGACCTTATCTTTATGTTGTCAAATAGAAGCATTACAATGTTTATTCTGGTAATGGTCTCATGTGGATTATTTTTACTTCAATCTCTTAATCTACAAATTGTAACTATTTTTCTAGTTAGTTAATGCGTGCATTGATCCCAAGGAGAACATAACACCAGATTATTGGAAAATTATAATCATGTTTGTATTTTTGACATGACTTAATTAAGAACCTCTCATACATGATACTAGGTGTCAAAGGCTTCCCATATGCTTTCTGCTGACACCCTGAACCAGCTATCCAAATAAACAGATTTAATGAGCTACATGTGGTTACTATAGAAAACTAAGTAAAATATAATGAGAAATCTTTCCAACTAAGAATAAAATTGATCAGTGTGAATTTGTGTAAATACTAAATTATATATTCCTTTTGGAAACAAAATTTTACGAATAAGCCTAAGTAGTAAAACTAAACTACATATTATCTATTAAATATTTATAGATCATTTAAAAATAAGTAAATAACAATAATTTGTGATTTTTAAGTAAGTTTTAGTGTAGAAATTTATTTTTCAGGTTTGACATCAGTATTTTAAATATTCTTTCTTTAAATCTATGTGCTTATTCAACTTAAAAAATTAATAGAAAAATCAGTGATGTGTTTCTACCCACTCATGTTCAAATTTTCCAAAAAGATGTATTAAAGACTTAAGGAGATTTTATTTTACTTCCTAGGTATTTTGTGGAAAATAGATGTTTTTGTCTGCATGAGCGGAAGGAAGAAAAATCAAATAAAAATGTTTGTGATATATAAATATTTAAAAGATAAGAAAGTCTTCACAGTGATTTCACGTACTATCAAATTAGACTGAATATCTAAAAATGTAACTTAGTATCCTGTGAGAGCTTTCAAGTTAGAACTTCTTCCCTTCTGAATGTTTTGCTATAATTGTGATGAATGGCCAACCAGAGCAAAAGTTCTAAAATAGAACTTAAATTTAATTAGCCAATGAAAAGTCTAAGTGCTGCCATCATATTTCATGACTATAGTCAGTTCCTAATTTATAGTATAGCTATGGGAAGGAGACCTTTACTCATATATAAACTAATCTGCAATATTTTAAGGGACAATCAACATGCCCTGTAGTCAGTGACTTTTTTAAATAAATATAACAATAGCAAGATACAATCTGCTGACATGCTTATAACACAATCTGTGATGATTCTTAACTCCTGAGCCTTGAATCCATCTATTTGATTTCCACCTGGTAAACTTTCAGTTTTAGCTCCACATTGCATATAGGACAAAGTCCAAGAGCTTTAACAGGGCAACACACCTACATGACCTAGGCCCAGCGTCATCCCTCACCACTCTAAAATGTTCCTGCAATATCAAAAGGCATGGAGCCCTCCCACGCTAGGCTCTTCTTACTTCAATGCCACACCTCTCAAGTATTCCTCTGTTGAGGCTCTCTTTAGTTTCTTGTTCACTTGATTAACTGAGTCATATACAGTAAGGCTCAGCAAAAACTCACCTGGAGTAACCTTCCCTGATATTTCTAAACTGGAGTATTCTAACCAGTCTTATCTTCTTCCCAGCCACAGAACCTAGGCATACTTCCAATATGGAATTATAATTTATTTCTCTATTAACAGCACATCATGAATTAATAGAAAGCATAAATAATTCATCTTTCTTAGTGCCTTTAATCTGGCTATGTATATATAATGGTTCTATATATATAGTGGTTCTATATAATACATATATAATATACATAACTATTAAAAGGAAATATACACCAACTGTGTAAATCAAGAATTCTCGGGAAAACAGAAACCACACTTTCCACATAGAAAAAAATTTAATTGAGAGAGTAGTATGCTTCCCAAAATGCTGGAAGGACAGGATAATGAAGATCAAGAAGGTTGATCCAGACAGTTTTGATGAAATTGGATAGTTTTAGAAATCACAGGAAAACCACCAATTAGGTCACAACTACCTGCACAACTAACGTAGGTAATTTCCAGGAAACTCCTGAGGGATGCATGTCTATCAGTGCTCTTGAGCATCCTTGCCACTGTTGGAGGTTACTAGTATGGCTTTTGCTTCTTTTCTGCCTTTCAAATATCAAACGAGTATCTGCCAGAATCTAACCTAGATTCTTGCTAGCAAGGACTCTGAGAACATAGTTCCCAATCTTTCATTTCTTGTGATAATGCAGAGACACAATGCTACTGAGCTGCCAAGAGACAATCAGGCACGTTCCATCACTTTGGCTATAAGCATCCCTACAGCTCCTTCTATCCATATCTACATTCCAAATAATATTACATTCCAAATAACAACAATTACAACATCAGCATTCTTCACTATAATGATGTAACCACCCTTAAACAAAATATCCTTAAACAAACAAAGACGTGCTTACCCTTTCCAACTCCGAACTGAATAGTCCATTAACCTGAGGTTCTGAAGCAACTGAACTATTACCATGGTCATGTCTAAAAGGACAAAGGAATGGAGTGAATATAAAACAGGAGGATCTGTAAGGTCAACTATCCACAAAGCAGCAGTGACCTTCAGGACAGGGGAGCAGTTAGCATGAAGCAATACTAAAGGGAGAGTTCTGGAACACAAACACTCTCTTCCTCCTTCAGATCTTTTACCAGGAGTCCTCTATTGGCCGAAACCAACCAGGAATCAGAGATTGTTGACATGGTTTATACCATTCAGCATCCTAGAACAGAGTAAAGATTGGAGATGGTGAAGAGTAGATCAGGAGGGGCAAATGAAGATATGCTTTAAACTAAGGTTAATCACTTAGGAGTGGATGCCAATATACAAGTACTGGAGTACATTCTACCTCTGCATTGGTTCAATGTCAGAAGGAATCAAGTGGTAGTCTCAGCACGCAGTTTGGTAAAAACATTGTTTACCATAGTGGAATTTGAAAACTAAAATTTTTAGACCAACAGTATTTAATCCTGTGGAGAGGAGAAGCAACACAGGTGACTAGCTTATTAGAATCAATAGATAGAGAGCCACTCTCACGTTTGTCCTTGGTTCCTGGACTCATATTTTCCAGTTACAGGAGAAAGAGAACCATTTATTGGCTGCTGGCTCAAAGCATATACTGCACTTTGTAGGACATCCCTCCATCGTCAATAAGTATATTAACAGTCTTTAATAGGCCAACAATTTCTGCTTGATAGGGTATATGGTGGTAAAACCTCTGAAACTTAGAGAGTGAACCAACTGCCTGACTAATTTTCCTCTATGATTACTTCCTTGGTTAGGAGGGATATTGTACAGGATACTACTATCTTCTGCCTGTACCCCAGGCTTAGTCTTACAGAAAACAATGAACATACTTCTTAGAAACATATATAATAATACAGGGGATTTACTGGGCCCTAGGCTCTTCATAAGAAGAGTAAGAATATGGTATAATGTCTAGTTTATACTGCAGGCTACCGAATCAACTGTCAATGTACGTGTGTGATGCCAAGATAAAGATTCAACGATTTTAGTCTTAGGGTATCTATTCAGATTCTTATCATGAGAACAATTAGTCTTATGACTGAACTCACCATTTCTCAGGTCCACCCATCATGTACAGGCTTCTGTGCAGAATGCTAGAGAATATCTCACTGAGAGAAAACTTGCCACTGCACAGTGGTTTATGGGTGACTAGCTGAAGGACTTATCAGTCCTCACAGCTTGCTGAGATGAAAAAGTTCCTTTTAGATCATAGATATGCCTTAATGTAAGTATGCTGCTTCTTTTCCCATATAGCTGACTAAAACGGACAGAATCAAACCAGACACATTATGATAACCCTAGTTCACACCACTAAGATGGGAAATTGATTGGATTAAACTTAATTTATACTAATTTATTTTATTGCTCTAAAACATAAAAAAACCTCAAGATGTACATAAACTCCTCTGGACAGTTAAACTTTGGTACTGGTTCATATGCTGAAATATCATTAGATCCTTTTTATTAGAGGGTAATAAAATAATTAGAAGATCCAGTCTTAGTGTCTCTTTGAAAGTAAGATGCCTACTGGCAAAAAGACAGTAAAAACAGCTCATTGATTATTATAGCAGAATTAATAAATTACTAATACACAATCTTCACTATACAAACTTATACCCAGTAGTTAGTTGTAACAGAGACCATATGCTCTACAAGGCCAAGACTTATACCCAGATGATAACCAAGGTAAGCTATATCAAATATTTGATTTTAAAAATTAAGTCAAAAAATATTATGGTGTAAATGATACCAAAACATAAAAATAAACATTAAGTAAATTGGAACATTCCAGTTGTTTATTATAGTAGTAGTTATAAAATTGAGTCAAATTGGGTTGATTTTTAACACTTGCCTCTGCAAAATTTAATGTAGCTATAATAATTTATCTTCTTTAGGTAGAAAAAAAGCCACACAGGCCTCAGTCTCTGGTTATTATTCATATTACTATATTTATCCTATTCTACAAGAAGAAAAGATCAAAACAAACTTCTGGCTAAGAGGCAATACCAATATTCATGATTCAGTTGTGACAAATAAATAGTTGCAAGAATGTCACGCTTACCATGCATTCAATACGATTTCAGTAAAAAAAAAAAAAAGCTTCATAAGGAGATTAGATTGCTATCATTAAATAGTTAACACTGTGCTAAAATTAAAAGTTGCATAAGTCAAGGAAGTTAACCAGTAGAAATCTGAGATTCAAAAGAGGAAGTGATCAGCTTCTGGCAGAAGACGAACAGCTAAAGACATGCCTTTACCTCTACTTCTTTCTGATACTTCAATAAAATACAGCACAGGTGTAAAGTACAAACTCAAAAGGGTCAAGGCAAGAGATAAAATAAAAAGAGGCAATAAAAGTTGTCTGTTTTTATCCTTTGCCTTTTGGAAAAACTGCAAACAGCAGTATGAGAAATTACTGACTTTTCAGAACAAATAACTTCTCAGAACTTTTAAGAATATTTAAGTCCCTGAATGGGCATAAACTGATAGGAAGCAAACAAATTTTCTTGCAGGACCCCAGAGATGCTCAGGAAGTGTAGGAACCAGGAGCCACAGAAAGTGGTAGTGAGTTGTGAGGTTGAAATTCACATTTGAGTAGTTTGTGGAAAGATGTTGACCTTCCACCCACATTCCATATACTCTCTCTCTTACTAAGCAGAAAATTTGAGTTTTGTATTAGAGATTACAGCCACAAAACTAGAGCCTGCTGGTCAGACTCGTCCAGCCACTAATTTTGTAAGTAACTAATGGAACACAGCCATGCCTATTCCTTTGCATACTGTCTATGGCTGCTTTTGTGTGGAGTTGAGTAGTTGTAACACAGACTGTGTTCCGCAAGGCCAAAAATATGTACTATCTGGACCTTTACAGAAAAAAGCTTGCCAACCTTTGGTCTAAAGAAATAAACTAGAGGGACCAAAACTGAGGTTCACCTAAAAAAAGCAATGAAAACAACAAAGGGACAGATGGAAAATAGAGGGATAAAATATAATTCTAGACATTATACAGTGAGAATTTCCAAACCCCTTCCTCTGTCCTCTGCTGAAAACACCAACCCAGGCTAACACATCTAGGTAGGGATACATATATATATTCGCTTGTTTTTGACAAAATGAGTACTTCAGGTTTTATTTTTTTAATAAAACAAATTAGCATGACAGTTCCAAGGTAAAACATTAACCAATTTTGAACTGATTAGTGATAATAGCACACAAGTCAATCCTTCCTCAGGGAAACAGTCTTCTCTCCGATGCCCTCTTTGGTCACAGTGCAGATCCTGAGTGTGTCCCTGGTGTACACAACCCTATTGGTTGCAGAAATGAAGATGTCTCTCCCCAGCCGCATGGCTCTGTCTAAGGACAGTGAGACACGTTCCAAGTTCTGCATGTTCTTAAAACTAACCTGGTTATAAAGCAAGGGCTGTAGCATGGCACTTGCTGAGCCTCCAGCCTTGAAAGAATCTTTCTGGTAGGACCCTGTTGGTTATCAAGAGGACATGATGGCTGGTTGACCCACAAGTGGGACTCAGGCAATCAGAGGTTGCTTAATCCCTCTCCTGTCCTTGAAATGTATCATCCACCCACTGTTCCTGCACTAAGAGTTACTTCAAGGACACAGCCATGAGACAGTAATGTGATATTGAGACCATCTGGACTGTATTATGTCACTGATCCCTGTGAAGACCTCTATATAGACTCAAGAGTCTGACAGGTGGGTGTGGAAATCTACTCATCTTAGGACCACCCAAGACAAGCCCTATATGTAAGTTCCCTTGCTTATTAAAACTGCCACCTACAAATCTGGATTGGTGTGACTCTTTCTTCAGTCTCTCCTTGCCCTCCATGTATCGGGGCCAGTTTCAAATTTTCCCCCCGGGGAACTTCCAAGATTGCGAACCAATAATTGGTGAGTCAGCCAGGAGTCCAAGCGAATGGGTCTTGGGAAAGAGGCATCCAAGGGGGAAATCCCAGGTTGACCATCAACCTCTATGTGGGGAGGTGTGGCCTGTATTCAAAATGCTTGTGAACTGCCACATGAGTATGTGGACACCCTGGAAATACCGGCTGGTCTAATGCGCTTGTTTGAGAAACTGCATATAGCACACTGTGGCAAAGAACAGAAACGAATGGCTGCTACAGGGGGCTCACCTTGACTGTGAGCAGTTCAGCTGGCCACCAATGCCCAACCAGAGACTGAAACTGAAGTTAGAGAAGGGCATAAAGTTGTCCACTACTCTGCTAGCTTCGGGGCTAGCAGACAACGTGGCAAAGCAGGATAATAAGTTGGAAACCTTAGCAGGCTGTTTTGCAAGCTAGGAGGGCACAAACTGCTGCAGATTAAGGTCCAAGTGCTTGTGACAAAGGCTGATTGGGACACTAATAGGTGGAATCTTTGGTAAAGTGAGGAGAGAAAAGAGAAGGATGCTGTGGTAACTGACAGTGAAACGAATAAAGTACCCTATGCCATCTGACCACTAATACAAAGGAAAGCAAAAATTTAGCAAAAACAACCCCAGCCGGTGAGGCAGCCCCCAATTCAGAAAACGTTCATGATAAGAGAATAAATGCCCACTGGGCTTAATGATACAGCTGCCAAGTTCTAATGAAAGGCCAGGAAAAGTACCAGATATGGCTAGGGTAGTTATAGGATACAGGGGATGATGGCATTTCTCTGACTGGGCAAGAGACAGAGAAAATGAGCAACATCACCACACACCCTGCCCTTCAGCACCTGCATGGGGCTTGGGGGATTCAAGGGACTCATTCCCTTATAGAATGAATTATTCTAGCCTTCAGGGAGGCTTGACCCAATGTGTGGGATCTCCCTGGGCATGGGGGACACAAGAAATCTATAGAGGATGTACAACAAATTCTTACGGAGTTGGGAATGAGATAGACCATCTATGCCCCTGTCTTTGAAGGCCCTGATAGGGTCATAGCCACTGCAGGAATGAAAGCCAAAATACTCCAGTTCGCCCTAATAACTGGTATGGGATGCTGATATCCATACTGAGTGCAGTTGGACATGACATCCATGATCTTGGGCAGTCCACTGCTGAGCTGGGGGAAACTGACAAATTTCAAGAATGGGTACAGGCTGTGGGAAAGACCCGACACAGAGTGGGAGCTCTAGAATCCAAAAGTCTATCCCAATCAGCTGTAAAGGGTCCATCAAAAGTAACCCAGAAACAAATGGGGTTTGACCTCATTGCTCCTGGGACAACACCTGAAAAGATAAGAGTGGTAACCCAATGCTGTGTTGATCAGCCTGTGGAAAGCCTTATAACCTGAACAGCAGTTCAGACCTGCCCCTACTGCCCCATCACCTCTACCACCTCTAGTGCCCCACCTGCTTCAGCAGAGGCCTCAGGGAAACACTCCTATTCGGAGTGGGTGCTCCCATTCCCAAGGTATAGGATGCAGGCCAAGATCGCCTCCAGGTGAAGGCCATTGGGGGCTATCAGAGGCCTCATGCTGGACTCAGTATTCACTGGTCTTCCAGAAATAATAAAGGGTGATGGCTGTCACTGAAACTAGAGCCAAATTGATTCTAATACATAGTGACCCTAAAACAAGCTACAAGCAACAACATGGATCAATCTCACATCCATAATATTGATTGAGAAAGAGAAGACACAAAAAATTTATTGCAGTATGATTTTATACACATGGTGTTCAAAAGCTAGCCAAAACTAAAATATATCATTTATTGACACATACAAAGGTGGAGAATTATAAAGAAATGCAAATAAGAGACTACTATAAAAATCAGAATAGCCATTACCTCTAAGGCAATGCAGAGATTTGGGATCAAGAAAGATACACAAGTAGACTACATCTGTTGGCAATTCTTGATCTGGGTGATATTTTCCACAGATGGCAATGCTATTTTTAATGATTTTCTATTGTGACTAACACTTCAACATAGAAAATCGGTGCTAGTGACTGCTGAGACAAGTAGTAAATGGAGTGAGCCAGGTCATGAATAGGAATAAGGTTCTGCCTTGCTTCCTCTGTCAGGACACTTACCCTTGGAATCCAATTACCATGGTGTGAGCACGTCCAAATTATCCTACGAAAAGAGATTTCATGGAGAAACTACCTGGAGAGGCCTCAATGGAGAAAAATTGAGGCCTCCAAGCAACTACCAATATTATATTGGCCTCCAGCCAACCACCAAACTCATAAGTGAATAAGCATTCAAGCCTTCTTGAGGTTGAGGCCCGACACAGCGAGCAGAGAGAAGCCGTCTCCTGGTGCCCCTGTTCACATTCCTCGCTCACAGAATTCACAAGCATAATAAAACAAGTTTTGGATTTGCTTGGTATGTTTTTGTAGTAATTGGAAAAGGTGGTCACTTTACAACAATTTGTTAAGTTATACTAACAGGTTCATCAATTTTACCATGTATGATATATTTTTCACAATAAAATATTTTTTTAAAATCAGGTTTTTAGGGGCTGGCCCTGTGGCTGAGTGGTTAAGTTCGTGCGCTCCACTGCAGGTGGCCCAGTGTTTCGTTGGTTCGAATCCTGGGCACGGACATGGCACTGCTCATCAAACCACGCTGAGGCAGCGTCCCACATGCCACAACTAGAAGGACCCACAATGAAGAATATACAACCATGTACCGGGGGGCTTTGGGGCGAAAAAGGAAAAAATAAAATCTTTAAAAAAAAAATCAGGTTTTTAACCATGTGCCTTTTTTCTATTTTAACTTACATGGTATTTAATATGCTGCTTTTTAACTTCTCCCACTTATGGAGCAGCAAAACTTGGTTCAAAGCACATCAGTAAAGTTGACAGATTCCACAGATTCAACTCTAAAAAGTTCCACCTTCCCATTTCCACTGCTTGCAACCTTAGTATATCTCTTTTTACATACTGACTAGACACATCCTCAAAAACTGTATTTCTTATACCCATTCTGATCTATATTACACACTGTTATGTTATTTTTTTAAAACAGAGCTCAGATCATATTACTTCCCTGATTAAAAAAGAAAAACAAGGGTATCAACTAATGATTTAAGAAGGCAAATCAAGCACATATTTATAATCTCTCCCACTTAAGAATAAACTAAAATAAGAGGAAAATAGAAAAGTATATTCCTCAATCAATAAAAAGTATGTAATGTAAGATATGAGTAGGTAAGAAATTCCAAAACTTCTCTGGAAGATGAAAAATTGATTAAGATGACTAGATCGATAAAATAAGAACAAAAGTTGAAAAAATGTTAACAGTGGTAGAGGATACAGTTGAACGGCCCTGAAGAATATCCAGAGATGCTGGACTCCAGGAGTATAGTGACAGCAGAGGTAGGTACGAGAAGTGGGAGTGGGAACTGGAGGTACTGAGTGCATGCAGGTGCAATGGTCCACCTCCCCTAGCCTCAGCTCTCCTAGTCTGATTACAGGAAAATCATACAGATTCCCCCAAAAAAGCCATCTCTAAACAGTTTGAACCAATAGTCTCAGAAGAAATAGGATAACAGGGTATCTATATCACATAATAATAGAGTCTCCACACATTTGTATGTTATGGAGTTTGGGGATACCCTGCATAATAGCTAAATTCCCGCCAACTCGTTCTTAGCTGAAGTCTACCAGCCTGAAAGTCCCACCCACTATTAGACATGAGAGGACATTCAAGGACCATCAAACTTGTGAAGAAAGTTTGCAATACAAATGAGAAAGCTAACCCCTGATCACAGATGGAAGAGTATATTTGTAACATTGGAGAAGAAAAAACTACATCTAATTAGCATCATTTAAAAAATTCTAGATTTTGTATTCATACAAACCAGAATAGGGTTCTATGAAAAATCAAAAAAAATTACCCTTGAAAATTATGAATGGTGAAAAATGATAGAAGAATTGAGGAAAACTCCTAGAATTTAGAGCAAAACAATTAAGAAACTAAAAATTTGGGAGACATAAAGGTACACTCCATGTTGTCAAATAGAAAATTAATAGAAATTTCTGAAAGGAGAAAATATAGGATGTATTCTAAGAAAATAATAGCAGAAAATTTCACAGTAATAAAAAGTGACAGGAACCTTAAAATTGCTAGGGCCCACTAAGCACAGGAAGGATTAAGTGCACATGCACACACACACACGAACACAATGACTTCATCTAAACATCTGACAGTGATTTTTTCCATATACGAGGGATGAAAAAAATAGCAAATAGCTTACAGAAAGGAAAGGCAAAAACAAATTCCAAAATAGAAAACAAAAAACACAAACAAGAGCTAAAAGGGCAGCAGAGTTTGCATCAGAAAAACTGCATGCTAAACACCAAGGACGACGAAAATGACTCAAGTTTTCAATGGAAGTAATCTTCTCTTTGAGTTATATGTCCACTAAATTAAAATTTAAAAGTATGAATATACATGTAAACATGAGAAATGTTGTCTGCTACCCATCTTTACCGGGGAAGTTACTTGGAGATGGTCACCAGCCAACGGAGGGCCTAAATCTAAAAGAAGACAGACAAGTGTCCAAGGAAGAGTAAGCACTCGCTAGCGGGGCCAGGAAGGGAATGAGCGACGACAGTTACGCACCAAGCGTCCAGAGTAAACAGTGCAGCTGAAAGTAGGAGCAATAATTTCTTCACAGTAAATGTGAGGTGTTAGAAGATCACTAAGATAACATAAAGACTAAAAATGCAATATAAAATAAAGCAATTAGACTCTATGAAGGGATCATTACAAAAGATAAAATTATTTAACATTATATTAATTATAAATTACTCCACTTTGTTGTAAGCCATGTGTATATTACTATAACATAGGAAAAATAAACCTGGTATTAAAAGCCTTTCAAATTGTCTTTTTCTGATGATGACAGATCCTATGTATTTACTCTCAGGGCAAATTACATTACTAGTAATTGTTGCATAGTAAATGTTTGTTTAGCTTGCCTTTTTCAAAAATGTCATTTTCCTTCTGGAGAATGCTCTCTCACATCCACGTCACAAGAGCCTGATGAAATTCCGTTTACTCAAATTAGTGTCGGTAAAATACAAAGACAAATGGCTTCATCCACAGGTGTCTCTGTGGTACTGTGAGAGTTACAATCTCTCTGAAACCTCTTCTGATCTGCAGCCTATAGATTGTGTTTTCTTCCTCCTTTATAGCTCAACAGCACTGTGTTTCACCTCTCTAATGACATTTATATTCTGCCACATACTACAGATATTTTGGTGCTTGTTTCATCCTTCCTATGAGATTGAACATTTTTACAGAGCAGACACATTCTCACTTACTTCTATAGTCAGCACCCTGACCACGACAGAGGCTTGCTAAATGTCTTGAATTGAAATGACTCAGACCAAATCTCCTTAAGCCTTGCCTCTACGAATCGTAGACACAGAGTTGTTAAGCTGGGAGGACTTTTGCACACAGCTCATCAGAGATTCTTTCCCTATTTACTTGATAAAAATGAACATTTATAATGCTATGTTGCAGCTTTTATTATGTCACCTCCAAGTCAAACCCTTTTGGGACCCCTACTGCCTATTGCATCCATTAAAAACACTCAGCCTAACATTTAAGGCCTTTCTCAGTTTGACTGTAGGCTTCTTTCATAGCCTTCACTTTAATAATTATATAACGTACATTCGCACTCAATAACTATTAGCTAAAAGTATGATTTAATAAGTTAATGAAGTATTTTGGAAGAGGAGATCTAAGCCTACCGCCTTTCAGTTCAAGCAGTCATTGATATGCTACGGAGAAAGCACCTGGAAGTTAAAGGTCCTATTTTGCTTTTTTAAAAAAAGTTCATAAAAGAGAAATAAAATTCCTGCCACTCTCACCCAGTAGGATACCACAAAGATTAATGAGGTAATGCAATAAAAAGTGCTCTAAGCTATTCACATGAATGATGCTTTACAGAGGTACTTTATTGTAATTATTCTCTGCATTTACCTTTAATGCCATATCTAAAGGATTTTGGACTAGAAAAGAAAGTAACTAAAGTTGTTTCAAAGTCGTCTGTTCCAATCTTGACTGTTAGCTATTGTTTCTTAAGTTAATTAAAATCCTCATCTTACACAATTTGCTTGTTTGTCTCACCTCTCTAATGACCTTTATATTCTGCCACATACTACAGATATTTAGGTAGTTGCTTCATCCTTCCCATGAAATTGAATATTTTTACAGAGCATTCTCACTTACTTCTATAGTGAGCACCTTGACCACGATAGAGGCTTGCTAAATGTCTTGAACTGAAACGACTCAGACCAAATCTCCTTAAGCCTTGCCTCTATACAAATCTTGGACACAGAAGTGTCTAAGTAGATTAATGTAATGAATTAAGTGAGATAACATATTTTAAAAAGTGATCGGTTCTTGGTAAGACTCTAGTAAATGCTTGTTTTTGTTACTGTTACTGTTTTCAGTCAAAATAGTTATAGTAGAAATTGTTTTAGAAGTTATATCAGCGCAGTTGGCAGGAGTATCTGGAAAAAGGGGGCAGCTCAGGGAAGCCAATTAAAGTCGGAATGTCGGCATTTAATCGACTATCCAGAATAAATGAATGGAGATCATACCCTTAGATGTTAGTTGCTTGCTTGTTTGCTTGTTTATCTGCGTGCTTTTGAGTGACCTATTGTCCAATCATATCACGATTTAAAATTGAACTTTCATAAACAGTTCACAATGATGGCCTAGTAGATACAAAGTTGTTCAAGAAGCAACTCATTGTGGCCGGCCCTGTGGCGCAGCGGTTAAGTTCGCACATTCCGCTTCTTGGCGGCCCAGGGTTTGCCGGTTCGGATCCCGGGTGCAGACATGGCACTGCTTGGTAAAAGCCATGCTGTGGTAGGCGTCCCACATATAAAGTAGAGGAAGATGGGCGTGGACGTTAGCTTAGGGCCAGCCTTCCTCAGCAAAAAGAGGAAGATTGGCAGCAGTTAGCTCAGGGCTAATCTTCCTCAAAAAAAAAAAAAAAAAAAGAAAGAAGCAACTCATCACTAAGTGATCAGTATTGAAGCATTTTCTTTTCTGGAACACAGGAGGCATAACCCAAAGACAGACTGATTTAATGTAGTAATAAATTGGATCTGTTAATAGCCAATGTAAATAATATCGTATGTGAACAAAAGTCATGGTGATAAACCTATATGCATCACACTAAACCTACAGGCATCACACTTTCTGATTTCAAAATATACCACAAAGCTACAGTAATCAAAGTAGTTTGGTACTGGCATAAAAACACACATCTCAATCAATGAAAGAAACAAAGAGCCCAGAAGTAAACCCACACATGTATAGTCAACTCATCTTCAGAAAGGGAGCCAAGAAAACAGAATGAGGAAAAAACAGTCTCTTTAATACTTGGTGTGGGAAAACTGGATATTCACATGCAAAAGAATGAAACTGGATCCCTATCCCATGCCACTCACAAAAATTAACATAAAATAGATTAAAGCCTTCAATGTAAGACCTGAAATCATATAACTCTTAGAAGAAAACACAGGGGAAAAGCTCCTTGACATTGGTGTTGGAAATGATTTTATGGATATGACACCAAAAGCACAAGTAACAAAAGCAAAAATAAACAAGCGGGGCTACACCAAACTAAAAAGCTTCTACACAGGAAAAGAAATGATTAGCAAATCAAAAAGGAAACCTACAGAATGGTAGAACATATCTGCAAATCATTCATCTGATAAGTGGTTAACATTCAATATATGTAAGGAACTCATACAACTCAATATCAAAAAAATAAACAATCTGATCATAAAAGGACAAGGACCTGAATATACATTTTTCCAAAGAAGACATACAAATGGTGAACAGGTACATGAAAAGCTGCTCAACATCACTAATCATCAGGGAAATGTAAATCAAAGCCACCACGAGATATCATTTTGTACCTGTCAGAATGGCTATTTCCAAAGGCAAGAGATGACAAGTGCTGGTGAGGATGTGGAGAAAGGGAACCTTTGTTCACTGTTGGTGTGAATGTAAACAGCTACTACGGAGTTTCCTCCAAAAACTGAAAATAGAACTACCGTATAACCCAGCAATCTCACTTTTGGGTGCATATCCAAAGGAAACAAAACGTTTATCTTGAAGAGAGATCTGCACTCGCGTGTTCCTTGCAGCATTATTCAGAATAGCCAAGACACGGAAACAACCTAATTGTCCATCAACAGATAAATGGGTAAAGAAAATGTGGTACATATACAGTGGAATATTATTCAACCAGGAGAAAAAGGGAAATATTGCCATTTGAAACAACATGGATGGCCTTGAGGGCATTATACTAAGTGAAATAAGTCAGCGAAAGACAAATGCTATATGATCTCACTTAAATGTGGAATCTAAAAAAAACGAACTTATAGAAACAGAGAGCAGACTGTTGTTTGCCAGAGGCAAGCATGTGGGGGTGGGAATAAACAGCTAAAGGTGGTCAAAGGGTACAAACTTCCAGTTATAAGAGGAGTACATTCTGGGGATACAATGTACAGCATGATGACTACAATTACATCTGAAACTTGCTAAGAGTAAATCTTAAAAGTTCTCATCACAAGAAAAAAAATTGTAACTATATGAGGTGATGGAAGTGTTAACTAACTTTATCATGGTAATTATTTCACAATATACACATAATTTTGTATACTTTAAAATTACACAATGTTACACATCAATTCTATCTCAATAAAACTGGGAAAATTTTTTTTTAATAGAAAACAAAAAATAAATAAATCTAAGGAGACACATGTGACAGGCAAACATCTGCATTGGTCCCCATTGATCTCTACCTTCTCGTACTCATGACCTGTCTAATCAACACTCATGCCTTGAGTGATGGCAGGACATATGACTTGCTTTTCACCAATAGAATACGGGAAAGGACAAGGATCTCACTTCTGTGACTGTGTTACAAAAAACCATGACTCCATATTGCTAGCAGATTTTATTACCTTCTTGGCTTACATGGTGATGAAGCTAACTGCCATGTGGGAGAGGCCCAGGCTGCCAATAACTATTGAGTGAGCTTGAAATTGTATCCTATTCTAGCCAAGCCATCAGATGAATTCATAGACCTTGGCTAATACCTTGGTTGCAGCCTTGTGAGAGACTGAAGCAAAGGACCAGCCTAAGGCATGCCTGGATGCCTGAGCCACGGAAACTATGAGATAGTAAGCAAATTGTTTTAAGCCATTAATATTTGGTGGGATTTGTTACGCAATTGTGTCTAATGTGTCATTTACATTTGGATGCTTATTTGGAACTGAATTTTTTTGGGAGGGATGAGTGTGTGACAAGTTAATATTCTGAAGAAGTTTTGAAAAAATTCAATGGAATTAAGCCAGGACCCATGAATTTTAATATTATTAAAATTTTCTTTTTTCTAAAACAAAAAAAATTATGTACCTTGCAACGTTAAAAGCTCAAAACCTGCCTAGATAGCAGCAGGCTTGGACAAGGACTTTCAAAGTTTTCCAAGACACACATCATAGTGTTTGCTTAAATTATAAAAGAACACTGAGAGCTGAAACTCATTTTGATATAAAATAACCTTAGAAAATTTCTAAAAATATTGAGAAAAACACTAAAACTTGCCTTGATTTCCCGAGTACACTCAATGCTGCTATAAATAATTTCAAACAATAATACCTCTCTGAGGCAGATTTTCTTCTAGTGGATAGTTCTTGTTCTCCAGCGTAGACTGGCTCTATAATGAGCATCTGTGTTAAACACCCTTGTGTTATCACATCATGCATCCTATCTGAAATAGCATATGTCCTGTCTCAGACCCACTTTTATGACTACTTCCTTTCAGCATATCCATTTACATAAATTTTAGTTCAACCAGAATGTAAAGGGGAAATAAAGCTATATTTGACTCAACTTTAATATGAATAACAGACTGAATTAATTAAATAGATTTTGCTACTTATTTTAACATTTGATAAGTGTTGTATTTTATCCCCCTGCCATACATATACATATATATATATACACACACATATACATATATGTAATAATATCCCAAATTATTTTCTCTTTGGAGCCTCACATGGCCTGTACTACTATCTCTACCATTTCTTTTTTGTTCTTCCTTAGGATTTCCCATCTCTCTGCTTACATTACACATCTGTTCTTGCATGCTGTCTACCTTATCCATTAGAGCCCTTATCATATTAGTCATAGCTGTTTTAAATTCCCAGTCTGCTAATTCCAACATCCCAGCTATGTCTGTTTCTGATGCTTGCTCTGTCTTGTGTTTGTTTTTTTTTTTTTGTCATTGTGTTTTTTGCCTTTTGGTAAGCTTTGTAATCTTTTCTTGATAGCCAGATATGATGTACTGGGTAAAAGAAACTGCTATAAATAGACCTTTAGTAATATGGTGAGGTGTAGGGGGAGGGGAAGAATTCTATAGTCCTATAATTAGGTCTCAGTCTTTTAGTGAGCCTATGCCTCTGGACTATAAATTTCACAACTGTTTCTTAATTTCTTTCTCACCTCATAGGTGGGACAGGATGGCTAGAGTAGGCTGGAGTTGGCTATTTCCTTTCCCCAGATCAATTAGTCTCTGATAATACCCAATCCCTTAGCGGCTGGTTAACTAGTTTCCCCGAGGGCAGGCCTTGTTGAGAAGAGCAGAGTGCTCTGGCATATTTCAGAGTGAGTCCTCTTCCTCTTCCCCCAGTACGAAGTGTGAGAAGATTTTTCTCTGATATCTATTGTGGGAATCTTGTTGAGCTCCTAGAGGTAAACCTCACAGTGTTGTTGCAGTCCCGTATCACTGGGTCCCCAGGGATTTTTTAACTCTCAGATTTGTCCACACCCAGATTCTAGCAATTCATCATTTACAGTTTGGTTTTCTTACCCAGGCACTGGTTCCTGGCACTAGTTACGGCAGCAATTTCTACTCATGAGTCTCTGCTCCAGCAAGCCGAGACTTCCTGTATTTGCCCATTTGTCTCTCCAATCTTGGGTCAGCGGTTTACTCTGTGTCATCCCCTCTTTACAGATGCAAGAGTTATTCATTTTTCAGTCTGTTCAGCTTTTTACTTGTTGTCAGGACAAAGTGGGGACTTTCAAGCTCCTTACTTATGGAATCAGAAACCAGAAGTGTTCAATACTCTGTATTTATAGTAGGAACTGAATACATTGTTGACTAAAAAATTGTACCACTGAAGTCATCAGCATCCTAACGTGTGGATTTAACTAAGATTCCATAGGTGGTGTTTCCATATATTTGGGGTTAGAAGAAAACTGATTTCAGGATGATAATTAACTGTATGCTATTTGGTTAGGGACTAACCAGTAACAAATTGCTCAGTGTTTATCAGGCTCTCATATTCTTCGGGAAAGATATAATCTTGAAAACTGTATTGTATATCGGTAACAGATTCTACATATTGTTGTTAAATGAACTGTACTCTTTTTAATATATTAGTCGTTGTAAGTAGGCTTTTACAAAATAAGCATGATAAGCATGTTATCACAGAGACAAGTAAACAATAACTGTCTCACATTTTATCTATATAAATACTTAGAGTATTGAAAATAGAACAAGAATTTGTCTTAAGGGTTAACTGTCCTTGTTTAGAAACATCATTGATGGAGAAAAAGGGTCATTGACAGAGTCTAGATGGAGAGGGGAAGATGAAGGGAGGACTAAATTCCTTTGCATGAGAAATGTATAGAACCTTTTTGGTTGCTTCTCTACTAATTTCGCCACAAGAAAAAGGGAGAAGATGAAAGAAAGGAAAAACAATCAAAAAGGTGTCAGGAGGACAGACGTTATTTGAGCAGGCATGACAAGTGAATATTAACAGTGAAGACTTGGGATAAAAAGCTACTTTTAGAATAATGAATGCTATTGTTTAGTCTTAAATAGACTATTTGGGGGATGTTGATTGTTACCATTTCCTAAATTTTTCGGTAAATTATGCAGCACACACAAATACCTCATGAGATTGTGTGTGTGGTTTCATGAGTGAATAGATTCACATCCAAGTGTGTGTGGAATGGGAAGCATGGGTAGGAGTTGATCTATGAAATTAATTAATTTGTTGAAGGAGAAGCTTTCAGCCAGAGATGATTAAGATGATCTAAGTCACAAAGGTATTTATCCTAATCTTGAGGCAGAGGTGGGTGGGTGTATATTGTCACTGGATTTTTGCACTCTGTGGATTTGAGTCAATATTGTGGCTAATTTAAGGGTAGCATGACAATAAACTAATTTAAAATGAAAACCAAATTCCAAAAAGAAGCAACCACAAAACTGACTTCACATACACAACATGCTAAAAAGAAGTATTTCCATATATTCACCTACAGGTAACAGACAAATATTTTTCCACATTCTATACAATCTCAACCCAAACTGGGGAAGTTGAAGAAAGTATAGTGCATAGATATGGTATATTATTAAATATCACTTATGATAGCTTCAAATTGTAAAATGTAGTCTCTGATAATCCAATTTCATGTTTACCCATCAATAATTTTTTTTTTATAAAATACATCTTTTGTGATGCAGATTTGATGGAATAATGTAAAATGATGAATTATACCTCGAAATCACCACATTCTATTATCTTTATAAATTTTACCAGCTTTGAACTTATGACTCCACCATAAAACACGAAATGCAACACCATCAACTAAAATTTGTTCAATATTCTAATTTGCTACATAGTTGGGCTCTTCAGGAATATAATTTATTGACATCAAGCTGTTTGTAACTCTCTGTGTTTAAATTATATTTTTACAGCCAGTGGGATACATATCATCTAGTCGCCTCCAAAAACTGAAGCAATAATGGAAAAGTCAGAAGCAACATGCTGATTTCCCTTTAGAGCATGAAAAATAGAGGGAGAGAGGAGAGAAGAAGAAAGAGAATAAGAAAGATAAGGAGACAGAGAAGGTCTGAATATTGGAGACTGAAGAAGTGAGAGTTAGACACATTTTGAATATATCATCATACCAGTTTCCATTATAAATTATTAAAATAACACCTCTCAAGTTCTCTTTGAAATAGCTTGAAATTTCCATGCCATCCATTTGTAAGACTCTAAGTGGATTATTTATAAGTATGAAATGGTCAATAACAATTCACTTTCCATTTTAAAGTCAGCTATTTTTTCTGTATTTTGGAGAGAGAAATGGGTGAAAAAGACACTTTTTGAACTATGGCATTTTGAATTCAAAATCAAATGAGTAATCCTGGATTTATTCACATGGAGAACATCGCAAGGTGGATTTTTTTTAACACTTCTTTTCTAACATTCTTCCTCTAGAAAAATAAGCAACTCACTGTGCCAGAATAGTGCATGACCTGATTCTTTAAATAGAATGCATCCACAGGATCACTGAACAGGCTTATCAAATGTTCTTAAAGGCAAGATCCCTTGATGAGAGATTCTTGGGATATAAGCATGCCCTGAATTTATCAATAGCTTGAAAGCAAGAAAGGGATAAGACTGGTCATTGACTACACAAGAATCTATCAAGTTCTCTTTGAAATAGCTTGGCATTTCTATGTCACCCATTTAGGATGTTTTACATTGACAGATGCTTTGTATGTTTTTGAATTAAATTCCAAAGGGAAGAAAAAGCAAACTCACTGGCCTTAATGGTGGAGAAATTTAACTTCCAAAATTATGAAAAGAAAAAAAAATGCTATCAGTGTATTCTTACATACCGTTTATCTGCTAAAAGGATGAAAAAATATTAACGGCATTAAGAGAAAAGAATTAAACTTTTTTTACATTAATGCAATTTATTTCCAGAGGATAATACTGAAGCAAGTAGTTTAGTGGAATTAAAAAATGGATTGATTTATGGGGCCGGCCCTGTGGCCTAGTGGTTAAGTTCAGAGCACTTCACTTGGGTGGCCCAGGTTCACAAGTTCAGATCCCAGGTGCACACCTACATCACTTGTCAGCCATCCTGTTGCACAAACCCACATATAAAATAGAGGAAGACTGGCACAGATGTTAGCTCAGGGCTAATCTTTCTCAAGCTAAAAAAGAGGAGGATTGGCAACAAATGTTAGGTTGGGGCAACTCTTCCTCAGCAAAAAACAAAATAAAACAAAACATGGATTGACTTAGTGAATGGAAAGTTACTTTAGCTGGGGATAAAACAAGTAAAGTCTTTATGTTTGCATGTTTCAGTTATAAAAACTATATGCTTAGCTGGGGAAAACTTGCCCTTTTATTATGGTGATTTATTATAAGTAAATGTATTCTCACAAACAACTAGCACAGCTTTTTTCAGGTTCAGAAATCAAATTAAATGATCTACGAACATCCTCCTACCTGGGAATCCAATGGTTCCTATCTTGATGAAAATCTTATGACTATTCCTTAAACTACCATAGTGAAACACAATGAAAAGAATTATGATCACTTTAAACTGGGTGGCATTCATCAAATGGTAACCTAGGGGTGAAAGGTCCTATATTCCATTTCCAATCCTTTGTATCATCTACTGAACTAATGTATTTTTCTTTTTAAAATGTCCCAAAAGATATAAGATGTCCCTGTGCTTATAGGATTTTGAAATTTTATTTTAAGGAATCAAAAGAAATTTGCTCTGTGAGCAGGTTTTTAAATTTGGCTTCAGACCTCTGATTCAGGGAACAAGCAATCTCCTTCCAACCTTTTCTTCTACTGGAAAGATGTCCCCTTTTAACCCATGCCTCTTGGCCCAACACAAATCAATGAACTCAAGACCCAGTATACCACGTCTTAAAAATCCATTTAGAAAACAGTTGCTCCATTCAAAGTTCATCTCCTTCCCTTATCAGAAATTGCTGGAAATGTAATTTTGCAGCAAACATTTCATTTCTTGTCTTGAAATAGACTGAGGTAAATGTAAAGCCAATGATTAGATAAATGTAATGTCTTGGGTTGATGCCACAATGCAATATTCGATGGTGTGGTCAGTACTGATGGATGTTTTGTATAGTTACTCAGCCATATAACAGGACGAATTCCCATGACTCTATTTCAAATACTGTGTGGCTCCTCTCAATTAATATTACCAAAAGTACTTTGGCACAGATACAAAAAGCATGAGGGATTAGTGCTGAGCATGCAAGTGCAGTCATCACTGCTCTGTACAGAGATTCTCCTTTATAGAATAAACTGTATCTGTGTACAATTTATGTACTGAGCCTCACTGCACACAGTAAATGACACAACAAAGATTCTTTCTCCCTCAAAAATCACATCTATGAAGTTATAAGTAGAAAGCCTGTGCTAAGTAATCACCTACAGTACAGTTAAGGATTAAATCCTGATGAAGTTAACACACATACAAGGGCACACACAAGCACTGTAGCCGTAGAAACACATTACTTATGAAAGTCTATTTTAATGGCAAGGAAACATATTTCTCTTCTGTCTTCCCTGCTAGCAAAGCACATATCATTCAATCCAAAAGAGGATGAAAGGAAAAGACATGACTTTCTCTGAGAAGGAATAAAAAACAGAAAATTGGTAACATTTTTAGAAAACATTTTTTGGAAATGTAGAGGCTAAATTTTCTGACACTGGTACTTAGATTGCATAAGATAGGAACGAATCACATAACACAATCATAAATATCTTTTTTTCAAGTTCTGCTTCTCATGATGTTTGTTCTTTCGTGGTTATATTTCACTGTTATATAGAAACCCATGATTATCAGGGACAATATCAAGTCACTATCATTTGTTTCAGTGATCAAAATGATAAATTTCCACAATTTACCTTTTGTGTGTGTGTGTGCGTGTGAGGAAGATTGGCCTTGAGTTAACGTCTGTTGCCAATCTTCCTCTTTTTTGCTTGCGGAATACTGTTGCTGAGCTAACATCTATGCCAGTCTTCCTCTATTTTATGTGGGATGCTGCCACAGCATGGCTGGATGAGCAGTGCTAGGTGCACACCCAGGATCCAAAACTGCGAACCCCAGGCCACCAAAGCGGAGTGTGTGAACTCAACCACTGTGCCACCAAGCCAGGCCCCATAACTTCCCTCTTTTAAATTAAAATGTTCAGTACTTGCTAAAACAACTAACACAATAATTATCAATAAATCAACATTTTATTTTCTTGCATCCTTAGGTCCAGCATTGGATAGTGATTTAGAAACATCTGTCATCTCTCCTATTGAAGTAATATGTGATCATTATTTGCAACTCAAAATAATTTTTATGAGTTTTTCTAACCTCCATCCATGTCTATTGTTTAGCATGCAATAGACACTTTCTGTTTTCTTCTTGAGGACATGAGTTACAGACTTTTTTGTCTTTTGTTTCTTCCTTGCATTCTCTCAGTATCTTCTGATTTTTTTTTGTTTCTTATTTATTTGTTTTATTCTTTGTTTTTCCTTTTGGAGGCTTCACTACTGGTGGCAGTCAGACAAGTTTCAACTGCTAAAGAATTCTCAGAGTACTGGTAACTATAATGCTTAGGAATCTACAGGTTATTGCAAGAAAAGAATGCAAAATAGCAGCAGCATTGAAATAAAAGAAATGCATCTCAACCAAAGATCTGCCTCACAGCATAGATCAGGAGAAGCCAAGAACTAGCTCTTACTGTCCTCCATCTGCAGGACCACAGCGGACACACTTTTTCTCTCAAATCAGAACCACCAAGATAGGCACAGAACACCCTGGAACCAGGGAACCTAGTGTAGGCACATTCTTGTGAAGTAACCGGCCCCAGTGGCAGAGCCCTCTGGAAGTCTCACTTAGACCAGGTGTAAACCATCATCTCACTGTTATCAATAAACGATGCTCACAAGCTGGTACAAACTACCAGACACTGCCCTTTGGCCCCTCGGTTGAAAAGCAACACTATTAATCAGTACAACTCACACCTTGACTAGGAGTCAATACTGTCTTGGCACATCTCTCACTTCAGCAAAACAGCTCAGACCAATTCCAGGCACGCTGGGATCAACCCTCAGACCATAGCTTTTCTTAAATAAAACTGTGCAACGAAAACACTGACTGAAACTCTGGATACACGTGCATGGCTTACCTCTGACTCTTGGTGAACAAGCATTTTCATCGGGGAACACCAAACGGAAATTTTGGAAACTTCATTATCCGAGGCAACTCAGACTCTCTAGGAAAGGTTATGATCCGCGAGAAGCCGGAAGTCAGATAACTACCCATCGGGAAACCTCTCGCGGGACAGCAAGGCCTGCCGCGAGATGTCGTCGGCCGCCGCTCTGCGCTCGTCCTGCTGGAAACCTGGCCGCGGGAACTCACAGCCCTGTCGTTTTCGTGCGCTTTCCGTCCTACATCTGGAATGGAGTGACTGCTGTGGCAATTCCTGGAGAAGATTTTTTAATTGTTGCTTTTGACAGTTTGGTGAAGGATTTTCAATTCACATCTGGCCCCAAATGTTATAAATTAACAGACAAAACAAACATTGGATGCGGCGGTTTTCATGGAGCCTGAGGCTGACAAGCGTTATTGAAGCAAGACTAAAGATGTATACGCATTCCAGTATTAAGGCGTGACTAAGGGAGCTGTTGCTGTGATGCCGTCTACAATCCTCTCTCCGAGGTGCTTCTTTCCATACTGTTTGCAACATCTTCAGGGTGAAGAAGTAAAGGGAGTCATGTACAGCTTGGACGGTGTCAGGGTAGGGTGTCTGTTGGTTCACGGTCCTGGGATTTCCCAGGTGAAATTCAAAACTGGCCTGTGTCCATGGAGAGCAAGGAGAGACTGAAGACGGAGGCAGACCACTCCAAATTGGTAAGTGGCAGTTTTAATAAGCGAGGGAACTCACATGCAAGGCTTGTTGTGGGTGATCGGAAGACGAGGAGATCTCCTCACCTGACCACCAGAATCTTAAGAATTTGTATAGAGGCCTTAATGGGCTTCAGTCACGTATACACTCCAGGTGGTCTCAATAACACATTACTCTCTCTGGGCTGTGTCCTAGAAGTAGCTCCTAGTAAGGGACCGGTGTGTGGAACATACATTCCAAGAACAGGGGAGAGGGTAAGGGGCCTCTGATGGCCGGAGTCTAGTTAGAGAGTCACCCCGCGGCCACGTCCTCATGATGACCTCCTCCAACACTCCAGCCCTCCTGCCTGGCTCTTAGAATTTTACACACACACACGCACCCCTCTTCTGCAGTGTCTCCTGAGCCGTCCTCAGGTTTTATTAGCATGGAGGTGGCTCATTTGGTAGCTTTCTGTCTGCACTGCAGGCAGATATCACAACCGTAATTTAGGCACATGTAAGAGAAAACAGTTTAAGATAATGATTCCCAAAATAAATAATTTTTTTCCCACAAAGTGCCCATGATCCAAACCACTGATTTATTGAGTCTCCTAGGCTGATAGGTCAGATCACTCAGGGCGTTTACTTGTGTCCTCGTGTGATTTAGTAAAGATGATACATTTGCAAACTCATTAGGTATGAACACACAACATTTTGCTTGGGTAATGGGACAGGTGCCTCCTTGCCAGGCAGTAATAATGTCCAAGGCCATCCTACTTGGAGGACAGCTTTTCTCATTAGAGACATCTCAGTGTTCAGTAAGAACAGGCTTTGTCGGCTGTCATGTAAAGCTTGCTCAGTGAATTTACTAAGGGAGCTATGACATCCTCCAGGCTTAATGGTGGGAACAAAGATGGCGCCAAATGGTTGTAGCAGTGGAAAAAAGAACGTGCCCATTTGGCCCTGAGGAGAGGGAGGTTGGCAATTTTTGTTACAGCAGGCATATTCTCCCCTGTGCCTGGGGAAATCCCAGGGTGCAGTGGCCCAACCACCCAGGTGGAAGCCATGGCCAAAGATTTGTATCACACAAATCTTTGCCACAGAAAACCCCATTCGGGGCTACTCAGTAAATACTGGGGAAGAGTAACCAGTCAGTGCCAAACCAGTAGCAATCATGTAATGTGACAGAATGACTACAGAGTTCCGGTGGTATCCACTCCATATCCCAGGGACAATTGGGGTGGTTCTGTTTAGAGTGATATTTTTGTTCCCAGCATAGGGGTTCATGAGAGCTCAAATGTCCATAACCTGGGGTAAGCACATTAACCCATCCCAAATCTCAGTGTGGCTCCCCGTGGCTCTGATGATGGTATTTTTGGGACCTTTCCTGACAGCAGTTTGGTGGGCTGCCTGTGTAGTTCGACTGACAGAAAAAGAGTACCCATGCCCAGCATTATTGATAGTGTATAACACAGGCCAGATTTCTGGATCAGTAGTACTATCAGTTGAAGTAGGAGTATTAGTTCTAGTTTGTTCTTCCTTAATGCACTGCTTTAGGGCCTTCCACTCCCCTCCCTGTATCCCGCCATGGCAATCCTAACAGGCTAAGAGAGGCAGCTGCTCGTATACCCAACAGTTGGATTGATTCCTTTGCCCAATATATAAGTGGGCCCACTGTAGAAAGGTATTATCATCAGGTGCCCATCCCATGACTGGACACCACAGGAACAGCAGAAGTCTAAGATCAAAAAGGTATATTTAGTAGGAACTTGTATGAGAAGTTATTCGCCTTCTGTAAGAATTATACTTGTGCCTGATTCTTAGCTGTTAAGGTAGCTGCAGCTTTAGGAATCTGAACTGGTTGTACATACCATGCATTTTGGCTGGGGGAGGCAGCAATGTCAGGCATAAGGAGATGGACCAAGGGTGGGATATGCCAGACCAGGACTCCCACCTTCTCCCCTATTTCAATGATGCATGTTCCATTCCAGGTATAGTGTGTTTCAGCAGGTCCATCTTGCAACAGGACAATGGGATCCCAGTGGAGATTGAGTAGTTCCCCTTTACCCAGAGGTGTGAAGTAACTCGCCCATCTCGATGGGACACCCTATTGCAAATTCCAGTAGGTGACCCCTTTCCCAGGTGTGATGGAGCTTGGTGTTCTCAGCAGCACAGCATACTGATTCACAGTGAGAGTTGAGACAATGTCTGTCTCCTGAGACTTTCATACCTTTACGGTATTGGGTGACGGGGTTCCCAGTCTGGCATATGGGGCAACAGCCCGTACTGACTGATCATTCAAATGTATTAAAGCCTGGGATAGTACTTTAATCCACTTGGCCAAGGTGGTTTTACTTGTTAGTAATTTAATCTGCTGCTTTAATATTCCATTCTTCCTTTTTATTAACCCTGCTGCTTGTGGGTTATAGGGGAGATAGAACCTCCATTCAATGTCACGTTCTTTTGCCCAGTCTTGCATGTCATGATCTTTGAAATGTGATCCATGATCACTGTCTATTCGATGAGGCTATCGGTATGTGGTACTCAGCTTCTCTATTCTTCTATTAGTGGCAGGCTAGTTTAAGTGGCAACAGGGAAAACCTTGGGTTAGACCACAGGCACTGTCTGCACAAACCAAGGCATATTTAGAACTCTCAGTCAGAGGGAGTGGGCCAGTATAATTAATTTGCCAATCTCTCACTGGTTGGGAAATCTGGTGGATGGCTCCAGACTCCTTTGGCAGTTGCCTCGAGTGTTGTTTAGAACCCGCAGGACTTGCTATTACTGCATTAACCGAGTCACTGTATTTCAAGGGCAATCTCGCATCCTTAGCAATACACTAGCCCACCTAGGTGCTGTTCCTATGCACCCAATCTGCTGTATCTACTGAAGGGTCAGTTGCTAGGCTTGTACCTGGGCTAGGGGAGGCGCTTCCTGATTGCCAGGAGGTGTCAGCGCCTTATGAATTCAGATATGGAAGACAGTGAGGACTGCCTCAGGCTCTTGCAGGTGAATCCAAAGGCCTTTCCATATGTCCTGACCCACAAGGGTTTATTCATGATCATCCATCCCTTGACTTCCCATTGTCCGAGCCGTAGGGTTAATCCCTTTAGAACAGCCCTACTGTCAGTGCAAAGAGTTAATAGCCAGGACTCATGAGGGATCACCAGCCAAACTGCTGAGTTCAGCACACTGGCTGTTGCGGTTCATTCCTCTTTCCATCCAGGTGGTGTCAGTGTTGGGCTAAATAGCCACTGCAGTCCATGCAGGCAGGTTTGCCCTGACTAGACCATCTGTATTCCAGGCATCAGGGGGATTTTCCCCCACTCCCTTTCTACAGGCTGCAGAGGCCACCACAGGAATAGGGGCAGGAGCATTTGGAGGATTTACATATTCTACAGGGCCTAGCAGCCCCCGCATTTCTAGAGACAGTGGGCTAGAGGACAGGGTGCTCCTCTGCTGCAGATAGCAATGCTGCTTAGTCAGAGTGGGAGTTTGAGCCATGGTAGAGGTAGGTTGATGGAACATATTAATGCACCCCTTGATAGGAAGGGAAGTTCTTACCACGATATGCTGTTCCTTCCTGAGAGGCCCTACCTGGAGAGGTGCAGTGTACACTGTAAGGAGCTTTGTTCTATGAGGGTATGTCAGGTTTCTGCCCTTTTCCAGAGTTGGCACCAAAATCCTAGAGGTACTCTCTTTTCTGTTATCTCTGCCACAGTGCCCAGCCTATACCTTCCAGAATCACAGGCACATCTAACTCAAATGGCAGCCCAGCTCGGGAGATACCCAGAGCTTTAATCTGCTTCACTAGTAATTTTACCTTCTCAAATGCAGTTTGTTGCTCTGATCTCCTGTGTGCCCTTTGTTTACCAAGCAGTAGAAGAGACAGAGGCACTTTGCCAGGTGGGGAATAAAAGTCCTCCAAAACTCCAAAATCCGTCCAAAAGCTTGTACCTCTTTCACGTTCTCAGGGGTTAGATAGGCCTGCATCTTGTCGATAACAGTCTGTCGGATAATGCAGGGCTTACCCAACTATATGACTCCCAAAAACTTTATGGCAGTGCCTGGGTCTTGAATTTTCTGTAGGTTCACTACCTATCGTCTTGCTCACAGATGTTCCAGCAAAGTCTGCAGAGTGTCCTGTAGCAGAGGCAAGTCTTCACATGTCAACATTATATCATCAATGTAATGGGCCCATTTCACTAATCTGGGGAAGGCGAACAGGGACAGATCTCAGGCTACCATTCCATGACATATTGTGGAGCTGTGCAGGTGGCCTTGGGGAAGCACTTGAAAAGTCCATTGCTGGGGCCAGCCTGGTGGCACAGCGGTTAAGTTTGCGTGTTTTGCTTCGCAGTGGCCCGGAGTTCGTGGGTTTGGATCCCAAGTGCAGACATGGCACCACTTGGCAAAAAGCCATGCTGTGGTAGGCGTCCCACATATAAAATAGAGGAAAATGAGCATGGATGTTAGCTCAGGGTCAGTCTTCCTCAGCGAAAAGAGGAAGATTGGCAGTAGTTAGCTCAGGGCTAATCTTCCTCAAAAAAAAAAAAAAAGAAAAGTCCATTGCTGCTCCTCGTATGTGAAGGTAAATTGATCTTGTGACTCTGTGGCCAGGGATATACTGAAAAAAGCGGTTGTTAAGTTCAGTACAGCATGGTGCGCTCCTAGGACCGTGGCCAAGGTATCTAAGATGGTAGCAATGTTGAGCACAGCCACATTGATGAAGGACACTCCCTTGTTCAAGTCTCAGTAGTCAACAGTCCTCTGCCGTGAACCTTCTGGGTTTTTTTACCTGCGGGCCATACTGAGCTGTTGAAAGCATTATGGGCAGGGCATACAATACCTACTAGTTGCAGTTCTTGGTTAGTTTCTTGTATTTCCTTATGGCCTGCAGGCCCTTTATATTGTTTGACAGTCACTACTCTTCTGGGGGTGATAGACTTACCTGGTTCCCAGTTAGCATTTCCCCTCAGCAGTGATTTGATTACTCTAACCCTGAGGTTTGCTGAGTTTGACCTTGTATGATATCAATTCCCACTATGTTCTCCGGGATTGGAGAGATAAAAACCTTGTATTCTCAAGGGGAATAATGCTCAATTTGCAGTATCAAAACGACCTTCCTGATCATAACTGTTTGCCCTGTATAACCACTGATGGTGCTGAGAGGGCCAGAAACGTTTCCTTGCTGAAATGAATATTAAAACATCAATGAGATGCTGCTACACAACCGACTTGGCACAAATTAAGAAGTAATACAATATCAAGTATAGGTAAGGATGTGGAGTATTAGGGACAGTCACACCCTCAGGGTGGTATACTTTTGAAAGCAGTGTAGAAATTTCTAGTGGTGTTAAAATTACATATACCAAAAGTGTGTTTATGTACACATGATGTATCAACCAAACATTCTCAGCAACATTATTTGTAATGTTACAAAAATCCAAATATTTATTTTCATCAGAATGACTAAAGGAATCATTGTGTAATCATAAATTGAATGCAAAACTCTGAGAATGACGTTATTTTATTCGTTTATATGTCTGACTAGTTTCAAAAATGAGCCCAGGCAACAAAATTCATGCAAAGAAATAAAAACAAATAAGAAATTAAGAAAAAATAGGGGCAATAAATCTATACAGAAGCCATTAATAAAGTGGCTAATGTTTATACATGCTATATTAATATAAAAATTCTGAAATTTGTGTGAATTTAGTTTTGTTTTCATAACATTACAAAATTTATGTTCTTAGAGCCATGTTTAACCATTATTCAGTGTACTCATTTGAAAAAATACTATTAATATTTTGGAGAGATTTTCGGAAATTTTCTTGAAACCAAAAGACTTTCATGAAATACGTAAGTGTCAGACTCAGCTTCCTACCTCTGTTATTGCTGCACTGGATGATACAGAATGGCATCAACATATTATATATTTCTCCCACACTCCCATTAGTACTAATATTATCATATACTTTAAAGTAGTATGTGGGAGGTGTGGTCATAAATTCTCGTTAGCAGCTAATGAAATCTCTGCTTATGTGGAGCTCTATTCTGTATGTATTAATACAAAAAAAATTATCTCTGTATTTGGGAGAGCATATATAAGTAAGCCATAGCCTGTGTCCATTGTTATAAATGTAACTTAATCCTGAAATAGGATGTCAGCAGCCTATGAGCATTTTAAAAGAAGGCAATTTGTTTTTCTCTCAGAAGTGTTTCTATTGAATTTTAGATTAAAATGGCACCAGAATAATCTATGCCTAATGCTTCCTTTTGTCCAAGAAAAGGTGGTTTTCCTTCTTTCTACTCCTGATAACCTTTTCACTGGGCGATCTTCTCTCCAGCCTTTCCTCTGAGATCTTGCCCAGTTAATTATACCCTCTCTTTTTGAAAGATGCAATCTTGTCTGGCTTCTTTATCTAAAAAACAAGCTCAAGTCTCCTGTTAAAAATAAAAAACAAAAACAAGCAAGACAAGCAAAACACCCCCTTGATCCTTAAGCTGCTTCTTTATTCCTTTGTCTTCCAACTGCCTAAATATTCTCTGTCTCCTCAACAAACTAAATTCTGAGTTCTTCTACTCTGCTTTATTCTTAACCTGTTTTTGCTAAAGTAACCAAAAGTTTCTTAATTGCCCAGAACAGTGATCTCATTTTTTTCCTTATTGTAATATGCCTTATTCTAACATTGGTCCCTAGTTGAATACTTCATATTTTTCAAACTCTTTCCTAAACTGCTGTTGCAACACTCTTGGCTATTTCTTACCATTTTGACCGTTTTTCCTCCTTGCTCCCTCTCTAGCACATCCCTCCTCAATGATGATGTTTTCACGAGAGATTGCTTATGGCCCTCAGACTTTCTCCTACACTTCCCTCAAAAGTGATTTCCTTCCATTCCTATAATTCAGCACATAATCTCTAAGCTATTAATTCCAAAATCTAAATTATCTCCGCTCATTGTCTTGGGCTAAAGACTGGCATTCATCACTGCATTCTAGAAAGACACATCTACATGAGTCACACAGACATTAAACACATGTGTAAGTCAGCTGTTTCATCTTCCTCCAAAAATCCATTGTTCTGTCATATGTGCATTGTCAAAAATTCTGAGTTCTAAACAATCCTGATTTTTTTCATAAATTATTTACTGTCTTCTTTTCTAACCGCCCCCCCCCACCCCAACACACACTCATACACACTCTCCAATACTAGGACTTGAAATTTCTACTTTCAAAATAGCTCAGAGTCGGGGCTGGCCCAGTGGCACAGCAATTAAGTGCACACGTTCTGCTTTGGTGGCCTGGGGATTGCCAGTTCGGATCCTGGGTGCAGACATGGCACCACTTGGGAAGCCATGCTGTGGTAGGCGTCCCACATAGAAAGTAGAGGAAGATGAGCATGGATGTTAGCTGAGGGCCAATCTTCTTCAGCAAAAAGAGGACAATTGGCAGCAGATGTTGTTAGCTCAGGGCTAATCTTCCTCAAAAAACAAAAAATCTCAGAGTAAATAACTTATATATTATATTCAAAGTTTACCCTTGTTACCTAGTACAGTGAATAGCCCTTATTGGACTCATTCTCAATAAATTATTGTAAATAAATGAGTGAAATATTACATTTTTCCCCCAAACCCATTGCCGCTGCTTAAATTCAGACCTTCAGAGCCTCTTCCTTGTACATCACAATAAACATTCTCACTGTTCTCTTTGCAACTGGTCTGTCCCCACCATAGTTAATGCTCTGCACTCTGTTAAGATTACTTTTCATGTATATCTATGACATTACATTAATATTTATGCATAAGCTCCCATTACATGAAGAGTTTTCCAAATCCAAAGGGTTTATGGGAAAAACTCGACATGCAACTTCATGTGCTCTTCATCTTCATAGACTCTTCATCTTCAGGTCTCGACCTACCTTGCCGCCTTCATCCCCTTCATGTTTGGCCACTGCCTACCATACTTCTATCGTACTCTTCTAGCTCTATACCCAGACAAGCAAAACTACTCAGTTTCCTGAATAAGCTGTCTTTGTAGCGATAGTTCTAGAGCTATAGTTCTGCAGAACTCCTGCAATGTGCTTCCTCTTTTCCTAGCCCTGCAAACAGCTATTTGTCCCTGACATCCGGCTCCATTGACAACAAACAGAATGTCTTTCTGGATTCCTTCAATCAGAGTTTGTCATTCCTTTCCTCTAAATTCCCAAAGCCTTTCTCTCTTTTCAACGTTGTATCATTTATCACTGTGTGGCAGAATTATCTAATTATGTGTCTCTCTTACAAAAATACTAGCTCGTAAAAATAAATCTCCTCAAATTTTCTTTTAGTCCCTGTTGCAATGTCTTGCATTATTGTGGGCACTTTATGCATGCTTGTGGAATAAACTGGACTTTAAAAGTTTTCTTCACTATTTTTCACCCATTGTCAAGACTTCTATATCATATTTTAAGGTGCATGATATAAACCATGTTGATATTGGTTCACATATAGAAATCAGGAAAATATCTGTTAACATAGTCCTTGATTTCTAAAATTTTCAAAACTATAGAGAAAATAGATTTCATGAAAGCAAAAGTACTGGGAAAAAATGTCCTTTCTATATTTTTCCCAATTTTAAGTACATATCCTATTATGTTGAAGTTTTTGTTAAAAACTGTTTTTGAATATTGTTTGCAATGCTATTTTTTCTAAGCAAGTGTTATTGAACTTAAAGTATGGTTATTCCCCAAAGTCCTAAAAATGTCTATAAAGTAGAGTTCAGCAATGTAGAGTTCTGTAAATGGCAAATGTATATTATCATTTTTCATACGTTAGTATTAAGAATAAAGCAAAATTTATCATAGTATGTTAGAGCTTGGAGGCTTTATATATATATGTATGTATGAAGAAACTGAATCAAAGAGGAATTTCCTCAAGTAAGTGCCAACATGTGGAGTCGGTGATTTTTTTTAAAGCCATCCAATGCTATATTAATATGGTGCCAAGAAAGTTCCCTGTTTCAGGCCCACCTCTAATAATTCTGAGGTCTGGGGTCAAAGTACAAATCAAGATGCATATTCCAAATATTTAATGTATAAATCCAGCTACACATGTGACCCAGTCAACATTTCTATCAAGGGCCCCCAGATCATTCAACATAGATCCCCCTCTAATCCAGAGGGCCTGTTTTTCCCCAAGGCTGTGGATTTCATTGAGCGTGGTGGGGTAGAGCAGTGTATAAAGTGATGCTGGCCTCAAGAGTCCCAGATAATGGCTGCACCCAGCCCCACTCCAGATGTTGACTGACTTGGTCAAGCTTCCCAATGAGCCAGGGTGAACTAGGTCTCCTTTACTAGCTTCACTTCTCCAACTCAGAATTTCCAGAGCAGTTTTAAGTGCTTCTCTAAACTACCTCAACCACGAGGAAGTAGCACAAACCTGGGAAACACTTTGGCTGTCTTTGGTCAGCCAACTTTTAACAAAAGCAACCGCCCTCTCATGGTTTCCCAGGACAGAAGCTCAAATTTTCTCCTTTCCCTTCACTTTCAAGTGAACACTTACGAATTCACAACCCCTCATCCTCTTTCCTGTGGACACCAGTTTGGTTTGAGGGACTCTGACATAATTGCAGTTTGTTAGCAAATATTCAAAAAGTTTCTTTATGGGAATAACAGGGAAAAAAGTCTTTGTATTTCAGTGTTTGTGATTCACGGAGGATCTCTAAGGTGTGTTGCTGTTGATGCCTGTAACTAAGAATGGTACGGCCTTAATTTCTGAAATTGTCAATCTTGAAATATTTCTATTATAACAATAGTCATAATGAAGTCTTAAAGATCCAAGGCTTCTGGCATGCATGTGTGGTTCACACTAATTTCAGAGTAGGTATAATCAGCTGAGAACATGGACAACGTAAATTAAGGTTTCCTAACCTTTTTGAGCCCATGATTATCTACCAAAAAGATCTGTATACTTACATTGCCATGTTCTTTTCTAGCCAGTGAAGAATTCACATAAGAATAACTGTTATAATTCTGAAAATCCTTATAAATCAAAGCAATATCTCTATCACATTTTAAAATTGTTTGTAATACTGTAAATATGTAAGAAAAAAAGAGGCCTCTAGAAGCCCAGTATACAGATTGCAGTATGCACATAAGCATTTTGGCTAAAATTGGCATTTTAAGACTAATGCCTATAATTACCATAAAATTCATTACATTTGGACTAATTATTTTAAAGGTAAAAATAAAGACACATTCTTTCAAATCCTAGAAACTGGAGTTAACATAACCTTTTCTAGACTTGCTTCCAGTCATGATAAATATCATTAGGTTATCTGTCCTTGAAATCTAGATTCAATTTCGTCCACTGTTTAAATCTGATTTTACAAATCCAACTCAAGTAAGGAAACAAATGGAAATGCATCTTTCAGCAGCATCTTCTGACAGTATATGATAAACAGCATCATTTACAGGACACTGAATCATACCATTTACATTTAGAAGAAAGAAAAATGCTGATTAAGCTTCCATTTGGCCCAGGCTGTCTAATACATAGTGTGTTAAGCAATTCAATCTTTTTATTTTTAAAGCCACACACATCTCTAATCATAACATGCCAGAAGCAATAAAAGTACCAGAATGAGTGAGGCTGTTTACTTCTGACACATTATAACATCTCTGAGCCAGCAGTACATGTGTTGTTATTATCTCTGGATTGACAGCTCAGCACCCCAGGGCCTCTTCCTCTCCCCAAGGTTTGTTTCTAAAACCCACAAAGGGCTCCCTTAAAATAAGTGTAAAATTGCATTTCCATTCAATGACTCACCCACTTGATTCAAAGGAAAAAAAAATCATCTGACTGTTTTTGCAATCAAATAATCTCCATGTTTGGAGCAGAGTTAAACAAAACAAGAGCCTGCTAAACATTGTTGAGTTTTTGTTATTAGATTTGGTGAAAGTTGCACATGCATTAAAATTGCTCATTTTTAGTTTTGAACATGAGAGATGGTGATACAATGATATTGTAAGATCCTTGAGGAATACCAAGGATTTATAATCAACATAAAAATACAAAGAAGGAAACCTCATTACTTTGCAATTTCAGATGATTCAATAAATGTCTAAGTTGACACTGATCTTTTTACTAATTATGAAGAAAAATTTCCCAATTAGAACACTAACAGTAAAAAAATTGTAGATGGACTATTAGATCCAAATAGTCTGTTGATTGGATAACTGTTGTTAAGCACTCGCCAGTATTTCTAAGTAATTTTTATCTTATTGATCTGTCTACTTATAAATCATTCTTATCTATTCCTTAAAGCAATTTCCAACATATAGACCTGACATTCAATTTTGGTTACTGAATGTAGTTAAAATAAGTAAAAAATATGTATTTAAACTAGTTTGCTATTTAGCCTAGCCTTGTCTTCTATTAGTCCAAAGTACTTAGTTTTTTTTCTTTTTCATTTTAGAAACTCTTGGTTGGAAGCTAATATTCTTTCTTTATTATGCCCCATTTACTTTAATTATCCTTGCAAAAAACTAAAGAGAGAAAGGAGAATACTTGTGTCTTAAATTATCCCTTATTAAAATACAGAAAGAAGACAATGTGGACGATCAGTTCTCATACAATAAAGATTGTAAAATAGGGAATTGGAAAAAAAATAAAACTATGTCTGAGTATGACTAAAGTATTTTAATCAGTTAAATTCCAAGTTCTCAAAGAAATTTTATTTTTGTTAGTTATAGTACAATATGCTTTTTATGCTGAGTTGTAGTAAATGTGTGCGTGCATGTGTGTGTGTGTGTGTGTGTGTGTGTGTACAAAGAGAGAAAGAGAGACCCGATCTGGATTACCTTTAAATTCATCCCTGAGATAATATTCAGACCCTAATTCTTTGTTTTGATCTGAAACAAATCATGGCTCATGTCTAAGCTTAGATAACTTGTGGACATTCTGATCTTTTCTTTTTTAAACTGCAGTTATTATACTATTGAATGTGCATTTATCGTACACTGCCTTGTGGACTGTGTGGGGTATAACCTATCTGTGTATTTAAAGTCTTTTCATCTATGCATTCATCCTTCAAGTCTAAGCTTAAATGTCACTTCCTCTTTAAAACCTACTCAGATCACTCCCAAATTAGGTCAAATATGTTAATTTTATATGCTCACAACACCCTATACTTGTCTTTTAAAACCTTTTTTAAAACTATGCTTGAATAAGTGTTTGTGTATTGACATGAACTGTTTCCCATTCCTGGAGTACTCTATGCTCCATGAGGTAGTGACCCTTTCTGCCAATCCATGCCTGGCTCAGCAGGACCTAGTGCCATGCATGGTCATAAAACGGAAGTGGCTCCATGATGAACAAATATTAGGATGAATGAAATGAATGAATAATATTGTAAGACCCTTAGGAATCTTAGAATTGTAGTTTTTTATCTGGGTGCATATTCCTTGGAATTACTACTGCTGCAAAAGTGTTCTGAAATCTGTGCTAGGCAGTGAGCAAGGTGTCTCCCCTAAAGACCTATGGTTTAGTAAGGAGGTAGAGTTTAATTAAATAACTACATAAATGAGTATAAAACAACACTGTGATAACTGCATGATAATAAAAGAGAGGTACATGATCCTGTGCTAGACAGAGCAATGAGAATGTATGTTAGGCTGATTTCCCTAAGTCAAGAGATCACAGCAGGCTTTTCTGCAGAATTTAAGGTAGAGCTGAGATCAGAAACAGGCTTTGGGCAAGGTTGATTTAATGTTATCACATCTTTCAGATAACAAAACTAGGGCCTAGGAATGTTTATAATTTGCCATATATGCAGCTAATTTGTGAAAGGACAAATCCTAGATCCCAGGGGGAAGCAAAAGTAACATTTGTTGAGGCACTGTCAAATGTTAGGAACTGCTTTGAAAGATTATTTGTTTTTATCTCATTTAAACTCTCTCTGGGGGGAGTTTCAGTTCTCTTTATTCTACTTCTTGGCTCCCCCCATAGGGAAGGAGAACTAGTAACCTAAATGATCAGCAACAAATGATCTATTGTTCTATATTCACTACTAATTATGATCAACATTCTCTAAAAAGAAAATTCATACTAATTCGTGGTTGATCTCTCTTATACTTTAGGTGTTTCAGTAAATCAAGCTGTGGCCAGCTCTGTAATTGGAGCCACTTTGTTCCACCCGTGTCTACTCCATGCAACATGGTGGCTTAGTGGGTGCACAGCTGTCCTTAGGAGCCACACGAACATTCTTTGCCTCTGCATGAGTCCCAGTGTTTCCATTTCTTGTGGCATGCGACCAGAAGGAAATCAGTAGTATCCAAAGAGTCAGATTCTCTTTCAGTGTAGATAGAAGAGAAGAAATCCCCATTATGGTCTATAGGCTTATTCATGTGATTCAACCAGATAGATCCATGGCTCTGCCTTGGAAGTGGCCTGACTTCTACCCCCTAAACTGGTAATTAATTTCCCATATGACTACTACTACTGTGTATATTCTTCCTAGAGACTTCTTGGGAAGTAGTGGGTATGATATTTATGGTAAGATTTAGTCACTCCTGATTACTTGGCAATAGTATTATCTAATCCAGGAGGTTGGCAAATTATGGCTCATGAGATAAATTCTGTTGGCTGCCTGTTTTGTAGATAAAGGTTTATTAGAACATAGCCTTGCCCATTTACTTGTCTATCATTTCTGGCTGCTTTCATCCTACAATAGGAGGGTTGAGTAGTTGTCAAAGTAGTTGTATGGTCTACAAAGCTGAAAATGTTTAATATCTGATCCTTTCCAGAAAAAGGTTTAAGACTTTGATCTGAGCTAACCTTTCCTTCTATAGTAAGTTCTATTTACTTAATATTTAGTGTTTTTTTAAAAAAATCTTTGATTGAATCATCTGATAAAAATACTGAAGATTTACAGTAATCTAACTTTGTCAGGAAGAAATTGTGCAGTAAAGTAAAATAAGCATTCTTACCAGTAACTGATATTTACATAGGAGAGATTGGAGGGCTTAGAGGTGCTTGAATTTCCCTCTGCAATGAGTGAAAAAAATGAAAGGACCTGAGGTATACAAAAGAACTCTTAGGTGCCTGTGTTCCCCCATTTTTATACATCAGCCCTTTTGTGATTTATTTCTTCTTTTGAATCTCTCATTATTTATTTCTACTAAATTTCCCCTGTACTCTTAAAATTGACTCTGGGCCTCAGTCTACCCTAGGGAGGCATTGCCTGAGGGCCCTTGATAGATATCGTTTTCTGGAGCTGATGATAAAGAAAGTGTTCTGTAGCGTGTTTGTAGAAGATCAAGGGTGATCCTTGGTTTGTTGACTCTGCTGACTGCAGTCGTCCAGAGGAAGTGCTGACAGACTCATATAACAATGACATGTCAAAACAAACCAAAAAAATACATCAGAGTTATATTTTTAAAATACTTTATGAATCAAAGATTTTTCATGCTGACACTGCCAAATTAAATTAATGGAACTATCATGCAGTGTGATATGTTTATAAAATACTCCAAGATATCTTTATAGAGATATTACTCAACTTTCTGTGAAAGCAATCTGAATTAAAATTTAAGTATAGCCCTTATCTTTTAGTGTGAATAAAAGAATAAAAAATGTTATAATTATATGCCTCTGTTTAGCATTTGATAGTACTAAAGGACTCTCCTATCATTATGATTATTTGCCAATAGAAATTCCTCAGGCAAGTCATTAACCTCCAAGGGTCTCATTTATTTCTCCTCTCAGCATTGATCAAATGATATATAAAATTTAAATTACTTACAGTTGATGTAAATGGATTATATTTCTATCCTGTGGTATGTCAGGTATCCTTAGAACATTTATGCAAGGAATATAAGACTGCACACAATTCAATTAATTTTATAGCTGGAGAAACCTAGAAGGTTCAAATAAGGGCAAAAATGTACCTTCAGCTCAATTGATTATTAAGGATACCAGTCTACAATTAAAATGCAAGATGGAAATCAGCATTTCAAGTACTCTTCTAGGAGAATGTCAAATTTATGGGAACGTGATGCTATTTCTTTTGATTTAGTTTTTGTTTCTAAGTAATAGTTGTGTATAGTTTAAAGGCTCAAATAATACTATATGAATATCAATTTACCACTCCCGATTTTAACCTCTTTTAATTTATTCCTTTGACCTATCTCCCCATATCTAAAGAAATATGTATATAACTATTTTTAAATTGTTGACTTCTATGCATTCTCTGCTGACATCCTTCTATGGAAGATGAGGATCTAGGTGTCCTTTGCACACTGCCACCTCCTCATCTTCCCTCTCCCCCACACTCACACACACTTCCTCAACATTTATTGTCCCAATATAGTTATATTGTGATTGACATTTAGGTTACATCAGTGTTCCCTATATACAATTCATGGATATGTAAATGGTATTGACAGCTGCGGACTGACTTGCAGCAGATACAGGGGGTCTGGGTTTAAATAGCATAGTTTCAACTATCTTTTCATTTTGGTTTTACATTTTCTTCCACTTCAAAAGGCACTTGGTGTCCCGTTTGAGTGTTCCATAATGTAATATCAGATTTTTTTTTCTCCCCTGAGGAACATTCACCCTGAGCTAACATCTGTTGCCAGTCTTACTCTTTTTGTATGTGAGCCACTGCCACAGCATGGCCACTAACAGGCGAGTGGTGTAGGTCTACACCCTGGAACTGAACCCAGTCTTCTGATGCAGAGCACACAGAACTTAACCACTAGGCCCCTGGGGCTGGCCCTCAGAATCTTTTTTTTAACTGCTTTGCTCATTGCCAAATAGAGATCATCTTTCTTAGGTTTCTAAAGCTATTTATGATGTACGTTAGTCAGAATTTTCCTAAGTAACAAATTCATATATATAGATAGAAGGAGAGAGAGAGAGATTGACTGACAATGAGAAATTGGCTCATGTAACTACGGAGGCTTAGCAGTCTCATGATCTGCCATCTACAAGCTGGAAACCCAGGAAAGCCAGTGGTATAGTTCTAGTCTTAATTCAAAGGGCTGAGAGTCAGGAGCGCAGATGGTGTAAGTCCCAGTCCAACGGCAGAAGAAGACCAATGTTCCAGCTCAAAAAGTCAGACAGAGAGAAAGAATTCTCCCTTCCTCCACCTTTTTGTTCTATTCAGCTCCTCAAATGACTGGATGATGCCCAACTACATTGGGAAGGGCAGTCTGCTTTGCTTAGTTCACTAATTCAAATGCTAATTTATTCTAGAAACACACAGACACACTCAGAAATGATTTTTGATCAGATATCTGGGCATCCTGTTACCCAGTCATAAAGTTAACCATTGCACCACTGTATACATCTCGTTCCCACTTTTCTTAACATTGTAGTATTATAGTCTATCATCTTTGCCTTTTTTGGCTTGTCTTTGTATAAATTCCTTTGTTGTAAGTTTATTGGTATTTCAAGGAGGAATACAAGATCATGTATGTGACCAATCCACCATCTTTAACTGGATTCCCCTAGTATTTATTTTAATCTTCATTAATTGAAACTATTTTGTTGAATGGAGAACATGCAGACTATCCACTCCTTGGAGGTACTCTTATATTTATACTTATATTAAACGAAATAACCATCCCATAAGTAACTGATCTCCAGAGGAAAGGCTCAGATGAATAGAGTGTCTGTCCTACAAGGGCTGTTAAATATTCTGAATAGTTGAATATTTTTTACTCCTGGAAAATAATCAACCAAGTAGTGTCAGAAAACTTGTGAGGCCACAGATGAGAAGAAGTGGAATATCTTAGGTCACTGCTGATATCAGAGGAAAATGAAAATCCTTAGTATCCATTAATATGTAACAAATTCTGTGTCATGCATAAAGTCCCACTGTAGGTCTTTATGAATGTCATACCACAGCAGATAAATTTGGATTTGCCTGCATTTTGGCATGCTGCACCTTCTAAGAATTTCATTGCTTTGCTTCCTTGACGATTAATAATATTTTAAAACTTAGATATAATGTCATCTTTCCTTCCAAATTTATCTTGGCTGCTTTTACTGTAGTGAACCTTCTCTGTACTCCCATAACACCCAGTAAATATCTATGTCTTAGTCGCTTAGTAGACATCCAGACTTGCCCCTAACATTTATAATCCAGGACAAGAGTACAAAGGGACTCCAGCTCAAGTCCCATGTTCTTTAGCTTTCCGTCCTGTCTCTATCCTTCACTCTTCCCTCCCAGGGGCCTTATGCACATGTTTTTTCCAAAGTTCAGCGGCATACCCTCTCCCCAAACACCCATCCCTTCTCTACCCTTCAGGCGTAAGGGGAATGCGCACTTGTGGGACGATTCTCTATAAAACAATCATATAGATGAAGTCCACACAGGACATCAGGCCATTTGGGAGGCTAATTCTATGCCAGAATATCCAAAGAGAGCTCTCTGACATCTGGGCCCTGTACGCTCCTCACTCTGTTGGGAGAAGTCAAAGAGAGAAGACCGGAGTGTATATATCTAAAGTATGGGGGTCATTGGTATTGTATATATCTGTTGAAATGGGTGATTTGTTTTCTTCTGTCTCCTCCACTCCAGTCTGTGTTCTTTATGTGCAAGAACTATGTATTGTTAATCTCTTTATTTGTCAAGTTAACATACTGTTTTTCCCATGGGAGTGCTCAATTAATACTTAAATAAATGAGAATATATCAGAATATGTTAGAAATGCCAATTATTGACTCCCCAAGTGAGTTCTTCTTACCTATCTATGGACCAATTTCATAGATAATTTTCCCTCAAGAAAAGCTTCCAAGTCTAATCAGATCAAGAGCAGTCACCTGAACCAAACTAAGATGATGGAAGTGTCTCAAGAGTTTGGAATTGAGACACAGAGATTCTATCAATCAGCTGTTGTTACTGGATATGAAGGTGTATATATATTAGGAATTGTATTTGGGCCTCATGTAAGTTGAAGAGAGAAAACTGATTTGCAGAGAAAAAGAGAAAAACGTTGCCAAAGATCTGCGGAGGTAAGCTGTCATAGGAGACTCTGTGATGCAAGCGAGAAAGAGAAGCTGGAAGCTCTAATTCCTAATATCTTTTTAGCACTTTCCTGGATTTGGTCCTTGCAAGATTCAACTTTACTTTCTTTTATTGAATTCTGTTTGATATGCCTATAACCTAATTTCTTTCTTTATCTCACTTTCTGTGTGTGTGTGTGTGTTTCTTCACCTGTAATTTCAATATTTATTTAGCTCTGCATATAATGATTACCTTCTTTTCACTGTTAGATCCTAGAGGAAATTATCTATCCTTATACATTTATACCAAGCCTCCCCCGTACCACTTGGAACTCTGTGTTCAACACTCAGTTGTTGTCTGAGGCTAGTGGATGCTTTACTTTCTCCTGTGATCTAGTAACTCCTGTGGTGAAATAGGTTGTTTAGATTATATTTTTAACTTTTTCAGGGCTATTTGAAAAAGTAGTCCTCTACCTTAAATAAAAGCCTAAGGACACCCTTAAAGACAAATATATTTCAAAAAAGATTTCACTTTTTAAATAATTACTGAAAAAAGAGTTATTTAAGGCCCATATTCATTTTTGAATAAATATTTTTCCCATTATATTTAATTTACTTTTTTAATGGATAAATGATTAGCACTATTGGAAATGTCTGATTATCTAGTCAAACTCTGAGCGTTTCCTCTAATTTGAGTTGTATTTTGTGGATTATAACAATTTTGTGAACCTGAAGATTATATGAAGATCAAGGATGCCCTTTAATGAGAAAATATGCTGCAGAGTCATCATACAGCCTGACAGTGTACAGGAGAGTGAAAGAGTGTGCTATACAATGTCTGTGATCAAAGAGGAATGGGTATTGAGAAATGTTTGGTGTGAGTGCATGTTGCAGGAGACCTTGATTTTTTTCTTAACAGCATTTGGCAGCCTCTTCTCTTTGTCACATCATGAGTTGACGCTCTATCACTAATTGCTCTGAAGAATTTGCCAAAGTCCAGTTTTGAACTGTTTACTAATTTGCCATCATCTGAAATTGATTCTGGCTATGCAGTGCTTACCCTGTGAGCACTTTTATTATGCTTTTACCATTTGGGGATGAATGTTTTCCAAAATTGATAAATTATAACTGGAGTACCTGAGAAACATTAAATGTCCCAAATCAACACTAATGTAGGCAAAGCAGTTGATTAGAAGTCAGGAAAGCTGAACTATATTGATCTGCCACTAACTAGCCAAGTCATCTTGGGCAATTTAAGAGGCCTAAGTCTCTTATCTTGAAAAAAACTATGATATCACTAAGAGCTCTTCCGTTCTGAAAACTAAATGGTTCTATCAGAAATATGTATTGGCATAGTTTTATTACACAATTTAAACAGAAGGAGACTTTGCATAATTGGAATGTAGATTTTCACTTCCAAAGAATTGGGTGTAATATTGTGTTCACAAGTGTAGCCATCCCACAGATGTCTACAGGACTATTGAAATTCACAGAATTGTCGTGTGGATTGGCTTTCTGAGGAATTCTGAGTCCTCACTGGCAAATTTGTAACATGAAATGCAACATAAGAGTTAAATGTATACTTGAATGGATATAAGTAGGGGAAAGACGAGATTAAACACATGAAACATTTTCCTGAAATCTCGACACATTCCTTATTGCCCCACACCAAGGAATTGAATGAACAAAACAAGGACAGGGAAGAGGGATGGGTTATTATGACTCTCCCCAATAACATCTCCATGAACTCAGTACTGCCTCTGTTAACCTTGGATTAAGAGCCAAACACATTACTGAAGCCAGTTTCAAGTCTTCACTCCTTTGACAATTACAATATGTCAATGATATATTTGCTAGTGAATTGTAAACTCTATATTTTCACTTCTTTGGGAAAACTAGTGAAAGGGTTTTAGAAAAGCCCCCATTCTGAGATCCGTATATCATTTAGATTGGGATTGGGGAGAGGTGGAAAAAAGGTGGAGAATATTCTGTTATCTCTGAAAAAATTAAGGGACAAAAAAAATGGAGTGCCTTCTTGAAATGCCATGTTCTGAGATAATCTGAGCAATTGTTGTTTTTAACTTCCTCTCAGTTAAATATGTTTCCATCATGCTGTCTATACAGAGCAATGATTTGTTTTGCTGTCGCTGTTGGCAAAGCAGGAGGTGTAAATATGTTTTTCAAATCCTCCAGGGGACTGTCGAGGTCTTCCCCACCCCCACCCGAAGATTAATTTAAACTTCAGCCTCTCCCTCTTTGGCAGGCTTCCATGCCTGAGTCAGAAAGCAGTCCTTCTCCATCTGGAATTCTTAGTGATGTAATGCTAAGTGAGCCTTTAGGAAAAATGAAGAAACAAAAAAGAAAGCCTAAAATCCAATGTTTTGCCCTAATAGTATTGAGAATGTTGAAACTGTATATGATAATCTGCACGTGATGTGCAGATGTGAACCTGCCTTTCACAACTAGTGCACTAGTGATGGTACTTGCACACACACATGCACCTACCATTCTTCAAATGGAAATCACAAATATGGAGGAGGGACAATCATACGTACTATGACTGGGAAGGAATCCTATGCTGTCTGTATCCTTGGGTATTTCATACATGGCTTTTAACGGCCACTTGGAGACCTACTTTAATTTTCACATAGCTCCAAAGAGAATTTATGAATCACACAAAAGGCTCTAAAAAACCAGTACACAGAGCTAGTTAAATAGACATAGTTACCAACCCTTCTGGTTTTGTCACCTAAGGAGAGAATTAAAAGCTTCTGTCTGCCAGAAAAAGTCACCTGGAAACAAAGAAGTACAAGATACATGCCCCATTAAATAAGGATAATTCCTAAGCATTGTATTTCCTTGATTATAAAATTTACTAACTTTTCATTTAAACATTTCTGATATTGAGAAACATCAGACAATTAATTAACGCACTTAATATAATGTTTCTTTATGTTTCATCAATGTGCTATCATTAAAAAGATGAGTGTCTTACAATCATTGACATCTTTAAATGAAGGAAAAATGGTATTTTGGAACAATCCCCTTGACAATGAATTAAATGGGTGGATGGCATCATTCCTGTACACAAGAGCTGAGGAGAAATTAATGTTGGTGAACATTGATAATTCTGGCACAGGTATCACAAATATTAAAAATGTCAAATGTAAAGGATTTTGTGAGTTTTCCTTTTTTAAAAATTAAATTATCATCTATAGTATTCAATAATCAAATATATTCTATAAGGAAAATCTTCCTAACTGGTGATCTTTAGAAACTGATGTGCATATCTTGAATGAATTACTTGTGTGCCAAAATGTACGTCTAATTTGCATGCATCAGCAGCAGTCCTCAGCTTGTCATCTCTGCAGCATCCACCTTCATTTATGATATGGTCCTTATAAACAATTTTCTGCATGCGCTATGTTACAAAAAGTTGGAGAATTGTGTATATGAGGGAAAAGTGGGAGAAGATATTAAAAGTTATTATTACTGTTTTGTGAAGGACTTGGTATTGCTGACCGTAATGAAATCCAAAATCAACACTTGAGTCTCAATAATCAAGTGGATAAACACGCTGGAAAAAGCCCTCAGTGACTGCAGAGATGTTACACATATATGGTTGATACGAAGCCAAAAGTATTTTAATACACAGCACTTGAAGGCAGAAATTAAGCTATTTTTGTAATGAATCATGAATTGAGGACTTTCTTTAACCAGGACACAAAAGACACTCACAAATGGAAATTAAAGGCCATCGAGAAACAAAGCAGGAAGTAGTATGAAAATGAATGTATAGGATCACCATGGATTGGTAAGACAGTCAAGAAATTGTGGCAAGGCCTTAAATGAAATTTTCCTTGGGACACTGGAAATGTATTAGGCCTGAAATAGAAATTTTACATCAGAGCTTTGGTAAGATTGTACTTAGGCTTCAAGAAGATTATTCTGCTAATTAAGCTACTGGAAGAGGGGGACTGGAAAGAAAAGATCCAGTTAAAATATGATTTGAACAGCCTTATGAGAAATGATACCAATAGGAAGAGAAAGATGGCAGTGAATATAAGGGGCTTATGGAACTAACATTGCACATGCAGAGCAAGAAAGAAGAAAAGAAATTAAGAGAAATACAAAGTTTTTATGCTTGAGTGACTCAGAAGATCACAATGGAAATATGAGAAGTGGTAGAGAAAATGGAAAAGCAGATAGGATAAAATGATGAGTTCAGCTTTAGAAATATGTTTTCAGAGGTTAATGGAATGTGGAGCTGGAAATCATAAACAAGGGTTGAGAATCAATAGCAAATTCTGCATTCAGAAAGATGGGTTTAAACACATTTCTACAGGTGGTTAGCTCCACGATCCTCTCTGTGTTTGTCTTCTCATTGTTAGATGAGATTATTTGTCCTTTTTGTTAATCTAGGTTATTTATGATATTGTATCAGTCATTGCTACTGTAATAGTGGTGACTAATATCATGGTATTCATAGAGTAGTTGCAGATACTAAGTGACAGTATATGACGGTGCATAATAAAATGACCTAGTAGTAGTAGGCAACTGTAGTTAGTTTCTGTCCTTGGGAATTAAGAGAGAAAAAGGCTTTCAGATATGGTTTAGGGAAGTATTCGCATCGGTTTGATAATGAAAAATAATTAGTTAAATTCCATGGAGGAAAGTGGAGAGACACAAGAGAGGCAAGACACAGAGTTGGGAGAAGTTATCCTGCAGAGGATGGAGAACAAAAGTGGAGGTAAAGAACAGATCATACACTTTAGAGGAGAACCAGTAAAATTCAACATGATGAAGACAAAAACAGAAAAGAGAACAATGTAAAAGAAGGGGTAATAATAGTAATTTCTTCAAAGATACAACGAGGTGTTTGAAGAAATTTGAAGGACAATTGACTTTTACTATAAGGAAGTTATACCTATGATCATTATGAAAGGAAATTCAATGGAAAGGCAAAGAAATATCAAAATTTCAGAGGTAATGACTATGGATACCGAAAAACAAATTACATGTTGTATTCGTTTTCTAGGAATGCTATAGCAAAACACAGCAGACTGGGAGGTTAAAACAACAGAAATTTATTTTCTCATAGTCCCGGAGGCTACAAGTCCAAGATCAGAATGTTGGCAGGTTTGGTTTCTCCCGATCTGTCTCTCCTTGGCTTTCAGACAGCCCCCTCTCTCTCTGTGTCCTCCGATGGTCTTTTCTTCATGCATTCTCACCCCTAGTGTCTCTTTCTGTTCTTACAAGGACCCAGTCTTCTTGAATTAGGGTCTCACTCTTACGATCTTATTAAACCTTAATTACCTCTTTAAAGACCCTACCTCCAAGGACAATCACATTGGGCATTAGGACTTCAACATATGAACTTGAGGGGATGCAATTTAGTCCATAACACATATATCCTCTCGTTTTATATATATTTGTGTGCATTTTTTACTTTGATCCTATTTAATATATTCTTACATTTTATTGTATTTCAGATATGCCTAAGAACTTAAAATATAATGAGCACTTATCAAATTAACTTCATTGTTCAAGAAAAAAGAAACATTTTTCAAACAGTCAGATCTTCTGCATACCCATCTGCCATGCCTAAGACCTCTACCCTGAATATGGTATTATCATTATTATCCCTTATTATTATTTCACATGCTGCAAAACTTTATATAAATAACATCAGCAGCAATTTGTCTTATTTGTGTGATATTTGTGTTTGATAGATGTAGCTCTAATTCATTCATTTTCACTGCTGTCCACTCTTTTGTCATATGAATATGGCACAAATTTCCACTGTCCTGTTAATAAATATTCAAGTGATTTGCCATTATTTATGCTATTACAGAAAAACTATGGTGAACATTCTTGTGCATGTCTCCAGATGCAAATGAGTTAGTTTGCCTAAGGTGATTTATTTCGGGGTGAAATTACTGGCTCCTAGCAATGTACGTCTTCAACTTTAACTAGATATTGCTGAATTGATGTCCAAAGGTTCTATCAATTTACGTATCCACTGGCCACATATAAGAATTGCTTTCTAGTCAAAGTCTTGCTAACACAAAGTTGTCAGACTTGTAATATTTTTCAATCTGTAGGCCACATGGTATCTAATTCTGATCTTAATTTGCATATAATAAGAATGTATTCTTATTCTTTCTCCTGCTCTGTGCTCTAAGAGTCTCAGCCTTAAGTACAGCACGGCTGGAGTTCCTTGCTATCTGGCTTCTGATTGAGTGTGTCCAATGAAAGGCGCAGGAAGAAAATTAGAGGGGTGAATGGAAGAGAGATATGAACATTTCTTCCCCCTTTCCTCTGCCTCGGCACAGGGATTCTGTCAGTTGCTGTGTCCAGCTACAGTTAACAGGTCTGATCAGGTGGTCCTTTCTTCCAAGGGCTCTCACTGAGCTCCTAAGAAACTATTTCCTCCCCTTTTCCATGAGTGGCAGGTGTGATACTAGCGTCCCACTGTTGCTAATCTCTAGATACCTCAACCTCCCTTGTTAATATCTTCCATCTTGCCTAATGCTTAGTTAAAACCTCTTGGTTAAAAATAGCCTCAGTTTAACCTTCTATTGAATTCGCTTTCCTGGCATGACCTTGAATGATGCAAAGATATGTCACAAAAACTCTCTCTCTTGAACCCCATTCTCCTGATTCCCATTGCCTACTGTTAATACTATCTTTTTGTTCATGCTATCAGAGATTTTTTATACCTGTTGAAGCAATTAAAATATGTATTCTCATACTTTTTTTTTTTTTACCACAAATGGTAGCCTACAATTGTCACTGTTCTTCAACTTGTTTATTTTTAGTTAATAATATACTAAAGTGATAATCCTATCAGTACATAGGGAGCTTCCTCATTGTGATTTTTAATAGATACTTAGTAATCCATTTTATGGATATACCATAATTTATTTATTCAACCCTCTAATAATAGATATTTAGATTATTTATAGCATGCTAGCTAGTTATAGAATTGCTAGCAATTCTTCAATAAATAATAATGTATAAATTAATTCTCATGTAGATTTGCTGGGTCAAAGTTATATGAATCTGTTGTTTAAATAATTTTGTCAAATTGCATTCTCTAACAATTGCAGATATTTGTAGTCCCTATTTTCAATATATGATGGGGTCTATTATCCCATAGTCTAAATAGTACAATGTATCGCCAGATGTTTGCAATTTTATTAATCTGATGTGTGACAGATGGTATTTCCTCTTTGTTTTGACTTGCATTGCCTTTATAGTGACTGAATGGAACATGTTTTCATCTTTAAAAGGCATTTGTATTTCTTTTCCTGAGAACTGCATCTTCATATCCTACACTTACGTCATATTGATTTCAGTCTTTTTCTTTTCAATTTGTAGACATTCTTTCTTAATATGGGGGAGGGCAGGCTAACCTTTTTTTTCCGAAATATGAGTTTCATTTTTTTTTAATTGTGTCATTCTTCTTTTCACTTTGTTTTTGTTGGACGTTACCATGCAAAAATTTCTACTTTTCTATAGAGGAACTTTTCAGTCCTTTCTTCAATGGTTTCTGGAATTTTTATTTTCAGAAAGAATGTATGCACTCAGAGGTTATAAAATATTCTTTCATGATTCCTCCTAGTAAACTTTCATTGTTTCATATTTTACATTGAAATCTTTGTTCCAGTGGAATATTTTTCTGTTACAAATGAAGTGTGGCAACTTTTTTTTTCTTATTGAATAATGTTAGGTATGTTTCAAAGTGTCTTATTTCTTTATTCAACTCTTTTAGTTATTTAGATCTTTTAAGCCCACTTAGCTTATATTGTGTTTTCAAATTTTCAATATCTATAGTTTTTGGAGCTTCTCATTTTGCTGTCTGTGTTTTCTGCTGATTTTTAATTGTGGTGTCTTGTTTATTTCTCCTCTTGGAAATTTTGTATTGTGAGCTCAATTTTGGCAGAGTTCTACATTTGGGAATCTGTGTCTCCTGGAGTCAGGCCGAACCTCTTCAGAGAATATTTGTATTGCTTTCTGCTAGGCACCACTAGGTGATAACAACTTTTAAATTAATGTTTCGACTTAGGCTTTCCTGGACCATATAGGTGATATAAATAGCAAATTTCAATCCCTAGTGAAAGAAGAAAGACCTGAACAAGTGAAATCTCAGGAAAGATTTTATTTTCCCAGGTTCTAGGTAAATAAGATCTGCAAACAGCCTCAAGGCACCCATGGTTTCAGCATCCTTACAACAAACTTGCTTTCTGCCTACCATTCTCACCACCTGTAGACTTCACTTACTTTCTTATGAGCACAAAACTTGTGTGTGTATTTTACCTAGCATTTTCAGGATGTCTGTAATGGGAGGAATATTTTTTTCTGGATATCTAGTCGACTATATTGCTGGCAATGATACTATAATATATTTTTGGTATAAATGAAAGAAAGAGAAATAGTCTAATGCAAGATCAGCATTTAGAATGTATTTATTTTAGGACAAAAACATTTGGACCACGTTTTTAGGCAGAATGTATGGTGTGAAACTTTAGGAAAACTTAAGTATTCCAGCAAGTAGTATCAGCTAAAGGGCATTCCAGACAAAAAGAACAGAGAAAGCACATAAAAAGAGGCCAAAAAGGATGGGACATCCTAGAGTAAAAGGAAAACTATCTATTTTTGGCTGCAGTATAAAAACAAAAGTAATACTTAAGGTTAGAAATATATAGTGGGTCCAGATCATGGGGAGTTTGGAATATCATGCTCAAGATTTTAGAATTTGTTCTGAATCTAAGTAAGAATTTTAGTTGGACCCTGGCATGACTGATAGCTGGGCTTTAGTAATCTTGTTTGAGCCTCATTATTACACTTTCTAGTCCTTTTATTCTAAGCTGTGGCCATTTGACATGTTCAGTTCTTTCCCTAGGACCAGCCTGACCTGAGACATGGACTTCTAATGTGACAAAATAATCTTAGGTTGTTTTTTTCCCTCCAGATGTGCCTGCATGCTTGTACTGTTTATGTACTCTCTTGGTATTAAGAGACAATTTGAAAATGAGCTTATATTGAGAATTTCCCAGTAAACATTCAGTAACTTACATAACTGTTTCTTACAATTCCCTGTATCAGGTAAATGTGCATCTAAGGGTGGCAAAGAAACCCTAAGGTTGCTGAAGCTAAAGAGAAATAAGTGGATTTGTTAGATGAATGAGAAAAAAAAAAATTAAAGTTAAAAAGAGAGAGAGCCAAATGTTTCCTGAACTGACTCAGTTTGGAACGAGGTAAACAGTGACTAAGTGATGATACTTCTCATTAAATCGTCTTGTGAGAGTAGTTTAGATTGTTGCTGTGGATGTTTTCTGAACATTATCAGAAACATGGGCTTGGGCCCAAATCTGTCTTTTAGTGCAATCCTGCTTGCTCACCCGACAAGCAATATGGGTACTCAGTGATAGTCAGGCAGCTAGAACCTCTTAGGGAAGTCCCCATTCTGTCAGACCTGTGGGTTGTTCTGAGGAATAAAAGGGTAATTTTATTCATGTTTGCATTTGTACTGTACTCTGCACTTTAATGCAAAGATCTTTGCCTTAATTGTTCAGATGCCAATGATACTTCTTTTGTCACAGATTAGGAAGAAATCTAGAACTCTCTGACCCCAAAACTAACTAAAAGTCACTATAGCACAGGTACGGGAGTCTCAGAATTTGTTATATTCTATCCTGGTTCTCATAAGTGAGAAATTGTCTTATGAATGGACCTAAATCCAGTTTCTGCTTGGTTAGGCTACTGGCTTTCACGCGAATACAGCCCTGACTTTGTGTAGTTTCACTTCTTAAATATTTGGGTGTTGTGCCTGGAAGCCAATCCTCCGCTACGAGGTTACAAACTTAGCGACATCAATAGTCTGCCTTGGTATCAAGATATGCCCACTCTCTTATCCCCTAGACTATGCTTGAGTACATTTTGCCCTTGTAGCCAACATGCTATTGCTTCCTGTTAAATTTCTGAGTCCAGTCTTTACTGCTTAGCAGACTGGAATTTCTTTTAGTCCTGCTCCTGCACAGGATTCAACTCTTATTCCAATTTTTGGACCTTCTGTGACTGCCCTGTTAAGTTGTAATTACATGCAATTTGCCCATCCACTTTGCAAAATATGACAACTAGAATAGTTTTTAATGCTGAGGTTAGAGGAGAGTTTTGTGGCAGGGATACTGCATTAGTTACCCATTGCTGCTTAACAAATTATTACAAAGTCAGAGCCTTAGAACAATGTGCATTTATTATCTCAGTTTTGATGGGATGAGAGTCTAAGCATGGTTTCCCTGCTTGAATCTCACATGAGTCCTCTGCTCAGAATCTCACAGGTTGCAATCTAGTTATTTGCCAGGCTGCTCACATGGTTGGTGGAAGATTTTAATTTCTTGTGGTTGTAGGATTGAGGTCACTGCTTTTCTGTTGGCTGTTAGCTAGATGCCACTCTCAGCAGCAAGAGGCCATTGCAGTTCTTTCTACTTAGCTTTCTTATAACACTATGGCTTACTTCTTCAAAGCCAGCAGGAGAAGCTTACTCCAGTCTGCCAAGACAGAAAATTATATAGTATAATGTTATCAAGCGAATGACTTTTCCATTACCATATTCTATTGGCCAGAAGCAAGTCACAAGATCAATTCACACTCAAAGGGATGTGACTATACGAAGGTAGGATTCATTGGGGGTTATCTTAGAAGTCTACCCACCATGGATACTAATCTGAAAACTGGAGCACAACTCCACCTATTACCAAAGCCATCCTCAAAAAATAGAGATTAAAAAATAATAACAAACAAAAGGGAAAGTACCTAATAGATGTAGTAAATGCCTGTTATGATGGATTTTATCTATTAGTTTGACTGAGCCATGGAGTGCTCAGATATTTGGTCAATCACCATTACAAGTGTCTCTCTGAGACTGTTTTTTGGATGAATTTAACATTTAAATCAATTAAAGCAGATTTCCTACCCTAATGTGAGTAGGCTTCATCCAATTAGGTTAAGACCTGAATAAAACAGTAGGCTGACCCTCTCCTAAATAAAGGGGAATTCCTCCTGCCTTACTGCTTTTGAGCTGAGTCAGGTTCTTTTCTTGCCTTCAGACGTGGACTGAAACATTGGCTCTTCTGAATCTCAAGGCTGCCTGTGTTCAGGCTAGAACTATACCATCAGCTCTCCTGGGTCTCCAGCTTGCCAGCTGAAGATCTTAGGACTTACCAGCTTCCACAACTGCATGAGCCAATTCCTTATAATAAATCAAATCAGTCAATCAGTCAATCTCTGTCTCTCTGTTGGTTCTACATTCTATTGCTTCTGTTTCTCTGGAGGACTGACTAATACACCTGTTAAGTTGAACATGTTACATTAACTAATCACCAACTAAGCATCATCTAACAAATCACTAATTACTAATCAAGTATTATCAAATAAATCCCATTATTTAGATGGAAAGCTTGTTGTTGGTGTTTTTAAATGAGCATCCTATCATTTTTGTGGCTGTCTTTTTAGTAATATATCTCATCTGAAAATATAAGTCAACACAAATGCTTTTATTATAATAAACTTGGCAGAGCTGACTTGGAAATCTGTAAAAGGCTGGGGAATCTTGTTCTCTGCATAGCTGACTTTGAGCAGAAACATACTAATGGAATCTGGCTTATTTGACCAAAACAAGTTTTTGATGTTAAGAGAGAAGAATATAGTCATTTTTAAAAGAAAATTCAAATTCTTGTTTATCCTTCAAGCAATATGATGCTGTGTAAATTTATTTATACTATTATCATTAATTTTATTAAGTAGAAGCTAATTATTCATATTATTAAGCATTTTTAATAAAGGATAATGATACCTGTGAAGACACAGATGATAAGAGTGGGTAGAAATTTAGCCATAGGAATGTGATCTATTAAAACATCAGTTTTGCAACACCATAAATGTGGTATACACATTCAAGTGAAATTTCTCTAAGAAAAATTTAATATTTTATAGAAAGAATTTCGGGCTTCATTAATTAAAAATGTTACTAAAGCCATCATCCAAAAAGATATTCAGAAAATAACACTAGAGTGAGCTCATTCATTGATACAGTCATTCAACAAATACGTGTTTTGTTATTTTTAGGTTGTGAATGCAAAGGGGACCAGAAGAGACACAATCTCTATAGAGATTTTCCAGTCTAGAGGAAGAGGCAAAAAAGTACATGAACAATTACAGTCAAGTATCTTATGGAATAATTAAGCTAGCATACTTAACCTATTAATAATGAGTGATGGGCAAAGGAAGGTTTCATAATAGAGTAAAAGATGGAGAATGACTGTTTGAAGAACTGAGCATAGAGAACTCAAAGTTCTACAGGTAAAGGCTTGAAGGAGGTTTAATATGACAGAAGCATAGAGTTTGGTATATCTGCAGTTGGGGTGGGGAATGCCAAGAAATGAAACTAGAGTTGCATAGAGATCACCATATAAAGAATATAAGAACCCCAAGCCAAGGCCTTTGACGTTTATCCTAAGATAACTGGAGGCCATTGAAAAGTTTAAAAAGAAAATCAGATTTAACAAGGTTAGATTTTCATTTTAGACAAATTACTTTGGGTTGATTTTATTTTTTTGACAGCTTTATTGAGAAATAAATTACATATCAAAAAATTTACTCTTTAAATTGTGCAATGCATTGGTTTTTAGGAAATTCACAGAGTTCTTCAACCATTATCACTATCTAATTAAAGAATATTTTCATCGTCCTAAAAAAGAAATCTCATGCTCAGTAGCACTCATTGTGCACTTCTCCCTCTCTTTAGCCCCGAACAACTACTAATCTATTTCTGTCTCCATGCATTTTCCCAGTCTGGACATTTCATATACATGGAATCATGTAAACAGGGAGCCAGGCAAAAAAAGTGATACCGCGGATCTGATAAAAACTAACATTATCTGTTGAGTGTTTTACAGACAAAAAGTTTCAGGAAGAGACTGAGGGCTGGCCGAGTGATTAAGTTTGGCATGCTCTTCTTGGGTGGCCCAGATTCATGGGTTCAGATCCTAGATGTGGACCTACACCACTCGTCAGCCATGCTGTGGTGGCAACCCATATGTAAAATAGAGGAAGATCAGCACAGATGTTAGCTCAGGGCTAATCTTCTTCAGCAAAAGAGAAAAAAAAGTTTCAGGAAGAGCCTAACCATGGAAGGTTCCCACAAGTAAGCTGGCTGAAGCTATTCTGGCTGCCTCAAACTGCTCTAAAATAAATTACAGTGAACTGTTCCCATTATAATCTCATTAGCATGTTAAATTGTCCTTCTCTGGGTAGGGCAAAACAGCCATGTTTAGATCATGCAAGGTATGTAGTAGTGCGTGCATATGCTACTCATGTGCCTTAAAAGAACATGGCCGTTAGGCAATAAACTCCAATCTCCCACCATTTCCTTAACTGACTATTCACGCACTGTACTCCGATCTAACAATAAAAGGATCCCTCAAACCCTGTTCAGGGAGGCACTGCTATGGGAAATATCCCCAGTATTCTCCTTTGCTTGTGCAAGTAATAAATCTTTCTTCACCTGTTTCTGCCTCCATTATGCTTTTTAGTTCCCCACTCACCAAGAAACAAACCCATTATGTTTGGTTACAATCATAGAATATGTGTTTTGTTATGGCTGGATTATTTCACTTAGTATCATGTTATCAAGACTTATCTATGTTGTAGCATGTATCAGTACTTCATTCCTTTGTATGCTCCATAATATACCACACTTGTTTATCCCTTCTTCATTTGGTGGACATTTGAGTTGTTTTCACTTTTTGGCTATAATAACAGTGCTGTTATGAACATTCATGCTCAAGATTTTATATGGACATGTGTTTTCACTTCTCTTGGGTATAGTGTGGATTTGCTGGGTTATGTTGTAACTCTAGATATAACAATTTGAGGACCAAACTTTTTCAAAGTGGCTGCACTGTTTTACATTCCCACTGACAATGTACGAGGACTACAGTTTTTTCCACAGCCTTACCAGCCTTGTTATTGTATGTCTTTTTAAATTTTTTTAACCATCTTAGGGGTGGGAAGTGGTATGTCATTGTTGGTTTTGACTTACATTTCCCTGATGACGTATGATATTGAGCATGTTTCATATGCTTGTTGATCATTTCTATATTTTCTTTGAGAAATATCTTTTCAACTCTTTGCCCATTTTTTAAATTGAGTTATTTGTCTTTTTATTGTTGAGATGCAAGAGGTCTATATATGTTCTGAATACAAATCTCTTGTGTTTCTACTTTCTTCATGGTGTCCTCTGAAGAAAAAAACTTCTTTTTTTGGTGAGGACAATTGGCCCTGAGCTAACACCTGTGCCAGTCTTTCTCTACTTTATATGTGGGATGCCGGCACAGCACAGCTTGATGAGTGGTGTGCAGGTCCACGCCCAGGGTCAGAACCAGCAAACCTTGAGCCACCAAAGCAGAGCACACAAACTTAACCACTATGCCACTGGGCCAGCCCCAAAGAAAAAAACTTCTAATTTTGGTGTACAATTTATTTATATTTTCTTTTGTTACCTATTCTTTTATTATCATATATAAGAAATCATTGCATAATCCAAGGTCACAAAGATATTCTTATATGTTTTATTCTAAGAATTTTATAGTTTTACCTCTTACATTTAGGTTGTTTATCCATTTTGAATTGATTTTTGTATATGGAATGGGGTAGAGGGTCTAACTTCATTCTTTGACATATCAATATCCAGTTGTAAGAGAACAGATTAGTGGATACCAGGGGAAAGGTGAGGTGGGGGGTGGGCACAAAGGGTGAAGTGGTGCACCTACAACACGAATGACAAACATTAATGTACAACTGAAATTTCACAAGATTGTAACCTATCATTAACTCAATAAAAAAAAAAAAATATCCAGTTGTTCCAGCACCATTTGTTAAAGAGACCATTTTTCTCCAATAAATGGTGTTAGGACCCTTGTTAAAAATCATTTGACATATTGTTAAGATTTATTTCTAGAATCTCAGTTATATTCCATTGCTTTATATGTCTATCCTTATGCCAGTACCACAATGTTTTGATTGCTGTAACTTTCTAATAAATTTTGAAATCAGAAAGCGCGATTCCTTCAACTTTGTTCTTTTCCAAGATGGTTTTGGCTATTAGGATCAATATGTCAATTCTGAAAAAAAAAAAAAGGAAACTGGGATATTTATAAGGATTTCGATAAATTGTAGATCAATCTGGGGTGTGTTGCTCTCTTAACAATTCCAAGTCTTCCAATCTGTGAACATGAGATGTTTTTCCATTTATTTCGGGAACTTTATGTTCTTTCAGTGAGGTTTTGTAGTTTTGAATGTACACGTCTTACACTTCTTTTGTTAACTATATCCCTGAGTTTTTTCTCCTTTTTTATGCTTTATAAATGGAATTTTTTTTTCTTCTTGGTCTTCTCTCCTAAGCCCCCCAGTGCATAGTTGTATATTAGGTTGCGGTTCCTTCTAGTTGTGCTTGTAAATGGAATTGTTTTATTAACATCATTTCCAATTTATTCATTGCTAATATATAGAAATACAAGTGATTTCACTATACTGATCTGTATCCTAGAACTTTGCTGAACTCACTTATTAGTTCTAGAAGGTTTTTTTGTGGCTTATCCTGGATTTTACATATACAAATCATGTCATTCATGACATATAAATAGAGATAGTTTTACTTTTCCTTTCTAATCTCAACAATTTTATTTCTTCTTCTTAACTAACTGCCCTGGCGAGAGCATCCAGTACAATATTAAACAGAAGTAGCAAGAGTGGACATCTCTTTCCTATTCCTGATCTTAGAGGAAAAGTATTTGCTTTGTCACATTAAGAGTAATGTTATCTGTGGGTTTTCCATAGATGCACTTATAAAGTTGAGGAAGTTCCCTTCTATTTCTAGTTTTTTGAGTGTTTTTATCACAAAAGGGTGTTGGATTTTGTCAAATGCTTTCTCTGCGTCAGTTAGGATAACTATGTTGTTTTGTCCTTTATTCTATTAATATGGGTTACACTGATTGATTTTCATATGCTAAACCAGTCCATCATTCTGAGGGATACATACTACCTGGCCATGGTATATAATCCTTTTTTATATGTTGTTGGATTCAGTGTGCTAGTATTTTGTTGAGGATTTCCATATCTATGTTCAGAAGGGGTATTAGTTTGTAGTTTTATTTTCTTGTGATTTGTCTGCCTGGTTTTGGTATCAGAGTAATACTGACCTCATAGCACGAATTGTCTGAAGTTTGAAGAATGGATTGAAGAGAAAACGATAGTGCCAGGTTGACCAATGGAGGAGCTGTTGCAGTAACTCAGGTAGATATGATTAATATATGGTTTGGAGTAATGATAATGAGAGTGGGAATATGGAAAGAAGATATCAACATTCAATATCAGAAAAAAAAGCTGAATATTTATTTTGGTAATCAAGGGAGAGCTATGCATGTAAGACATAGTATCTCTGAGCAAAACAAATTGCTGATCTTATATAAGCTTTGAAAAGCAAAAATGAAACAAAAGAAAATGTTCAGGACTTGGCAGACTTTCAGGAGGAGGGGTGTGTTTATTGTGGCATTGGTAATTGGCTGCTACTAACTGACTGGTTTTCAGAAGTATGGTTAGTGATATGAAGTTGTAATTGATCAGTTGGCATGGGTTTAAATTTATTGGCATGAATTTAAAACTGATTCTAGTGATTACTTAATATTGTAAACAAAGGAGAATAGGAATATTTTATTCTTAGAAAGAAACAAACAAATTAAAAGTGAATTCAGGGCATAACTGATTTGATGGGGCAGTAAGATAAAGAACACATAGAGATGCCATTCAGATTTCTGGCCTGGACAATTAAATGTAAGCCCTGCTAGGTCAAGAATCTTTCTCTTTTGTGCCTGACATATTCCAAGCTCCTAGGAAAGAACTTGGTATGTAGTAGTCACTTTATAAATATTTTTGAATAAAAAAAATTCCATTATCATAGAGTACATTAATGGAATTATAAAATCTAGGCATGTTCAATTTCAGATAATTGCAAGATATCCAAAAGAAAACAGCTTATAATAAACTGAAAATAAAAGTTTTGAATTAGGACAGATATTTATTCTGCCTAGATTTTGTAGCCACCAGCATATAGGTGGTTATTGAGAATATAAGATCAGATGAAATATCTATCTGAGAAAAAACACCACTAGGACAGATATCTGTCAATCACAAACATTTAGGGAACCAAGTCAGCTATAGTGTCTGCAAAGGAGACTGACAATAAAAGACCTAAAATAATGAGAGAGATGTGGAAGCTAGGGGAAAGATTTTTTTCCCTTTGATTTCTCCCCCTTGAAGGAGGAAGAAGTTAACCTTGTTAAATGATCTCTAGAGAGTGAGCAAGAAAAGGAAAAGGACTGCAAGGTACTCACTGGATCAAACAACAGAGAGTCCTCGGTGTCCTTGACAAGAGCCATATCAGTAGAGCGGTAGGTGCCCCGTGTGGAAGGGGTCTCAGGTAAGGAGTGCAAATAGAAGTTTAGATGTGAATGAAGGAGGAGAGCAGGATAAATGGCATCTGGAGGCAGGCTTTGGGTTGGAAAAAAAGGATTTATTTTTATTTTTTAAGTTGAGGGAAACTGGAGCATGTTAAATGCTGATTGGAAAAAACAAAAGGTAAGAGATTTAGGATCCAGGAAAGAGAAAGGATGATCACATTGTTAACATATAGGAAGTGGGAATTTATGACTGATTTTCTCTGACTCTCAAAACCCTTGCAGCTCTAAATTTGTATGATCATTTGAATTGTCTACATAAATTACTATATTTTATCAGAAATTTATTGTTAGACATCTTATTACAAGTAATACAATGATATAATGTAATATATGCCAAAATTGATAAAGCCCTTCTTATTCTTTTGTGGGGGATATATAACACAGTAAAAAAAAAATCACTGTACTTTTTAATTTTTTCACAAGTTATATGTTGAAAAACTTTAAATTTCTCAAAAACTTGTAGGAACATTTTGATGTTAGAAGAACAACATATGCTCATTTCCTATGTGTTTCAGTTGTTAATATTTTACTCATTTTCTCCTTTTATCTCTCTCATTCCTGCTCTCCTCTCTCTCCTCAGTCTCTCTTTCTCCTTCTCTCATGTATTCTTTAATATACCATTTTAGGATTAGTTGCAAATATTATGACACTTCATCTCTAATTAATTCAGCATGAAACATTAATCATCTAAGAACAGGGACATTCTCTTATATAACCACAATAAAATGGTCATAGAAAGGACATTTAACATTGATACAATACTAATATACAGTCTATATTAAATTCTACCCACTATCAGTTATCCCAGTAATGTGTTTTGTAAACTTTGTTCTTAGATCCAGAATGCAAATAAAGTTTACACATCTCATGTAGTTGTCATGCATTCTTTAGCTTCCTTTAAACTATAAAGTTCCCACAAACTTTTTCTTTTTTAAATACTGTATAAGTTCCCACAAACTTTTTCTTTTTTAAATACTGTATAATATTGGCATTTTTATAGAGTCTATTCTAGATTGTTTTACAAACTATCTCTTAACTTGGGCTTTCTAGTTATTTCTTCATTTTTTTTCATAATTAAATTCAGAAATTTAAGTGGAAGCACTATGCGGGTGGTTAGTTCGTCATATTGCAAAGCTCATGATGTCAGTTTGTGTTATGGGTGATATTAAGTTAAGTCATTTGATTAAAATAGTCTTCATCAGATTTATCCATTGAAAAAGTACTTTTTCCCTGTGTAATTAATAAATAATTTGTGAAATGATGCGTTAAGCATTCATGAATATCTTGTTTTTCAAAGATATCTAGACCAGTGTTTTTATCATCTGTTGATGACTTTCTCCAATCTATTAATGCTACAGTGGTTGTGAAATGGTGTTGTGCTATCTCTATAGTTTGTTCTATATTTAATAATTCAGTAGTTTATTTGGCTCATTTTTTTTGTAAAGTAAATATTTATGTCTATACATCCCATTTGATTTTTATTTTTTAAGTAATTATCAGTATACATTAATGGATGATTTTTAATTCAATATTATAATCTATTTCTATCATTGTTTATTTTGATTTGTGTCCTAAATTTGGCCAATGAGAGTCTTTTTAACATCTTTCCTCTGTCAATTTGCTCCCATCAGTGTTTGAGTGCTTTCCTACGTAATTATACAGTTACATTCTTATACGTTTATAATTATGTATACATTTTTATATACATATATGTATTATGCATACATATAAAATTACGAGTTTATTCTGTCTCTATAAATAAAAACCTAAAAGGTTTTCTTTCTCCTTCTTCCATTTCCTATCACATTTCTCTTTTTCCACAATAAGGAACTTAATTCACAACAATATCAATATATTAAATCATTTGCTCAATTCTTTTATACAAATGAAACAGTTTCTGACTGACTGCACTACTGCCAATAAGACACTTAAGTAATATTCAAAATTTCTTTTTGTTCTTAAAATATTTTCTATCTATTGCTAGGAATAGCAACTCAATAATTCACTCACTCTTTAAAAAATAAGCCTATTGCTAGATGTCTTTATTAAAAGAAGCCCTATAATAGCATAGTTGATTACAAATGTAATTGTAATGATATATTAATGAAGAGAAAGCCAACCCAAATTTAAACCAATGTTATAGTGCTCCCTTCCTTACTCTTATTTTGTGACTGTCACACTGGAAAATGACTTACTTGAAAGAATTGCTTTGAAGTTAAACTCTGATGGCAATTTGGGGCACAAAAGGCAAAAAACCAGAATTCCCTCTCCAAAGTTTATTAAAATGTCACCCCAGTATTACATCGTGCATCCAGGGAGAAAAGGATTACTGGTGCTCATTAAAAATAAGAGTGTTCATTTCCTAATGGTTTTCAGAGTTGTATATTTTTGAGGAAAAAAGCCCCCTGTGTTCTCAAAGGTCTAGATATAAAGGGATAAGCCCATTCAACAGGCTTCATTTCACTTCTGTTTCTTTATTATTTCAAAATGACACCTTTGCACTTCAGAGGGACCAGTAGGCACTGTTATAACTAAAACTGAATAAAATTCCAAGCTGTGTCAAAGACATTGTTTGAATTCACTTAAAAGCATTTTATGTCATGCTCACCAACTCGCCTTCACTAGTCATGATCTGCCTGTGGCAAACTGTTTCTCTCTGGGACTGAAAAGATTACTCCCACTGATACTCCTCTGACAGTGTGAATATTGACTTGCACTTAGAAAGGTCAGACAGTTCCACTAGTTAATAGGAGTGAGAAGAGCAGTTCCAACAAGTCTCTTTGAAAGGAATTTAACCTTCAAATTGCAAAGCATGCTGCTCTGTGGAGCCAGTTTTGGCAACTAACAAAATACATGCTTCTCTGCTTTCCAAAAATACTAACAGGAGCCTGAAAGTTAACATTACAAAAGGGAAACAAGCATGCAATGTACCACACAAACGTCCAGGGGAACGCCAACCTTGTTATTTTTATTTTTTAAAAAGAGTTGAATACTGTAGAGTAATTCTCTGGGCCTTTAACTTCCCTCAATGTATAATAGCTGTTTCGACTTTTAAGAACCATGTGCTGTAAGATGATAAGACACCACATATATTTTTCTCAGCATCATTCTGACACAAGATCAAGAAAAAGGTTTATTCCCAGTGGAGCATGGCGTCTCCTTACCTATCCTTTGAGAAGTCCTTTGCCTTCTGTTATTGTCTCATGACTGAGAGTTCGGGAAAGGCTGACATAATTTAAGCTCTCTGGGAATGTGGCCTATCTGTTAATAGCAGTGTCCTGGGCTACAATGCAAGAAGGATGGGAGTGAGAAAACAGAACTGAAAATGAGAATGAGACTTCACTTTTCATCTTGATGGAAAGTAAAACCAATATTTTTAATTTTTAATAAAACACATTTATATTGTGGCACCAGCAGCAGAAAGAATGTACTGCATATAAATGAAGATGATTCCCTAGTTTATCTTGAGCAGTGGAAGACAGGAGACATAATGATGAAGAGGGCCTTTTACAAGTAATAAGTAGGAAGAAGAATAAGTCCTGGGTGTCTTGGAAAGCAAAGCTTTCATGATTTCAGAGCATATTTTAGAAATGGCATTATGGCTTTCACTGCTTTAAGTTTGGCATCAGCGAGATTTTAGATTGTGCTAAAATCATCCTTAATGTCCTTTCTGCCTCATCAGTGGGGGACCATTCAAGTAACAAAGTGCCAATCAGGGGCTCTTGTTCCTCCTTAGCTTGAAGATATTACTGTGGAGGTTTTTGTGAGAGCATGATCTCTCCGCTTGAGATGCCCTTTATTATAACTATAGTTAAAGGTCTGCTGACTTAGCCATTATAAACCCCTAATGCTCTCCACTACAAAAATTTGCTCTAAAATAAAGCTTAGCATACTAAGTTGGAGCCCAGGGGAGCCCTGATTTTGATAAATTTGAAAGGAATAAAATAGTCATTTGAGTTAGAGAGTAACAAAAATGTAAGTATCCAAGCTATGTGAGTTATGTGTGTCACTGCTCTGGTATCTCTAAAATAGCGTTCTTAATTAAAACGAAGTAAAAAAGTAATTAGCTCATAACGTGCACTAATCATTTTTGTAAGTTTGGAATATAAAAATGTAATTAAGAAAAAGAAAAATGGATTATGGACAGGATCGTTTTCTTGATTGAGAAAATTGTGACTTTTAACTCGAATATTTTCTGAAAATACGGGACCTGTATTGCTACTGCAGAGTCTTTGCGGTCTTTTAGTCAATGAGTCAGATACTCCTAATGCTTAAGCCTCTCCTTATAAGTTCCTTAGCCATCTTTAAGAGTTTTGTTAGTTGAGTTGAGCCAGAAATAGCAATTTGTTAAAAATGTAACAGCAGCCTAGAAGCAGAGTGTTATGAAGTACAGGAAGTAGATCTCAACATTTTTGGCTTTTTATTTTGAACACTCTTTATTATTATTAAAAGTGTACACTTTTCATCTGTTATTTTAAAGACAATACCTAAAGAAACATGCATTTTTTAGTGGTTCAGATTCTTTTCAGAAGTTTTTAAAAAGTCAAAACATGTTAATAATAAGCTTCCAGAACACTAACCTGTCTGCAGATAATGATTATAAACTTAGCACAAAATTATGCAAACAATACAAGTCTATCTTAAGGCCCTAGAGAGTAAACAATGGCAGGCAGATTCTGGAGATGCATTGAAACTTGAAGAGGGTACAGGATGAGTTTGCAATTTATACGGGAATTTTTGAGGAATAAACAAGGTAATATCTTAGAGAGTGGAAGGGTGTCTCCTTTTAAATAGTGTGGTCAGGAAAGGCCATTCTGAGGAGTGATATTGGAGCTAAGAAGTAATGGATATGAATTAGCCAACGAATAGAATTTCTGGGGAAGAATATCAGAGTCAAGGGGAAGAACAATTACTGAGATACTAGGGCAAGGCTTGGCATGTTCCAGAAGCAGATGGAGATCCAGGGAACTGAACACTAGTTGTTAAGAGGTAGAGTAGTAAGAAATAAAGTTGGAGAGGAAGACAGGAGACAGATCATACATCAAAAAGAAATTCACCTAAGGCTTATTATATGCCAGCTATTGCATACAGAAATATAAATAAGGTATGATTCTTATACATATCCAAATTCTTAGACATATCCATATTCTTATACATATCTTATACACATCCAGCCAAAATACATTAATAATAAGACATCTCCCAATTCAGTGGTGAAATGAGGTGTTTGGATTTGCTGTCACAACAGCTTGTTGTAGGTGGATCCTAGTCATGTCTGTATTCAATCACCTCCCAACTCAGAGGCAGGCAGAGAAAGTCCTCAAAAAGTGTTTTTTGGATGGATGCATGGATAGGATGATACACTGAAAATGTCCAGCTGGCTGCTCAAACAACACCTCACGAGTGATATTTTCTTGGTACTGTGATCACATACAGACTGAAACTGAGGTGTAATTTGATGGTTAAAAACTCAGATAAAATTTTATAAACCTGTGTGTGTCTCCCCAGTTGGCTTCTGAGCAGCTTGCAATGGGGCAGGTTACATAACCTCTGTTTCCTCATCTGTAAAATATCCATAATCATACCTATCTCCTAGTGACATACTATATACATTGGGGCATGATATACATATGTTTTCAACTTTCTTGAGTGAAATTGAGTAGTTCCAGAAGCAATAATTAAGAGTAGGACAGTATAAAGCACCCAGGAAGCTAAAATTGGTGGTCACAGAGAAGATTCAAGGGAAAGGAGTTTCTTGGTTGCTAGAAAGTACAGTCTCTTCTGGAATTCTACTTCATGAGTGTTTTTCCCTTACTTTGTTGTATCATTATCCTTCTCTTTTCACTGACTTTGTATAAAACATGCTTGAGTCCTCACATCTTAATAAAATATTCTTCCTTTAACTAACTACCTACTGCACTATTTCTGTGATTTCTTTCCTAGTCAAGCTTCTAGAAATAATAAACTATACTCATCATGTCCACTTCTCTATGTTCCATTCATTCTCCAATCACTAGAATATGACTTCTGTCCTCCTTATTTTTATGGAACTGTTTTCTCTAAGGCTTCCATTGATACACTTACTACTAAACCAATGATACATTTTTATCCCATTTACCTACTCCAATATCATATCAACTCTACAACATATCAATATACATCATACATTTTCTCTAATTTATCTCCCCCTCTCTTTATTTTAGGTACACATCACCTTGCCCTTACAAATGTTGTGATAGGCTCCTACTGCTCTTTTGGCGTGTACTTATCTCCTCTCCATTATCCATTTGAAAATCTCCTATACATCTTTCAAGTCTCAGCTCTAGTGCTGTGTTCTCTGAGAAGCTTATCTGACTTAGGAGGAAATATATCTATTTCTCCTTGTATCTAGTAAATTGTTATTAGCGTAATATTTTATTAGAAAAAATAATGGTGATGACGTTAATTACAGTCAAAATACATTAATAATAAGCCTGTATATAGAACAGGTACTATTCTAATAACTTATGTTCTCATTTTATCTGTGAAACGTTATGAGGTAGATAAGCTTATTATCAATATATAGAGATGAAGAAGCAGAGGTACAAACAGCTTTATTAATTTGGCCAAGGTAGGGTTGGGGCTTGAATTCAGCTATTCTGATCCCAGAGCTGATAGTCCCTTCTAAATCCACATGTGATTGTTCAACTTTTCAATAAACAGCAGCCATTTATTTTAGGGTTTTGACAATAGTTTTGTAGGTTTTGTAATCTCTAGTGATTTACATGGCGACTGACACCCAAAAGAAGGTCAAAGAAATTTTGTTGAATAGCTGAATGAATGACACAGCTGACTGAGCTGGTAAGGAGATCGTGCAATAATCAATCTCCTTTCCGCTGTCTGAGACTCCCCAGTGAATGCCACTTAGAGGTGAATTTTTTTTTCCATTGTCTTAGGCTGTCCTCTAAGGTAGGTGAACCCTGTAGGTGTTAGATATTAAACAGGCTATACCACAGTTAGGATGAAGACATTTGCATTTAGGCCTCAATACTATGTCATTGGCTTTTAACTTGATGTTTAATATGTTGAGTGACTCCTATCTGGGTAGCCCAGGGTCTGAGGGCCTTGTTGGTAGTTTAACCATAGTTTGTGAATCTATGTTTTTTTGGTGAAGTAACTAAGTCATACAAAGTAAAAAGAACATGTTTCTGGCCCCTCATCAGTGACTAGCAAATTTGCTTTCGAGTAGACTTATTTACTGACTATGAGATCCGGGGTCAGCAGAGAAATGCATGCGGTCTGGAAAAGGCAGATGAGTTAGAGAGAGAGTATAGTTATGATAAGGACAAAAACAGAATAAAGGCCTTGCAGATTCAAAATGTTGTGAGTTGAACAGTTCCAAGTGTTGATATGCTGCCAGTGTGAATCTACTCCTAAGTGACTAAACTGAAAAGGAACACAGGTCATAGGGTTAAATAGTTTGAGAAAATTTCAGGTCAAGGTAATAGCTGTAGATATAAATGTTGAAGATACAGCACTTGCTGCCTCTACAACATACTTGACATTAAACCTGTTTTTTTTCTCTGGGATATTTACTGTCTAAAATGTCAGTTTTTAGGTAAGCAGATCTTTTTTTGTTGTTGTCATTAATGATATTATAACTACCTAAGGACAGGTACTAATTACTATACTTCTTGTATCTATTATGGTGCTTAGCCCAGTACCCCCACTGGATTCTGGAAAATCAAGGTGAACTACACATCAATCATCTAAGAATGAAGCATTTTCATCCCACTGAAATTCAATATATTCGGGTTCTCAACCTGATAATGTATAATTTAGGATTTGTTTGTCTCTGAGATTTTTTTTTCCTTTTGATCTGTAACTTTGAAGCAGGAATTTAATGATCCCAAATAACCCTAGCTGATTAATTGTATTTGAAACAAATTTGATTTGAGAAAAGCATTGGTTAAGCCCTATTTTTTTTCCTGGAGAAATATGTATTTAGACTGTCAGAGCAAACTAATAATTTTCCTTCAAATTTGTATTAATTTCTCACAGAAGAACAAGAGAGGTAATCTTTGTTTATAGAACTTCCTTTGTGTTGGTGGGATGATTCATATCAAAATGAAGTTTCTGTCAGATGTGTCATTATAATGGAGGACTTCACAGTTCTGTTTGTTAAATTATAACATTATAATATGTGGTCCTGTTTTAACTTTTCTTAATGACAGTCTAACTTTGTGAAATATTATTGCTATTAAGAGAATAAATCCATGCGTTAGGGAAGTTCATGACACTTTTTGAAAACATAGATGTTATGACTCACATGTACGCTATCTTAACCTCCAGTGTAGAGTTGCTCAAATTCCAAAAATAGTTTATTCTTCTTCTATAAAATGCTGATGCCACAGACAAAAAGTTAGAAAGGTAGTATTTAGTAGGAAGGGTAGCTCATTTAGATGATAATAGAAATTGATTTTCAAAGGGATTTTTGGATCATTTTATAAATGAAGACACTGAGACTCACGTGATGTGCCCAAACTTATAATATTAACTGGTGCTAGAAAATTGTTTAAGAACTAACCTGGAATTTTCTGCTACCATCTATAAGTGCTAACTCCTACTAAACTAGCCCTATTACTAAAAACAACCATAGAAGTGGGGGAAAAAATTATGAGCCAGTTGTTTTTAGGCATTAGATTGCAGGCAGCAGAATGCTGTGGTCTCTGAGCAAACGAGACTCAGAGGTGACACCACAGATCTCAGGCTTTATTTCTGGAAGAGGAGAGAGGTACAGTAATGGAGTCACAGAGATCCATGTGAAGAGACCTCCTGGGAATCCTGGGTTGTGGGCTGGATATGAACACATAGGGTGAGACTATAGAAAGGTTACCAGAAGGCAGAGGCTACAGAGTTGAGAACAGAGCAGAGATACTAGAGATCAAGCATTGCTGAGAGATGTTGGAATTCCAACTCAGAGAGAGTAGAGAGATTTTTGTGATACTTTCATTGTTGTGGTTGTTGGACATGATCACAGTCTTATTCATTCTTTTACTTTTTTATTTTTGCATAATTATACATCCATTTACAGTTGTAAAAAATAATACAGAGATTCTGAAAACTCTTTACCAGTTTCCCTTTCGGTTATAGCTGTAGTACAATGCCACAACCAAGGAATTGACATGGATACAATCCACACACCTTACTCAGCTTTCACTAGTTTGCATGCACTCGTGTGTGTGTATGTATGTGTATGTGTGTTTTAGTTCTATGTCATTTTATCACGTGTACCAATTTGGTTCACCATCCACCTATTGAGGATCAGCTCCTACTGGGCATGCAAACAGCAGGGCTAGGAGGTCAGAGTGCCAACAGCCCTGCTTCCAGTTGCCTTACTTAGTCCTATTATGCCAGGTGAGAGTGGAAGCTCAGATCACTGTTAGACCCTATTGACCCTACCTTGATGGGTAAACTGGGACACAACCTGCTTCCTCAGAGTAGAGGATGGAAGATTACCTCCATGCTCAGCAGTGCAAACACTACGTTGGCAGAGACATAGGAGCACTGCCTACTTATTCTGTGTTGGGGATGGAAAATAAGCTCCCTGCTTGCCCACCAAAACCATGTGGGGTGTGGAGGGAAGTTCTGGCCTTTTAGGTTTTGCAGAAAAAAATCTATGGCATAAAAACAGAGCAAATAAACATAAGGACACTTTGAATGGTAAAAGAAGAAGATAGGCTTCCCAGGACCCAGGATTTTAGGAACAACATGGTGGTGCATTCTCTGAGTTTCCTTCTTGCTTCCCATACATCCTAGCTGGGGGAAGGAGAAGCCTCTAACCTGGAACTGCCAATAGGAACAAACGAAACACTCCAAAGAGCCTCTCCCCCCAGCCAAAAGACAGGGAAAAGGGTAGCCTAACACAAAAACCTTTTTGCCCACACTACTCTACCCCAAAATTAGTGGGTACATATAAGATCTGAACATCATTAACAACTCAGTGGAATTAATTGACGTTTACAGAACACTGCACCTCCAGAGAATAACACTCAAGTACACATGGAACATTCACCAAGATAGAACCTGTGCTAGGCCGAGGAATTAGTCTAAATATACTTTAAAGGTTACATCCTATGAAATATCCCTTCTCAATGCAACCAAATTTTATTAGCAAACAATAACAAAGAGATATTTGGGAATTAAACAACAGCACAGTTCCCAATAACCTATGGATCAAAGAAGAAATCTTAAGGTAAATTAGAAAATATTTAGAAAAAATAATAATGTAAACAAAATATATCAGAATATCTGGGATGTAGCTAAAGTGGTACTTGGAGGGAAATTTAGAGCTTTTAATGCCTATATTAGCCAAGATAAGTGATGTAATTTTCTATAAATAAAATCCAACAAAATAGAAGTCAGGCAACAGAGAAAACTAACTTATAAAAGAGCCAATCATTGAAAACAGTAATAAGATTTATAAAGCCCCAGCAATGCTAATCAAGAAAAAAAAAGAGTAAACATAAATTATCTATATTAGGAATGCAAGAGGAGATATCACAAAAGATCCTACACATATTAAAAATAAAAAGAGAATATTAAGAATAATTTTATGCTAATAAATTTGATAGACAAAATAACAAATTTTGAAAATCAACTTAACAAAACTATTAAATAAATTAAATTTAAAATAAAAGTCATCCTATAAATAAAACTCTGAGGTCAGATAATTTTACTGTTGGATTCTTAAATGGTTTAATTCCAAGCTTTCACAAACTTTACCAGAAAACAGAAGAGAATAGATGGCTTTACATTTCATTTTATGAGACCAGCATAATCTTGATGCCTGACAAAGAGGTTAAAAGAAAAGAAATGATTGACCAATATCTCTCATTAGAATAGACACATAAATCTTCAACAAAATATTAACAACTCAAGTTAGAAAAAGATGAAAAGGACAATCCGTCATGAACAAGTAATCATGTTCCCTGGATTACAAGATTGATTCAATATTTGAAAATCAATCATTGCAATTCATCAGATTAGCAGAATAAAAGAGAAACATCATGTGATCATACAAGAACGTTCATTCTCACCTCTTCTATTCCGCATTGAATTGGAATATTAGCTAGTTTGATAAGGCAAGAAAAATTTAGATTTTTAAAAATTAGAAAGGAGGAATGAAAATTGTCTGTATTTGTAGAGACACCATATTTGTCTGGCTAGGATATCTTAGGGAATATACCAAAATATTCCTTGAATTTAGCAATACCACAGGGTTAAAGGTCAAATACAATAATCAATTTTACTTCTGAATACTAAGAAAAAGAAATTGGAAAATAAAATTCTGAAACATCAATATCCTCAAATATATCAATTGTTATGGGAAAAATTAACTAATATATAGAAGATCTTAACACTGAAAATGACTAAACATTGCTGAGAGAAATTAAAGAAGATCTAAATAAACTGAAAGATGTACCATATTCATGTATTGAGGGTTTATTATTTTTATATTCATTAGACCCAGATTTTTCTATGAATTCAACAAGATAGCAATCAAAATATCAGATATTACAGAAATTGACAAACTAATTCTAAAATATATACAGAAATGCAAAGGACATAGAATAACAAGCATTTTGAGAAAGAAGGACAAAATTGAAGTCTGATTTTCGGACTTATTCTAAAGTTACAAAAAATAAGACAGTCTGGACTTTGTGTTCCATCAGAAGTATAGGTCAATTAAACAGTATAGAAATATTGGCAATTAATGATATACGGCCAATTGATTTTTCACAATGGCTACAAAGTAATTCAAGGTGGAAAGAATAGTCTTTTGGAGAGTGGCTCTAGATCAACTGAATATCTACGTTGAAAAAAAAAGAATGAACCTCAATCCCTAACGACTATTGTCAACCTTAATTCGAAATGAGTCAATAAGAAAGGAGAAAATCTTCACAAACTTACGGCAGGTAAATGTCGCATAGACAGGAGACAAATACAGTTAGTAATAACCATAAGAGTGTTAAATATATTTTATTTATAGTTTTTAGCTATTGGTCTTTTAAAGATACCATTATGAAATTAAAAATACAAGCCAAAGAGTGGAAGAAAACACTTTTATTGTGCACATATATAATATATGTATACACCACACGCACTTATAAAGGACTGTACTTAGAATTTGTAAGGAATAGTTAAAAACTCAATAATAAGAAGACAGCCAAATAAAACAATGGGGAAAATATTTGAATATCCATTTCATTAACAGTATTAATTAAGCACATGCAAATATGCTCAACCACAGTCATCAAAGAAATGTAAATTAAATTCATATTGAGAATATTTTTTCACACTCACTAGAATGGTTAAATGTAAAATAATGGCAATTGCTTGATAATTTAATGGCAATTTAAAATTAAGTGCTGGCAAGCATGTAGTACAACTGGAATATTCATTAATGCTGGAAAGTATTTTTGTAATTTTAACCCTAGATATTTTATAAGAGTTTACATTTACAAGAGTAATGAAAATATAAGTTCAAAAAAAGAAGAAACTTAAACTAGAATCAGTTCTGGTTTCCATCAACAGGAGAATGGAAAACAAATTGTGGTGCATTCTTTCAACAGTGTGCTACTCAGCATTAAGGGACAAAGTGCTGATAAATGCAGTAATAAGGATGAATGAATCTCAAAAATAGTTAAGAAGCCAGAAACAGAAGAATACAAATGATATTTTTCCATTTATGTAAGTTCTGGAACAGCCAAAATTAATCAATAATTATCCTCAAATGATAATCAATAAGATAAGTGACTGCTTGAGGTAGGATGGGAGGTAGGTAGTAACATTTGGCCCTAAAGAGGAAAAAGAAGCTTTCTGGAGTGATTTCTTGTCTTGATTGGGTTCTGGCTATATGGGTGTGCACATCGCCAAAATTTATCAAACTGTACATTTATAATGTGTGCATTTTATGTATATTACATTCCAGTAAATTTTGTTGAAAAAGGAAAAAAAACAACTAATCTAGTCTAATGCTATTGCCTCCAGAAAACACAATCACTAGCTTAGCTTTTAACTTGCAAAATTTTAGAGTTAGATTCTTGCACAGGTGTTATTGCATCCTAAGCTTTTAATATACAAAGAAGGACAAGTAAATCCTTAAAATGTTAAAATCACATCTCTATTCGGAGTTTTTAACACAGTTGGGTCTAAAGTCCAGCTTCTTTCATCATTATCTAGTGTCATCTCAATGATGCAGTGTGGTCCTGTGACAAATGAGCCCTGTTAAGGATAGGAAATGCTTAATTATCAATGTTTTACTATAACAAGTATTCATGCACTAGAAACAAAATGGTTCATTGTGGTTTGTTCTATCTCCTTACATGTTTTTTTTTCTTATTTTTAGAAAGTTGCCAATTTTCTGAAAGCTGAGTAGATTTTTGTGAAAGCAAAGAAAATGAGTTCCACCCCAAGCATGGAGCATTAACCCCCGATTTGGCCCACTCCCTGACCCGTCCTCCTGTGCCAAAGTTGACCCAGACAGAAAGCACCCAAGTCACCTTGTCTCATTGTCATAAATGCAAATCCTTATTTTTCTTACTATTCACAAGGAACACACAGCCCTCAAAGATACACAAAATGAGGCAAAATGACTGAGTTGATTGAAAAGATTGGTGTTAAGCACTTTCTGTAGAGGTATCACTTCATTTATAGACTCTTAGAAACAATTATCACCTTCTCCCTAAGGAGAACTCTTTGCTTTTTTTCCATAACTTTGATGTTGTCTTCTATTTTTGACATAATATTCAGTTTTCAAGCCACCAACAATGTTGTCAGCTAATTCTCCCTAATTTATAAAATCCAACTTTGCATATAAAAATAAATTGTGGGAATATCTTTTAATCACTATTTTTTTCTTGATCTGTTGCCTCATTCATACAATAATTCCTAAAGTAAATGAAAAGAAAATTTAATTGCTACTCATTATTTTTACATTTTTACTAATATTATTGAAAATCTAGCTTTAGTTTATATACATTATATGTTTATATGTTTTAATCCATTACAATCCTTTTTTCCTTCCTGTCACTCTGGAAATGCTTTTACTAACTTAGGATGATCCCCAAATGGCCAAATCCGATGCTCTATATTCAGTCCTTAATCTATTTGACTCTTGTTAACACAATTGCCCCGGTTTACCATTTTAACTTTTTGAAATTCTCTCCTCCTTATGAATCTTGGACATCAAGTTTGCCTAGCTTACTTCCTATCTATCTGAAAATACTATTTCTGTTTTATTTATTGGCTCCACTTTCAACATTCATTACCACAGTTTAGTATTCTCTGAGATTTTGTCTTTGGTCCTCGTACATTTTTCTATACGCATTCGCTGGGATAATTTCATAAAATTGCTTCCACCAAAGTATGATTGGTGACTTTCAAATCTTTATCTCCTCTTGTTCTCTCTCCTGAGCTCCCAATGCAGTCACCATCTGGACATCTCCGATTCAATAAACCACTTGCAACCAAAACAACATATCAAATATAGCACTCAGTATCTTCATACTCACTTCTATCTGTTTCTCCTATATTTATGATCTCAGTTATTGGTGTTTAGATGTCCAGCTAGACTCGAGGGTATCATCTTTGAAGCCTCTATGCTTTTCATAGATGACATAACATCAGCAAACAAGTCTTATACATTCAACCATTAAAACATCTCTTATTTCTGTTTACCCCCCTCCATTGTCACTGCTACCGCCTTTGTTCAGATTCTCATCATTTCTTGTCTGAATCATCATAGCAACTTTCTTTTCGGGCTTCCTGTTGTCAATATTTCCCCTTCCTCGTCTTCACCCTACCTGCTGCTAAAATAATCTTTATTAAAAACCTAATCTAACTTCCCCACTTAAAGGCACTGTGAGCTATAAATTTCCAATCCATCACTTCTTATAAAAGACCCTTCGTTATCTGCCTTGATACTACTTCAATCTCATTGTCTCTTACTTATACCTGATATTTCAAACAATAGATTTTTGTTTTGAATACTGAGAATAAACTAGTGCTGTTGTATGTTTGTTTCTTTGTACATATTATAGTCCCATGTTCACATTTCTCCTCTTTATTATTGCACTTGGAATCATCTATTTACCCCTCAATAAGTAATTAAAATGTTTTTTTCCTCCAAGACAACTTTCCTATGGCTTCCAAGGCTCTTATGTATGCTATCTATCTATATATCTACCCATACAAACACATATATGCACTCAGGCTTACACAGAAAAAGAGAGATTATGAGCTCTGTTTGTTTTGCTACTTACAAAGAAAAACATTTTCTAGAAGAAATCCCCAGCAAAAATAGTACTGAATGGGAAATTTTCACATCGCTGTTTATCAGGTCTTCTCAGATGCTCAGGTCTTCTAACCTTTAAAATAGAGATGCAGTACTTAGCTAATTTCTATTATAAGTTACATCCGTGATAGATAGATAGATAGATAGATGTGATACAGTCTTTGCTTACTCACTTTATTTTTCTGGGCCTTATTTTTCTCCTCTGAAAAACAAAATGTTTAGAGCCAATCCTGATGGCCTAGTGGTTAAAGTTCAGTGCTCTCACCGCTTAGGCAGCCCAGGTTCATTTCCTGGCCACAGAACCACACCACCTGTCTGTCAGTTGCCATGCTGTGGTGGTGGCTCACGTAGAAGAACTAAAAGGACTTACAACAAGGATATACAACATGCACTGGGGCTTTGGGGAGGAAAAGAAAAAATGAAATGTTTATACTAGATCTTTAAGTTTGCTTTTGTATATAAAATTTAAACTGGATGGCTCTAAATATGTCCCCATGTTCTTCTCAGAAGAAACCATTTACGTTAATTCCATCACTCTGATTATGGTTATTTTCATGTGCATAGATTTGATAGTCAAATATATACATCTCATAAATTTTCGATATATTTTAGTGTTTCTGTAACAAGATCTTAAAGCTGAGTTTATAACTAGAAAATACAAATATATTACAGAAAATGCCAGCAGATTATATTTCCATCTACAGTGAGATGAATTAAAGTCACTCCTCTGTATGCACGGTTGTTGTAGTTTGTAAAGCGTGTCTCTGCCTTTGGAAATATGCCGACAAAGGTTAAGTTAGATATTCCATTCTGTGCCACTACTGCAATTTAGCCTTTTTAGACCTTTATTAACTTATTAAATTACTAGCTCACTGAAGACATTGCTAGTTTTCCTGGATTGTGAAAAAATATATATTAGGAGGTAAAATGGCTTAGTGTGAAGACAAGCAAGCTAGAAGTCCAAAGATCTGAATCTCTCTTTTGTCACTGTCATATGCGTACTCTTGAAAGAGTTCCTTATCAGTGGGTGCCTCTGTTTCCTCATGTGGGCAATGGGGTGCAAATAATATCATGTTTCTGTTTTCTCTAAAAGATGTTGCAACAATAAATATGATAAAGGCACAGAAACAAAGTGCCATCTTCAGGAAAAAGCCACTTTATCATTTGGTAAAATATTATTTTATATTAAGGTACACACTCACATTTAATGCTCTTTATCATCTTTATTTCTTCATACCTGTCCAGTTTTAAGCTAAAAGATAGGAATATAGGAGCTGGTATCCTTGTTTGTCCTCTGCTTTCAAGGAGACAAACTGTTCTTTCCAGTTGCTATAATGTATCCTTGGTGAGGAAGGAGAGAGAGGGAACATAGACAGTTGGAGGCTTACCAGAGTTATTTTTCTAATTGTTAGAAAAATTTGGTAATGGATTACCAGTTCTCTTATATTGTGACTCACACTCAGGAGGATTAAGAGTGAGGAATAATCCTGTTCTGACATTGTCCGTTAGAAAAAACACCATGCACAGAGCCACAAACAAAACCCAAAACAAAGAGGTGGAGTCACGGGAGAATGATCTTGTGGGAATTCTCATAATTATTAAATATTCAAACTCTTTTATCTCATGCCAACTATTGAAACTGACCTCACTGTAGCACAAAAAAGACTAAAGTTGCCATCCAGGACCAAACTGGAAAAGATGTACAGCAATTTCACATGAGCAGATAAATTTCAGAATAAACAAACTTGCTTCTCTATGGCATGAATTTAATTATGGACATTGTGGTAGATCTTGATAAACACGCTTTGGCCTAGCTAGACATCTTGTTAGTACAATAGTATTCACCAAAATAAAATCATACCCATTTACCTCCTGAAGCACTTGACAGTTTCGTTGGATAACAGTAGAAACATTTAAACACGTGCCTTATGTTAACTCACAGCAGTGGTAAGCATTGCATGGCATAAAACAGAAACAGAAGTCCATGAGGCAACAGAGAGTCAGAAGAAGACCCTCCCTTCTTTATCCTTATTTTTTTTGATAACTTTATTTTATTTATTTATTTATTTATTTATTATTTATTTATTTATTCTGAGGAAGATTAGCCCTGAGCTAACATCTGCTGCCAATCCTCCTCTTTTTTTGCTGAGGAAGACTGGCCCTGAGCTAACATCCGTGCCCATCTTCCTTATATGTGGGATGCCTACCACAGCATGGCTTGCCAAGTGGTGCCATGTCCACAACCAGGATCCGAACCTGCGAACCCTGGGCTGCCGAGGTGGAACGTGTACACTTAACGACTGTGCCACCGGGCTGGCCTCTATCCTTATTTTTAAAATACTTCATTCAACCCCTTAACCATATCTGCTTTCTCAATATTGCTTGCTTTTGGAAGATTCAGGCAGCACTCCTAGTACATTGGAGTGACAAGTTTAAAGTGTCATCATTCTAAATGTAAGGGTTTTGGTTTTCTTTCTTAATTTTAATGTGAAGATCTGAACCTTAGTATTGATGTCTTCTGGAAACTGATCATTATGAAAACATCTTAGTCAACAAATTGTGGAAACTCTTCAAGCTTCTAAATTGGAATAAAGAGTCATATACGCTTTGTCTAACAGAGGATACATTCCATTCCAGTACCAGAGAAGTAAACCATAGATGTGAGAATATTAATTGTTGTAAAATGAACAATATAGTTTATAGTATTATTATCACACAAAATACTTTCCAGGGTAAAACTTTAGAGTGAATAATTCAAATTTCCTATTTTCATGAAATATCTATCTTTTGTAAAGTAACACACAAATAGCAAAAGTAACATCTCTAAAAATATCACAGTTCTAGGAAATATTCCTTAAAAAGAGCTGAATAATGAGGAAAAGCCTGAACAAATTGTGCATTTATTCCAAGAATAATTGAAATCTGATGTGGATAAAAATATGGCACAAGTTTCTTTCTTTAATTTCTTACTTTTTAACTTTCTTTCATAAAGCTATTCCAGTTGTATCTAGAAAACCACGAATGGAAGAGGAGTTATCACAGAAATAATTGAGCTTCAAATCACCTTAAGATGTCCCAAAAATTATATAGGAGACCGAATTTACCCTCTAAATTTTTAATTTGCATCATCTATTGTTTTTCCCTAAGTGGAAGTCAGGCAGAGGAGTGATTTTGAGATCCTACCGATATTGTTTTGCAACTTCAAAGCAGCTGCTGGAGCATTGTACATCAGGGAACTGATAAACCTCACTGTCGGTGCCATTTATTGAATGAATAACTGAACACATGGTTTTGTATTTGGCATTGTGGGATTTACAGAATACAGATATGACATAATAACTTGGGGAAAAAACCAAAAATTCCACAAAAAAAAATAATATACTTAAGAGACCACCAGTGGGTACTTTCCTGTTGATTCTTCTTGACTAAGATCTACTACTTACCATAGGACTTGGATTGCATTTCCTTCTGGCGCCATTTTTGGGATAATTTTGGGATGGAGGAGAGAATGGTTATAAACATATAGGAAAATGGAATAAAATTCAAATATTTACAGCAATTTTAGAAATGTTCTAAATATTTTATGCCCCAAAGAGGAAACCTGCCAAACTATCTCGTCCTCGGCCAAATTGTTAAGCTCTATTTCTGGGAAGCATTTCCCTGTGACCTATAACTGTGGCCCCAAAGTGAAGAACATCTGCTAAAAACCTCCATGGGTCCTTGGAAGCTAATGCCACTACAGCTATCCTTTTCTGACTGCTCTATCTTCAAGGCTAACCTGAGCACAGATAGGAGTTAGGGAACTTTTTATACACTTAAGCACGTATGCTGTCATATGAATTATTTTTGGAGTTGTTTTACGTGTGTGTGTGTGTATGTTTAAGAGTTAATGTCTGCTTGCAATCTCTGGTGTGTAATCTCTGTTTCATTTCTCATTATGATAATGTTTTTTCACTTTCCCTTGGTTTGTTTCTTTGGAGAGTGCCCCTTCCCATTACTGTATTATCATCAGACATACATTTCTTCCAATTTTGCCAAATAAAAATAATATTATCCTGAAAAGATGTGGGGTATATATATATAGTGGAATACTACTCAGCCATAAAAAAAGACAAAATCATCTCATTTGCAACAACATGGATGGACCTGGAGGGTATTATGCTAAGTGAAATAAACCAGACTGAGAAAGACAAACACCATGTGATTTCACTCATGTGGAATATAAATAAACACATGGACAAAGAAAGCAGTTCAGTGGTTACCAGAGGAGGGGAGGGGTGGGCACAGGAGGTGAAGGGGAGCACGTATATGGTGATGGACAAGAAATAATGTACAACTGAAATTTCATAATGATGTAAACTGTTATAAACTCAATAAATAATGTAAATAATATTATTCTTTATCATATTTTTATTTATATTTTGTTATTTAGGATGTTCTCTTGTTTATAAGAGTCTAGCTGATTTTCCATATTTTAAATAAAAACTAAATATATATGATAATAGTTTTGCTGGATACATTTTAAGATCTCTTTCTATCCTTTAATGCTTTGAATTAATGAAAGCCTTCCTGTGATATTTAGATTTTTCCTATATAATCTTATGGTGTCCATCTAAATGATACCTAGTTTCAGATTGTATAAGGAAAAATGCAATCACCAAGACGTTTTCCAGGGCATTTTCTTTCTCTGCTTAAATAAGAATTGTGCTAATGGAAGATTTAGTAGCCTGGAATAAAGAAGAGGTTAGCTGTTCTAATTTGGGGCCCATTCATGTATTATTACACATATGAAAAAGACTCCATAGAGACAGGGTGTGGGAGAAGGGCGTGAGGTGTCAAATGTACAAGCTGCAAATTTCATTTCCAAAAATGGGGTAATGGTGATCACATAGTTCACTCTTTCTCCTAGATAATGTGGCAAATCAAAAGATACGTGAAGGACAATCTTCATGATAGCTACAAAACGTAGCACTAAGCCTCAAATTTTTGCCGCACTCTTCCATAGAACAGAAGGGAATTTTTGTCAGTATTCTGGTGAGTTCCATTTCATAAAAATCCAGAAAGATCTTTAAAAATGAAGGTAAAACTGAAAGCATCGTGTTCGCAAAATCCAAATATAAAAAAACGTGGGCCATGCTGAAATGTATCTTAACTCTGTTATTCAATTATTTAATCTACTCAGAATCTAAGAAGTTTTAAGTGTGGCCTGTCTGGGTAACCTTGATGAAGCCTCTAAAGTTCCCTGGATCTGTACTTCCTTATCTCTTAAATAGGAATGTTAAAGTCTTACCAATTATCACTCATTTCTAAAATGAAGTGCTAAGGTGGCTGGCACTCTATGAGCCTGTAATAGGACACCGTTTTAAACTCATCATTAACATGTGTCCTTAGGGTATGCAGCTCAGGAACTAGCCGTCCTTAATTGAACTCTATGAGACTTAAGGGAATCCAGGGCTCTCTCCACAGTGAGAATAGCTCAAGTGTACACCATGGAGTCAGAACAGTCATGGAGAATGTCAGGAGAAGGACAAAGTAACATTATCAGGGCTCTAGGAATAGAAGTGATTATTTTTCTTGTTTTGATATCATCAACATGCTTTCACAATTCCACTGGCCAGATTCACATAATCAGCAATTACTTGGGTGACCTGAAAGAACTTTTTGAACTTATAAAATAAATTTGTAAAGTTCACACACAAACAAACCCCCAAAACTCCACAACTGATAAAAGTCCAGAAAGTAAAATTATCATGTTTTTGTGTGAATGAGTAAATAGGTACAATATTCTGGAGGCTGATACTTAAATCACAAAGTTATAAATGTTACAGATAAATTTAGTATTTGTTTAGAGATTCTGAAAGCATACAGGAATATGAAAAAAATAATTTTATTGGACATAAATTTTGTGAGTTATACCAAAGGGCTGAAACTAGGAGAAACTCTAATCAAGTAAGAAGCAAATAGTCAAAGAACCCTTCCATTTAAGTTCACGAATATTATCAGGATAAGGTAAGAAATAGACGGGAAACATAATAATTAGACCAGAACAATAACCTATTAAAGATATGTGCTCACAACTTAAATGAGTGATTTTCTATCTTCACTTTGGTCCATAACATGTTAATTGGTTTAAAAGGAGTCTCATAAATACAAATATTTGCAAATATAATCTGAGACATAGAAGAAATGTTTTAATGTTGCCAATTAACTCCCCGTCTCTGAATTATAGACTTCTACCCTTCTGAATGTCTCCTTTAAAATCTTTTTATTTGGTAACTCTAACAGAGACTGCTCATGTCCACCAATATCTTGTTTCCTCTTCCTGAGCACACTGCATGTCCTAGTTCCCATGCATGCAGTTATGTAATTGGAACCTTCTGACTGATTTCCTATTTTCTGATCTGATTGTCCAGGGGAATAGAAGTGGAAGTGATTTATGCCATGTAGGGTTTGGCCCTAAACCTTCCTACACGAACTGTCATGTTATTTCTTTTTACCCACCCACGCAGCTGGAAGGAAAGGACTCTAAGGCCTTAGAATTTGGGGACGTCACATGACAAATATCCTGGATTCTTGAGTCACCGTATAGAGTAGAACTGCTCTGAAGAGAAATCAGACAAGGAACATTCACGTTACACTTTCTTTTTTTTTTTTTTTTTATAACATGTATATGGACTTTCTTTTCTTTTTTTTTTTTTTTTTGAGGAAGATTAGCCCTGAGCTAACTGCTGCCAATCCTCCTCTTTTCTCTGAGGAAGACCGGCCCTGAGCTAACATCCTTGCCCATCTTCCTCTACCTTATATGTGGGATGCCTACCACAGCATGGCTTGCCAAGTGGTGCCATGTCCACACCAGGATCCGAACCCGCGAACCCAGGGCCGCCGAAGCGAGACATGCGCACTTAGCTGCCGCGCCACTGGGCTGGCCCCTCACATTACACTTTCTATCTGTAGAAGGAATGTTTTATTTAAGACATCAAGATTTTTGGAATTATTATAGTGGTCTCTTCTGAATAATGTTAATATTACTCCCAAAACAATTTGTCATCCCAGACTCTCAAAGATGGTTAGGAGTGGTATCATTCTGTACTCTACCTAAACTATATACTTTGATGATATCTTTTGTTTCTGTGTTTTATTTACCCAGGTTTTCTGTAGTTTCTTTACCAATATTGGTCAAACTCATTGGTTCTTATTATTTCCTAAGAAAACTCCTGAATTCAGGTTCTCAGCCCTCTTTTCTAGAATACTACAGCAGGATCCTAAGTGATCCCTCGTGCTTCAATCTGCCTTTTGCAAACCACACGTAGTACTGGATTAGTCTGTGGACCTAATTAACCTGGCTTGCGAGGCTCTTTTTACCTCATATCTCTTCAACATGAATGCCTTGTTTTGGTCAACAAGTCCCCTAACTGCCCTATGCTAACTTTTGTTTCTGTGACTTCACTGGTTAATGACCTTTTTGTTTTTGAATTTGAATACACATATTTTATATTTTATAGTATTCATAAACTATCCAATGTACCCATAAGAGATAGCCCACTTATTCTCATGTCCTCTGTGTTCTCCATTAATATGCATTATTCTCAGATTGGTTCATATGTGCATTACAACCAATTCAACCTTTTATTCCCAGTATCATCACAGAGACAACAGTCAGTATTATTTTCAATAAAGGATTCCAGAATTCTATTCAATATATGATCTAATTCATCTACTTCCTAGTTATATTTATTATTAAAGTATTAAACATTCAAGAGACAGTCAATAACTCTTTTTGTAAGAAAGAAGGTAGGAGAGAAGAAAGTTGAAAAGCAACTTGAATTTGAAGAAAAGAAAAGTTAGAATTTTCTGGGTTTAATGTCTAAACCACAGTTTTTCCTATTTTGTTTCCAATAGAGATTGTCAAAATACAGATTCCTAGGGCTACTTATGTTGACTCCCCACATTTGTATTTTTTTTAAACAATTTCCTCAGGCAAACCTGATGTGCAAATAAGGTTGAACATAGTTGACTCCAGAATGTCCCTAAATATTCTGCTAATAAATAATTTAACTTAGTAAATAACTAGAATTAATAACACATACATGAAAAAGAAAACACTCCTTGCTATTCTAGAACAACAGGCTGAATTATTATTTTTCAGCATCTTTAATAATATATGTTTCATAGTATAGCACAAACATTAGAAAAATTGGAATCAGATAGATGTGGAATCAGATTCTGCCTCTGCCACTTACTGGATTTATAACTGTAGACAAGTTATTTTATATCTTTAAGCCTGTTTCTTCATATATAAATTGGGGGTAATACCAAACTCCCAAAATTTTTTCTAAGATTAAATGACAAATTTTAGTTAAGATCTTAATAGAATGCCTGTTTAATGTGCAGAAAAAGTCAATAAATATCAGTGCCCCCACCTTTGTATTAATTTGTTAATGTAAATTCAAACATTTTACATTTAAAGCCAAATGACCTTTAATGTATACTATGATGAAAACTTTCGTGGAGAAAATTTTAAAGTAGTTTAAATATTATGATTTCTCTCCACATTTTTTCTATTGTGTATTCCACCCACTATGTCTTCATTTTTTTCTCTCCTTTTGTCTCCTAGCAAAAATTTGATAAGTGACAACCACACATCAGACAATATAATAGATGACAAAAGAAACTGTACTAATTATGTCTGCTGTGTAACAAATTAACACAAACTTAATGTCATATAACAATCAATATTTATTAGTGTTTATGAGAGTCAGAAATAAAAGAGTAACTTACTGGGTACTTCTGGTTTGGGGTATCTCTTGAGGTTAGAGTCAAGATATTAGCTGAAGCTTCAGTCGCTTTAAGACTTATCTGGACTACATAATATTACTACAAAGTTGGTTCAATCACAGAGCTGTTGGCTAGAGACCAGCTTCTCACTCGTTATTGGTAGGAGATCTCAGTTTCTCAAAATGTGGACTTCATATAGTTACTGGAATGACTTTACAACATGCTAGGTAGTTTATCCAATGCATGCAAGAACTTTGAGAATCAAAATTATATTGGCAAAATTACCACCAGTTTAGACAGTTCCTTTTGAATCCAAGCTGGCATTGTTTCCACCAATCTAATTCTTTCAAAACTGTTTGGATCTCCTGCTGATCTTAATGTGCCAAAAGTCACACTGGTGTCTCTGATATATGCCCTTTTCTGCTTTAGACTTTTGCTAATGGGCAGTTTCTTTAATCTTTGTAGTGTCTCTACTATTTGATTTAGAGGATCTGTTAGGCATACCCTTAAAGACTTTAGAGGGTGTTTTTTTCTGCCTGGATGATACTCTGAGACATCACTGTAGGGGAGCAGAATTTGCGACCCCAACATGTTTATCTTTGGCTTGATTGTTTTTTTTTTTTTTTTTTTTTTTTTTAAAGATTTTTTTTTTTTTATTTTTTCCTTTTTCTCCCCAAAGCCCCCCGGTACATAGTTGTGTATTCTTCGTTGTGGGTTCCTCTAGTTGTGGCATGTGGGATGCTGCCTCAGCGTGGTCTGACGAGCAGTGCCATGTCCGCGCCCAGGATTCGAACGGACGAAACACTGGGCCGCCTGCAGCGGAGCGCGCGAACGTAACCACTCGGCCACGGGACCAGCCCCTGGCTTGATTGTTTTTAAGAACAAAAGATTCAAGATGAAACTTTGACCTTCCCCCTAACTGCCTAAAAAAATTTAAGATAGAAGGCTTGTTCCAGGAAGGAGCTGTCACCATAGATAGCTATAGTATATAATGAACTAGGTGTGGTAGACAAGGAGGAACCTAGCAAGACCCATTTGATCAAAGTTCTTTCGATATCCCATTGTCTTTGCAAGGCATGGCAAACATTTGTTTATCAGACATTTGCTTTTCTATCTCCATGTGAATTGCCTTCCTCCCCTTTGAAGTCCCTTACTACAACCCCCACTATCCTCTTTTGTCTTTAGCTGAAGATAGTATTTAAACTGGCGGCTTCAGCCATTTTGGCAAATGATTGAGTTTTCCTGAGTTTCTCCCATGTATACATGGGATTAAACTTTGTTTGATTTTCTCCTGTTATTCTGTCTCATGTCAGTTTAATTCTTGGTCCAGCCACAAGAACCTAGAAAGGTGGAGGAAAGTTGCTTCCTCTCCTATATCACCTTAATGCTTTATGAGGTCTTAAAGATTTTACAGTCCCAACCTTGATTTCATCTGTAGAGTATGTATTCTTGGCAGTGTTTACTACCTGGAGTGGTCGAGAGATTTCAAAGCAATCAAATCCTTGCTCCTCTGTGTTTAACAATACCTGTTTTAGTTCATCTCTCTCTTCTCACATTTTACCATAAGCATCAAGAAGAAATCAAATGGCAACTTCAACATTTGGTCTGAAAAGCTCAATAACTAGATCTCCTAGTTCATTAGGCACATTGTCTACTTTTTATGTTTTTGCAAACGTCATTGTTGCTTAACTTTTTTACTACTACATCAAAGACCCTCCTTCCTCCAGGTTTCAGTAAGATTTTGATAAATTATTTTCAGCCCTCATGCACAGCCTCAAAAATTGTCATCATTCTTCTACATAGAGTTTCAAAGCTTTTAAAGCCTGTGATACTTTCCTTTTCAAAATCCTACCAGTTTTATGCACTGTCTGGTTCCAAAGAGATTTTACATCGCTGTCATGGCATCATGATGAACCACTTGCAGGTACTAAAATTTGTATTGATTATGACCTAGCCCTGGAAGTTACACTCTGTAATTTCCACTACATTCTATTTTTTAGAAAAAAAAGTTATAAAGTACGGCCCACACTCAAGGGAAGGTGATCTAAACTCACTCTTCAGAGGCAATAGTGTCAAAATATTTGATTTGTGGCCATATTATAAAACACCGCAGGAAGAAAAAAATGAATAAGACATATCCTTTTACTTGAAGGCTTTCATAACTAGTAAAAGTAACAAATACATAAATAAGCATGATACAATATAAAATATACTTGAATAGATTTATGCAAAATATTTTTTAGATACAGAGGAAGGAATAATATATTGATGCAGTTTGGATGAGTGTGTAAACTTTAAGGATGAATAGAAATTCACAATTCAGAGAAACTGGAAAGTGGTATTCTAGACAAAGGAGACAGGGTGAGAGAATTCAGAGATGCATGAAGAGCATGGGCAGTTTAGGGAATCGCATTAGTAGTCCATGAGAGAGATCTCATAAGAATATAAGTAGTAGGGAGTCACAGGATGCAGTGTTAACTGGTGTCCAGTTGTTAAGAGAATTATGTAGTATGACAAGGAGTTTGAACACAAACTCCAAAGAAGATTGTGTTTACAAGCATGACATTTCTTTGAGCTTTTCTATTTTATTGTAAAATTCATATGGCATTTCATACTATTCTATAATAAACCAGTAGTTTTTAATTTAAAAAGTTTACCTAACCCTTAAATAAAATTGCCACCCTTGGAATAGGTCCAATTGATTATGCTCTGGTGTCACATACAGGTCACATGCTGTCCAATAATATTTGAGCCATCCACAGTAAAGATGCAATCCATGGCACAGTCGGCAGTGCTGAAACATATCGAAATTTTTTTTTTAAAGATTTTATTTTTTCCTTTTTCTCCCCAAAGCCCCCCAGTACATAGTTGTATATTCTTCGTTGTGGGTCCTCTAGTTGTGGCATGTGGGACGCTGCCTCAGCGTGGCCCAATGAGCAGTGCCATGTCCGCGCCCAGGACCCCAACCAACGAAACCCCAGGCCGCCTGCAGCAGCGGAGCACGCGAACCTAAACACTCGGCCACGGGGCCAGCCCCTCGAAATATTTTTATTTAAAAATAATATTTTTATTTAAAAAAATATTTAAAAATAAATATTTTTAAAGAAGGTATTGTAGTAAGATTTGCTCTGAGAAAGTTAACTCTGGGGGTAATAAATTTTCCTGCAATTGGGGAAATTAGGAAAGGCCCAAAGGTTATTGTAAGAGATGATAGACGTTTGAACAATAACAGTGTAACTTGAGAGAAGGAACAGCTTTGAGAGAGTTTACAGGACAACAGACTGCTTCCTGGAATTAACTGACTTATTTATATTTTATAAAATGCTTATTTTCAAACAACTTGCTCAGATAATTATGAGCATAGAATGTACTCCTTCACTTCTTGGTCCATCTTGTAACAATCGCCATCAGGGAGAGAACGATGTAAGACAGGACAGTCAGAGCACATTCTAGTCCAGAGAGTCCACTTCATTTTTCAGTAATGACTACCTATTTCCACAGCAAGTCTGAAAGAAGTTTAATTAAATGACCTTATCTTTATTTATTTAGCCAGGAAAACTAAAGGGTGTAATTTCTAACTTTGAAATTGTTGTTGTCTTGAGGCCAAAAGCTGGTTCAGAGTAGATGATTATGCCTACGGACTCCTAATCTACCAACTCAATCCACAAGCACATTTTCACAAAAAAGAAATAAAAGATTTATGTTGCTAACACTCTAGTTTCAGGTGAAAATGCAATATTTTTCAAATAAAATCAAAATATATATTAGTTACATAAAAAACTGGTGCTCCTTATACCCGTCTATCTTTAAGTTTAGCAGTTCACTACTGGCTCTCAAAGAACTCAAGTAGAAAATAAAATGTTTCTCCATCCACTCCGCTACCCCAGTTTCTGATGTGACGGAGGAAAAACAGGGCTACTGCTGCTTAAATCCTGTTTTTTAAGAAGGTGACATAAATCATGTATACTGAGAAGATGCGGATGTTTAAATGCCTTACTTATCTTCCATTAACAGTCAATTAGCCTGAGGAGAAAACTTTTAGTAGAAGGTGTGGGAGGAATTGTCAGAACGCTTACCAGAGGCAGATCAAAAAGTAATAATGATCTCTGTGCCAAGATGCCTCCTACTCCCCAAATCCCCGTGAAATCTCAGCAATCCCTGAGTTAAGCAGATGTGATTCTATATGCCTAAAACAGAGAGAAAGAAAGAAAAAAAAAAAACAGAACTAGCAATTCAGAAAAAATTCACTTACAGAAGAAGAACCAACTTTAAACACTTTAGAATGGAAAATAACTGAAACTAAGCCCAGAAAGGCCTTTACAATAGCAATTGTTTAAAATTGTAATTAGAGTCAGGAAAATAAAGTTGTCTTTTACAAGCCTTTCAGGAGGGTATAATGTAACCCCTAAGAAAGAAGATATGTGAATAGGTACATTGGAGATTTTCCCCTAGAACACCATTTTAACACAAGTTATACTTAGGGAGCACAGAAATGTGAGTCAGGAAAAAGAGGAGGAATTGGTGTTTTGCTGAAGTTATAAATCCAACTTTCACATAAGATAGGGTTTCACATGACATAGCAGATCAGGATATATCTGAAGTTATAGATTTCTTATACCTTATACTAACTGTTATAACGTGGCATTGTCCTCCTATCCCAACCCCAGAACTTCACTTGCCAGAAGTTAGGAGAGTGTAGTGTAGGGGAGGAAGACATTTCCTCTACCCGCTCTGTTCTGGCCAGACAACAAATTAAATTCACGAGACAGAATAACAGGAGAAAATCAAACAAAGCTTTATAACATGTATACATGGGAGAGACCCAGAAAAACTGAGTAACCCCCCAAAATGGCAGATGTTCTTATCTTAAATACCCTCCTCAGCTAAAGGCAAAGGAGGATGTTGGGGGTTGGGGGAGTCAGTTATGGGAGATTCCCAGAAAAGCACAGAAAACAAGAGTAAGGTTATTATGCAGATTTAAGTCCTTGCCTTCTGCACTGATAAGATTTTCTAGAGATAAGGTCATCCTCCCTTCTTCCTGGTACAGAGAGGGAGACACCTTTGCAGACAGATGGAGATTTCCTTTACAAATGTAAATGTCTCTTAACAAAGAGTAAGTAAATTCTTCTTTTCAGAGTTTCTCTCATGTCTGCAGTTTTTAAAAGTAACCAGCCCAAAATAATTCTCATACCAAAGAGGCATATCTTAGGGTGGCCAATTCCAGTCCCGCACAATAGTATGGAGCAGACCAGGAGAGCTCCAGCTCTGGAGAAGCTGGTAAGTCAGCAGCATGTTCTTCAAGCTGTGTACGATCTTAAATGAGCTACTGACAACTTTATGAATTTGTATTTTGAGATAATAAATTCACAGAAAGTTGCAGAGGAATGTAAACAGAGATCCAGATCACCACATATCCAGCCTCTCCCAATGTTGACATCTTGTATACCAATAGCACAACATCAAAATCAGGCAATTATCATTAGTACAATTGAGAGTTCATCCTTATTTTAACAATTATACATGCACTCATTTGTGTGTGTTTGCAAATTTCTATGCAATTTTATGATGTGTATTTTCATGTAACTACCATCACAATCAAGATGCAGAACTGTACCATCACACAGGGCTCCCTAGTGTTACTGTTTATAGCCACACCCACCCCCTTTCACTCCATCCATAATCCTTGCCTACTGCTGATCTTTTCTTCATCTCTGTTATTTCATTATTTCAAGAATGTTATATAAATGGTATCATATACATGTTAGAGATTTTATAAATCTATAATATATATACATATATTAAATATATTTGATAAATATGAGTTGGATTTGAGGTTAGATTTTTTTCACTCAGCATAATTTCTTTGAGGTCTATCCAAGTTGTTGCATGTATCAATAGCTTGTTCCTTTTCACTGCTGAGCAGTATTCCATGGTATGGATTTATCACAGATTGTTTAACCATTCACCCACTGAAAGATATTTGGGTAATTTCCAAGTTGGGCCTATTACAAATGAAGCTGCTATGGACATTTGTATACAAGTTTCTGTGTGACTATAAGTTTTCATTTTTCTGGGATAAACACCCAAGAGTGCAACTTCTGAGTTCTATGCAGTGAAAGAAACTGCCAAATTATTTTCTGTTTTCCATTCCCACCAGCAAAGTATGAATAATCCAGTTTCTCCACATCCTTACCTGTATTTGATGTTATCAGTGTTTTTCTTTTTAATTTTTTTTTTTTATTTTAGTCTTTGGATGGGCGTGCAGTGTTATGTCATTGTGGTTTTAACTGCATTTCCCTAGTGGCTAATGAAGTTGAACAATGATTTCATTTGATTATTTGATGTCTGTAGATCTTCTTCAGTGAAATGTTTATGTCTTCTGTCTATTTTCTAATTGGATTGTTTGTTTTTTAAATGTTGTCTTTTGAGAGTTCTTTATATATTCTAGATGAAAGTCCTCTGCTGGATATGTTAATTTACAAATATTTTCTCCCAGTCTGTAATTTTTCTTTTCATCCTCTTAAGAGGATCATTAGCAGAGCAAATATTTCTATATTTGCTGATGCCCAACTTATTAATTTTTCTTTACCGATGTGTTTTTGGTGTCAAATTTGAGAACTCTTCACTTAGTCCTAAGTCCTTTTTCTTAGGAAAAAAGAAAGAGATTTTCTCCTTTTTTTCCTAAATCTGTACTTTCATATTTTAAATTTAAATCTGTTATCTATATTGAGTTAATATTTTATTAAGGTATGAGACTTAAGTAGAGGTCCTTTTTTTTTTTTAAATTCTTTGTATATAAAATTGCTCCAACACAATTCCTTCCTCCATTGAATTGCTTTTGTAGCTTTGTCAAAAATCAATTGAGTAGACTTGTGTGGATCTATTTCTGGTTATTCTATTCTGTTCCATTGATCTATATAACTTTCTCTGTAATGATATTACAATGTCTATTTCACTATACTATATCCCATAACTACTATAACTATATAATAAGACAACACTAGAAAGAGTGATTTCTCCCAATTTATTCTTCTTTTTCAAAATTGCTTTGGGTTTTCCAGGGCCTGTTCTTTTACATATACGTTTTAGAATAAGCTTATCTATGTCTACAAAAACTTTGCTTGGAATTTGATAGTAATTGTATTAAACTTATGTTTCTTCTGTGGAATTCTCCAATCCATGAGCATGATGTATCTTTCCATTTACTCAGGTCTTCTTTTATTTCCTTCATCAACAATTTGTAATTGTAGAATATGGATCTTGTTTATGTTTTGGTAGATTTATGCCTAAGCATTTCACATTCTTTGGAGAATTTGTAAATGGTACTACATTTTTGATATAGGTTTAATCTGTTCCTTATTAGTATACAGAAATGCAATTTGTTTTTTTGTGTTGATCTTGTATTTAGCAATCTTGCTGAACCAACTTATTCTAGTTTATCTTGGAGATTTTTGAGATTTTCTATCTAGGCAATCATGTCATCTGCACATAGGGAGAGTTGTGTTTCTTCCTTTCCAATCTGTGTGATTTTCTGTTTTTTCACCCATTTTTTGGCTTATTATATAGGCTGGAACTTTCAGTACCATGTTGAATAAGAGCAGTGAGAGTGGACATCCTTGCAATCTTCACAGTCTTAGAGGGGAAGCAGTCAGTCTTTCACCATTAAGTATGATGTCAGCAGCAGATTTTGTTTGTAGATATATTTGTCAAGTTAGGGAAATTTCCCTCTCCTTAAAGTTTGCTGATAGTTTTTATCATTAATGACATTGTTTTCTGTCAAATACTTTCTCTACCTCAATTGATACGATCATGCAATTTTCTTCCTTATCCTATCGATATGGTAGATTACATGAATTGGTTTTCATATGTTGAACCAGTCTTATATAACTAGAATAAATTTCACTTCATTGTTGTGTATGACTTTTTCTCTATATTGCTGGGTTCAATTTGCTAATATTTTGTTGATGATTTTTACATCTAGGTTTATGAGAGATATTGGTCTGCAATTTTCTTTTTCTTTCTTTTTTGTACTCTTACCTGCTTTTGGAATTAGGGTAATGCTGGTGTTACTGCACAAAATTAGGGTTCTTTTGCTCAATGTGCATTAAAAAAGCCAATTTATTACATCATCGGCTTTTGGTAAAAGAAATCAACTTTATTCTGCAAGATCAATCTGCCGGGGTGAGACAGGGTATGTGCCCTCAGATCTGCCTCCCTGATTCAGGATTTGGGGTGAAATTTAAGAGGTTATGGAGAACAGGCTGGCAGACAGAAACTCTAGTGGGACAGGTGTTTTTCTTTTCTTTTGAGGAAGATTAGCCCTGAGCTAACATCTGCCAACAATCCTCCTCTTTTTGCTGAGGAAGATTGGCCCCTGAGCTAACATCTGTGGGCATCTTCCTCTATTTTACATGTGGGACACCTGCCACATGGCTTGATAAGCAGTGTGTAGGTCTGCACCTGGGATCTGAACCAGCAAACCCCAGGCTGCTGAAGCAAAGCATATGACGTTAACCACTGTGCCACTGGGCTGGCCCTGGGACAGGTTTTGATTGGTGGGTTTCAAGCAATGTAATGTTCTAAACATTTATGGAAAGGTGGGGAAGCAATTTTAACATCTGATCTTCCTGAATGATGGACCCCACATTTCTGTTGAGTCCAACTTTTAAGTTCCATTCATGTCTTGGTCTTTTTGTTTTCATGGGGAGGAGAATCTTTGGTTCCACTGTCATTTCAGGTAAAGATTTCTTCTGTGCGTGCTCTGGCTACATGACTTTGCAAATTTTCTGAAAGACAATTTCTTAATTATTCTGTTGATAAGATGGAATCCTGGAGGGCCTGTGGTTGCACTAGCTTCAGAAATTGAGTTGAGAAACGTTTATTTCACTTTTTACAGACTCATTAACCCACATGTTTTAAATGGGGTTAATGATCTTTCTTTACCTGTAAAACAGGGATAATAAACTCTTAAGTTAATGAAAATATTTAAAAGTAAATAGTCTTAAAAAAGAATATAATAGAGAAGATGCTCAATGAATGGAAGCCAGAGCTATTTATAGTGATCTGGTACCCAAAATACAGAGGGAGAGAGCTGAAATTCAGCAGTGTCCTTCCCTTCTGCACTCTGCTCTGGAGCTTCCTCCAAACCTCATGCTACATCCACTTATAGGCTTTACTCACAATGACCATCACCTTGTATGACACTCTCGACCCCTCCCCATTAATACCACTATTAAACCTTTAAAAAAACTTAAAGAGTAGATAGTTCTTTGCAAAAACATAAATAAATCTAATGTAGGACCCCAAGATAAACTGGCCATTTCTTAGAAGACTCAAATGAGAACAACTTAAACAACAATGTTAGGATGACACCAAGAGAAGAATAAAGAAATTAAGATTGCAAACCCTGGTTATTAAAACTGTGATCTGGACCCAGCAACATCACCATAACCTGGGAGTTAATTAGATATGAAAATCTCAGGCCCCCAGCCCAGACTTACTGAATCAGAATTTACATTTTAACAGAATCCTCAGGTGATTCCTATGCATATTAACGATTGAGGAAAAAACCACTCTTAGATGACAGAAGACAGAAATGAAAACTTACTTACATATATATATATACTCAATTTAGCATCTTTAACTTTCTTCATTCTCTTCTGCATGAGTTATGGCTACAGTAGTCCTACTGGATTAGCTTGGAAAGAAAAGAAGAATGAGAAGCTAAGCTGATAAACTTACTTCTGAGCTATTTAAATGTTTCCTTTTTTTTTATTTGTAAAGTTTGTGATTAGTAAAATAAATAACATTTATGCCTTGAAAGTTAAGTACAGGGATGAGTCCTCAATTTCAAACTTTAAAGTTTTATTAAGTTACTTGGCAAACACTTACCATCCTTATCTCCAAAGAAATGAACGAAAGGAAGGAAGTTAAGTTACCCTACTTTTGGGTAACACATGTCATTGAACGGCATTGGCAGTTAGCAAGTTCAAAAGTGTATTCCATTTAGGTTCCCTATTCTTTTCATGAATGAGACAAAACAAGGAGAGCTAAAGACAGTTGCAGGGGAGGAAAAATAATTTTCCCTCTACCCTTCTAGGTTCTTGCCTGAAACTGCCCTCTAATAAAAGACAAATTAACAAGAGAAAAGCAAACATAAGTTTAATAACATGTATAGCCCCTGTATACGTGGCAGAGACCCAGGAAAACTAATTCCCCAAAATGACCCAAGCTATCACCTTAATGATATACCATCTACAGCTGGTAGCTGGAATGAACTACCATCTACAGCTAAAAACAAAAGATGCTGGAGGTGGGGGAGCCAGTTAGGAGGTTTCCAGGAAAAGCACGATAAACAAGCATATGCTTGTTATTCAGATTTAAGTCAATGCCTTCTCCATTGATAAGAGTTTCTAGAGATTTAGTCATCCTCTTCTTCCTCTTACAGGTAGGAAGACACCCTTACAAATGGAGATTTCCCTTACAAATGTAAACGTCTCTTTAAAAAGAGTAACTGCTACTTCATTTTCAGTTTCTCCCATGTCTGCTGTTTTTTAAAAATAAACAGCCCCAAATAATCCATATGCCAAAGAGGTGTACTTTGGGGTGGCACATTCTGCTCCCTTCACAGTTTTGGGGGCTGGAAAATGACAAAGAAAAGTATAAAAGTAAGATATTAACATATTAAGTCAAAGCATCCAAAATATTGATCTAAGAATCTTCCCTTTAAATGACCTGGGATTAAATTAATTAATCACCATTAGCATGTTTTGTAAAGGAGTTACAATTAAAATGTATGAACTTAAAAATATTATAAACTGTTGTAGAGTGAATTGTGTTCTCCCATTGGATTTTCTGTTTCAAATATAAGCTTGTCTAATTAAAGTGGAATTATTGCTCAGATTTTCCATGCTCTCTTTTTCAGTATTGCTCTTTTTCACCTTAATCTTCAAGGGGTCACTCTGGGAAATAAGAATGAGAGGAGCAAGGTTTTTCTAACCCTTTAAGCCAGAATCACTATGGAATCAATTGGCTACACCTTTAGAAGAGCAACCGTAACTCTCCCGTGCTGTTTGTGTGGGGAAAGGTGTAGAGTAAGTGTCAATTCTTTAACTAACAGTAACCTTGAAATAGGACTATAACTCTGCAAACTCAACTATTTTGTTTTTCAAATTTCTTTTTTGTTCAGCAAGTCTAAAAGTGTCTAGTTCTGATTCTACAGTCTTTCTGCAAATGACCCTGAAAATATTCGTGTCAGTATCACTTAGCATTTCCAACCACAGCCTCAATAACATGCTGGGTGTTGATGGGTTTTTAATACTAATGATATCATTTTTTCCATCCTGCAGGGAATCAAAATCATACATCTAACTCCCTTCCTATGGCAGATTTCTCCCTTAACTAAAACAAGCAACTTATTCATGTCCCGATAGACTCCCATTTAGAGAGACAGTATTTTTGAGAGAAAATATAAAAATTGAAAACCCTGCACCTTAAGCTTAGCTGAATTTATGTGTCTTCTTTAATTGCACACCTTGCAGCAAAAACAAAATGTGACAGTCACACCTCAGTGTTGTATAAAAGTATGCTAATTTTAATATTCTTATGCGCTGCTTGCTTTATTTCTCACAAAAACTCCTCTCTTTTTTTGTAATTGAAGCCCAAGTTACTTAAATTTACTGTATTCACCATTACCCTGCCTCCCCAATTTTCTGCTAGACATGAGCCAATATTTTTAAAGCAATGAAAGCATCCATGCTACGTATTTCAGTACATGCCTGCTAAGAATAATGTAACTATCGTGTCTTGGGAGGGATAATAGAGATCATCTTTTGAGAAACTCAAGCAGCATCTTCCACACCAGATCAACATTCACACCAGATGAGAATCTGACCTGTTTGATCAGAAAGAGGTGGGACCCAAATGTCACCAGGCATCCCACTTTGTTGATGAGCAGTTTAAATGAATAGAAATTATTTCTTTATATCAAATACTTCTTGTGCCTTTGGCCACTCGTTATTACCTCTTAGAACTAAACAGAAAAGTATAATTTCTCTTCTGAACTACAGATCTTGAAATATTTTAAGTTTCTGTAGGTTTCTTTCTTCTCCAGGCTTAAGATCTCTTGTTTATTATATGACAGATCCTCAGTGGACAAAGTTCCTGGAACAGAGTAGTATAGGGGACGCAAAACTTTTCCTCTACTCTTCTAGGTTCTTTAACTGATCTAATAATCAAATTGACATGACAGATTAACAGGAGATGTTTGGTAATTAGATATTTGCCCTGTCGTGCAGATAGGTCATTTAGATATCTCTGGTAATAGCTTTCTCTCTGAGCCAGCCCCCTGATCTAAATTCTTTTTGGTAATTAAGGAAGAGGTTTTTCTTCAATAACTTCAAAAATTTTTCTTGAGTCTGTTGGATCTTGATTGCCTTCAGCTCAAAATAATCCACATGCCAAAGTGGTATATTTTGGGTCACCTATTCTGCTCCCCCTCAGTAGACAATTAACAAGTATTTCTCAGATGATTCACAGCTTCTTCAGATAATGTAGAATGGAAGTAAAATCTCCTTTCTGTGCTCACTAAGCTTCTATGTTGTAAATTTGAGTTTGGGTCATCTGAAAAACCTTGGATTTTTCCTTGCTCAACTTTATTCCAGTCAAGCCAAATTTATTCAAATAAAGTATTCAGTATTTCAGGGTGTTAGCCTGATTTCTGAGCTGTGTCATTATCAAATTCAATAGACATGCTTTTTTCTGCTTCAGCAAAATCATGATAAAAATTTTGAAGGGGCAAATTGTGGAACAATGAGACAGTAGACATGTATCCATTACACTTTCACCAGTATTTGGAAAACAAGTCAGAATCCATGTGATCCTATCTGCTCATCATTGTTTTTATTTTAGTTGTACCATTATATATATTATATGAGAATATATTAAAATTTTTCTAAAACACAGAAATATAATCCAAATAAATAAGTAAAACTAGTTTAACAAGGCTTGAATTATTGAGTTAGTGCTGGTTCCTACTACCCCTACTATCCCTTTGTGATTACTCCAATACCTTGTGTTTAACAGTGGATTTCCTAAAAACTTTTTCTGGAGATGCTGATTATAGTTTATAATTCTCAGAGTCCATGTGTTTTGAAAACTGCAATCTTATCCCATCTTCATTTTTTTGTTCTATTCTCATTCTCCATGATTTCTCTAATATTTGCAACAACTGTTCTGTACTATGAGAGAGGGATACAGATACAGATATAAACATACCTTTGTTTTTGTTTTTGTTTTTGTTTTTGTTTTTTGGTGAGGAAGATTGGCCCTGAGCTAACATCTGTTCCCAATCTTCCTCTTTTTGCTTGAGGAAGATTGTTGCTGAGCTAACATCTGTGCCAATCTTCCTCTATTTTGTATGTGGGATGCTGCCACATCATGGCTTGATGAGCAGTGTGTAGGTCCCTGCCCAGGATCCAAACCTGTGAATCCTGGGCTGCTGAAAGGGAGCAAATGAACTTAACCATTACACCACTGGGCCAGCTCCTAAACATATATTTCTTACACTATTCTATTAGTGAATTTATACAAGCCTGTTGTTTATGATGAAATTAAGCTTTATAGGTAGCCTCTTCATATACTCTTACCTGTCTCATTTATTTTTCTCATTAAAGCAAGATATCTGTTTCTCAATTTCAAGACTATCTTCCTTTTTTTTTAAAGATTGACACCTAAGCTAACATCTGTTGGCAATCTGTTTTTTCTTCTTCTTCTTCTTCCCAAAGCCCTTCAGTACATAGTTGTATATTCTTGTTGTAGGTCCTTCTGGTTCTGCTATGTAGGACACCACCTCGTGATGCCACATCAAGCCTGCTACAGCATGGCTTGATGAGCGGTGCTAGGTCCATGCTCAGGATCTGAACCAGTGAAACCCTGGGCTGCTGAAGTGGAGCACATGAACTTAACCACCTGGCCACAGGGCCGGCTCTAAGACTGTCTTCTTTAATATAGCAAAATAAAACTGAGTTCTATTTAATTTTGTCTTCTGTAAACATTGCCTCAATTGTGGATCTCCCTTTTTTATGATCAAAACAAAATTTGAGGGGCTAGCCCAGTGGTGCAGTGGTTAAGTTCGCACATTCCACTTCGGTGACCCAGGGTTTGCCGGTTCAGGTCCAGGATGCAGACCTATGCACTGCTTATCAAGCCATGCTGTGGCAGGCATCTCACATATAAAATAGAGGAAGATGGGCACAGATGTTAGCTCAGGGTCAGTTTTCCTCAGCAGAAAGAGGAAGACTGGCAGCAGATGTTAGCTCAAGACTAACCTTCTTCAAAAAACAAAACAAAATAAACAAACAAACAAAAAACAGAAAACAAAATCTGAAAGCATTCTCTGTTTCTGGTGCCATTGGCTCACTTCTGGGTCTAATTTCATTTTCAATATCCTTACAGGTTTAATTCAGTGTTCTTTATTTGCTTGTATGTTTCTTGCTCCTTCTTTTAAAATCTGAACCAGTAGGATAGCAATCTACATGGTTATGGTAATTTTTTAGCTATTTTTTTTTTCCTTTTGATATTTCTTAGATTTTTTAATATTTTATTTTTTTACTTTGTTTTTCTAATAAACATTTTCCTATCATGTATCTCTTTTTATTATTTCAATCGATGATATGGTGCCTATCATTTCTGTGAATTCCTTAACAATTTTCCTGAAGTTCACATATTTGATTGTACATTCTAATTCCTATTTATGTTTTTAAATCATGATCACTTTGTGACAGTAATATAGTTCCATGCTCTATCTACTCTTTATTTTTTTATTTTTTGGTGAAGAAGGTTGACCTTGAGCTAACATCTGTTGCCAATCCTCCTCTTTTTTTTCTCCCCAAAGCCCCAGTACATAGTTGAATATCCTAGTTGTGAGTCCTTCTAGTTCTTCCATGTGGGATGCTGCCACAGCATGGCTTGATAAGTGCTGTGTAGGTCTGCGCCCAGGATCTGAACCGGTGAACCCCAGGCTGCCGAAGTGGAGCACGCAAACTTAATCACTATGCCACTGGGTATATGCCACTCTTTGGTAATTGTTCATTAATAAGACAGACTAGATTTTCAAGCTCTTGACTTTTCAGCCAGGAAAATAAAAAGGATCAATTCTTCTGCTTTTATTGAGTTAAATTTCCAGTCAAAGTGTGGATAAGATTTTCTCATTTCACACGTTTTTCTTCTTTGCTAAAAGTTTGCTAAACTGTGCCGTCTATCACTCTAATAATCATGGCTAAGTTCACTAAGGTATTTATCTTTATTAGGTGGTTATGCTTCACTAGTAAATTAACCATGACATATAAATTGCTTAAAAACAACAATATGGAACTTTATTTCTTACTTCTTATATATGCTCAAGTAGGCTTGCCAGTAAAGAGAGTCTTCTGCTCCATGTGGTCATTCAAGGTCCCAGGCTGACAGGATCTCTACTACCTGGAATGCCACAATTGACTGTGTGCCAGCTAAAAAATCATGTGTATACGTTCAATGCTGTGTCTCAGAAATGTTACACATTACTTCTGCCTGTAATTCATGGCCAAGAACCAGGCATATACTCCTGTTTATATGTAAGAATTGGGATGTAAATGGGATATTTGGTGAGTACCCTTATCCCTACCTGGGTTTGTGGATTACTTCGCATATGTGTACTTTCTCACGTCCAACTCCTTTGACTAGAATTGTTTCTTAAAAGCAACAGCCATATTCCAATTATGAATCTTATTCCATTGAATTTCTAGTATAACCATGACAACATATTAACCTACTTTTATTAAAATATTAGGTAGTCACTTTATTTGCATAGTTTTGGTAGTTACTAAAGCTCTGTATATCAATATCTTTATATCTTTATATGTGCTTTCTATGCATCCTCACGACAATGATTATTTATGTGAAACATCTCCTTCTTTTACAAAATCTAGTTTGTGTTTTGTTTGAGAATTCCCTCCTCTGATTTTTCAGTTTAAATTATTTTCATCAGATAGGGATGTTTTGCTAAGTACGTTATTCTGAGTACTGTCAGATCCAGTGTCTTTGACAATGAGAGTTTTAAAATCCTATTTTTAACTTCATATCCACAGCCATCTGTTCACTGCTTATAAATACATGTTCTTTCAAATTTTAACCTTCAAAGCAAGTGTTGAATATTCCACATATGTTCCCAAATGCTTCTATTTACTATTATATTTACTAATTTGCTCATCAATATCACTAGAAAGATAGTCAAGTTTTCTTTATTCATTTTTCATGTATTAGTTATTTTAGCAAATGTGTATTGAGCATTAACTCTGTGCCAGACATTGTGTTGGTATTGGTTAGTATAATCTTCCCAATATATTTCAAAAAAAGCTGAAGGTGAGTGGAAATTAAGGTAAAGATAGTTGATTGAAACCACACATGTATTTTGTTATCTCAGGAAATTCTACCAAACCAACAGTCATGTGAATTTTTAAGTCATTAACCCACTAAAGCAAAAAGAAAGAGAAAAAGATAATAGCATCACAACCGTGGAAGCTGGAAAGCACATGAATAAGTGGAAATGCCTAACATAGCCAAGAAATCACATACATAAATCCATAAAGGGACAATTCAGAACCAACTTAAGTTTTCTATAGAATCCTCAAAGGTGCTAGGCAATCCTGGGTGTGGGGCGAAGGTTGAAAAGGCTTCTCTAAGGAGGACCAGCAGAAAACCTAGTCAAGAATCGCTCTAGTATTCAAACCCCTTCTTCCGCTTTGTTCAACAAGGTGATTTCTCCTCCCCCATTTATTCTGTGGACGAAAATATTAAAAAAACAAGGAATAATAGAATCTCATTATAGGCAAACCAGGCACAATACTTCAGACTGAAGAAGAGTATGAGCATGCAAATAGAGTGCTGATGTATGTATACTCAGCACCTTTCCTTCCCTGGGTTCCTTGGATAACCAAAACACTAGAGCAAGGTCTCCACTTGCCAGGAAAAATATTTGAATAGTCTTCTATCAGGAATTTTAGTAGCCTAAGAGAAGAGACAAAGAAGAAAGAAAGAGACAGAGAGAGAGTGAAAAGAAAAGAAAGAAAGGAAGAAAGAAAGGGAGGAAAAGAGAGAAAGAGGGAAAGAGGAGGGGATGGGAGAGAAAGAAAAAGAAAAGAAAGCCCACGATACCACATCCTCTGTTAAAACTCCAGTTGGATCGCCCCATAGTAAAGCTCAGATCTGCACTTTCCACTCAGACACTCAGGCTCAGGGCTTTCACAGGCGGTGTTGCAGTCTTCAATATGAGCCACCAACAAACCATAACTAGAAAGACTGGAAAACTACTAATATGAAAGAAGTGACCAAAACAAACAAAAGGAAAAATCACTACATGTGGAGGAAAGAAAAAAACCCCAAATCTACCAGGAAGATAAGAGAAGACACAGGAAGTGTGAATCAAGAAGGGGGTTCATTGGCATAGGAACATTCAGCAAATTTAAATGGAACTTTTGGACGTTAATATTTTGGTATCAGTGCTAAAAAGAACTCAATAATAAGTGTTAGAAGAAAATGCTGAAGATATCTCCTAGATATTATGGCAAAGAGACAAGGAGATGACTTGTAGGAGAGAAAAGAGCGAAACATTAGAGGGCCTTTCCAAAGGCCCAAATAACACCCAAATAACTGGACTTCTGGATAGAAGAAAAAGAAAGAAAATGTAAGGGAGTACCTTATTAACATTCATAAAGACAATTTCACAGAACTCTAGGGCACAAGGTCCAAATTGAAGGTGCCCACCAACTGTTTTGCACAAGGAAGACAGACTCACACCAACACACACCATTCTGAAATTTCTGAAACTGGGGCAAAGAGAAGATTCTAAAAGATTCTAGAGAAAGAAAATAAGTCATATGCAAAAGATCAGGAATCAAAATGGCATTACTCTTCTACAACACTGGAAATGATTTCTGAATTAGAAAGTGTTCCCTACCTAAAATTACATAATGACCCAACTTATCAATTAAGTGTGTCTGGAGAACAAAGATATTTTAATAGGTACGAAGTCACAAAAACTTACCTGTAAATAACCTTTTTCAAAAAGAACCAAAGAACTACATGAGAAACAAGAGTCAATTGCTAATATTATAATTCAGAATTTTTTTAGTAAAAAACTCAATATGTAAGATATATTACCATTCTCTTTAACACAAATTTATATCTAGCTTTCAGGGTTTTGTTTTTGATTCAAGGATAATTGACGGTGAAGACTATTAACAGCACCTTTGCTTTTTTGTGTTATTCTTTTTCTATTTACCTTATTAGTAACTTTTTTTTCACTTCAGTAAATACATTTAAATAAAAGTATTTAAATAAATATATGTTCTCCCGAGTCCTCAAGTCCTCAAGGTTCACATAACTCCCTTAGTGGTAAAAATTGGAACAATTCATTAATGCTTTTTGTAGTAGAATCTTACGTAGTCAGTTTCAAAGTTTCTGAAAGAGGTTTCACCTTGAGCACCTCCCAAACACTATTTAGACAGTGGAGTAAACTACAGAACAGACTAGTAAGAGGGAAAGAAAGAAGTTCCGTTGGATTTCTCAAATTGTTTTTAGACAGTGCATGATGAGATATGATTACAATGAAACAATTATTTCTCCATGAAATACCATGAATATGAGTCTCCTTTATTTTTTCTTGTACTTGATATCAGACTTCCATGTAGAGCTGGAGAATATTATTGAAGGGAATTCTCTTTTGATTATCACTGTAATATAAGGCTAATGAAAGCAATGAATTGTGTTTCTTTTTCCCCCTTATAGCTAGCCAGCACCTGAAACAGTGCTTAACAAATTACACATGCAGCCAATAACTATGAATAGATTAAATAATAGATGCATGAAAGACAAGATACAGGAAAGTGATGACAGATTCCTCAGGATGATGTGGAGGAGAGAATCCAGGATGATAGCTGTACTCGTGTACAGGCGGCATGCAATCGAGATTGTTATAGGTGAGGTGATTCTAAAACAGACTTTTTCATACAGATTAAATCAATAGAATACACGATGCACCAAATTGTCTTCAGAAATGACATAGGTAATAGTAATAGACCAAAATTTGGGTTGAATTAAAGACATGCATATATGAAAACCAAACAAGAAAGCAAAATTAACTCTGGAAGAAAAATAAAGGAGTAGGGAAAACAGGAAAGAAAAAAGAGCTAAGCCCTTATTTTCCATAATTGGAAGTCATAACATAATGCTCTAAAACTGGGGAACAAAAACAAAAAAACAAAAACAAGAACTAATAGTAAAAGGCCATTATCTAGAGACATTGAGTTGATTTTCAAAATAATCAGCTAAAAGAAATGGAAGCAATTGCTGCTGAGAAAGAATTGCAGTGGGATGCTGTTTTTCAAAATAAACCTGTAGAAATATTTGACACTCTTTACTATGTGCAAGTATAACTGATAAAAGTAAAAACAAATAAGCAAATAAATAAAAGAGAGTTCGTGGACTTGAGGGTGGCCTCTGTTTGTGAGGCACATGCCCCTACCCTCTCTCCCACCCCAGGAAAGTGTCTACATCCATCTTCCTTTTGCAACCAACACCACTAGTTATCTTTTCTTCCTGAGGTTAACAACATGATTCTTTCAACATCCTTGTTGAAGGTTGTGACTTCAAAACCCCATTATTGTTCCATTAGAAATTGAAGAGCTAGATCTTTTGAATTTTGAAAACTTCCTAAAAGTTGTGAGGAATCTATACTACTCCTTGACTCTTTTCTTTGTGTCTTTTCCTATAATTTTCATCTATCATTCTGCTGAGGATTATCATTTTTTTTTTTTGAGGAAGACTAGCCCTGAGCTAACTACTGCCAGTCCTCCTCTTTTTGCTGAGGAAGACTGGCCCTGAGCTAACTTCCATGCCCATCTTCCTCTACTTTATATGTGGGACACCTACCACAGCATGGTCTGCCAAGTGGTGCCATGTCCACACTCGAGATCCAAATCGGCGAACCCTGGGCCGCCGAAGTGAAACGTGCGCACTTAACCGCTGCACCACTGGGCCGGCCCCATCATTAAGTTTTTTAACATAGCATTCTTGCTGATTCTATCCTGAATTATTTTTGTATCCAGTCTAGCAACTTTACTTGTTACTTGTTAAATTTGTTTTGTATCAAGACAAGCTTCCTCCCAAGTCCACTAATGGCTAACAATCTCAAGCAGAAATGAAAACAAAGCATCTATATTTCAAGTCATTGAAATGAATGCTTGTTGCACATTCGTTCTGGGGTTCAAGATTTCACATCCCTCCTCCATATTTCCTTACAAGCAGGCTATAAACCAGATACATTCAGATAGCTCATCATTCAATCTATCATCCTTATGGTCACCTCTCTATGTCCAGATTTGCAAGAGCCTGGCCTCACTAGTATTTTAAACTGCTCAATTAATGTTCACTTATTTCTTCTTATATCCTAAAAATCTCCTTCTAACTCACTTTGCTCCCCAATAATTATCTAATAAGCTGGTAATATCCAAATCATATAGCCACTTTTCAACCCTAACCTTTACTCAATTCAATTTTTCTGTGGCGTTTAACACTGGTAACCATTCCCTTTTACTTTAAATTCTCACTTCATAATTTCCGAGACACTGATTCTTTTCCTGCCACTATACTTATCTATTCTCAGTATCTTTGCAGGCTCTTTCTCTTCTTTGCTTAACCCTTTTACCTTTATATTTTTGCTAAATGATCTTCCTTATTTCCACAGCTCTAACTGCCACCTACATTTTATTTACTCTCTTGTCTGCGTCTCAAGGCCAGGGGTCTACCATGACCACCAGGTGAGGATTTGGCGGTCTTACAGAATCCTCATTCTTAATTCATCATTTTACCCAAACTTTTCCTCCTTCTATGCTCTTTATCCTGTTACAGAAATCTCTAGAGTTGGGAATCATTCTGATTTGCTCTTTTATTCTCACATACTTCTTAACATGGTCCCTACATGCTATCAAGACTTACTCTTATCTTTTCTCTATATCCACTTTTTCCATTCCTGCAGCAGATGCTTTAAGGTTCTGTATTGAGAGAGTTATTCTTGGTATCTCAGCTCTACTCCAATTAGTGGAATACTTCAGAAATTTATGTAATCTCTTTAAGTCTCAGTTTCTTCATCTGTAAAATGGAGGTAACAATAGTATCTAAGTCATAGGATAAAGTGTTAATTGATATAATAAATGTAAATGCTTTTAGCACATTTCCTGACACTAATACTACTTTTATTCTTAAGGAGGTAGAAGACTAGCAAAGATCTTTGTGAAATGAAAAATAAGAGTAAAAAGAAGGAAAAGAGATAAGGAAAGAAAAATATTAGTGTGAGTTAGAGCTGGTTGTAAACTCAAGGTTTATAGAACATTTGATTCTGTACCTTCATCATGCCTTTATGGCCAGGTCCAGGAATTTTCCTCACGTTGACTGTGGCCTTAATTTTCACATGATATTTGTGATCTCTTTTCCTCTCATTGAGGAAACTTTTCAAAAACTACTTTTTTTTTTTTTGCAGATAGATGACCTTTAGTAATATTTGCAAATATTCTTGTAGTACTTTTAAAACAGTTGCATTTCTACAGAGTAGACTAGAAAGTGAATTTCTGTCAAACAAATCAGATCTTTGCATTGAATTCTAATTTAATTCAGGGATGTGTTCTCACCTTGCTGATGACAATGTGCAGTGAAAGATGCCAGGCTTGCAGCCTCCGCTACCATCAGCACAAATCAGGAAGAGTCAGCGATGCAGGCATCAGCTCTTCACATCACATTTTCTTTTTTTCTAAGATGCAACAGATGTGAACAGCAGGCAAACAACTTTTATGTCTTTAGCAGAATTCCGTTAATTTAAGTCCCTCAGAGACCACATTCCAACTTTGCAGTTGATTTTTGAATTTCTTTTTGGCAAGTGTCTGTAATGTATATTGCCAAATATTGGGGATACACAGGTACATCTTCCACCTAAAAGTATATACTGTAGCAAGTTACATCTATAAACTCCTCCACAGTAAAGAAATCCATTTAGACACAGCCAAATCAACACTTATAAAAAAAATTGTAGTCCTAAATATCAGATTTATTTTAATTTCAATTGTGAATAGAGAAACGACTTCTTTATAATTCAGTTTTACAGTGCATTTTCATGTTTATGATCCATTGTAAAGAAAATAATGCCAAAAGTGCACGCTCTAACCCTGTTCATGTACATTTTAGTTTGGTTTAATTTTTCTCTCAGTTCAGACTTTTTAATGGAAACTAGCTCATCCTTCCAAAAATATTAACAGAAAGGCTACAATTAAACTAACAAATTGTTGCTTGAAGGCTCTGTAACCTTTAGCAAGCCCAAGAACATTTTAAGCTACTCTAAAAAAAAAAAAGCAGAAATACTGAATGTTCTGCCCACACATAAGCATATGGGCCTCCCCAGTGTCTCAAATCATAGGAAATTTTTCATTTTACCCCTACAGCTTCAGTTAATGCATGTAATAGAAATGGATATTAGAAATCTATTCTCATTTATTGTAATATGAATGCAAGCGGAGAAAACAGTAAAAATCTGCAGTGTGTGCACATTTCCTAGCACTCTGGTTTGTGGGAGAGTAGGAATTATTTATGGACATTCTGGCACAGCTCTAATATTTAAAGGGCTACAAGTCTTTCTCCATCAAGAATTGCAGGTTTAAAAATGTCCTATAGAGATTTCAGTGAATTAACCTTCTTAGAAGTAAAGGGAGACAAGTCTGCTTTTACATGGATTACAAAGGACTTAGATGCGTGAAGTTGGCATAAGTGTTTTATTATATCTTGCTTTATACTAATTTACCACATGACTTTATTAAAAAGAAATAGAAGTAGTTATCTGCAGTAGGAAAGATTAGAGACAAAAATACTCTGGCATTCCAGAATCCCTGAAATCTTGTGTTTATGCCTGCAGTTCTGTGCTACTTCTCCGCATACACAGAAACATACAAATGCAAGACATTAACAGTTTTCAATAAACCAGCTTAAACTTTTAAAAATATACTGGAGATAGTGGAATTCGTATTCTAATTAAGGAGTATGTTGTCTGGCCTTTTGGAATAAAAGGACCTTAAACTGATATTCTGCTTTTTCACTGACTATAAACTAGGTTTATCTCTATATTCCCATTCCAATCACCAGCGGTAACTCACCTTTTTTTTTTTTTCATGTTGAACTCTAAGACTGTACAATAGTAGCCAAAATAAATCTGCCCAGCCACCTGTGCTCAGGGACAGAGCCATGTGTTCTATTGGTGAAAAAAAGATCTGAATGGACTAGTGAGCCTTTCCACCTTAATTCATACCATGGAATATTTATATACCAATTACTTGATATATGCAATACAGGTATGAAATACAGATTTAAACTCTTTCAAGATAGAGTCTGAAAAAAAAAGGAAGAGTAATAAAAATAAAATCAAAAGCATTTTTGGCGCCTTTGCTTACCAATTTCTTTTCCTCTTTTGCACAACTCAAACAGCAAAATAAATCCTGTGTGAAAATATAATGTATTCTCTCCAGCTCTTACCACCTCCACATAATCAGTTACCCCAAATGGCCCTACTTCAAGCTGGCAGTGTGTGTAGACAGTTATCTAAATGGATTTCTGTCTTAGGCAAATTCTTTATGATATTCCAATAAAATATTACTTGAAGAGGGGTGTAGGCTCTGTGTGGGATCTGGAAATTAACGTTTACCTATTTTGAAGGCAAGTTATTTAACCACACTGTTCATCTTTTTCCCCATATGTAGTCATGTCTCTATTTAACAAGAACAATGAAAATATTTGGAGATTGCCTTTAGGATAAAACAAATAAATGAACACTACCTTGTTAGAAAGATACGTGCAGTGTAAGTTTGAAACAGAATTATATATATTTAATGGACAAATAAACATGTATTTGAAGAGTGTTTGAAATCATATTTGACATTTGAAGAATTAAAGTAAACACAGGTGAAGTATCAGTGTGTTTACCTCTAGAATAAACACATTGGATTTGATAGCTCCTAGTACAATTTCAGCTCTAATTTTCTAATTCTCTGATTATGTATTTTTAAAATGCAAAGAAATTTATAAGCAAAGAATAATAATCAAAGCCTAAAGTCACCATAATTTGTGGTTAATCTTTTGAATCCAAAGTTCTGGAAGATATAGTTCACGATTAAACACTTTAGCTGTTTACTCCATACTATTAATTTCAGCCATTACTGCCAAGAAATTAATCTTTACTAAGGAATGTTTCCACTTCTCATCTGGAGTCCAAAGCTTCACATTTTTTACACAAACATTTGTATTGATTATATTCAGTATTTCCAATGGAAAGCCTTCTGAGCTAAACAAATTCTGTTTTGTTAAATAATTTATATGTGTGCCTTTATTATGAGACTCTTTTGCTAAGCTAGTTCCTGCTTGAAGAGTCTATGTGTTCATGTTATCTTGACATTGATGCTATATCACCTTGCTGAGATAAGTGATTTTTCCAGTCACAGTGAAACAAGTAGCTCCACATAACATGCATTCATATATGGAGCTTTAAAATATCTCAAGTAACAAATAAAATGTAAGACAAATAGGCTTACTCATTTAAGAAAGAAGAGGAAAATCATAAAGAGCTTCTCCTTGTTTCCATCCTTCCTCTGTTTATAGTCACTACTGCTTTCTCTGCTCAATGAATTTAATATAATCACATATGACAAAGATGTGATTTGTTCAAACTTCTTTGTGTCTCTCATATATATGAAACCTGCAGTAAGCAAAATATTGTAAAAAAAATGAAATACAGCCAGCCTAATATAAAATATTGTAAAAGTTGAATATAATTTAAATAATTGTAAAACTAATTATGCTGCATATTTGTTGAGCTGGGAGTCCTTTGAAAACATAAACGGACAAAATAGTGATAGAATAGTTCCTTCATGGGAGATGAATTTTAGTAATGTAAAAATTTAATAACAAATCTTCAATGAATATTCATGGAATTAATCATAGTTGCATCTCTCTAGGAATCAAACAGATGTCTTTAGCAAAAATCTCAGAGAAAGTACCGGAATTGGAATCACTCTCGGGTTACATGATCACTCTTCAATAAAAATTTAGAGGCAGGGCAAATAAAGTTATATAGTCTGTAAGAAATGTTCCTTGGAGAGCATTGGCAATTTTCATAGCTCTTTGAAATAACTGGAAACAAGATCATATGGTACAAATGGCCAAATTAGAGATAACTCAATCACAAAAGGCAAGCATTGGCAAACAGATAATTTGCATTAAGAAAATATGAGAAACTGATTCTGAAAACATGCATTAGGCTAAAACTGTAGTTTTGTTTAAATTTTTCCCGAGTTCTTTGGTCTGAAATACATATGCTCCTCTTTGTATATCTCAGGAGTTGACTTCGGCATTGGATCTGTACCTCAGCTGAGTCCGGGAATGAGAGTTATTAGAGTAGTTGAAGATGGAGTGGATGACTGATGAGGCAATTTGCCCTTTCTATATCCTCAAAAGCTTTCTTGAATCTACCCTTCTATCCTGAAAAGAAAGGCAGCAAAATCTCTGAAATGTGACATTTTCCAAATAGAACAATCTAAGAAATCCAATTACCATCTTAGGCACTGATTCTTTCTCTCTTTACCGCTCTCTTCTTTACAGTAACTAAAATCAGAAGTTTAGTTATAGTCTCAACAGAGCAGCCAGTCTCTAATTGTATCCATTTTCCATTAATGTTTGATGAAGCAGATTTCTTCAAATTTCCATCCAGCCTGTGCACAAACAAGTTGCATTTGATGTACAATTTTAAATTAAAAAATTCTGTACTGTGTTAAAATTTTGAGGCAAATAAAGCAACAAAAGAGAATCGTTTGTGGCCGAATCATTTTCAGGATGAATATAATTTGCCCCAAGTGAAACTAGAATGAATATCCATGAGATAGTCATCAGTCTTTCTTTTTAGCTCAGTCCCTGACAAATGCAAATAGTATAGTGTGAACGGGTTTAGTGTCCCTGTGACCTGGTTAGATACTTGGTAATGGCAGTGCCTGACATTTCTTAGGGAAAAATCTAACAACTTAACTTTAATTGAGCGCACTGCAAGATAGCCACCAACATGATTTTATTTTTCAAAGATTTCCCAGGATGGCCAAATGTTCACAGACCTGATAGTGATTGCTTTTCCTCTGGGTAATAAAACCAGCCTCATTTCTCTTGCTTTTGCCTGTAGTTCCTAAATGCAAAAGAAAAGCAATTATCACATGAAATATATGCCTAAGGTATTCTTCCTGCATTAGTCAGTAGGCATCTATTTCCCTTTCAATTTAGGCTCTTTTGGAAGGAGAGAAAAATTTCCAGGCTATGTAAGATATGTCGCCCAAATAAAATATTTGTGGGACTTGAAGGGTTTCTTTTTAATCTGTTTTATTGACTCTAATCTAGACAGAAGTCAGTTTTTCTCTAATGGTAGCAAGAGAGATTTCCCCTAAGCCTATTATTTTAAAGAAAATGGCTTAGAAACAAGAAAAATTCTCACAGTCAGTCACCTTCTAACAGTTATTCCTTTTCATTTTTGAAGCTTTAACATAAAACAAGCATTTGAGACAGGTAATTAACTGATTTGAGGTTCATATAGAAAATCCTTATGCTCTCTTTAAAGATTGTATTTATTACTTACAGATCTTTCATAGATGTTTTCTCTTTGCTTCAAGCAGATAATTTAACTTAGTGTACCACTGTTTCCTAAATAATATCCCTAAGTGATAAAAACAAAAAACAAAAGAAAATTACTACCTAGGCTTTGGACTTTCTATACTAAATCTCAAGCTGAGAATAAAAAGAATACCTCAAGTAGCTGTGGGGAGAAAGCAATGAGTTCGATCTGATAGTAGAATATTCAGTCCAACTTTGGCATAATCTATCAATAACTCCATTTCTCACTATATTTAAGTGGCCACCCTACTTGGATCTAGTGTAGATTTTGAATCTCCAGCATCAAATACAAGGCCAGGCAAATCAGCGTCCTCAATTAAACATGTGTTTAATGAATAAATGAAAAAGTTAATTAATTTTTGAAATTTTTACCCAGTATTTATCCTACTATCCATAAACACTCAAATACATGCCTACACATACATCAGGAGCTGTGCTAAATGCAGAGAACACAACGATGAATGAGATAGACATTATCTTAGCTGTCATGGAACATACATTCTAGGGAAGATGAAAAATGGTCAACACATTTAGAAAACAATCATGACTTTTGATAAATTCAATGAAAGCAATAAATGGGGTAGGGAGGTAACTGGATACCTGGCTTGGAGTTAGGAAAACTTCCTGAGGAAGCAAGTCTCTAAGCTGAAATCTCAAGGAAAAGAAGGAGCCAGACATTGTATGAACTGACAGGAAGGGAGGAAGGAAGGAAGGAAGGAAAGAGGGAGGGAGAGAAGAAAAGCATAAGAAATATTTGCTAATCTTGGAACCTTCTTACTGGAGAATTACTTTTCCTCAGCATTGTTCTTCCTATGCAAAGGGTATTAGCAGAGAACTGGAAAGGAGTCAGAAAAGGAAAAGTGAAAAAAAGTCCTGCCTTTCACAAATAAAAATATATTCTGTTCTGAAAACTAAAGATGAATAAATGTTGCATAGATCCTCCTGCAAAATTATACAATACGTTTCTAAATATATTAAATTTCACTTATAAGAAAAAAATAATCACTAGTAATTAGCATCTGTTCATTAATAACAGATGTAGCCAGATTTAACTATTTTCCTATCATATTCTAAAATTGCCAAGGACAGATTTCTGGATTTCCATAGGGCATTCAAAATTCTGCAATGCCATCCTTGTGCATAACTGGGGGAAACATGTATTAGGGAATAATAAATTCGTGTGGCTATATAACTCTGGCAATTGGTAATAATGCCAAATTAAGAGGTTTTCTCCAGTGATATGCTACAGACATCTGCCACCCTATTTTAGGATTGCATAAGAAACCTAGATGATGACATAGGCATTACTACTAGAATATCTATGATCTCAGGAAGGGAATACAGCATTACCAGCTAGGAAGAATTTCCTTACCAAGAGGTTTTTCTGTAACTTATCTTTTGGTCCTAGTTTGATCATCTAGAGATGTACAATACTTTCAATGTTTCTTCTAGGTGACATCTGTTAGAACATTTGAAGATTAATATCACATCCACTTTCAGTCTTTTCCAGGTTAATCATCACTTATATCTTCAGCTCTTACTCTTATTCCCAACCAGCTCAGTTAAGTTTCTATACAGACATTTCAGTTTATTTATATGCAACTTAAAGTGTGGTTCCAAGCAGTGGGCACAGTTTGCGCGTTCCAAGGATGCGATAGGCTACCTAAGGGGATGCTCCGCTCTCTGATATTCCAAGTCTGCAACTAGATGATGACTGGGAGCTCAGTCAAGTAAAGGGATCTTATTCAAATGGCTCCATGGGCTTAAGACCTTTAGCATGTTAAACGTCATCTGTCAACAATGGTTCAATGAACATAAAGATTATGTGAACATATGGTTGAACTAAGTACTGTATAATATTTTGTCAATAATTTTGGCAAACAACTGCTACTCTGGATCCACAAGCATAAAAAAAAATCAGTAAAGGAAAATCAGATTAAACAAGGAAATAGTTCTCAATTAAAAAATTCTACCAGTAATCTGCTATGGTTTAGCCTTTCTTATTAAAGTTGTTCTAGTCTTAATTTATAAAAGCAGCTTCCTGCACACTATTCCAATGATTCAGGTTAATGCTTTCTTTCTATCAAAGTATCTACATTGGCTCTTTGACCACGATGACTGAACCTGGTTAATGGGTGTAGCAGAGCATTTAAAAAAAAAAAAGTCCCTGGCCTATTTTTACGTAAGCTGAAATAATGGATCTTTAATGGTGTATATACTAAAGGTAGGTGTGACAACTTTTCAAAAATATATGAACACTGAGAAAATGCAACTTTTATATAGAAACAGATTGTGTACCTTGAGTTTAGTTTCTAAATTACTCTTCGCTATGATTTCCCCATCTTTGAATTATACTTCGATTCTATTGTCTTCCTCTTTTTAGTATAGTTTTGCAATTATACCTTATCATTCATTGGTGAAGGAATAAAGATACAAATGACAAAATGAATGATTGTAGGAATAATTGATTGAGTGAATGCAATGAGTGTTTGGTGAGCATTTGTATTCTTTGAGAGATGAAGTTCAAAACATTGGCCTTAAATACATAGCCAGTTATTTCTCCAGCAAAAAAGTGTTTTTTTCAGGATCAGCAAAGAATTGCAATTCAGGATCTACAACCATGGTGAGCCACATGCATATCCCTAGCAGCAAGGGGAGGAGAACTCTTTTCTAGAGGGGAAGGGGAAGTTGCGAGGACTATTGTAAACAAAGAGTCCATTGGAGGAGACTGGGAGTTCTAAGTGTAGTGGCTTTTCATTGGCTGAGTTGTAACAGTCTCTCATGGGCTGAGCTTCTTGCCAGTCAAGAAGAGGAAGTCTCTTTTTCCTGTTGGGCTCTGCTGTGGGTGTTCAGGCATGAGAGCTCCCCCTTTAGATCTCTCCACTCCATTTTAATGAGGTTGCTTTTTATTAATTTCCACAAAGAAAAACAGAGCCTTGAAATTTCACCAAGCAATTGTTACAAATTGAATATTGCTAACGTCAATTGAATTTGTAATACTTAATAGACACTCTCAGAAGTGTATATTAAGGTTGCCAGTGGGAATCAGGAGGTCAAAGGGTTGGAACAGATACACGATCATTTTCCCGTATAGGCTCAGCACATACTCTCATAACCACAGATCTTATAAACTCCTGAAATTCTGGGAAAAATGAGGGAAGATTCTAATAATCTTAAGAATTACAAAAGAATTTTGTACTGTGGGTTTTGAGAATGATTATGAACTGTTTGAACAGCAAACTGATTATAAAATTGTCCTCATTATAACAATAATTTAGTACAACAGCTTGATGATAATGCAGTTTGTGAATTTGAAAGCCAAATATATACCATGCATTTTACATATGTAATTGCTTTTACTCGTACAAATACTGAGAGGTATCTTTACCCCTATTTTCAAGGAGTACAAAATTGGTAGTATTTATTATTATTAATTGAAAATGCACCCCCCCAACACACTAAAATGCATCCAAAAGTCGAAATTACCCTGCAAATAAATAAAGTGAATTTGCGTTGGTGTTTCTTCACCAAAGGAAGCATTTCTAAGTTTTTGATATACAGTATTCTGTATTTCTCTTTAGGTCTGCAAAACTTATATTTCTTGTATATTTACAAATAAAGTCATACACATGCATATTTGCACGTATATTCATATACTTTTTCAAAGTTTTATAACACAGTAGAATCAAACTGTATTCCTTAATGCTTTTTAAAGCTAAAAACTTTTCACGTACATCTTTCCAGATGAGTGTATATACTTAGATTCATTCCTTTTACTTGATATAGTATATTGCATATACATATCATACTTTATTCAGCCATTTCCTACTGAAGTCAATTTAAGCAGATTCCAATTTTTATTAAAGAAAAGACTGCAACAAATGCTGTGACATATATATTTTTCTATATTTTTATTTTTCATGCTATTAGTTTCATAGAACAGTTAGTATTGTTAGGTCATAAAGTTTGGGAAATTTTTATAGATAAAAATTGCCTTTAAAAATATTATTCCAATATATACTTTTATCAAAACAATATTGGAGTACCTATTTCCGCCCATTCTTTCCAAAAATAAATGTCATTAAACTTTTCTTTTTAATTTTGCTAATTTGTTAGGAAAACAAAAGTGACAACTCATCATTGCTTTTATTTGGTTTTCAAAGAGACAGTTTATACTGTCTAAAGTCAACAGGCAGGGATGTGAACTTTAGTCCATGGGTCTATGTTCTACGCATGGATGTGGAAAACAGGATGATTAGTTTAGTCGTGAAGAAATGCTTTTTGACTTATATTTCAGCAACAGACAGTGTAATTATCAAACAGCAGTAAACAATGAAGATAGCAAGTTTATCTGACTTTTGATATCTCAAAACCTTTTGGTATCCCTCCTGTTTACTTCCTTTTGATAGGGTTAGGTCAAGGTCTTAAAATGCCAAGGTATGTGGATATCATCTTACTTACCCCTCTCACATCAAAAACATTAAGATGATGTTTACAGTTTAACAATGAGTCTCTCGTGTAAAACAAATAAAATTAAAAAAAATTTAAACAATGTGGATGGCATTGTACAGACTTAACGGATGTGGAAAAAGTAAAGTAGGAGAAAGCTTGATGAGTTGCAAAACTCTAAATTAACAGAGCAACTAAGAATTGTTTTTGTTTTTCAATTGCAGAAAGCACCTGCAGATCTTCATGACTGTCCCTGTTGTCAAAGATAGCATTATTGGGAGTAAGGAAATTGTGCAGTCATCAGCAAGTAAGATAAACTCATTGTGGCTAGTAAATTAGGAAAGATAAGAAAGCAAGGTTTACCACACAAATAGAAACTGATAAAAGAGAGAAAGCAATCACTTTCCCTAAACGCTGGTCACCAACAAAGAGTGCAAAGGAAAGCAGTAAAGATCTGTGCAGCTTCATGATGGAAGCTGGACTTACCATGCGCTCCATCTTTGTCGCTGTTCTGCTGGTCAAGTTTGACCTTAAGAACCTCCTTTCAGAGATAATAACAATGATTTATATACACTTAAAAATCAGAGAAAAGCTTATGAGTTTCACACATATAGTTTGTGTTTTCAGAAAATTAAGGTTATTTCAAATATAATGCTATCAAGTAGAGGTCACAGGCAAAATGTACATATCTTTGTAAAATATACATCTATTATCCAAGGTGCATATTTGGTGGGGAGTATAAATACCCCAAAGCCCATGCATGTGCAATATTTCCACATGTGGACATAATATTTCCTCACATGGACATAAAAACACACATATATATGCCTAGTTTTAGCCATTGAATCTCTCATCATGTTGATCCCAAATATCTACTCACAAATCAGTCATGTTTACATATGGATGAATTTATTTAGCTCTACTTCAAAACTGAAGTCTCCTTGCTGCTAATCTGGTCCTGACTTTATTCTCTGGGCTCACAATTGAAAAAATCCCCTTCTGGTGTCTCAAGTTCTCCTGCCTGAGTATTTAACTTCGTAACCAACGAAAAACCAAGTCTTTCTGCGATGGAGTATTTGTTCTTAAAACAAGGCCACTTCGAGGATGGGAGGCCTGCATCTGAATCTGGGTTCTGTGGCCAGAACTTCTTTAATGGTCCAAATCTTTTTAATTCTGTAAGGATCTGTGACTATCGCTTGCTGTGAGATTCTTAATAACTCATTTACTTACTGATCACCAGTGGCCAAGGGAAACAGTAAAATCATATGGACTTTCAAGTATTTTAAATTTAGGAAATTTACATAACCTAAAGGTTATTTCCTAAACTCATACTCTTGCACTATCTATACAAGCTTTTCTTTTTTATATAGAGGAGTAGATTGCTTTAAAAGGGATACAACTTAAGATCTGAAGTAATAGTTGAATGATTCAGTTCAGTATTCCAAAGCAAAGGCACTTAATAAGAGGCTTCAACCAATCAGAGCTGCTGTACAAATTGATGAGGCTCATCTGGACAGTTCTGCCTCCTGGTCCCCGTGGAGACCATAAAGCCATGGAGCCATGGAAATACCGCATATACCCAGCTCTATGAGGGAAGCATCAACGCTTCCTTGTCTTTGCCCCTGCCTTCCCTTAGTATACCGTGCCATGGAAAAGTCCTCGTAATTTCTCAGAGTACTACCCACCTACAGAACCAGGAAGACGTTTTTCCAGAAAGATACAAGCTTAAATTTCAGTTGATAATGTATCAATATAACCTTTGTAGTGTGGACCTAACCCAGCACAAACAGGAAAGGTGAAGCAGAGAAGACAGACAGTGGTGTAGGGAAGGAATTTGTGAGTTGACATTCACAGGTAATTAGCCAGAAAACGAGGTAAGGCTCATGTAGTGCGATGCAAGCTTATGTAAGCACTGCCATGGACTTCAAACCACTCTCTTCCAACAAGAGCAGGAGTGTGCTTCAAAAAGTTAAGACTGGGGCCAGCCTGGTGGCGTAGTGGTTAGGTTCACGCACTCCACTTTGGTGGCCCAGGGTTCACAGGTTCAAATCCCAGGTGCAGACCTATACACCACTCATCAAGCCATGCCATGGCAGCTTCCCACATACAAAATAGAGGAAGATTGGCACAGATGTTAGCTCAGTGACAATCTTCCTCAAGCAAAAAAGATGAAGATTGGTAACAGGTATTAGGTCAGAGCCAATCTTCCTCAGCACACACACACAAAACAAGTTAAGACAATGGAAAGAACATATTCAAAACTTGCAAAATACAAAGCACGTAAAACAGTAAGTGCCTATATGGACTGTAAATGCTTCCTTAGAATGGAAACAATTCTGCTTTCTCCAGGGTACTTCATTTCGAATGGCTAGTGAAGGCGCATTCTTTATCTTCAATACTACTTCATTTATTGTAGGCAGTCTAACAACTGTTGGATATTTTACAAATAGTGCTAATATGGGCAAACACTAGAAAATCTTTAAAGCTTAACAAGAGGAAAATTTTATAGAGTGTGAAAAAATCCTATTGCATTGATATCTTCATTTTTCCCTTGGTGATTTTTATGTTAGGATGACTGCTGTGATTTTAATACTAACACAATCTGTTCACCCAGACCTAGGAGAGGGAGTGATTAGAGTTTTAAAATAATATACAAGATTCTTTGTTAGAAAGATTTAAGATTGTCAGAAAATCTTTAAATTGCAGCTTTTTCACTCTCCAAAGGTTTGTACTCTAAGTATCCCTTTATTCAAATGTGATTGATTGAGGATAGAAATGTAAACAAACAGGTAATTTATTATTTTTGCATTATGTTTTTCCTAACTTTGGGCAATAACTAGACACAGAGGTTAATTTTTTTTCAATCTTATGAATAGCCCCTCACGAAATTCCTGTGCAATCACAATAAGCTGAATTGGAGGAAGTTGAGCACACAGATTTTGTTTTGTTTTGTTTTAATTATCTGCTCAACATTTTGGGATGGGAAGATCCCTAATGAAGGATACTACTAAAGGATAAATTTCTCGATTAGAGAGGTAAATTTAGAATAAATCTCATTAATCATTAATCACTGAGTCAATTAAAATAAAATCTCGTAAGTCTCTTCATGTGTATTTACATGTACCCAAAGCATATTTTTGAGCCCTTGTGACATACAGTGGTGCCAAAGGAAGAGAAAAGTGGTGAATACAGTTGGATGTAAAACTTGCCTCTGCCTTTGAAGAACTTGTATCCTAATGAATTTAGGAATAGTCCCAGCCCGTAATGAGTATATAATCTAGTTAGAGTGTTAAACTTAACACAAGTGAACAAAATTACAGGACAAATACCAGTTCAGTGTTTGTAGTGGAAAGCATATGTGCTATAGAAAGTCAAAGACTGGTTGGTATGTTAGAGGAGGCTTTAAGGAGAAGGTGAGACTTGAGTTGGCTTGAAGAATATCTAAGATGTGGGAAGGCTAATGTCAACAGAAAGAACCTTTCTTCAGAGTGGGCAGTAATGGGTGAAAGTACATAACCCAAATGTAGAAATGGACAGGAGGATATCCCAGGACATAAGTCAAAAATGAGTTAGGGGAGCTAGTGGGAAATAAGGCTGAGTTGGTGGAGCATATATCAGTTTAGTGTTATGTCCAGTTGCATGTAACAGAGACTTGACTGTAGTGACTTAACCTAAGAGCAGATTATTTTTCCCACAATACAAGGAATCTGGAGGTGGACAGCTCAGGGATAGTGTGGGAGCTCTACGACACCTTGAGATTCTAATCCTTCTGTCTTTCTGTTGTGCCAGTCTTACCATCTGTAGCCTGCTGGTTACAACACAGTTCCTGCACCGCAAGCAGAGCCTCTGTGTTCCAGGCAGATGAAGGGCCAAGAAACCTAGAGATGACCTCCCGTTTATCCAAAATCGTGTCACATGGTCACCTCCATGTACAAGGGACCTGGGAAATCATGTTCTGTTTTATTTTATATTTAATTGACCACAGTGGCATACTTATGCACCAGAGAAGAAGAAATAAGGGGAAAATGTATACTGGGAAAGCAGCGTGCAGTTTCTGCTTAAGATAGGTCCAACAGTTTCAAAAAAATAAACATAGAAAAGCTGCAACATGATAGATAGTAATGAACTATGATAAGTTCCTGAACAAGGCACTTTGGCAGAGAACCAGTGCTTCATAAAACTGAGTTTGAGAAGAGCGATAGAAAAAAAGAGAGGCAATCACAGAAGGAGGAAGAAGAAGGACCTAGAACCATGCTGCAGTCTCATGCAAAATGTAACGCGAGCCTGTGTCTGTGTATGGACATTAGAAATGGGGAAATAGTGGAGGAGATATCTCCATATCAGAAGAGAATGCCGTTTCACACAGGTGTTGAAGGACAGGGAAAAGTAAAGACTACACAATTTCCAGCCTGTGAAAGTTTTAAAAAATACTTGTAAAACCACTTTCCTGATTTGAAAACTAAAACATAGGAAATGTCAGTATTGTGTTCAATGTTACAAAGCATCAGTGACACAGCCCTGACCAAACTCACATCCTAATTCTTACTCCAATACTATGCCATTTTCATATATCATTTCCATGATGGATTTTAGTGTATTATATATATATTTATATAAAAATATATAAACTTTAATAAGAATTTCTATTTTATAGATATAGTAAATTCTTTGGAGTTACATGAAGATTAGGAATCTAAAGTCTAGTAAATTTCTGATTATTTTTATTACTATTTCTTATATTACAAAATAGTTATAGTGTACTTCTGCTACTCTATTATAAGAATATTGCTGGAAATTACATTTCTAGCCTGCAGAAACAAGAAGTAAACAAGATAAGATGCACAGGCATCCTGTAAAAGATTGGAAAGTGAAGAGAATTATCCTGTACTGATATAGATTGAGAATATTCTATTTGCATATTTATCATAGAAACGTTGCTATAAGCAGACAAATTACTATAGAGGGTTTATTTGAAAAGTTATGGTGTTGGTTCTTCTATAAAAAGCCACTCACTTTTATAGTATTTATTTTACCAAACTTTTACCTGTATTCATCATTCATAGTGCTCTCCCCATCTCTAAACTTCTAGATCCATTTACTCCAAAGAGAGAAGATATTTCACAGAAGACATATCTGGCTATCTAGGACTTCCTGCTACAGAATCCAACTAAAGTAGCAAAAGATCACTGATTTGCCATCTGCCTCAAATCCCATGTCCACCTCACACTCATCAAAACTGACCTCTGCTATATCCTATTTCCTTAGGTCTTTGCTTTCTTTTTGAGAATGGGTCAATAAATTTTAGTTAAAATGCCTACTTTCAATAATGACATAATATCTTATCCTCTCCTAGAGAGTATTTCCTTTTAATCATGTATTTTAATGGAATAAACAAAATGGGATTTCAGACTTAATAGGAAAGTAGAAATGGCATGGTGCAATTGCAAATAACACATCAATCATTTATGCAATTGACAAATATTTCCAGATAACATGCCAAACACCAGAAGTACAATTTCAAGAAAAATAGACAAGGCTCCTGCCCTCATGGAGCTTAAAGTGTGGTGGGAGACTAGGGGTTAACAACACAAGGAAATATAACATTCTAAACTGTGGTAAATTCTATCAATGTAAAGCCTAGACTTCTATGCACAATCTTAAAGGTGAGACTTTTTGGGGAACAGAAGAACAGAGAAAGATTTACTCATAAATGTTTTTGCACTTAATACAGGGATACCATTATTTTCTTTTACCAAAACTTCCACTTAATGTGCACATCTGGTGTTTTCTATTTCATACTCTGGGATTTAATATTATAAAGCTTATACATTGATATGAACAACTTAGATTTCCAGCTAAAACAGTCTTGCCTCGAAGTGTGTAATTCATTCTAAAGACTGTGCATGGATTGAAGCTTATGGACTTTAGAAGGAGGGTACAAATAGTAGAAGTAGGGATTATGTTTTTAAGCCCATGCTGGAAAGACTTATCCTGGAATGGATGCAACATATTTTAGGTCACAGTTTAAAATTTTTCCAGAGCATAGACTCTGGAATGCATAATTTCTCCACTTGTCCATCAATAATGACCATCATTTTTAGAAAACTATATCCTTTTAAAGTTCCTAATTTTAAGTGAGTTTGAAGAAGTAAACAAGAGGCTATGTGTAAGGCACAAAAATGTTTATGGAGTTGGCTATTGGTCTTTTGAGTAAGGATAAGATTGAAAGAATTGATATAATTTAGCTTGTAGAAGAGAAAATTTAGTGGTAACATTAATAGTCTTCAAATGTCTAAAGGATTAGTAAGGAGGAGATGGTAACCAGATGTTCTGGATGTCTACAGTGGAAAGAGCAAGATTAAATCAGCTTAAAGTGCAGCAAGAGAGATCAAGGGTAGACATAACTTTCAGAAGATAAGGGAAGATAAGCACAACAGCAGACTACCAAAGGAAATTATGCAGTCTCTGACATCTGTCTGATACTATTTAGGTATAGATCTGTTTGAGGGTCCCTCCTGACTTATATCTCTCTGATTATTTGTATACAACATTGGAAGCAAGATTTCTTGGGAGGAGATTACCTAGAAACCAAACTAGCAGTAAAATTTAAGTAGTCAGAGGAGGAAGAAAATCAATAGATTTCAAAACAATAACAATGATTTCATAATTTGCCCTCAGGAAACAGAATAGGAGTTGAATCCAAAATTAGCTGAGTTTTTAAAAGTTAATTTCTTTACTGTAGTATCCAACATTATTTGGAAGTTAACTCCTTCCCTTGCCACCAATATGGAAGAAATGTGATTCACGAACTCTAGATTATCTGAGCAATTCTTCAACAGATCTTGGATCTTGACAACACGTAACATATACCTTTGAATTTGTGCCTTTTAAAACAAACTTGAACACATAAAACCAGTTTATTTCTTGTTCCTTTATAAATTGGCGGTTAAGAATTAAAGTAAATGGAGCAAAATAGGACCATGAACACAACAAATGGAGATTATCTACCATTGATTGAAGCCAACGATAATGATAATAGTAGATAAGATTGCCTACTTTTTGTGTACCAGGCAATGTGATAAATATATATTTGATTTTATTTAATCTTCAAATCAACCTTATGAGTTGAGTACTTCTATTACCCCTAACTTACAAATAAACAAGCTAAGATTTAGATGAAAAGGTAATTTGCCCAAGGTCACATATACAGTAAATGACAGTTTCTGAATTGAACATGGGTTCTTTTGACTCCTGAGTACAAATTCTCAACCACTATGAAATACATTTACCAAAATCCAATAAAGTTAACACTTCTCTGATGTAGAGGAATTTTATGGGACAAATTCCTCCTGCCATTCAGGGGCTAGAAATGACTATTTATTCAAGGAAAGAAAGGAGAGTAAAATTATAATTTATGATCTATTTACTAGTTTAATATGTGTCCTAAATTAAATTTTGTGAAACTCAATTATTCAATTGATAGGATTATTACTTGCCACCTGCCAACCTTTGAAAAGCCTTATGGAAATTGATTGAGATGAAAGTTTTAATTACTGCAATGCATAGCACAAGAGAGACATGGTAAGAGTTATAGGGGTGACCACATATTTTGTAAAATATAAGCAATAAGCAAAAGGAACAGGATTTTTTTTTAACAAATGAAAGTCTAAAAATATAAAACTTTACTATACTTAGAATGAAAATCTTTTCTCTTTGACTTAATATTGTCTTTATAATCTCCCATACCCATTCTTCTTTATTGTCACTATCCTTAATTGAGCCTTTTAAAAAATATCTAGGATATTTATTTTTCATAAAACCAATCTCCTTACTTCCAATATCGCCATTGTTTAGTTATATTTACATACTATTCTTGAGTTAATTTTCTTGAAATATGGTTATAATCACACTCCACAGCTCAAAATTTCTTGAAGGTTTCCTCTTCCACCATAAAATATTACTATAATTATTATATTTATTGATATCAGCTTTCTTTTCTTTTACCAAGCACTATCTATGCGCCAAGAACTATGGTAAACACTTTGTACATTCTATCTCACTTTATCCTTACAAATATGTTGAAATCTCTATATTATTATCATTATCACATAGATGGGAAACTGAGGGAAGAGATGTTTCTTGTAGATTGCCCAAAGCCATTTAAGACGGAGCTTGCATTTGTAGGGACCTGAAATTGGCCACCCCAAAATATGTCTCTTTGGCATCGGGATTATTTGAGGCTGATTGCTTTTGATAAACTGGGACAGGGAAGGAGGCTCCGAGGAATGGAACTTGCCCTTTGTTAGGACACATTTACATTTGTAAGGTAAATCTCTATCTGTAAAAGGTGCCTCCCTCTCTGTACCAGGAAGAAGAAAAGAGATGACCTTCTCTCTAGAAACTCTTAATCAATACCAAAGGCAAGGACTTAAAATCTGCATTTTATTGTGCTTCTCTGGTAACCTCCTGTAAGTGACTTCCCTCCCCCTCCCAACGTTGGCATCTCCTTAAAGATTAAGCATCTTTCTTTACGCTGGGAACCAATTGCAGCGCTCATCTGTTGACCCCCCAGCCCAAGGCAACACACCTGCCACCCTGGGGCGTTCACTGAGACAGCAGACCTATCTGCCGTTTCCATCAAGAGCTGTGCTGACAGAGCAGCCTCATGACTATTGTAAAAGGGACATTTCAATCATATGTGAAACACCCTGTTTGGGGGTATATAACCACTCTGCGCACCCCACTTCTTTGGTGCCCTTTCTTCCTTCGGGAAGAAAGGCCCTGGGCCATGGTTCCTCATAAAGCTTTGTTTAATTTTCTCTTGCTAATCTGTCTCATGTGAATTTAATTCCTTCTCCGGCCAGACGAACCCACATTTGGGAAGAGGAAATGTCTTCCTGCCCTACACATTCAAACAAGCTTTTGCTCTGCTCCTACCAGAATAAACTCCAAGCTCGTTCTTCTGGCACCTAAAATCTTAAATAATATGTCCCAATGCTCTGGATTTCAAACAGCTTTTCTTCAAGCATTGACATATCTTCAACTCAGCTCTTCTCAAGAGTGTGTCCTTGTTCTCCAACTCAAAGAAACTGAACATTTCTTTGAACAATAGACCACTATGTGCATATTTTTTGGTCATTAGTTACTTTCCATAGTTGATTAATTACTCAGTTTATTTCTTTTAGAAGAGATAAGAGATCTTATAACAGCAATATTAGTGTCTAACAAAATATGCGTGCTTTACAGACACTAGCACTGTGACTTGCTGAAAAGAATTGCTATATTTGGTTCTGAATGGACAAATGAAATAGACAAATTATTATCAGGATTTTAGTCAGGCCTTAGAAAATATTACAGTAAGAGATAAGTGATGTAGAATAGTTACTAAGGAGGAAGTAGATTTCCTCCTCTGAAAATGTTAACAAATAGGATAGCTTTTTATTTTCTGTGACAATTTCCAAGTGGTTCTATCTGAAAAAGAGGATGAGATTTAAAACCGCCCAAACTGCTTTCCAATTATTTAACTTTATGAATGAATGAAGGAATTTTGGTTCATTGGAGTTAACTAAGCAGGAAATTTAGAAGAAATACAGCTATTAAGAACAAATCTCAACATTTTTGTGGTTTCTTTGGTTTCTTTTTTTTTTTTTTTGGATGAGTGATGTAAGAGCCTCAGTTGATTTAGAGAGATTTCTAAAAGTCTGGCTACAGTTTATTCACTCCCTTAAATCTTCCGAGATAAATTTGACATTCCATAAACATTTTACATCCATATTTGAGTTTGGAAAGAAAGGATGGGAAGAAAACAGCTCATGTCATTTTATCGCTTCCTCCTTTCTGTTCGAGGTAAAAACATAACCTTATGAAATATAGGACACAGGAAATATATTAACTATGTTAATATAGGTTGTAAAAGTCTAAAATTATTTGCAATGCAGGCTGAGGCTATGAGGAAGGCAGGAGTTATTTCACTGAAACCATTTAACCTATAGACTCCTTGCCTCTTTCTCTGCGTAGAGATATTGCTGAGAGTGTAGTGCTGAATGATGATGAAGTAATGCTAAACAAACCTCGGCTGGATTCGCGATAGGAAAACATGCCGTAGTCACAAGTAATAAAGTAAATACAGAAGCTGCAAAAAGCCATCACCAGAGGAAAACAATAATTTAAATGAGTGATAAAAAAGGCATTTCATCTGTGCATGATAAGAAACCACTGAACAAAACAAATTACACACCATAGCAGAATGGCTCAATGCCCAAAGAAATTGCCAACAGCTTATGATGAGAGAAGAGAAAAGCACAGAGGCTCAGAAATGAAAGGAGACTGTCCCTCATATAAAGAATATAAATGTTCAGTTCCTGAAAACCCCACCCAGAGTAATCTACTCAGTTGCAGGAATTGTATGCAAGGAATACATGGCCATTAGTGACGAATATTTTGCATGGCATTTTGGATGAGAGAACAGCACCATCAAGGAGGCACAATTTGCTATACACAGACATGCCTGGCAGAGTACCACCTGCATTACGCCAGTGTTCCCAAGCTATTGTTTCCTTCAGGTAAAGTTCAGATAGTTGGACAACATATGGCATGGCATTTGACATTTAGAATAATATTTGTCATTGATAACCATGGCTTTGTGCAGATGTTTTATGCCTGAAATATTATGAGTAGTTTCCATTATAGAAACTGAAGAACAGAAATATTTAGTGATTTTCTATGCTATGCAGTAAGTCAGTTTCCGTCCCTAGACAAAACTCAGATGTCATCATCTCCTCAGTCATTAACTGCTTTAACAGTATGTTTTTATCATTTTGTTTCTGTTACTTTGTTGTTATGTTATTGCTATTTATAGAGGAATTCTCACAATCTAAGAATCTAAAATAGAAAAAGTAATTTAGAAATTGGAAAGTTCTCAAATGATCATACCTTTAAAATGAATGCTCAGGATTAATGGATAGTAATCTAGAGTGTATACTGGGTTGGAGGTGTACTAGACAGTAAGATCTCGGTTTAGGTGGTAATTCTGTGTATTGAGCAAATCACATAGGTAGTTGTTGAGCATGAAAAGCAATGACGGCTAATTGAGGAATAAAAGTGGGAATTTTTACCATTTGTTAACATGGAGAAAAATGATGAGAAAAACTCCCAAGAAAAAATTAGCCAATTCGAAAGAGTGTGTCACTTTGTATCCTTTGACCATCACCTCCCCATTTCTCCCTCCCCCCAAACCCTGGGAGTCACTATTCTACTCTGAGTTTCTATGAGTTTGACCACTTTAGATTCCATATACAAGTGAGATCATACAGTATTTGTCTGTCTGTGTCTGGCTTATTTCACTCAGCATGTCCTTCAGATCCATCCATGTTGTTACAAATGGAAGGATTTTCTTCTCTTTTAAAGGCCAAATAATATTCCCTTATAGGAATATACCACATTTTATTTATCCATTCATCCATTGATGGAAACTTAGTCTGTTTCCATATCTTGGCTATTGTGAATAATGCTGCTATGAACATGGAAATACAGATGTCTCTTCAGGATCCTGATTTCATTCCCTTTGGATGTATACCCAGAAGTGGGATTTCTGGATCATGTGGTAGTTCTATTTTTAATTTTTCAAAGAATCTCCATACTGTTTTTCATAATGGCTGCACCAATTTACATTCCCATCAACAGTGCACCAGGGTTCCTTTTGCTCCACATCTTCTCCAACAATTATAATCTTTTGTTTTTATTATTAATAATAGCCATGTTAACAAGCATGAAGTGAAATCTCATTTTGGTTTTGTTTTGCATTTCTCTAATAATTATTGATGTTGAGCATATTTTCATACACTGGTTGGCCATTTATCTGTTTTCTTTGGAGAAATATCTATGCAAGTCCTTTGCCCAGTTTTTATTAGGTTAATTGATTTTTTTGCTATTGAGTTGTAGGAGATTCTTATATATTTCGGATATTAACTCCTCGTCAGATATATGGTTTGCAAATATTTTCTCCCATTCTGTAGATTTCCTATTTGTTTTGTTGATTGTTTCCTTTGTTGTGCAGAAGCTTCTTAGTTTGATGTAGTCCCACTTGTTTATTTTTGCTTTTCTTACTGGTGCTTTTAGTGTCATATCCAAAAAATCGTCACCAAGATCAATGTCAAGGAGCTTTTCCCGTATGTTTTCCTCTAGGAGTTTTATGCTGTCAGGTCTTACTTTTAAGTCTTTAATTCATTTTGAGTTGACTTTTGTGTATGGTATAAGATATGGATCCAATTTTATTCTTTACAAGTGGATATTTAGTTTACCAACACTATTTATTGAAGAAACTACTCTTTCCCCATTTTGTATTCTTGGAGCCCTTGTTGAAGATTAGTTGGCTGTTTATATGTGTTGGTTTATTTCTGGCCTCTATTCTGTTCCATTCGTCTATGTGACAGCTTTTATGCCAGTACCATACTGTTTTTATTACTATAGCTTTATAATATAATTTGAAATCAGGAAGTGTCTTGCCTCCAGCTTTATTCTTCTTGCCCAAGAGTGATTTGTCTATTCAGGGTCTTTTGTGGTTCAACTTTGCTTTGCTTTGTCTATCTCTCTGAAAAATGCCATTGGAATTTTGATAGGCATTATATTAGGTCTGTAAGTCACTTTGGGTAGTATAGACATTTTAACAATATTAATTCTTCCAATTCGTGAACATGGAGTATATTTACCTTTCCATTTGTTTGTGCCTTCTTCAATATCTTTCAACATAGTTTTACCGTTTTCAGCATACAGATCTTTCATTTCCTTGGTTAACTTTACTCTTATGTATTTTGTTCTTTTTCTTGCTATTGTAAATGGAATTGTTTTCTTACTTTTTTGGATAGTTAATTGTTAGTATATAAAAACACAACTGATTTTTGTATGTTGATTTTATCCTGTGACTTTGCTGAATTCATTTATCAGTTTAAACAGTTTTTTAGTGCAATATTTAGGATTTTCGATATATGACCATGCCAGCTGCAAAAATAGACAATTTTACATCTTCCCTTTTGATTTGGAGAATTTCAATTATGCAAATAAATAAGTCTGAGGAGCTACCATATATCATAGTCCCTATAGCTAACAATAACATATTGTATACTTAAAATTTTCTTATAAGGTAGACCTTACATTAAGTGTTATTTCCCCAAAAGGTAATAATGGTAATAATAAAGGGGTGAGAGGAAACTTTGGGAGTTGATGAATATATCTATGGCCTTGATGGTGATGATGGTTTCATGTGTGTATACTTATCCCCAAACATAACAAGTTGGATATACTAAGTATATTCAGCTTTTTAGATGTCAAATAAATAAATAAAATAAACATTATTAGAAAAAAAAAAAAGGAGAGAGAGAGAATTGTGTCAGAACTAAAAGTAAAACTAACTAACTAACCAAGAAAGAATTGAGGAGGGAGCATTCAAAAATCACATGGATCAAAGAAACGAAATAAGGGCAAAGGAAGTTTTGGAAATTAAGAGACCTTACCATCAACAAAATCAATGATGTTATAGAAAAAAGTATTGTTTAATTATCCTTAGCAATATTGTGATGAAAACACACAAAAAGAGAACAGATTAAAATGGCAAAATGATTACAAAAGCGTTAACAGTCTTCAATCTCTAGTTTCAAAAGTACATATTTTTTTAATTAAAAAACACAAATCTATAATAACCCTGAAATACAAATAAACAAAGTACTATCAGAAGACTAGAGAGTTTGAGAAAGCCCTATGAGTTAAGTAGCTCAGCCCCTTGTCTGAACATGGTACATAAGTGTTGTTGGCAACAGAAACACTTGCTCTTGACACTGGAGCAATGGTTATAGCAATTTGCACAGAAGGGACCACTGGCAAGACTCTGGAAGAGCAATAAGGTCTCATGCCCAGCAGTCAAAATTCTGGTGTCTGGAAGCACATCTCAGCATTATCCAGGACCCATTAAGACAGGATTCGAGAAACGAGCAGAACATCACAGAACAACTAGTGGAAAACTCAAAAACATAGATGAGCATACAACCAAAGTTTAAAAATATTTATTATTAGAGAAGCACCAAACCCAACAAAATCAGAAGAACTAACGGAGAAAACAGTTATTAGAACAATAATAAAAATGTAAAGAAACTGTAAATAATACATCTAATGGGTTAAAGAGAGAATTAAATCCATGATACTGTAATTATAAACGAAAATATCATGAACTTTAGAACTAAAAACATAAAATCATTTTCATATAAATACCTTAGGTACAGCTGAAAAAGATTAGTAAATTAGGACATTTAAATGGCAGTTTCTAGAAAAACAAGATGGATAACCCCCAAATGGTTAACATAACTAAAAAAAAAATTGAGATTCAAAGAGAATAGTTCCAGAAATTCCATCTGCCAGCTATGATTCAGAGGGAGTACAAGGGCGAAAATAATCAAAGTTATATCAGAGATTTTAAAATGAAGATGGATTTCCACAAATCAAGAAAGCTCATGGTGTAGAGAAGGAAGATAGGGAGGAAGAGAACCTTCAGTTTCAGAACTTTCAGGAGAAGAAAATATTAATCTAGACATGAAAAACATTACTGTAAAAATGTAAAAGTAGATAACTGGGTGAAACATCAGTTTAGAGATAACTAAAAATAGAAATCATAAAGTAAAAGATAAATCTGAAGAAATTTTCTAGAATCTAACAATAAGATATAAACTAACCAAACAGAAGATTAAGAAATATGGCAAATATTCAGAAGATCTAAAGAGAGGTGTTGGAGAAAAAAAGGCTGAGATAAAATAATTGTTTTTAAAAATAATGGCTAAGAATTTCCCATAATTAAAGAAAAACACAAATTCTTGAATTTGAGAGACAAGCACACAAACAGGATGGATATCTAGACAGATATTAACACAGCTACAGAAATCAAAGACAATGACAAATTTTGAAAGTAGCCGAAAGGAAAAGACAGATTATCTATAAACAAATGGAAACTACAGTGAAAGCAGATGAATACAAGTGTTCATGAGCAAGGATCTTTACAATTGAGTGGTTTTTTATTTCCAAAAAAAGGGAAATATCCTAAATATCCATCCTCAGGAAGTTTACTAAATAAATATTTGGATACACATTTAATCTCACACCATAGAGCTGTAAAAATGAAAAAAATGAGAGCTAAATATATCAACATAATAATAATCATTTTTATGCAGAATTATAGGTATTCATAAATGTAAATAAGGTGATTATCTATAAATATATGATCCTGGACATTTAGGAATACCCGTTAGTTTAGTGAAGTTTCAAGCTATGCAAGTTTATGCTATCTGAAGAACGGGTGGGGTCATAAAAGATTCAGCCAAAAAGCATGGGTGACTCTGTTTTCCTCCAGCATTGCCCAGGGGAGGGGGGCGCTGGCCAGCAGACACAAGTTTCTGGTCAGCCTAACATACTCCACCCTGCAGCGACCACAGAAGTATCTGGCTTGCAGCACTCCATAGCCTCAGGCACTAAGGTTACTCAACAAACACTCCTCCCAGTTCCACTTAATTCGAGAGAAAAATGAAGAAAGAAAAAGACCCAAATAAGATAGCAATAAATGTGAAAGATTTTATTATCATTATTATTTATTTTTTGAGAGTGGCACAGGCATATGTACTTGCTTAGAAGAAAAAGTTGCGAAAGTTGTGTAATGGATGGGGAAAGGCCAAGGCCGGTGGGGAGAAAGAAGGTCATGGATCCATAGTATAAGTATATGGAAGGAAGGACAATGCTTCCTCTAAAATTTTGGAGCAGGCAGAACAAAGGAAACGAAAAAAACTGAAAACGCCATTGATGTTAGAGCACACTGCTGAGAAAGTTTATATATCTTTTTTTTTTATAAGTGAAGTAGGAAAATGACCAGTTACTTTGAGAAGTAGGGGTAGGGACTGTGAGAAAAGTAATCATGTTGTTCAATAGCTTTATGGGAACAAGGAAGGAAAAGCTGATCAGAGACAAATACAAAGATGGTTGAGGAATGCTAACGGCTGAACTGAAGATAGAAATAACGCACTTTAATGGCTCAATCAGCATGGTATAATTCTTCTCTAGAAAGCAGTTGCTAGTTTCAGCCCAAGGTTAGGTGTGAGTAAGGCAAAGGAAAAAGAAAGAAAAATAATATGAGAAATAAAAAAGTTGGCCAGAAAGTGGTTGACATATTGAATTGTAGCAGCTCTACTAGATTAAAAAAATAATTGAAACTAGATAAAGAGTGTAGGGCTAGACTATGTGAAAATGAAAATATCTAGGAAATGAAAATCCTGATGCTATCAAAGTGATACAAATAAAGAAGTGAGAAAGTTGCAAGAATAAAGTAGGATTAGAAATTAACTTCTCACACACGCAGTTATTCTGGATCTCACCGTCGTGTTGTTCTCAGCACCTATTAATACTTGGTATTTTCTTTCTTCTTGAACACTGGGATCTTGTTTGTCTCATTTATCGATGTATCCCCACTACCTAGAGTGGCTACTGGCACAGCAAGAGTGTTCAATAATTATTTTTGAATGTCAATAATTGCTGGAAGTAAGATGTCATAGGTGGTATAAAGAAGATGCTCTCATCTTGGTGTGGGTGATGAATAGGATGAAAGGATTTGCAAAAGTAAGAAGCCTTCACCTGAGAGAATTAAATGGGAAACATTGATGGCAGAGTTGGATGGAGTATCTCGTTCTTAAAAGACATGGTGTGTTGTATCCGTTTACAGCTAGGCCTCTGGAATTAATTTAAAACAATGGATTTCATGCTGGCTCCACAATGCATCAGCAGTAGGACATTGTGCAGTAATCTTAATCCTTGTAAGCCCTTATTTTCTCATTCATAGAAAGTGTATAACACCTTCATAACATTTTTGTGAGAATAAAATTGGATAATAATACACATATGCCTTATATCTGGTATATAGGAATGTTCATTGTATGTTAGATATTTTTAAATGCTCCCCAAATCACTGTGATGAGTGTATACCCCCTTTTAATGTAATACTACCAAGACATTAAAAATCCCAAGTAAGTTTAATAATTTGCCAGCTCTATAAGTCAAGCAATTGTGCCCACTGAGCATTAATAATGTATCTCCTACTATTTTCATCAAGGAGCAAATCACCATGAGAATGATCTTGATAGGCCCAACTGATTGTGCATTGTATGTAAAGATGAATTTTGCACTACAGAGCCCATGAGGTACTGACACTGTCGGTGACAAAGTTTAATCATACCAACAAGTTCATAAAAAGCTTCTGAAGAGATAACTCTGCATCTTTGAACTCTGATGTATCTCGTCACATGTAGAACATCGTATAGCGTTAATATCTTTTGCAACATGCTTACAGCCATTATATGCAAAGAGATGATGTCCTGCCTCCTGAAATTGCCTCCTGTAAGGGCTGCTGTATTGAAAGGACAAGTACTGGTCTCCAGAGGACCAAGTATGAGCATCAAACTTTAACGGCTGAATGCAAATTTTCAACTTAAGCTTCCTCTTTAGCTTCTTATAAACTATTCTGACATTAAAAAGCAAAAGTACCATCTAAAATATGTTTAAATTGTATTCTGCCTTCTGTTTGGCCAATCAAAAATGTTGTAGCTAAATAATTCTATGTGAAAAAGGCATGTATGCAGGTACATTCACAAGTTCTTCCTAAAGGGTGTTTCCGACTGTGAATCAAAGTACAATTCTAGATAAAAAGGAATAAAAAAATTCTCCACTATGACTGTTGAAAATTCACCCATCCCTTGCTTGATGGCCTTAATTCATTGCTGGAAACCTCAACACTAAGTGAAAAGTTTAAGAAAATTGTATACACACACACACACAAATATATTCATAGATAGAAAAACATACCAATTGACAATAAAATATGACATAAGGAAACAACAATTTGCAAAAGAAAGTAGTTTTGGGCTGGCCCCATGGCGTAGTGGTTAAGTTTGGTTCACTCTGCTTCAGTGGCCTGGGTTTGGTTCCTGGGTGAGGACCTTTACCACTCATCAGTCAGTGGCCTTGGTGAGGCAGTGACCCACATACAAAACAGAGGAAGAGTGGCATGGATGTTAGCTCAGGGTGAATCTTACTCTAGCCAAAAGAGCAAGATTGGCAACAGATGTTAGCTCAGGGCCAATCTTCTTCAGAAAAAAAAAAAAAAACAAAGGAAAATATAGTTTTTAGAGGAAAAGACTTGATGGTAGTGGTGGAAAAGATATGAGAAGCAATCATTTTTTGGTTGGTGTACTCTTTTACTGCACCATTTTCATCACCAATTCTTACCCTTTCTGTGACTTGTGGTGATTCTGCACTCAAACTTCACTTAATACATTTAGAGCAAAATAGAAAAGCTAATCAATCATAACAGCACTTTGAAATACATGGAAATTGTTCCTGTGCACAAGAGATGCAAGAGTGAAAAAAAGATGCTATTTCTTCATCCTTTCACTTGGCATACACACAAAAGAAACATTTTGGGTTCATCCAAACATGGGACACAATTCAAATTTTTTCTATAATTTTTCTAGGAACTGTTTTGTCAAGTAAATTATTGAGTGTGTCTTTGCCTGAAATTAAAATGTCAAAGTATCACTTTTCACAGCATATTAGTGTGCCTTTAACTGAAAAGTCATCATACTGAAACAAAAGGAGATTTTGTTGAAAACTTAGTAAAAATATTCAAGAGCTATTATGGTAAATAGTTGTTAACTGAGCAGGCATTATCTTAGGCAGGTCTGTTTTTCTCCCTTATTTATTTTTAGCTCTTTATACTTTTCTGAAAGGGAAAATTGAATCAGAGACATTAATAAAATAGCTGCAATATTTTGTAAGGGAGTACAGATTTCAAAACACTGAGCTCTCTGAAGACAGTTCACAATAACTTTTTCTTAACAGAAACACACACACACATAATTACTAACGTAGCAGTCTGTTCCTGGTGGAAAAGCAACAGTTTTATCGTAGGCTTGTCATATTTGCAGACACCAGAATTGCAGAAGTCAATGATGTCTTTGCTTTCACTAAGGACTCAGAAGGTACTGAGAAATGGCTCAAAGTTTCCTTTAATTTTGAGCACTATCGCTAGCCAAGTGCAATGACTTTTTGTAAAGTTTATTTCCAGATGAAATGTGTTGCTTCCCCCACCCCACACCGTGGTGTGATGTGCTCAACCAAAATGACTGTGGGCGAGAGGTCAGTTTTGCTCCATCAGTTTGTAATCAAGAAGACCAAAAGGACTAGATTAGAGATTTTACCCAAATCAGCCTTAAAGATGTGCATAATGTTGCTACAGGCAGGACATAGCACAGTCCACTGACCTATGAGATGGATATGCTGTTTTTTCTCGGGCTCAGAATACTTTCAGTATCATTACCAGAGCACAAAATCTGCATGTCAAATTAATTTGTGCTGTCTTCACCTCCCATTGATTAACACAAATTAAGTTTCACACTCATCACCTAGAGCAGTTAACAAATAGTTTATCAAATTCCATGACTTCTCCCCACTATAATTCCCTAAACTGTTCTTTCCACAATTCCTCTTTAATAGAAGGCTGTAGTGTTCATTTCAAAGCAATCATGTGAAACGAAGGTGCTCCCAGCATGTCCCAGATTTTCTCAGGGTTGAAAGATGGAGTTGGAGAGATATGTATATTTCATAGCTAACTTGGTTTCAAAAGATGGACTCAATAATTAGTTAAACAACAAGTGTGGTCTTAAACATCTTAAATATTCTATGAATTTGCATCCAGAAAACCCAGAGGCGTATCATCAATCTTTGGCTTGTATTCATTTACATGAAAAGCCAAATGTAGAGGGATCACATCAAAGGAAATCCTAATATGAACAAACTGTGAGATTTTAAACTGATCTACTTATAATATTATGTTTTCTATTGCCTCAAAAGGGAGTCAATGCAGGAGGAATTTTATTGAGAGTCTGTATTCCCAGGGTTCTTCGAGAAATTCCCTTTGTGTAAAGGTTGCATAAACATAAATACGTGGAGAGATACCATGAGAAACCTACAACAAAGCATATGTTAAATAACAAAGGGGAGGTATATTTTATTAATTCACAAATGTGGTTTTGTATTTTATGATATTATTTAGAGAACACGAGGGTGATATAGTAATAAAAAGTCAAATTAAGCAGTTTTGTAGTTATAAAAAATTATTAAAATTCTACACAAAACAAGACTGCAAACAAACACTCCTTAGCCTTGGCATTTGGAAAGTATCTGCTAATTCATTTTGCATAATATGTTCTCCTAGACTGAAGAATTTATTTTTAAGTGATGGTACGTTTGTATGGGAGGGGAGAGTAGTCAGAAAACAGTCCCTCAGCATATCGATGGTCGACTGCAAAAATGGGCTCTGCTATATCCACATCATAAACATTACAATATTGATATTATCGTAGGTATATGATACTGTGTTTTTTGATTGTTTTATCTTTCCAGACTAAACAGGAAACTAAACTCAAGGACCAACACAGTGTCTTTCATTTGCTTGTCTGGTCATTTTCTCTGTTTCCATCAGTGTCATGGTGAAGCTCAAGAATTATCCTCTGCATTCAGTATAAAACTAGACGTTCATTTCCTGTATGCTTTGTGTCCTCCCAGATTCATATCTTGAAGCCCTAAAACCCCACTGTAATGGTATTTGGAGATGGAGCCTTTGGGAGGTAGTTAGGTTTAGATGAAATCATGAAGGTAGGGACCTATTGTGGAATTGTGTCCTTAGAAGAAGAGGAAGAGACCAGAGTTCCCTTTCTCTCTGCCATGTGAGGATACAGTGAGAAGGCCTCACCAGGAACTGAATCTGTCAGGACCTTGATCTTGGACTTCCCAGGCTCCAGAACTGTGAGAAATAAATGTCTGTTATTTAAGCCCCCTAGTCTATGGTATGTTGTTGTAGCAGCCTGAGCTAAGACATTTTTTTGTGTTTGTTTGTTTTTGCTGAGGAAGATTCGCTCTGACCTAACATCCATTGCCAGTCTTCCTCTTTTTGTATATGAACCACCACCAGAGCATGGCCACTAACAGATGAATGTTGTAGGTGCACGCCCAGGAACCAAACCTGGGCTGCTGAAGTGGAGTGCACCAAACTTAACCATTAGGCCAGCAGGGCTGTCCCTGACTAAGACATTCTTGATCTTTAAACATAAAAATCATCAGTTTTTAGCCATTATGCTTTCCTTCAAATGACATCCATTTCATGCACTCAACTATACTTCCTTTTTATACCCATGGGGATGGGATATGGAATATGCCTATTCTCATGGAATGCTAATTCTGATACCATATTCTATACCCAACTCTTGTAGAAAAGATGTAAGGTCAGTACAAAATGCCATAAAGTTTTCTGTCTCTTTCAACTGCAGAACATAATAATTTACATGTGAGGTGTTTTTTATAACCAAATTTTTTGGATAATACCAAATTTTTTCTTAATTTATATTTGATTTCCCAAGCATGTTATTTTCTTTATTTATATTTAAATGTCTATAATATTTCAAATATTAAAAGGAGTGAAACTATTATTATTGATGAAATAACAAATTAACTGGATCATTTCAGTGGAGGATAGTAATAATTTTAATACCTGAAACCAGTCTCTGTGTGGATCTCTAAGCACTGTATAAATTTTCATAAATGTACAAATTAAGCACGCTGTGATAACTTACGTTCGGGGTTCTGTTATGGTCTCAGTCTTTCTCACCCATAGTACTCAGTAAGGTGCAGGAAAATTGAATACCTGCAAGAATATGATGTGTTAATGACATAAATGAAGAATATTCATTAAATTTCTAAGAGACATGAGGGCTTCAAGAGTAGACTTTTTTCAGGTACTGGCCCTGTGGCTGAGTGGTTAAGTTCATGCGCTCTGCTTCAGTGGCCCAGGGTTTTGCTGGTTCAGATCCTGGGTGCAGACCTACACACTGTTCATCAAGCCATGCTGCGGTGCCATCCCACGTAAAGGAACTAGAGTGACCTACAACTAGGATATACAACTATGTACTGTGGCTTTTGGGAGAAACAAAAACAAAAAAAGAGGAAGATTGGCAACGTATGTTAGACCAGGGCCAATCTTACTCACCAAAAAAAAAAAAAAAAAAAGTAGGCTCTTTTCATCTTATATCCCTGGTATAATTCACAGTAATTGGTATGTTCTCAGTTCATAATATACTTTCTGCATTGAATAATTAACAAAAAGTACAAGGCACTTTACAAGACATGAGGTATTAAAAATTGAATACACTGAAGTCTCAGCCCTTGAGAAATTATAGTTAATGGAAGAGCTCGGAGATGCCAAAAGCTTATCAAACTAATTAATAATGAGAATAAAATACAGGTCTATGTAATCCATTTAGATAAACACAAGTCCATAGTATAAAGCATCAAAATGATGGGGCTAAAAAAATTCTACCAAAAGATCAGAACTACCATTTATAAACTTTGAATATTCAGTGCAGTTCTTATGTGGTACAGTTTGATCTGTGGAGTTGTGAAATCACAGAGCAATTATAGTCATCCTAAACTAGCCTAGTACATGAATAGGTTTATTCTGCTGCTCAACCCTGAGAATAAGGCTTACTCTGAATCATCTACAAAGTTCTATCATATAAAAGTATGAGAACTATATATCACTGTATAGAGAATACCAGTGAAGAGACAAAAATAATAAAGTACCAAATTGACATTGTTTGGTTGAAAAGTAAAATTACTGCCGTGAAACTTCAATAGAAATGCTCAAAAGCACATTTGAGTTGACAGGAGAAAGAATCAACAAACTTGAAGATAGATCACTTGAGCTTTTTCAATTAATTTTGAGAAACAGAAAGAAAAAAAAAATGCCAAAAATTAACCAAGTCTTAGAGAACCATTGGACACCTTCAAATATACCAAAGTTTGCATGATGGTAGTCAAGAAAGAGAGAAAAGAGGAGTAGAAAGAACACTAGAAAGAAACACTGGCTGAAAACTTCCCAAATTTGATGAAGAATATGAATTTATATATCTGAGAAGCTCAATCAACTCCAAATAGCTTAAACTTAAAACTATCCATACCCAAATACATCCTACTCAAACTGGAAAAGGTCAATGACAGAGAGAGGATCCTGAAGTAAGTAAGAGAAAAAAATTCATCATATATAAGGGATCCTTAATAAGATTAAGAGCTGATTTTGCATCAGATATAGTGGAGGCCAGAAGGCCATGGGATGATATATTCAAAGTGCTAAAAGACACTGTCATCCAAGAATTCTACATCCAACTTCTAGACACAACATTTTTGCATATTATTGAAATTAATTTGACATTAATCTAAACTTGATTGTTTTAAATTAAGATGTTATTTGTAATCCCCAGGGCAACAATTTTAAAAGATATCTCAAAAGTATAATAAAATAAACAATAAGGAAATTAATATGATACCCTAGAAAAAATATCTATTTAGCACTAAAGAAGGCAGTAATAGAAAAACAGAGGACCAAAGAAGACATAACACACGCAGAAAATAAATTACAAAATGATAGATCTGAACCTTGCTTTATCAGTAATTACATTAAACATAAATGGATTAAATACTCTATTCAAAGAGGAGGAATTGGCACAATGAATTAAAAAAAAAAGATCCAACTTTGTCCTGTCTACAGGGGATGTACTTTACATACAAAGACACAAAAAGATTGAAAGTAAAAGAATTAAAAAGTTATACTATGAAAACAATAACCAAAAGAGAGCTGAGGTGTTTATATTAATATCAGATCCAATAGACTTTAAGACAAAAATTGTTACTAGAGAAAAAGAAAAACAGTTTACAGTGGAAAAGGGGGCAAGTTATCAAGAAGACATAACAATTATGAGCATACATGCAACTTAGTAACAGAGCCTCTAAACTGCATAAGGCAAAGATTGACATAAGTGAAAGGATAAATAGCTAATTCAACAATAATAGCTGGAAACTTCAATACCCCACTTTGAATAATGGATAGAAAGACTAAGCATAAGATTGAGAAAGAAATAGGAGACTTGAAGAACACAATAAACTAAGTGGACCTAACAGACATCTATAAAACACTTTGCCAAACAACAGAGCAAAATGCATTCTTCAATATAGATCATATGGCCATAAAGCAAGCCTCAATAAATGTAAGATGGTATAAATCGTACAAATTTAAAATGGTAGAAATCATGAAAAGCATATTCTCTTACCACAATGTGATGAAATTAATGACAGAAGCAAATTAGAGAATTTCACAAATATGTGGAAATTAAACAATGCACTCTTAAATTTCCAATGGGTGAAAGAAGAAATCAAAAGAAAACTTAGAAAATACTTTGAGATGTATAAAGATGAATACACAACATGCCAAAACTTAAAGAATGCAGTAAAAACTGTGCACTGAAAGGAATTTATCTTTGTGACTACCTATGAATAAAAAGGAAAGATATCCAACCAACTTAACTTTTCACATTAAGAAACTAATAAAAAGAGCAAAATATTCCCAAAGCAAGGACAAGGAGGAAATAATAGAAATTAGAGTGGAAATATATTAAATAAAGAATAGGAAAAAATAGAGAAAAATCAACAGAATCAAAAGTTGGTTCACTAGTCTTTCATTAAACTGAACCAAAAGAAAAAAAAGAGAGAATAATCAAATTAATAAAACAATTAATTAGGAAGTAATCATCACTACTAACTTTATAAAAGCCAAAAAATATATAAGAATACTATGATCAACTGTGTGCCAACCAAGTAGAACAGAAAATTTCCTAGAAAGAGAAATACTACTGAAATGATTCAAGAAAAAATGTAAAATCTGAATAAAACAGTAACCAGTAAAGAAATTAAATTTTGAATTAAACAACTTTCTACAGAGAAAAGCCCAGGCCAAGGGGCTGGCGAATCTTATGAAACAGTTAAAGAAAAATCACCAATTCCTCACATAATCTTCCAAATAAAAGAAGAGGAAGAAATATTTCTTTACGCATTCTATTAGGTCAATATGATCATAACAAAACTAGACAGAGACATTGCAAGAAAGGAAAACTGCACACCAATACTACTGTATTGCGTGAACATGCACGCAAAAATTCTCAAAACAATACTAGCAAACAAAGTTCAGCAACATATGAAACTAATTATAACATTGGCAACAAAACTACAGCTTACATTTTACCTAACGATAAGAGACTTTCCCCTTAAGACTGAGAACAATGCGACGGCCACTTCTCTCTCCATTCCTATTTAGTATTGTGCTGGAAGTCTAAGCTATTGCAATAAGATTATAAAAAGAAATAGAAAAATAGACAGATTGAAAAGGAAGAAATAAAACAGTCTTTATTTGCAAATAATGTTTGCCTATGTAGAAAATTCCAAAGAATCTGAAAACAGCTCTTAGAACTAATAAGTGAATATAGCAAGGTCCCAGGATACAAGATCCATATACAAAACTCTATTGCTTTCATAAATATGCCAGCAATGAGTAATTGGAAGTCGAAACTGAAAAAAAGTATATATCAACCACAATACCATACAAAAAGTGAAATACTTAGGTGTAAATCTAAGAAAATATGTGCAGTATCTGTGTGCAGAAAACGACGGCACCCTGAGAACAGAAATGAAGAAGATTTAAATAAACTGATAGATAATCCACGTTCACAAATTAAATGACTCAATATTGATAAATCAATTCTTCTCAAGTTCATCTATACATTCAAAGCTCTCTTTATCAAAATCCCAGTTGCATTTTTTGTAGAAATTGACAAATTGATCCTAATATTTATATGGAAATTTTACACACAGAATAGTCAAAATCATCTTGAAAAAGAACAACAAAGTTTGCAGACTTATTCCTTCTAATTTTAAAACACTGCAAAGGTCAAGTGATCAAGAGAGTGTGGTACGTATAGGAGAAAGGTACGTATAGATAGTAAATATAGAAAAGATAACACATAGATTAATTTATGGTCAACTGACTTTTGACATAGGTGCTGGGACAATTCAATGGGGGAAAAAACAGTCCTTTCAACAAACTGTGTGAGGAAAACTGCATACCAACATGCAAAGTCATGAGCCTGGACCACCTACCATGCACCATGTAAAATATTAACTAAAAGTTGACCACAGGTCTAAAAAAAAGAGCTGAAACTATAAAACTCTTAGAAGAATCCATAGGCATATCTCTTCGTAACTTTGGATTAGGTAATGGCTTCTTAGATGCAATACCAAAAGCACAAGTAGCAAAAGAAAATATAAATAAATTTTATCAAAACTGAAAACTTTTCTGACTCAAAGGACACCGTCAAGGATATAAAAAAAGAAAAGATTTGTATCCATAGTGTATAAAGAACTTATAAATCAACAATGCAAAGACAACCCAATTGAAAAATGGACAAGGGTTTTGAATAGATGTTCCTTCAGAGAAGATAGACAAATGGCCAATGACTGCATAAAAAGATGATTAATATCTTTAGTCATTAGGGAATTGCAAATCAGAACCACAATATGATACCCACTAAAATGGTTAAAATAAAAGAAGACAGGCAAAAACAAGTGTTAACAAGGATGTGAAGAAATTGCAATACTCATACCTTGCTGGTTGGAATGTAAAATGGTGCAGCCATGTTGGAAAACAGTTTGACATTTCCTCAAAATGTTAGACATGGAGTGACCATATAACCCAGCAATTCCACTCTTAGGCATATACCTAAGATAAAAGAAAGAATATGTCCCTACAACACCACATACATGACTGTTCATAGTGGCATTATTCATAATGGTAAAGAAATGGAAACAACTCAAAATCTATCAACTAATGAATAAATAAACAAAATGTGGCATACCCAGACAACGTAACTTTATTCAGCCATAAAAAGGAATGAAGTACTGATATGTGCTACAATATAGATGAACCTTGAAAACTCTTAAGTGAAATAAGCCAGTCACAAAAGATCATAGATTGTATGATTCAATTTATATGAGATTTCTAGAATAGGCAAACCTATGCAGACAGTAAGCAGATTAGTGGTCAGAGGCTGGAGGAGAGAGATGGTGAGTGCTAATGATTTTGGGGTTCATTTTGGGGGGTGATAAAAATGTTCTAAAATTAGATAGTGGTGATAGTTGCAAAATTCTGTGACTATACCACTAAAAAACCAATGAGTTGTGCACATGAAAAGGGTGAATTTTCTGGTATGTGAATTCTAGTTAGCTAGCCAGGCCCTATTTAAGAGAATTAGGAAAGCTGAGAGGAAGGCAGCTGCGGTCCTCTTATACTTGAGGTTAGGTCCTCCTATGACTGTTTCAGTCTCCAAAACTACAGAACAGACACTACCTCTTTAATTTCCTGGTGATGTATAGCCAACAAATTGCATCTTAATAACAAAGTACAGGCACTCTGATATGTTTGAAGAATGCGTTGTTGAAAAAATTAACCTCAGTTAACAACGTATAAGCCAAAAGAAATTTTTGAATAAGAAACACTGCTAAAGATCTTAATTACATCAAGGGACCAGATGAAGCTGTCAGCTAGCTCTAGGTTTGATCCATCAAGGAGAAAAGGAATCCAAAGGAAGCAGAGGAAGATTGGAAATGCTTACTTGCATGCTCCAACTTTGGCTGGTGACTTTAAACAGTTCCAGAGAACTCTCATGTCTGTCCAGCATCAGGACTTCTAAGGGAATTAGGAGGATTTTTGGCTATGAGACAAGGAGATGTGCTTTATTAAGGATACAAAAGTAACCTCCAGAGCAAGGATGAATAAATATAGAACAAATGAGAAAGGAGGATCAAAAGTTAAATAACGATTTCCTAAACTGTTTTCATTTGCAATTGCCTTTTCATGTAGACCATAACTGGAGTGATTACTTTCCCTGTCATGTAGCTTACAGTGAATTTCAGACCACTATCTTACAAACAGTAAGTATTACAAAAACACAGTGTTACATGTGTGCGAATAAAATATCTAACTTATTGTTTCCCCATAAAGTTGACTAGAATAACCTGTGAAGATATTTTAACATATAAATCCTGTAACCACATCCCAAAATTACTGAATCAGAATATTTGGGGAAGGTGACTAGTTATTGATGATGATGATAATGATAATAATGATGATGATAAAAAACTTTGCGTAGGATTTTTGTGATCAGTTAAGTTTGCAAATCACCGGACACCATTATGAAAGACAAAACACACACAAACAACAAAGTGCATATACCTAAAAACATGTAATTTGAAATCTGAAATGTGTAAATTAAGGGCATATAGAGAGAAAGTGATTTCCACAATGATATATGGCCAGTTAGCAGAAATACTGCATAAGAACCTAGGTTTATTAAAAATGGTCTTCTATTAGCTGAGCTCATTGTTTCTTTTTTCCTTCAATTCCCACAGATAGACCATGAAATTTCAAACTTAGCATTACAGGGGACAGGACAATTTATCTCATTAGCTTTAAAATCAAGGCCCGATAAAACATTTCATTTTGTATATGATGATAAATATTAAAAAAAATTTTTTAAATAAATCACTTTTAGATTTCCTTATTTATTTATGAATTTGGAAAACCATTTCACCAGAGTTAAACATGAAACAGTAGATGACGGTTGCCTCTGGGGAGTGTGATGAAGGTGATACAGGTGTGTAGAGTGGGAGGAATACTTATTTAAATTGTATAAAGTTTTTTAATTTAATTTTTTCAAAAATTAAGATTCATAAATTAGAGTTTCATATTTTTAAAGGTGTACAGAAAAAAAGGAAAGAAAATATAACTTATCCAAGAAAACCCACTAGCTTAGTTTTTCTATTGCTGCATAACAAATTAGCATTAACTTAGCAGCTTAAAAGAACATATTTATTATCTCACAGTTTCTGTGGGTCAGGAATCTAGGCACGTCTTAACAGGGTCCTCTGCAAGAATGCAATTAATGTAAGGGCCAAGGCTGGGTTCTCACGTGGAGGATAGACAAGGGAAGAGTTCACTTCCAGACTCACTCAGATTGATGGAAGAATTCATTTCCTTGTGATTGTAGACTGAGGGCCCTAACTTCTTGCCACTTGTTGGCTGGAAGCTGCCTTCAGCTCCTAAAGGGTTCCCTCAGTTCCTTGCCATCTGGGCCTCCCAACATGGTTGTTAACTTCTTCACAGGCAGAAGGGGAATCTTACATAACATAAACATAGGAGTGACATCTTATTACCTTTACAACACTCTATTGATTAAAAGAAAGTCACAGGATGAGTTATGACTTTTTCTGCATCTTGTCGACATAACAGAGGCTACATTTTGGAAGAAAAGGAAACGATAATTTATTGAGACTCTGTTTTGTGTCAGGAACTCTGGTAAGCGTTATAGGATACTGCATTTATTTCTTATGGCCTCCTATGAGATAGATACTACCAGTTCCATTTTCTGATGGGGATTGGGTCACTTTCCTGTGTGATACCAGTAGCAAGTGTTAAGAGCATGAATTTCAACCAAAGACTTTCCTTAATAAAAGCTTTTTCTTTTTCCATTTTACTACATTTGCTATATTGGCAGACTAGAGGCTAAAAAACAGTTTCATCTGTTCCCCAGTTTGCAAAGATAGTATATGTTAAAAGGGCAGAAGTGAAAAGAAAGGGATATGCAGAAAATGGACAGAAGTATTATTAAATCAACTTACATACAATCTCACAATAAATAGAGTTAATCCAGTTTATACTATTTTTAATTGCTTGATTGCAAATATAAAACTTTGAAACTTAAGACGTTTCTTAGAAGTGAGCCTTGTGGATTATGTAGCTCAGTTTCCATGGGCACATATCAAATCTGGGTTTTCTAAGGAACAATTGAAGAACTTATAGCTTTCTCCAAATGGACCGTTCTTTGACAGTTAAATAGTAATGAAATCCACTTAGAAGTTTCAATTTTCTTTTATAATTGGCAACAATAATTTCTCCATTTTAGATTAATTACTAAGAATTTTCATTTCCCATAGGTGGCAGCATAAACTTCAATAGAATATTCATTGCTATCAATATTAGTTCAGATCTTTTTCTATCATAATGACAAAGTCCTATTTTAAGGATTTTCTGATTCTAGAGTCCATCTTTTGAAACTATTTAAAAGGCATAAAGTGGAGAGTAATTTACTTTGTTAAAGTACGAGTATAATTGTAAGTAAAAGTCAAAATACAAGTATAATTTTCCATCATTTTTTGAGACAGCCTTACCATTTAACAATGAGTAAATGAAAAAGAACTAAGATTAAAAGCTAAAATTAATACTTGTTTTAACTGACATGTTTGGGTGGTCAGTTTACCACCATCAGAGTTGACAACATCAGGTGATTTTATAATGATTAATGAACTCTCTTTATCATGCATTGAATTCTCCTTTTTGGACACATACAAGTATATGTGTGTATGTGTAATATTGTATGCAATATTGTCTGACTGAATCAGCTTTCTCAAACGCTACATATTTTCAAAGTTTTCTCATTTCTTTGCAATTCCAAAGCAGTCAGAGAAAGGGTTCACATTTGCATTTTAAGGAATGTCAAAAGATTCGATCAATTATAAGCTTATTTTTACACACCCTTTGAAATGGTGGAAAAATTTTCACTCTCCCAAGTGTAGTATTTAAATTCTACTTACTTAAATTCAAAGAAAAGAAAAAAAGACTTCAGTTGCCGTTACTCTTAGATTAATATTCAACTGGAAAGATGTTTTACCTTAAAGTGTCTTTGTATGTTTCCAGATTTTTTTGGTAGCCTCCTTTCTTCTATCTTTTGTGTAACATTAGCTCTCGAGATTCCACTGTATTCTGGAGAAATGCCATGCTTCAGAGGAAGCCAACTGGTTTTTAAGATGGGGATATATTAACACACTTGCCTACCTTTAGGTGTTTCACTTTATGTTTCCAAAGCATGGTAGCAGCTCAACATGCAGATATCTGCCTTTTATAACCTATCTCCCAGGATATGTTCCAAAACAATGAGGTATATTGTTGACAAAGAATTAGATGTAATAATCAGGCAATTAAGCAAGGATATTTGCAGTACTATATACAAAGACAAATTAAGAAGACTACCATGGTATCCAGAAGCCATCTGTTAACCAATGTCAAATTGATGATAAAGAAAATTGAGTTCCCTTGGCAGTTGGTTTTTCTCCAGCTGTATGCAGCTATAAAAGAGCCATCAAAGACAAATCTGCATTTGTTGTTAACTCAGAAATGCACTAGATAGGCATTGAGAAACCTCTAGTGACAACTTTTTATTCTGAAAGTTGATGGTAAGATTTCTGGGAAAGTTATACGTTGAACCTTGGATTGGCTTGGTAGGGTAAAAAGAGACGCTCAGTACAGTTCTCATATGTGTAAGCATACACTCAAGTATAATAAAAATATGTTCACAGCATAAAATAATGAGCAGATCACTTCTAAAGTAACCAGTCATACAAAGGTTAGTTGTGTGCCTCAAACATTTACTATTGCACATATCCTAACGTGAGCCTCACTTTAAGGAAAGCCTCATGATGGGCAGTACCAGAAAATCTTCATAAATTTGGATGATCTTTTCTACTAAGCCCTAATAAAGACTAATGTCAAAGACTTAACTAAGGTGCCCTCCAGAATAGCTATAATACTAACGCTCATTGGAAACTTGGAGAAGTTAACATACTGCCTTAAAAGAGGTTGGGATCTGGAGTCAGGCAAAAGTGATGCTTCAAATTCCCACTTCATTCCTTATTAGTTATATCACCTTAGGCATATTACTTAATCTGTTCTAGTGTGTGTATAAAAATGAGAACGATAATAACCTTGAAGGAATGTTGAAAGGAGAAAATGAATTAATGGGTGTCAAAACTTATTTCTGTCAAACAAAACATTAATGTCTTATCAATGGATTGTGGAAGTAATACTAATTGCTAAGGACTTTAAGCTTATTGTGGAAAGGTCACTGGGCTGAGGATCAAAAAAATCTAGCTTGTTCTTCCAGCTCTGCCATAAATCAGCTGTGTGACCCTATACAAATCATTTAAGTTCTCTGGACCTCAGTTTACTCTTTCCTAAATTAAAGTTGGGAAGGGCATGGAACTAAAATGCCTCTATTAAATCGAACTGCCTATAATTCTTAGTACTTGAGTTCGATTTCAAAAATAAATGCAGAATATAAAATCACAAAGTTGTAGAAGAATGATGTTCAAATCATTGCAATCTCTTGTATGTTTTTTTTTAAAGAAAAATTAAACAGTGGGAAAAGTCAGCTTTTATAGTCCACTTAGGGTTTAAATTTCTTATGTATGTTTTTATTAGAATGCATTTAATCTTAAGTAAACATGTGTTTAATTTATTCAGTAAAGCCTTCTAGTTGAACCGGATTAACCGAGAATTGCGGTTGACTGTCTTCTACTAGCAGCTTAGAATTTTAAAGTTGAAGAAGACCAAAAATAAATATTTATTCATTTGCCATTTTAGAGTTAAAGAAATGAAGCATAAATAACTCTAACTTTAAGTGAGAGAGAACTGGTTCTAGAATCTAAGCCTTTTGACTCCCAGACCCATCTTTTTTCCACATCATATTTCACATAGTTTTATTTTGACCAATCTTGAAAATGCATTCTCTCTCTGTCACTTTCTCTATTCCTGATTCCTTATCTGACTGTGTTAACTTTGACTGAAAGTACCACATCTAATTGACTAGTGCAATGTTGAACATGCATTTCACATTGGACGATATCAAAATACAAATTTGTTTGGTCTCCCACTGCCGCTTGAAAATACGTGTAGTGGAATAGGCTTCCCCCCTATGATGGCATGAAAATTCAGCAACCCTCATCATTTTTCGGTTCATTCCACAGTATCAGACATTCAAGTCATTTCACGTTATAGCTTACAGTTTCAATTCAGAAATATTAAGTGCTACTTCAAAATAGTAACCAATATCTGAATCTTCATTGAAAAATAATACTCTTCTCCTGTTAGGCATGGTTGGCTTCTCCATGCACTTCTTCTTCCATTAGTTAGCTGCTCTGTTGAACCTAAATGATCAGTGAATTCAGAGTGAGAGGGAAAGCTAAAGAGCAGGATTGCTTCTATTTGCCTAGTTACTGCTAATGAAGCAGCACGTTTAAATTATAAGAAAATATGCAGGACACAGTAGTATTTTGGATATAGAGAACAAATAAAAGACACAATGGAAAGTAAAATACTGATCTTTGACAAAAGAGCAAAGGCAATACAATAGAGAAAATACAATCTTTTTAACAAATGGTGCTGGAACAAGTGGATAACCACATGTAAAAAATGAATCTAGACACAGACCTTACACCTTTCACAATATAGATCAAGACGTAAAACCCAAACTATAAAACTTCTAAAAGATAAGATCGGAGAAAATATAGATAACTGTAGCTTTGGCCATGACATTTTAGATATGACATCTAAAGCATGAGCAGTAAAATAAATAATTGATAAGTTGGATTTAATTAAAATAAAAAACTTCTGCTCTGTGAGAGACACTATGAAGAGAATGAGAAGACAAGTCACAGACTGGGAGGAAATATTTGCAAAAAATACATTTGATAAAAGAATGTTATCCTAAATATACAAAGAACTCTTAAAACTCAACAATAAGAAAACAAACAACCTGCTTAAAAAATGGGTCAAAGATCTTAACAGACACCTCTGCAAGGAAGATACACAAATGACAAATAAGTACATGAAAATAAGTTAATCACACGTCATCAGGGAAATGCAAATTAAAACAATATTGAGATACCACTGCACACTTAGAATAATGAAAATCCAAAATACTAACACCAAATTCTGGAAAGAGCATAGAGCAACAGGAACTCTAATTCATTGGCAGTGGGAATGCAAAATGGTAAATCCATTCTGGAAGATAGTTTGGCAGTTTCTTACAAAACTAGACATACTCGTACTATACAATCCAGCAATCATACTCCTTGGTATTTACTCAAATGAGCTGAAACTTATGTCAACACAGTAATCTGTACACAGATGTTTATGGTAGCTTTATTCATAATTGCCAAAAACAGGAAGCAACCAAAATGTCCTTAGGTAAGTAAATAAACCAGACTATATCCAGACAATTGAAAAATAGTCAGTGCTAAAAATAAATGAGCTATCAAGCCATAAAAAGACATGGAGGAAACTTAAATGAATATTACTAAGTGAAAGAAGCCAATCTGAAAAGGCTACGTACTATATGATTCCAAATATATGATATTCTGGAAAAGACAAAACTATGGAGATAGTAAAAGGATCACTGGTTTCCAGGAGTTAGGGGAGAAGGAGGGATGAATAGGCAGAACACAGAATTTTTAGGGCAGAGAAACTATCCTGTATGTTACTATAATGGTGGACACATGTCGTTATAGATTTGTTAATACCCGTGGAATGCACAACCCCAAGAGTGAACCCTAATGTAAATTATGGACTTTGGATAATGATGATGTGTCACTGTAGTTCATCATTTGTAACAGATGTCGCACTCTGGTGGGGAATGGCGATGGTGAAGAAGTCTGGGGGAAGGGACAGGAAGTATAGGGACCTCTCTATGCTTTCTACTCAGTGTTGATGTGAATATAAAACTGCCCTCAAAAAGTCTAGTTTTTAAGAAGTAAAGCAGAAGAACATAACGATACATTTTTTCAAAAAGCGATGACATAGAGAAATTGAAGTTTTTGTAAGATATTTATATAAAGAGTTAGCTTTGGGCACATTTAGTTGAAGGTTAGGGTAAGTTTTAAATAAAATTTTTAAAGAGATACATGTCCTACTACAAAATAAATTATGCTACAAAAGGAAAGGAGAACAAGAACAAAGACAATACATTGATTGTAATTCATTAAGGCTGCCAATGGTTAGAAGCAAAGTGTGTTATTAAGCTGTGGAGATTCAACATTAGGAGGTTTACCCTCAGACTAGCTTTAATAAACCACATTGATTCTTTAGAAACCCATATAATTGTCAATCATTAAAGTAGAAAACATATATACTGCCATGTGTATCAATATTTACCTCTATAATACATTTATCACGATTACTTTACTTAAACATACCTATAACCTCCTATGGAATGGATTTGTATGAACAACTCTTGGCACAGTGGCTGACATATAGTCGGCTCTCAAATGCATGAATAAATGAATACTCAGGAACATACTGAGAATGAAGGAGAGTAAGGATAATTCTACTACTATTTTCTAAATGGATACTCTAAGCCAGTTGCTACATACTTTGAAAATATTATTCTGCTTAATTGTATTATTTATAACATAAATATTACTGTCTCTAAAACAGAGAATAGTCAATTAAGTTTCCTTTGACCACACAATTCATAAATGGCACCAAGAAGTGATATACAGGCAGATATATCCAAAGCATTTGCACTTCCATTATAGCACATACCTAGGAATTGTACAGTTTCACTAACTCATCTTACCAGATAAGGAACTTGAGGCTAAGAAATAGTAAGAGTCATGACCAGGGTAACATACACAGAACTTTAATCCAGTGTCACTCAGCACAAAGAAAAGGTTATAGTTCAATCTGTATTCTTTTTGGGTTCCGTGTATGTTAAAGAACTCTCATAATGTCTGGCTAAGCAAATGGCTGCAAACCTCTAAGACATATGGGGTTATAGAGTTAGTAGGAAGAGGCAAAAAAAAATGACCAAGGCAGAATAAAAGCAGCAAGCCAAAGAGCCTCCAGTCAACAGCTGAAGTGAATAAGTAGGTTGCTATGACAAGATTTAGGGAAAAATGTTCCCTGGGAACTCCAGGAGGAGCCACAAAGGACTGTATTTTTGATGTTACCTGTAGGGAAACTGAAATTATTATTCCAGTGACCTTCACGGTATCTACTCTTCGGTCTTTCCTGCCTGAGGTAGGTCCCAATGATGTGTGCTATAAATACAAGCTGGTCGCTCTCATTGCAGGAGGTGAACAGGTTAAAGGGACAATGTTCTATTCTTTGGTTTATTATGGAGAATGAAGAGATTTTAACATGATAGAAGAAATTATGCACAAAAGTCTGAAAAGAATATTCTGAGGGGGAAAAAAAAAGAAAGCTACAGTGTTTACATAATTTTGGGCCTTCTTTGCTCCTTAGCAGACCTTGTTGAGAAATTTTTACGTGTGTAAAATGAACATTAAAGAGTTGCAGGCCATTTCCAAAACATGGTTATTATAATAAATGAAATCGGAGAATAATAGTGAGGCTTGAAGTCATTGGCAGATGAAGAATACAAACAAGGAAACACTGCCACGCATAAAAAGGAAAGAATGGGGCTGAGGCTCAACCATTTATACCTAATGTGATCCTGTACTTGTGAGGGAAAAGAAAATTGAAGAATGTTGAGGTGTGGCAACCAATGGAGACCAAGAACTTATCATAAGTCAAAGACAGTATAATGACTAGGGACATCTACAATAGTGCCCAGGAATGGGGTCTCATAATTTTGCTTTCTTCTCATATAATTTCTGCTTTGATAATTAAGACATGTGCATAAAGTCAATGCACAATATTTTAAGTGGCACTAACAAATCTTGCCAGGCTGTAGACAGCCCATTTTAGATAGAAGTCAACAATAGAAATCTGGGTCCAGTTATTGATAAATAGAAGCACATGTCACAGAAAAGAGAAATAAAAGTAGCTCTCCACAACTGGCACCACCAGGGACAGGCCCATCTTGGGGAGAATCTAAAACTTCTGAAGTCATTTCAAGTCATCCCAGGCGCAAAATCAGAAGCTGGAATGAGTTTTTATGTTAACAGAGCAAGTCAACAAGTCTTTGAAAAGCTAGGGCCACAAAAGGCATATCTTAGCTCTTTTCAGTACAAGAACAAAGAAAGGATAAATTTACGTGTATTCAACAAATGAACTTTACCCTGAAAAGACCAAAACAAACCTGAAAAATAGACAATTTCAAGATAGAGAAAAACACAGTAAAAGATCACTTTAGTACTTAGTTTCTAGATCTATGCCGTGGTTACTTAGATAACAGAGAACTGAAAAGAAAAGTGTTATAATCGCAGAATCACCAAGAGTCTTTATTCACTGCATTTTGGGTCTCATGCGAAAGAGAAAATGAATAAGACAGACAAATATTATCCTAGCAGTTTAAGTTCTTTTTAGTTTAAACGCTTTATGTGTATATCATAAATGTAAATTTTTCCCAATGGGAAGAATTTTTAAAAAGTGTTGCGAAGATGCAAGGGCATGCTTTTTCTTATAATATGTATATTTTTTAAATAACTTTTTTTTCTCTGCAGATAGTGAGTTTCTATTTATAGAAGTGGCCAAGAAAAAGCTGGCTGTCTGAGATGTTGGAGAGAGACAGTTTGCAGCCCCTGAGAGGTCGGAATAGAGGAACCCTAAGGTACCTTCCAAATTTTAGCACTACCAAGTGCTAAGAAATCATCATTGTCATTGTCATCCTTATTATCATAAGGAAGCATATTTATTATATGCCATGGCCATGTTAAAAATTAATATGTATACTTTTAGGCAGAAAACTCAAATAGGCTGCTTTGTTTCAGTCTCAGAATCAGCTCTTTAGCAATGGATAACTTTCAATGCCTCAGTTCTTTGCTTCTTTCATTTTTGTCTAATTACATATCTGTTAAGCAAACAAGTCTAGGCTTTAAAGTCAGTCAGAGCTCATGGAAATATAAATGACGGCAAAAGGATGATGCGATTATATCACCCTTAATGTTTATATAAAATCTAGATAACTTGAGATTTTTAGTGTATCACATGGTTTAACAAGCCATGTGCTTGTCACCTGTTTTAATTAATAAAATGATACATAGGAACCTCTCACAAGAAAGAGCAAATGTTGTATATGATTATCTCCTGTTCATCTCTCCCCTCCTACCCAAAGAAACACCACCAGCGTCAGCACCTCCACGATAATTACATCCCTTACAAATGAGTGGTTCTAGTGTTACAGTGGGATGAATGGAGTGTTACAGTGTTATGAATCAGGAGAAGACTGGAGAAATTTGGCTTATAAAAATTCTAAATAATTTCTTCTGAGACAGGCTTAAATGGGAACCCACATGATCAATAAAATTTCTTAATATTCTGCCTAACAAGCAATCTCCTTATTTTTGAATAAAAGGACCAAATCAAGACATCTGGTTACTAGCATAACATCTGGTTTATATCATAAATCCTAATATAAAATATAAATATTACCTTTTATATTATAAAATTATTTTCTCAAATGTAAAAGATACACGAAGGGTACTTAATAAATATTTTTGAAAGAATGGATGATATTTACCTCTTGCTTTGTTGACTGAAAGAGTATACAAAATAAATTGCAATCTCCTCTAGCCAACTCTCAAAATTAGTGGACACACACACACGTGTAGAAAACAATAAATTGTTTAATGTAACTATACTAATTACAGTGTACAAAATCTTAGTTACAGCTCTGGAAGTGGTCTGTAATTTCCAGTTTTAGGCATATGAACAATAAGAACAAAACATTAAAACAGGAAAAATCATTATTTGTCAAGCTGAATTATGATCAAGAGTATAAATAGGCCAAATAAGACAGTTGAGAAATATCAAGCAGAAAGTACAGGCTTTAGCTATTACACTAGAATTATTTCTCAGAATAAAACTTGAGAGATTATACCTTCAGAAATTACCAACAGCTTCTATTAATACAAGTTTAATTGTAAATTTCTATGTAATGTGTTGGACATGACTGAAATTCTCTGTGCTCTTCATTGTGTTAGAATTGCAGGCGAAAGTTTCTCTAAGGCTCCAGATGGGACACTTTGATGCCTATAAAATGAGATCTGTTTCAACAAGAGATGGTGGGTAGAAAAACAGAAATAGACATGGCAGAAGAATCTAGGCTACCACTGAGTCAAAGAGACAATGAAGAGCTAACTTGAGGAAAATGAGAGAGATTCGAAAGAAATTGAATACAATGAAACTAAAAAAAATAAAAGCTCACAATTTCATGACAAACAATAGCAGCCCATTTTGTATGTACCAGATGTCTTGGTAGAAATTATTGCATTAATCCACACAACAATTGGTCTCTGATATGGATTGAAAACAAATGGTATTATTCCTGATTAACAGTTGCTAAAAGCTGCTAAATGTCACACAGCAATTCAGTGACTTTCCCAGTAAAATCAGAATCTAAGCAATCACAAATTTTAGTTTACTAATCCATTTCCTGTCTTGCATCAATAATATGAAAGGTTTTAAATTTCTTTCCCTATTCAACTGGCTGAACACTTCATGATTTGCTAGTATCAGTTTGTTATTTTTGAACAGATGATTAGTTGCTGGTGAAAAACATTATTTCTCTTTAATTTCTGAGGACTTCAGAGTAAACAACATTATAAAAAAGACATAAACAAGGATGCTCTTTTCATAAGCTAGGATCATTCAGAAAGCAAAACAAAACAGGACATATTACTTCTCAACTCTTTTGAAAAGCAAATACGTAATATACGTCTAAACATCACACTGATGGAATAATATGTACTGATCTGTGACAATGATTTAAAATAGTTCCCTAGCACTACTTTTCATATTAGATTTTAAGTGAAAGAGGACACTAACATAAATCACTCTTTTTACAATGAAAGCCAGTAGTTTTCTCTCAACTCAAGGCAGTAAGGCATTGTTACTTTGCTTCAATGTGGCCATCACAGGTAGCCGTTTCTTAGGAATCATGTTGTAAAACTGAATAAAAATAAATCAATAACACAACGTGTATAATGGTTGATGGCCTCAGGGTAGCTCCACATTAAGTAAATGAAGAGATAAATAAATACATAAAATGAGTAAATAAAAAAATATTTTACTTTCATTATGTTGAGTAATTGATGTTTGTTAGACAAAATCTACGATTTGGATTATTACTTTTTCAGCATCAGCAGAAAGAAAATAGGAAAATTTTAGCAAAGTAGGAGCAGCCTACATAGTAAGGATTCCGGAAGTCTGCAAAGGACAATGCTTCCTAGTAATTATTAGCGCAAAGAAGGCGCTCCTACTGTTCCTAAAGCTTATAACACACTGTTAGCCATCATACTTCAAATGAAAACATTCTGGAACAATCTTGAACTATCTGGCTCCTAAGCCAGCCAGCCTGTGAACATCTGAAAGTCAATGTTATCAGTGTCTCTTCTAGTGGGAGGATTACTTAACAGGGGTATCTCCACAGTCATCCTTGGCACACCTGGTCACAGGACTACGTGATTTACACAGCTGCATAGTTGGCGTTTGTGTTGAGAGAGATTTTAGCAGATGCGGCATAAAATTTAAAAATATGCAGCCAAGGAGATGGCTAGTATGAAAACTCTTTGTTGTGTAAACGTCAGTCTTCTTCAGATTTTGTTCATAAGACCTTCCAGCTACATAGAAGAGTGACAAAGTTCTGAAAGAGTCTATGAGGATGCTGAAAAAGGAATAGATTAGCTAACACGAGTTGGCATAAATAAATGCTCAATATTTAGATCTTTCACTACACATAACAGAATTGAATAAACACATTGGCCAGGATAATGCTAGAAAATATAAAACACAAATATGAAGTTAGACACATGAAAACAAGTGAGGGACAAATTCAGAAAAGATAAAGATGTCTACTCCTATCTTCCTCGGAAGGTAAAGTGGGAGTTAGAAATGTGGGGAGGACCGTCCTGGAGGTTCAGCTGGCTCTGCTTGTCTTTGGACCTGAGGTGCTGTGCAGATTTGCTCTCTAAGAAAACAAGGAATGAAAATTATGAATTTGTAATGTGTCTTCTTCTGTGCACGTTTTCAATCAGCACTATTGTACGTAGTTAAAAGAATGGATGAGATATGAGATTTTAACGGATAGTTAAGTCCCAGTTACTGAATAATAACTTGTATTGCACTATCTCCCTTGGAGAGACCATCAAGTCATAAAAAACGCTTAGGGATATACCATGAACCAGTTTTCTTTCTCAGTTCATATGCCATGAACAGGTTTTCTTTTTCAATAGTATTACTTAGTTAATGATATCACCTTTTCTTTATTGTTAACATTTTTAATGCAAAATATTATGGAATGCTAATATATTGAAATGTCTTGTTCTACCAATTCAGTGCTAATAATATTATAGAGACATATGTACCTCACCACTTTCCCCTAGAACTTTACTGTATGGTATATTATTTTAAACACATGTACACGTTAATAATAACAGCTTTGTAATCTCATTTTAGGACAAAAATAAAACTTAATATATACAAAAAATAAAAATAATAAACATAACAAGTGTACAGTTGTCAAGTATAAAGCTGATCTTGGATGAGGCAATGCTGTAGAAATTAACGCTTTCTATTGCTTCTCAAAATAAAATGGTTAAATTTGAGTCAACTCAGCCTTGATGCCAATTACTCCAAGAAGCCTTCCAATATATCCAAATTTTAAGTTATAATTCACTTTTCTGAAGTCTCAGAGGAATTTACTCATACCTGATTTATGCAAAAAAAAAAAGTCTTTCAACCATTCTATATAATTCAGCATGTACTTTATTTTTTTCCATTCCTCTGGCATGTTTTAAGGGCAGAAGTTTTATCTTATTTATTGTTTAAATGGTTAGTATTTTAATAAGCAATGTTTTTAAATGGATGAGTGATGAGTAGTATTAAAGCATTAGGATATCTGTGAGGGCTATGATTCTCATCAGGGCTCCGTGTTAGCTTCTTCTAATAACCACTTCTAACAACCACTGGGTTGTTGACAGAATTCACTTTCTTGTGGTTGTGGAACTGAGGTGCCTGTTTTCTTGACACATTACTCCCTTCAAATTCAAGCAAACAAAAGAGCGTTGCATCCTTCGTGTGCCTTGAATTTCTCTGAATTCCCTTTCTTCCTTACCTTCTGCTTTTAAGTAGTCATGTGATTATACTGGGCCCCTATTGCTGGATAATCCAGAGTAATCTTCCTGTTTTAGTTTTCAACTAATTAGTAAGTTTAATTACATCTACAAAGTTCCTTTTGACATGTTAAACAACATATTAACATCTGGAGATCAGAGTGTGTAATATTCTTGGGAGCCATAACTCACCTCCCATACCCATCTTGCTTGAAATTTCATCATCTAATATATATTTATTTGAGTACGTAAGTAGACTTTTATTGGATTGCTATTCCTAAACATGACTATATAGTCATTATTCACATTTACATTTCATTGTGAATTAGTTTAATTGGAATTGTGACTTTAAAAAACTGATATTTGCATGTAAGAAATAAGAATTGTAGAGATGGAAAGGAAAATATAAGATGATGGCATAATTTTATAGCATGGACAGGTATTTCCAAGGTGTAAACTAAAGAGCAGCCTGAGTGGAATACTAAAGTGTGGCATTCTGGGAAGGGATGCTAGAAAGTAGAAGAATGAGTGGGACAGAGACAATGAAGAACCATAAAACAGCTTTCCTCTGGGCTGTAAATTATAGTGATGAGCTAGAGAAATTCACCAGATCTTAGATTTCCCTCTTCCTCCATCAATTACGCAAATAGCACACACATACACACGTACACGAAAGTGCCTATGTAGAAATAGAGGTACAAGAAAACATTCTAATAAGTGGCTGGAGTTGAGAAACTTTCTTTCTCCTGCAGCATTGTACAGTGTTTTCACAAAATAACAATAGATTTGGGGTTGAGGTAAACGGGCATTTAGAGTGGAAGGGAAGATACAATATGCAACTATTTCTAATGGTTTCAAAATATGCCTTAACTTCCAGGAATAACCTTGTCTATTCAATTATCTTAATGTATATTTAAAGAAAGAAATAATTTGCTTTTGGAACAAATATTGAGTTCACAGTAATCCAATCATAGCCTTAACAGGGAGAAAAACCAATTTCTGTTTCACTTCACTGCGCCATAGTATTTAATCTTTCTCTATTGATAGTTAGTGCATGCAGCTTTCATTAGAAGAGTTTTAAACATCAGAAGCAACATTTGGAGGCAGCAGCAGTCTCACAGCAGCTCCTTAATATTTGGTCACTTCATAATTAGATTATAACTTTACAAGAAAGCACATACAAGGCACCAGGTCACAGTTTTAAAGTTATAAAACCAATAAAATCATCCTGGGTATATCATTATTTTGAAATGACTTATAAGCAGTTTCATTTTACTGCCAAACATTTTTATAATTCCTTTGCCAAATACAAATGTGTTCAGGTTGATTTGTGTTTGTCTTTGCCTTTAATCGTGTTTGCAGTCTCTTTCAGAATTTACAGTTAATCCTCTTTACATTTATGTATCACTATTCTAAACTTTTTCTCCCTCAACTTATCTTAGTGGGTGATTGCTCATTATATTTTTATAATGTTGTAATTATTATATATACATAGTGCTTTGAGCATCCTGACAGAAAGTCTTTGATAATTTTATTTTATTGCTCAAACATTTGCAAATAACATATTCATAAAGTCTAAAACATGTAAACGTGACACAGATTCTAATGCTGTTCAGAAAACCACATGATCAGGAATATTTTATGTAAACATAAATTAACATTTTATATACTACTAGCCAAGCTGCATGTGATATGGGCCTGAATTTAGCCATCTTCCCTCAGAGGGTTAGTGGATCCAGCATTCGTATATCAACACAGAATACAGCAATGGACAGGTGAGGCTAACAGTGTATGGATTTTTGTGTTTCTGTTTGTTTGTTTATTTTGGTGGTGGTGGTATTCTAAAGGAAGAAAAAGAAAATAGAAGTTTGAGGAAAACAAAGGGCATGAGAATGAGGGAAGTGGGACCTAGTCGTAGTTCTTCTATTTGTTAAACTATCAACTTAGCATTTGAGCGCTAGGATTTTGTTTAGCGTGTGCGAAAAGGTGAGGCTGAGCTAGAGCTGGCCCATTTTGCTTCCTAGCTCTGAAAATATAGGAGTCTATGCATTGAAGTGTGTTGCTTCTGTCCTTAAACTATTATCCAACTGTAAGACAGGCAACTTGGCAGAAAAATTAACTCCTTTAAAACTTTAAAAACATTTAAAGAAAAACTGTCTACAATGTTGGTTAATAATGCACGCTCCAAGTCTATCTTCCTGCCCTGTGTTAAATTTCTGCCTGAAGTAGTTTGACTAACGTTACTGCTCAAAGATCCATTCTATATAAGAGAATATTTTGAAATAATTAACATGCAAATTTGTTATTTGAAATGAGAACATTAAGAAATGATAACTAGAAAAAGTATTAAATGAATCAGTAAAAGGAATTCCAATAGGAGAAATGAATATAATCAACATACTAGTTCTGACAGGTGGGAAATTTCAAAAATGTGAGACAAAGGAAAAAATTAATATAAAAATTTAGGAAATTTCACCCACCAGGGATGATTCATTTGCCAAACCTGGCCAAGGATTTTCATGAATTTGTTATTAATGAATAGTTACAAATCCGTATCAGAACTCCTCTATGTATTCCTACTTCAAGACAGTGAACTTAGCACATATGTTTTTTTCTCCTCCTTACCTAAAGCCCACTGAAATGGCAGATACATATTTTAAAGACAAAGCAAACACATACATACAAGCCATGTGAATAGGAAGACCAGTAGATATGATCTTACTAACAGATGAAACAGTGAACAAAACCACAGACTACAAAAAGGGGCAAGTGAAGACAACAATCGATGTGGGAACATGACTCTCCAGTGGAAAACAAGAGATTCAAGCAGGGTAAAAGCCTAGTGACAGTGATCACATGGTATGGGAGTCTGAACAGGACAGGAATCATTTTAATAATTAAAGCCTTTCCATGCAATCGCAGGACTAGGGCACCCTCACTGTCCACATGCAAGCCCTGCATTGCGAGAGATGCTGGTTACAGCCAGACCAAAACTAAAGAACTTCTCTCTAAAGAAACTCAACAATCTATCAGGGAGGATTAGGGATTCTAGCGTAGGTATTAGCATGCCAGAATTTTTCCACTTTTTATTTTAATTCAAATTTATTTATTGATTTTTGGAAACTACAGTAAAAACTAGCTTTTCTATCTGCTCCCTACCCACATGTCAGTCAAGAAAATGCTGAGAGTCAGCTCTCCCATCAAAAGACGAAACAATTTGGGGAACTGACCTACAGAAAAGTAGAGGAAACTAGGATCAGCCATGTATAATACAAGAAATATTTGAAGATGTGCCTCAGTCAACCATTAAAAGTAACCAAAGAATGTGTATGACATAATATGAGAGAAAGAGCAGGCCTAAACTATAAGCGTAATAAAAGCATAATGAAAAGAATTCCATGATGACAATAGTGCAGCTTAAAAAGAAAACAGTTTAAATTGGAAGCATGACAGAGGGTAAACAGAAAAAATTTAGTGTACATTTGTCCATTCTTTTTTTCCAGCATCTGAACCTCTGTGTCATTTGGGAATTCGTTAATATGTTACCATTGGGGAAATGCAGTAACAAGTCAACAGCTCTACAAGTCTTTCCACTGGTGGTGATATGGTATCCAATATCCAGTGGCAACAATGTCATCAGTGATGTACATTGTCCAGCAGTGGTTGGGCCAGTAGCAATGTCCAATTAGAGCTATCGTGCAGTAGTACAATGCATTCTAGAGGCATTGGCTGTGTTTCTGGCTGCCTAGTTCCCTTTTGCTTCCTGCATGGTTTCAGACTATGAGTTATTAATCATTCAATTAATTCTCTGAGCCATATTTACCCAATATTTCTATTCGAGCTTAAGTTAACCACAGTCAGTTTCTTTGGTTTTCAACCAAGAACTCTGCTTGGTATATTGAATGTCTTCAAGATGAAAGAGAAGATACATTAACAAATGTGATGATTAAGAAATTTCTCCCCTCTAGGTTGTCATTCACACAAGAAAACATAAATGGGAAAAATAGCAAGCCTAGACCAGAACACAATAAAATCCTGTAGGGCAGGCATTGTATTTTCTCCCTACTCTGACTATGAGGTAAATCTGGATCAGACTCTCACTGTGCTTCCTAAGAAGAACCTCATTCTATGTGATTATTGCTTTTTCCTTATCCTGCATGGCCATATTTGAAGTAAATGTTGGGTAGTATGCGCCTCTTTTTAAACCTGTTCTCATCTACTCCTTCCTGTGCAATTTTGTAGCTTTGAGATTGTCTTAGTCTTGGCTTTTAGTGTGGGCTTGTAGTTTCTTTGCCAATACGCTCTTCTCAGGAATTGTTTCAAGTGTCTTTATTCTCAGACAAACTGATTGTCTATGCAGTAAATCCTTTAGACTTTACAGTAAAAGTTCTTAGAACCAGTAAATGAGTATATAAGATAATATACTATAGTATATTGTAGTATAAATAATTGTCACTGGATACAAAGTCAATATACAAAGATCAATTGTATTTTTACCTACTAGTAATAAATAATATTAAGTAATACTAGTCATAGTCAAAATTTTTTAAAAGCCATTTAAAATAGCACTCCAAAATAATAAAGTAGTTAGGTATAAATTTAACAAAATATGTGTAGGATTTGTAACCTGAAAACTACAAAATATCAATAAAGAAAGCAAAGAAGATCTAAATAAAAAGAGAGTTATACTATGTTCATGGATCAGAAGGCTCAGTGTGTTTAACATGTTATTTTTTTTCAAATTCATCTATAGACTTAATATAATCCAAACTAAACCACAACAGGATTATTCTGAATATTGACAAGATGATTCTAAACTTTGTATGGTAAGGAAAAGGAATTAAAATCACAAAAACAGTCTTGAAAAGAAGAGCAAAGTTGGAAAAGCCATACTATCTGATATAAAGCTGCAATAATCAAAACAATGTGGTATCAGTGAAAGGATAGACACATAGATCAATGGGACAGAATAAAATATACAGAAATAGAGAAATACAACTATGGTCAACTGATTTTTGTCAAATATACAAAGGTAAGTCAATGGAGAAAATAAGCCTTTTAACAAACACTGCTGGAACATTTTCATATCCACATGCAAAAAACATGAAGTTTTGATTAGACTTCTCATAGTATATAATAATTAACTCAAAACAAATAATAAACCCAAATGGGAAATGTAAAACTTCTAAAGGATAACATAGGAGATAATTTTGGTGACCCTTGGAACAGTCAAAAGGCTTTTAGATATGATATCAAAAGAATGACCCCCCCCAAAAAAGTATTAATAGATTATACGTCTAAACTAAAAATATTTTTTCTGAGAATGACACCGTTAAGAGAATTAAAAGACAACCTATACACTGGGAAAAGATATTTGCAAAGGTGATGTCTCTAAAAGAACTTGAACCCATAGAATATAAAGAACTCTCAAAACTCAAAAATAGGAAAACAACCCAAGTTAAAAAATGAGGAAAATATTTGAAAAGACACTTCACCAAAGAAGATATACACGTGGCAAATAAGTATATGAAAAGATGTTCAATATCATTAGTCATTCGGGGCAATGTGAATTAAAACATGAAGAGATACCACTGCACATCTATTGGATTGGCAAACAACGACTACAACCACCACAACCTGATAAAGCCACTTGTGCTGGCTAGTTTGCAGAGCCACCATAAATTTCATGCATTGCTGGTAGTAATGCAAAAATGGCGTAGCCACGAGTTTGGCATTTTCTTATAAAATTAAACATATACTTACCCTATGACCCATCAGTCTCCCTCCTTGGCATTTAAAAACCCCAAGAGAAATAAAACTTATGATCATAAAAATCCTGTACATGGATGTGTATAGTAGTCTTATTCATATGCTCCATAAACTGGAAATAACCTAAATGCTCTTCAGCAGTGAAAGGATAAACAGACCATGGTGAATCCATGCGATGTAATACTGCTCAGCCATAAGAAGGAGCAAATTACTGATACAAACAACAATATGTACACGTTTCAATGCATCATTATAAAGGAAAGAAGCCAGGTTCAAAAGACTACATGCTTCATGATGGAAGCATGTATGGAAAAGGCAAAATTATAGAAAATAAGAACAGATGGTAGATGCCAGGTTTTGGGGTTGGGGAAAGGGGTTGATTATAAAGGGGCAGCACTGGGGAATATTCGGGGTGATGAAATTGCCCCATATCTCACTCATTGTGGTAGTTACGCAACTCCATGCGTTGTCAAACCCATAGAAGAAATGAATACCAGACAGAGTGAATTTTACTGTATGTAAATTTAAAATGTGTAAGTAAAAATTAAAACAGGGAAATTTTAAAATATATTACTTAAATTATTAAACATTATTAATGATAGAATTGGAAAGCAGGAAAACTGCTGTGGAAATAGTACAATAATAAGGAGTCAACAGAGTTTGTATTTGATTTAGAAAGAGAAATAGTAATATAACTACATTATGTGGAGATATTGAAGTAATCAAGAGAATTAAATAGGGAAAATGGTTATCCCTGAGAAGGTGTTATGGGAGAGTTTTATACTTAACCCCATCAGTCGTAACTGAATTTTTTAAGTGTATATGCATATGTATATCTATCTTTGAATAAAAATGAGCTATGTAGTATTTACATTTTATGAAGAAGCCATTTTGTTTGTTTCTTGGTTTAAAGTTGATTTCTGGCTCTGTTAGACCTCAAATCACAATCATTTCTGAACCTTGTAAATAAACAAACAGTTTAAGCAGCATTCCCTAAACCCATATCTTTGCCTTGTTTTCGTCAGTTTGTGCTGCATGCTTCTTTGCAGTCTGTATAGTAGTCTATGTGGGTGCTTTGGGAATTATAAAAGTTCTAACAAATAGTAATTAATCCACTAAAAGATGTGTATATCATAGACTTTGCACATGACATAAAATTCTCAGTACAGCAAAAACATTCTGGATCCTACTACGCAGGGCATAGATTAAGAGCAGGCTGGTAGGACAAGCTGCCTTTTGGAAGCACATAATATGTCTTCGCCCAACTTTCTTAGTACATTTTTTTTCTTTAAATTCCCAGGAAACCCTACCAAGTATTACTCTGGACCTGATAAATATGCTCTTGTCATTCCTAAATACAATACCATTTTTCTCATTGCAAAGATGGTTTGCATCATAAGGTATTATTAAATAATATACTACTCTCATGACAAATGCTTAGAAAACTGCCTATATTTCCTTGGTATTTATTTTGCACGTCTCAATCTTATAGAAACCAACTTTCTGTCGACTTTCATGCTTGGAAACCAAGTATTACCTAGTGATTCTGAAAAAGATAGCTCTGACTACAAAAACAGGCAAAAGTTATAAGACCTGGGAAACTAAAATCATTAGCTCTTTATAAAAGCTTCAATTCTATTTTGGGAAAGGTACTTTTTCTTTTTATTTGACACGGACTTTCTACATTTAATACAGTTTCTGCATATATTTCCTGAATTCAATTAAGTTCACAATAAAACCAGAAGGCAAATCCCAAGTGTGGCATTATCCAAACAATACATTTGTTAAGAAATAATACACAGCCCCTTTTATCCTCTTTCTTTTGGTATAAAGCATGCTGATTAATATATCAGTATTCCAAACATGTCTTTTCATTTGAACAACACTGCAATAATAAACCAGAGATGGAAAGCTTATTGAGGGAGGGGGAGAAATTACATTCCAACAAAGAAATAGATTTCATTTTAAGTACCCAGGGGTTTATTTTACAAGACAATATAAAAATATTTTTTTAAAAACTACAACTTGGCAGTGGCCTTTATGTCTAGAATATTGCTTTCTCAATATAACCCCCATTGAGGCAAAAGTAATATTAACAAATGATAAAGTTTTGCTATAATTCTTAGTGTTTTAATAAACATAGTTATAACATGCCAAGTAAATTAAACTCCTTAATCTTTCCCCCTGTTTTAGTCTAACACTGCACTGCTGTACTTGGAAAATGATCATTCTACAAACAAAGTCACTAATCATCCCAAACTGATTAAAAAGAAAAAGTTTTCTTGATTCCTTGTGACCCTTAAGCTGAAGTCTTTGAATAGGAGATTAAAGCTTAATTATTTTGAGGTACCGGTTCAGTGTTATCAATCTGGCCTCTTCACCACTTTGAAAGTGCAAATTGCTTGAGGAAAATAGGTGAACGCTCTGTCCTTTCCCTTTTTAAAGAATTCACATTTTCAATTTCTAGATGAAAAATAATACCTTGACAAAACGCTAATCATACTTTCTGCTGACAAAGATAGAATAAACCAGGAGATTATCCAGAATACTAAGGGGATAGCAGTATGCATAAATCAATACTGCCTCTACCTATATTACTAATCTTCTTTCAGACATAAAACATAAAGTTTTAAAAAAAATGCAGACCACTTTGAGATCAAGTTTAAAGTGCTCTCTCAATCTTAAGATATAATATTCTTTGCTAAACTATTTTAAATACAAAAAAATCATCTGAGAAGAGTCAGTGTGCCCTACCCCATCAGTACGACCTACTCAGCCCTGCTCCATACAGGTAACCACATCAGTTTCATGCATGAACTTCCAGAAATATTCCACGCTACACAAAGATTGCTTTATAAAAATTTTAACTACATCTTGAATTTTTTTCTTGAAAACCATAGTTTACATTTTGGTTCATATCAATACATATAGAGCTGGTATGTTATTCTATTATGCAAATGTTCTGTAATTTATTGGAATTGTCACTTAACGACGTGTCCAGAAACAACTGGATCCTGATGTTGGTCCCAGTGCACTTCTGTTCTTGCTTATGGTGAATTTTCTTTTAGGGCCTCTTGAGTGCTATCCTGCCAGCCATGCACAAAAAAGGGGTCTCACCTAAAGTTGCTTGCTCGAGTTCAAATCTGGCTTCATCAGTTTTTCACCATGTGAACTTTGGGCAAATTATTGAACTTATCTAGCTCTCCATATATATTTCTGTAAAAATGATATAATAATGCTTCATAAGTTTTATGAATCATAAAATTCATGAAACATCTTAGTACAGCCCATGGCACATTCTGTGCGCTTTATAAATAAATAGTGGGAATATTGATACCCTTACTCCCAGAAGTTTTCTGAGACTGGAGGTAAAATCATCACCACATATGAAGTTTTAAATATATCCTCCAAAAGTATCTATAACCCTAGCCCTGACCCACACCGATCTACAGAATAGGCTTCTTTTCACGACTCCCTCATAGTGGGCAGGAATTTTCCTAACATCTGTGTAACTACAATGAGCAGGTGGGTCTTGTCACAACAAGAAGGTACTGCTCTAAAAGTGATTACATCCTTCCTGTTTAGAGGTAGTAAGTTGCCAGTATCTTTTAAAATGCAGACTCAAACTCCGAGACCCCACACGCCTAATAATAATCTCTTTATGAAAATTAATTTACATAGATTGAGCAGTCCAATTGTCTGGCTTACGTTCACTTGTATGCATGACAGTTAACACCTCTTCTCTCTTCCTGCACTGTGGATTCAGCTGTGCCCTGTAAAGTGATATGTCATTCCCTTATCCCCAGACTAGATAGCAAAACCCCATTGTGCTTGCCTTTAACTGCTGTATAATTAAATGGGGGGGGGGGGGGAGGGGCGAGTGGGAGTGTTGAAATTAGGCCTAGCATTCCCTTCTGAGGGAATATAACTTCTGAGGCATTTAACTTGGAGCGAGGATAAAATGGAACCTAATACTCTGTTTCTCTGAGTAGTCTTGGTTTCTGTGTGGCACTAATGTTTGAGTGTCTCATATGAACTCATTTATTTCACAATATCCATGTGTAAAGTGGCTTTTATTATCCCCATACTACAGAAAAAGGATCAGAAGCTTAAAAAGAATAAATAATTTCCTCAAGGTCACAAAACCATTAAGAGACAGAGCTGGTACTCAAATCCAGGTTCCATTGACTTCATGGTCCAGATTTTTCCACCACTTTACATTGTCTCTCATGAATAAGTAAAGAGGTTCTGTGTGAAACTGACTGAATTCTGCACAGGTCTTAAATAAACCAGATTTTTTTTCCCACAGAAAAAAACTCTATGTACAAGGAGTCTTAATGTTATACTATGTTGAATAATATGTCAAAATGTAAAATACAATCACTGTTGACACATTTTCAAAGGTATCGATCAGGAAGGCAACCAAACAGTGGTTATGGGCCAGCAAAGACTGGAGAATCCTCTCACAGAATGAATGCACAAGGCAGCACAAGGCAATTCACAGAAAATAAGGTAGGTGGTCAAGTTAGCATGTTAAAGCCAAAGAGACTAAATTCTTTCAGATCTCTAATTAGGACATTGTTTTTGCTCAAAATGGTTGTATATTTAGCTAGCCAAACAATGCATTTTTTAATTATCACCTTTGCTTTGTAATCTAGAGAAAACATACGCACATTAGCTAGTCCAAAGTAGAGAAAACCCTTCCAGTCCATTGAACACAACTTTAGCATAAAGGAATTCAATGTATAAACTTGTCCTGATTAGAACTTTGCTTCAAAGCAGTGCTTCCAAGTCATGGTCTAATCTTAACAATAGTAATTTACAATGTTTGAATTGCCTTCACATTCATTTACTCATTTGGGTCTCACAAGACCACTTTCCTGTTGACAAGGTGAATACCACTGTCCTATTTTTTGAGATAATAGCATTCAATTTGAAGTTAATGCATTTGCCCAGAGATTCTTCTTTCCATTATTGAGAAAGAACACAATTTCCTTACCCTTAGCCAAGTGTTCTTCTAGTGACGATGTCAGTGATGATAATGAAGTAAGAACATCTACCATAATACAATAGCAATATTAATAGTCTTGAGTTTCCAAGCAAAAATCCCTGTACTGTGGGCTTAATGGTGATATGTTACCTCATCTAATCCTGATAACAAAGCTATGAAATAAACATTGTCTTATACAAATCAGGAAACCGAGGCTGGGAGATGTTTAAATAACTGTCCTAGATCACGTAGTTAGTGACTACCAGCTTAAAAACTTAGATGCTTCTCAAGTAACGCTACTCTTCAGACTTATACTTGAACAGTAGCCCATGTTCAGGTCCTCTCTAGTTTTACTGTTCAAAATAGGATAATGTCTATGTTCTATTCAGGACATAAATTATTATTTCATAATTTTCTAATTACAAAGTCCTATATCATTGTTCTTTAAATATCATATAAAAAGTATTAGTTTATCTTTATTAGGACAAAGATTCTAGAAAAGCCTCCATGTAGTTGCTTTGGAGCATCTCCTCCTCTGACTCTAGTAACAAATGAGCGTGAAATTCCTTTTTAAAGGCAGAAGAACGTTTTCTTCTCCACGTCCACAAGTTCTAGTCTCTCTATATTTCTTTCCATGTTTCTGCATGTCTTGCCTTCTTTCTCTTTTCCCAGGGTCTCTCAGTCCAGATCACTGATATACCCAATTGCAAATACTCATTTTCATCACAGTTCATTCATCAGTTGTTAAGAACCTAAAATACTCAAGCACTTTATTAAATGCTATGAATGAAATGAACTTGGCATCTCTTCTTATAGATAAAGGCATTTATATAGAGACGTTGGCATTAAGCAAATTCATTAATAATGAAACAATGGTCAAAAGGCAGGATGGAAAAAAAGCAGAATGCAGGATGATACGTGACCTTTAATAAGAGAGGTTCATCTAACCATTAAATTCAAGAAAGGTCTCCCTGATGAAGTAATTTTTAGCTGTAATTTGAAATGTGAGTAGTGTACGAATAGGGCAGGAAACTTGTCCAAAGGCCCTGAGGAAAGTACTGAATGAAGGTATTGGCACTACAGTTTAGTGAAGAAAGATGAGAATCCACTAGGCTACTGAGGTGATCAAGAGTCATGTACACCCTATTCATGATATTCACTTTCTTCTCTAATTGAAAGAAGTATCTGAAAGACCGTAAGCAGGGAAGGATTTTCTGTTGAAAAATACACACTGACAGATGGGGAAAAAATTGGTTGGAAACCCCAAGACTATATCTGAGGAGACTGGTTATGCAAAAATTATAAAATCTTAGGCAAGAAATGCTGGTAGTTAAAAATTAGAATTGCATCAGTGGATATGGAGAAATAGTGCACATGTTTAAGACAGATTTAAAGGGTTGACTCTAGGCACTTGGTGATTCATCAGAAGAGTGAAAGAGCAAGAAGAATCAAGAATAAATTTAAATATTTTGGCATGAGAAATGGGATAGAAATTTTTGAAATTTCGGAAAGATTAGAAATCTAGTTGAAAACATGTTCACGTTGAGATACCAAGAAGACATGAGGAAGTTGAGGAAAAAAACGATATGAAAGAACAGAAGCATGGCAGACCAATTATGGTATATTTATGCTACTCAGCAATTAAAAGGAGCAAATATTTAGTGCAGGCAAAAACATGGATGAATCTTCAAAACGTTATTCTAAGGAAAAGTAGCCAGAGACAAAACAAAATATTATGATTTCACTTATGTGATTATTTAGAATAGGTAAAACTAATCTGTAGTGATAGAAATCTAATGAATGATTGTCTGGAACAGAAGGGAGTAAAGAAAGAGGGTGAGAGAGACAGGTAAGGGACAAGAGCAAGCTTTTTGGGATGGTAGAAATTATCTAGATATTGGGTGAGGTGGTGATTAAACCAGTGTATACATATATATCTCAACATTGATTGAACTATACACTTAAAAATGGGTGCATTTTATTATATGCAAACTATACCAGTAAAATTGATTTGTAAAAAATACATAGGTGATATTGACTAATTTTATGCTTTTTACCTTTTTCCAAAAGTTAAAAAAGAAGCAGTTAATTTTAAAGCAGGACTAAAAATAGGTAATTGAGGATTCACTCCTACCAATAATACTTTCAAATAACACATGGAAATAAGGTAAAAATATGTTAACTTGTATTGACTTGTTGAGTTTGAACCTTCCTTATGCTTCCACTTAAATTTGAGGTTGATTGTTAAAATTAAAATTTTCTACTCTGTGAAAGACTTCCAAGAGAATGAAAACACAAGCCACAAACTGGGAGAAAGTATTTGCAAAAGACACATTTGATAAATGACTGTTATTGAAAATATACAAAGAACTCTTAAAACTCAAAAATAAGAAATCAAAATCCTTGATTAGAAAATGAGACAGGGGCCGGCCCAGTGGCACAGGAGTTAAGTGTGCACATTCCGCATTGGTGGCCTGAGGTTCGCCGGTTCGGATCCCGGGTGCAGACACGGCACCACTTGTCAAGCCATGCTGTGGTAGGCGTCCCACGTATAAAGTAGAGAAAGATGAGCATGGATGTTAGCTCAGGACCAGTATTCCTCAGCAAAAAGAGGAGGATTGGTGGCAGATGTTAGGTCAGGGCTAATCTTCCTCAAAAATAAATAAGTAAATAAATAAGAAAATGAGGCAAAGATTTTAACAAATTCTTCACCAAAGAACATACAGAGATGGCAAATTACTATATGAAAAGATGCTCCACATCCTATGTCATCAGGGAAATGCAAATTAAAACACCAATGACATACCATTACATACTTATTAGAAAGGTGAAAATACAAAAACACTGACAACGCCAAATGCTGATGAGGATGTGAAGCACCAGAAACTCTCACTCATTGATAATGGAAATGCAAAATGGTGGAGCCATTTTGAAAGACAGTTTGGCTGTTTCTTACAAAACTCAACATACTGTCGCCATGTGTTACCCAAAGGAGTTCAAAATTTATGTCCATACAAAAACCTGCACAAGGGTGCTTGTGGCAGCTGTATTAATAACTGACAAAACGTGAACAAACCAAGATATCCTTCAGCAAGTGAACGAATAAATAAATTGTGGTACATCCAGACAATGGATGTTTTTCAGTGCCTAAAAAAAATGAGTTTTCAAGCCATGAAAAGACATGGAAGAATCTTAAATGCGTATCACTGAGTGAGAGAAGCCAATCTGAAAAGGCTACATACTGTACAATTCCAAGTATATGACATTCTGGAAAAGGCAAAACTGCAAAAGCACGGTAAAGATCAGTGGTAGACAGGGCTTAGGAGGGAAGGAGCGATGAACCGGCAGAGCACATGGGATTTTTTAGAGTTGAGAAACTATTCTGTATGGTAGTATAATTGTGGATACGTGTCATTATACATTTGTTAAAACTCAGAATGTACAACATCAAGAGTAAAAAAAAAGTCTATTAGAAAGAAAAAAATCAAGGCTGGTGATTATATTTCAGATCACCGGATATAATTGAAGACTCTTGCTGCTAAGACTGCAGTAAATGATCTTTACTAAATAGTTTTAAAAGTTGTATTTTATATGTGACTTGTCACTCAAGTCATCTGCTTACTACCTCTAAAAATGTTCCACACCTTTACAATGGCTTCACATTCAGATCAAATTATTAATTTCCCCTGGATATCCATTGGTGTTCAGTATTTCACTGCCCCGTGGGAGGCCTGCACTGATTTTCATGTATAGATATCATAGAGAGAGTTTTATGACCTTTCAACTAAATTTAAATGTACTTCAGCTGTGGTTAACGATTACAAATAGTGCTATCAATATCAATATTCAAAAGGTAGTATGTAAACCATTTTGGTGAGTTCAAACTGGATAATATTACATTTGGAATACTTTATAGTGTTTTGAAAAACTGTATATAGAATTAAATGGTTTGAGTTTATTTAAACAGTTGTATTGTGTTTACGCTTTAGGTAGAAATTATCATCATGTGACCCAACACTGTCAATTTTTGAGAGGCTCTCATGAAGGTACATCATTTGCTGAAAACATAAATACACAGTTTGGTTATCTGTCAAAACAGAGTCATCAAAGTTGAAAAGGGAGAGAGCAAATTTATAACACACTGACACACAGCAAGCTGTTACTAGGAGGGAGCAAATTGCCAGAATGCAATGATTGATTAGAGCATGAGATGGATAGAATTTGTCTGATTTTAATTTTTAGACTCTAGGGATAGTTTGCTCATATTTACCACTAGGAGCATTCATAAAATAAAACAATGGAATCAGGCCCAGAAAATAAAATTAAAAGTCCAACTTTAATTATTCACACAATTTAACATGGAAAATGAAAAAGAATGGTAACTGCAAAATGAAAGGAATGGAAAGGGAGAGCTAATAAAGATGTCTGTGGTCATTAAAAACATATTTTGAGAAAAACGAGAAAAATGAAAATTGCTTATGTAAATATGCGTACTCACCTCTTACTATGAAAACCATTTATGAAGAATCGATAAGTTAAATTGTAACCACTATGAAAATCGACAACAATATTTAAATAACACCAGATAATTTTGTGATTACAAGACTGTTCAGACTTCCAGATAACTTTAAGAAAAACACAGGCACATTCTACCAGTTTCTAAATAAGACAATGATTGGTTCGTAATAAAATAATGAAAATTCACACCCACAGAAGAAAATGTTATAGCTGAGGACGAGATAATCAGTGTAATCACAAATCTGACAAAGCTGCAGAGAAATAAATCCTCCACATGACTTTTCTTCTTTAGTATAAGTAATATCTCCCACTTCTACTCACCCCAGTCTATAGCTATCTAGTATAATTTAATGAAAGGAGAGAGAATGATTACGCTCCTGTCTCGGTGAAAGTACTCATCATAGATTGATTCTATGTCCATTAGACTGTCTACCCTTCATAAGATGGGTAAATCTATATGTGATTCAGTCAAAAAGAAAAAGAAAATGCAATTTCTCTTCGGGTAAAATTCACTCACGTAATATTTATCGGGTTTGTCCTTTCAGTCAAAATATTTATAAATAATTTTTTGTGTTCTAATGCTCAACTACCTTAAATTTTATTCTAGGATAACTGATATATAGATTGGAACTCCCTAAGGGTGGATGCAATGTCTATTTTGTTTACCTTTTCCACAGCTGTGAGCCTGACAAAAATATGTAACTTTTTTTTTCTTCAAGTTTTATTGAGACCATCGGGGAAATGCAAATCAAAACCACAATGAGATATCACTTCACACCTCTTAGGATGGCTATTATCAAAAGATAAGAGGTAACACGTCTTGGGGAGGATGTAGAGAAAAGGGAATCCTGGTACACTGTGTGGGAATGGAAATTGGTACAGCCACTGTGGAAAACAATATGGAGGCTTCTCAAAAATTAAAAATACAACTACCACGTGATCCTGCAATCCCACTCCTGAGTATGTATCCCAAAGAAATGAAATCACTGTCTCAAAGAGATATCTGCACCCCCATGTTCCTTGCAGCATTATTCACAATAACCCAAATGTGGAAACAACCTAAATGTTCATTGACGGATGAATGGATAAAAAAGATGTGGGGTGTATATATATATACACACACACACATACACAATAGAATATTATTCAACCACAAGGAAGAAGAAAATTCTGCCATTTGCAACAATATGGGTGAACCTAGAGGACATTATACTAAGTGAAATGTGCCAGACAAAGACACATGCTATATGATCTCACTTTTATGTGGAATCTGAAAAAAAAAAAAAGTCAAGCTCATGGAAAAAGAGAGTAGAATGGTGGTTACCAAGGGCTGAAGGATGAAGGAAATAGGGAGATGCTGATCAAAGGGTACACGCCTTCAGTTATAATTGTTAATTCAATGAGTAAATAAGCTATTAAATAGAAAACAATTAAATTAGTCAAAGAATAAATAATTTCAATTCCACAAACACGAGTAAATGTAAGAGATGTAAAGAGGAAACTCCACCACTCATTTTAGGAGGCTAGTATAACCTTGATCCCAAAACCTGAGAAGGAAAAATTACAGGTAAATCTCACTTATACATTTATACATACGTAAAAACCACATATATACTAATAGTAAGTTAAAACTAGTTAAATATAAAGAAAAGCTACCATTATATGGTAAATGCAGGGATAGAATTAGATAACCAAATAGTATACTTTACAATATGTACGGAAAAATAAAAATCATATTGTCAATAATTAATAAATGTTGTTCTTAATGGTGAAACATCGAATGTTTTTCCTCTGACTGGGAAAATAAAGCTGGGATGGTGGTTCCAAGGTGAAGAAAGGGAATGAGAAATACAAAATTTCAGAGTTATTACCTCTTGGAACACTTGGGAAAGGTTACATAGTGGAATTCAAAGATAATTGCAATGGTGTCTTCCCTTAAAAAAATATGTGTGGACACGAGGATTTTTCAAATCATTATTCTGTACATGTTACATATGCGTTGCATGTTCTTTTGTGTATACTCTAATAGAACATTTTAATTGCAGTACATTTTAATTGCAAATACATCATATTTATCTTAATTTTAATAAAATAGCATATTATCAAGTAAAAGATATAATCATAAAAAAAGTTTGAGTAATATTAATTAATGAGGGTTGTAGGAGTCAGGAGATTTTTCATGAAATCGTAAAAGAATGACTTGAAAGGTAAATATATTTTGGATGGTAATTCAGACACAATAGGATTAGCATATGATATGACTATATATATCATTTTTAATTCTCGTGTCCTTATATAATTCTAAATGTGTTAAGGAGAGAATTAAAAATAATTGAGAAGGGTGGGGCTAGAATGTGGGGAGAGGCTTAAAAAATTTGCAGAGCATTTGAAACTTTCTTTGGAAGCACTGGGGAATTTTGAACAGAGGAGAATCATAATGGAAAACATTTAAAAATTACTCTCTTTTGGATACTATTCATTAGAATGTAAGATTAATATGGAATTCTCCTTGTAAAGTTAAAATTAACAAGTATCTATTTGTAATCTTGGAAATAGAAATCAGTATAAATACAGTCTGACAGTCAGCAAGCTGTTCACTTATCCTTCCAGGCTAGAAATTAATACAAAGAATATTTAAGCTGATTTTAATAAGTTGCTATTCTGAGTATCATTAGGAAAATTAAGAATAGTTAATATTGCTAAAAAAATGAGTATATACATGGAATCGTACACACACATTGACTGGCAAATTAAAAACCAAATATATCGTTTGCTTGCCATTTCCCCAAATTGTCACATATATATGTATCGAATTTTTTATGTTTGTCCTACTAAGTTCCAAAAGGGTAAAAATAGTCGTTATTTGGAGGCATATCTTTCTGAAACATATCAAGTAGTGCCTCTACGTTAAATAAAATGTTTTAATACAATTTCAACGTTTATTGATGACTCAGATCATCATGATCAAAATAATCACCATTGCACAAATATATAGGCCTAGAGAATATCTCAGAATATCCTAGTTAACTTTCGGTTTAAAAAAATACTCTGGGGGCCGGCCTGGCAGCGTAGTGATTAAGTTTGTGTGCTCTGCTTCGGTGGGCCGGGTTCACCTGTTGGGATCCTGGGTGTGGACATATGCACCGCTTATCAAGCCATGCTGCGGCAGGCGTCCCACATATAAAATTGAGGAAGATGGGCGCAGATGTTAGCTCAGGGCCATTCTTTCTCAAGGAGAAAGAGGAGGATTGACGGCAGATGTTAGCTCAGGGCTAATCTTCCTCAAAAAAAAAAAAAAAAAAAACCTCTGGACAACAAAAGCTAAAATAAACAAATGGAACTATATCAAACTAAAAAGTTTCTGGACAGCGAAGAAAACCATCAACAAAATGAAAAGACAGCCTACTGAATGGGAGAAAATATTTGCAAACCATATATATGACAAGGGGCTAATATCAAAATTTGTAAAGACTCATACAACTCAATAGCAAAAAAAAAAATCTGATTAAAAAATGGGCAGAGGAACTGAACAGACATTTTCCCAAAGAAGACATACAAATGGCCAACAAGTACAGGAGAAAGTGCTCTACATCACTAATCACTGGGAAAACGCAAATCAAACCCACGATGAGATATTACTTCACAACTGTTAGAATGGCTATTATCAAAAAGTCAAGAGATAACAAGTGTTGGTGAAGATGTAGAGAACAGTGCACTTGTACTTTGTGGGTGGGAATGTAAATTAGTGCAGCTAGTAAGGAAAACAGTATGGAGGTTCCACAAAAAATTAAAACTAGAACTATCATATGATCCAGCAATTCTACTTCTGGGAATATACCCAAAGGAAATGAAAACAAGATATCAAAGAGATATTCCCTCTCCCATGTTCATTGCAGAATCATACACAATTGCAAAGACATGGAAACAACCTAAGTGTCCACTAACGCTTATATAGAGAAGGAAATCCTACCATTTGTGACAACATGGATGGAGCTTGAGGGTATTACGCTAAGTGAAATAAGTCAGACACAGGTAAATACTGCATGATCTCACTTATATATGGACTCTAGAAAAAAAGAACTCATAGAAACAGAAAACAAATGGTGGTTGCCAAGGCAGGGAGAGGAGGGTGAAGGTGGTCAAAAGGTACAGACTTCCAGTTATAAGATGAGTAAGTTATGGGAATGTAATGTACAGTATGGTTACTATAGTTAACAATTTGTATTGTATATTTGAAAGTTGCTATGAGAGTGGAATTTAAAGATCTCATCACAAGAAAATAAACATTGTAACTATGTGAGGTGGTGAATGTTAACTGAACATCGTGGTAATCATTTTGCAGTATATACATATATCAAATCGTGTTGTACATCTTAAACCAATACAATGTTATATGTCAGTTATATCTCAATAAAACTGGGAAAAAATACTCCAGATTAACCAATTAGAAAAAATGTCTCCACTCTAGGCAGGCAAAGTAGGCAACTTTGAATGAGCTAGAGAGAAAGACTTTCCCTTTTATCCACAGAGAGCAGAGGATACAGATTACTGAGTAGAGCACAAGTGGATTTCAGCACCCACTTACAAACTCCGCTGGATAATCTTGTGCATTGAACACTGCACAACCATCTATTGTCCTTAGCTGCATATCCTATCCCCTTCTTGGTGATTCACAATGCACAATAGCATACAGGAGATTTAGAAGTTTTAATAAACACATCAATTTCATTATTTTCAACCATTCATTCCCCAAACTTCAGTTTGTAGAATATGGTAGACACTCAGTATACTTAGTAAATAACTGATATGAACTAAACTTTTCTCCCATTATGACACCAATTAACACACTATGAAGCTGGCATTCTACGCAGCTTTCTTTAGTTCCCTTAACTATACTAAAAGGTCCTCTCCTGCTAGAAAGGCTTTTCACATATTTCAAGGTGGATGTTATCCTTTGAATGATCAAGGTGATCAGCAATTAAAATTCCAGATAAGTAGCTCCCGATTACATACACTTTACAACATAAAAATGGTAATATTATGTGGTGATCGCTTTATATATCTCTCGTCCTTTTTTCTAAGATTAAGGAGTTGCCAATGTTCAATGCTTATTTAAAACAGCAGCAGAACTAAGAAGACAAAGAATTTGTACTTTTATACAAGGTTATCAAAATTCTCAATTTTCTTCTTCATCAGCTTTTGACATATTGAAGAACAGAATTCAGGAGCTTTTAAAAATAATTTTAATCGTGTCATAGGACATGGAACTGCACTTTTAGTAAAACTTGATTTTAGTTAGTATTTTAATAACACAAGAAAGTGTGATTGCTGCCCTCTACTTTTTTGTATAGTCTTAAATTTGCAACATCTTTGTCAAGTTTTGATATTAGAGTTCCACTGACTTCATAAAATGAATTAGAAAGTGTTCCCTTCTTATTTAATGAAAAAGCTTGTGTAAAATTGTTATTTATTTCTTAGATATTTGATAGAGTTCATCAGTGAAAGCATCTAGGCCTGGAGTTTTCTTTGTTGAAAAGCTTTATTTAATTTAATTTATTTTTTTTGAGGAAAATTAGCCCAGAACTAACATCTGCCACCAATCCTCCTCTTTTCACAGAGGAAGACTGGCCCTGAGCTACCATCCATGCCCATCTTCCTCCACTTTATATGTGGGACGCCTGCCACAGCATGGCTTGACAAGCGGTGCCATGTCTGCACTCGGGATCGGAACCAGCAAACCCCGGGCCGCCGAGTGGAGCGTGCGAACTTAAGCACTACGCCACCAGGCTGGCCCGCTTTGTGGAAAGCTTTTTGATAATTAATTCAATTTTTATTATAGATAGGGAACTATTCTGACTTTCTATTTCATCTTGTGTCAGTTTTTGCAAGTCGTATTTTTAAGAAATATGTACAGTGCATGCAGCTGTCAAATTTATTGGTATTAAGGCTTCCCTTATCACCATTTAATATCTATATGATATATAGTGATATTTCTTTGCAGTGCTAAAATCTAATTTCATATCATTATATGAGATCAAATGAAAAGGAAAGTGATTAATTCAATTATTTTCAACTTCCAAGCATTTTCATTCCAAATGAAAAGTGAAGAAACAAATAAATGGATAAGGGTGCTATATATATCTATATCTATATCTATATCATATATATTTTTATATAGTATTTACTGAGTGAGAAGTTTAGATATACATAAATTATTCTTTAATTATTACATTAAATATAATGATTTCGATTAAAAATAGAAGTTCCCAACCTCCCATTGGAACTAACTAGCAATGATGATATGCACATATGTAGGCAATGCCAGTATGATAAGTCAATTTCTACTTATTTTATATTGACCCAGCAATCAGTTATCACACAAGGTCATACAAAGTGTTACAAACTCTTAACTCTTAAACAGAACAAAACAAAAATCAAATAAAAATTTCATGTACAGTTTATCCTATGAGTTTTATGCTAATTCAGGTAATGTCCTCATTTGCTATTTACTACCTTAACTGGAGAAGCAGAGACAGACAGAAGATTTTAGCAGGATGCAAGGACACAATAATAAATTATTTTTAAAAACAACAACAAAAGTGATGCACAAGATATGGCTCACCTTCATTTCCAACACAAAATGGCTCACTAAGCTTTAAAAATAATATATATTTTTAAAAGGCTCATTGATATCTTGCACTATTCAGGTTTAGATCCCAATCTCCGTATGGAAGAGATGGCCAATTTTGTTGTTGTTATTTCTCTCATAGATGAGTCTCTTAAGTTTTTAAGAAGCGTGCATTTAAAACTTTATGCCTGATTCACACACCAAAAACAAAAGTCGTTTGGAAAATCTGTCTCCTGATGCTTATGTTTTCTCCTAATCGTCATACTAATTACCTCTTTCCAAGTGCTTCTGGGAACATTAATATTACATCCAATACAAAGTACATGAAATGCATCCAAGAAATAAGCTGCATTCATCCAATAGAAGGGACAATGCCAAATTTGACAGGGGGTTGGCACTTAACACATGTCATTAGTAATTACAGTATGAAAACATATTTTTGTCTATATAGCTTTAACACTTCTGAATAAACATAGAACTGAATCATACATTGCAGAAAAACTTTTCCTTACACCTTGGGCATCCGTTGTTATTAAACTCAGGATAAGCCCATTCTTCTACTTTTTCTGTAAGAAAGCTTCTTTGGGGGAAATCTTGAGTTTTTTTCTTGCTTTGCTCAGCATTTCTTATAAACATCAGATCCAATGATAATTTCCAGCGTTCAGAGTAAATATTCATCTAATTGCTTTGATAAAAACACTTGCTGATCATCTTACGGTAGGCAAGAGCAAAGACAATGGCAAGTATAGTCTTATAAAGCTCTTATCCCTTTATTATTTATAATCATGTTTTCTCAAAGATTTCTTTAGATTGGCCACCTACAGAAAATTAATTATAAGACCACCTAAGATAATTTTTAAAGTTTCACACTTTAATTTTTCACCACAAAATAAAATTCAGGTAGAAATGTGAACTTTTATTTTGTTTTATTTTATTTTTAGGAAACCTCTTGAAAATCTGGAAAACCAATCTTCACTATCACCAGGAATGTAACCTAATACTGTGCAAATCCTTAGATAAAATTCCAATATGTCGTCTTCATTAATATCATTCTATAAACAGCATTACAGATGCATTATGAATCATGTAGAGATGATTTTTCACTCACCTCTAAACTAGAAAAGTATTTAATCTTAGAGACATTAAATAGAATAGTCCACCCTCTTCTTTCCCCTATGGATTATTGAGTGCTTCTGGGAACACAGGAAATAAAAATGCTTCTTTCATATATCTATTAATATAATTGCTTAGGTTCAGTTGTGAAAATATTTCATTTATTGGTTAATTTGAATACCTTTTGATGTTAGATTCTAGGTTAAATACTGAAGATAAATATAATGCTAAATAGCTGTTCAATATTTACTGTACCAAGTAGAATGATAAAAGTTGCAAGGTACAGAAAATCTAATAAAAATGGCTTAAACAATAAGGGGATATATTCAAGAAACAAGAAATCCAGATGTCAGGAATATTTCAATGTTGCTTAATTTATGCTTGTTGTAGGATCAAAGGTCTATGTTTCTTCCTTTTGATTTGACACCCTTTGTGTGTAGACGTGTTCTTCATGATCACATGATGGCTATTGTAATTCCATAGAGATCCAGCAACATCCAATGAATGAAAAGGAGATATTTCTTCTTAACTACTTTTTACACCAGTGGAAACTCCCAGCTTTAGCAAATTTTAACTACTTTATCATTGGCCCGTATTGGTCCCATTTGCTTTCTCAAACTAATTATTGACGAGGAAAATTGAATGATCATGAGCGGCTTAAACTAGTAATTTATCTGCTCCTTGAGCTCCAGACACTATGATGTTTTATTAACACATGACTTTACAGCAGAGATTTTTGCATTGAGAGAATTAGGTTGGTAAACAACAGGCTTCAGTACACTGGCCTGAAAGCACTGGTTTCTCAGGCACACCTATTTCTTGATACACGTTTTCCATTTCCTTTCTTCGACTTCTCCCAACTCCAGCACTGTCTATTTTTTAACTTCTTTTCAGCCTTCTAGAGTCAACTGTAGGTTAAAAACTAGAGACAAAACCTAACTATGTTTTACATTTTAAAAAAATCACCAAAATAAATCATGAGAAGACTGCACATTATTTGTTCTGAATGTGCCGAGTTGTTCACTATTTCAGAAAATTTCTCCATCAATGACAATTTTGCTCATAATTTTCAAGTCACCAACATAGTGCATCTACGTTAGTTTAGATTTGTAGCAGACACATAGAGAGCGCCTCTACTTTGTTACGTCCTCCAATGCAGTTGTGCCTGAGTATTTACATTGAAATATCATTTTACTGTAAATTGCTTTTTAATTATTTTTTTCCTGAAAACGGAGCTGTCCATCATGAACTACTAGCATTCCATTCCATAACAGGACATAAAATTGAGCGTGTATAGAAGCAATCCATTATTATGAGAACAGTGTATAAGTGAGATTAGACTTGAGTAGATCCAGAAGACTTAGGAAGTTGCGCGTGGTTCAGACTTTACTGTATTGCCACTTTCCTTCATTTTACACTGATGGCTTCGTGACAAAGAAAGACAGAGAGTTCCTTATGGAATGAAAAAACATCAAGCTTGATTTATAGATGATTACACATAATATACTGCCACATATACCTTCCATATGACCAGGAAGGATAGTGGTGAAGAGAGATCGTACAAGTGGACAAAACGTAAGGCGATATTCCTGATAGTCCACTCTTGGTGTAACGATAATTAAATAAAAGTATAGATATACTGATCTGTGGTAGTACTTAACATTTTTAAAAAATTAGTCATGTAAATGAAGAGAATAAGTTTAAAACATTAAAACTAGAAAGCCTAGAGTAGGGGCATGTTGGTATACTGTTCAAAATGGACACAACTTGTGAAAATATTTGTTTCCCACGTGAAATTCACCATAGGGCATCCACTGAAGGGGAGGCTGTCCATAATCAGGTAGATGAGATCATGCATCCTATATATGACATCCTCTTTTACCAGGAACCCTGCTTCTTGCTTAATGGACTTTAGTATAAAATTTTATGGTGTTAAGAATGGAGGTTATGAGCAAGCTTAATAACACAGAATTCCTCTCATTGAGTAATTCAAGTTAGAATTCTCCTTATTATACTCTGTTTTAAGCAGACAGCAATGCTGAGCTCCCCATATGGCACCAACACTAGAAAATCTTCCACCCATCTAATAGCAGGTTGAAATTATTGGATCCTTTCCATTGCAAACAGGGTCATAAATTGTTGTCATTGAAAAAGAATCTTAATCTAGATAGGTATTTGTAATAGTAACCAATAATAGCCAATAATAACACCTTTCACTTCGATGCTTGCCATCTCACACAACACTTGCCCCAGAACGTCCTTTTTGGGAAGTCTCTTCTAAGATGAGTCCAAGCTAGCTACCTCTATGATTTTACTTAGCCAAGAGTGAAGAAAAAAATCATATGTAATGTCTCTCAGAATAATCTACTCAAAGATCAATTATAAGGAGGATTTATCCTTCTCTTTTGAGGGTTGCCCCCGGAACTGATCACTTTTCCAAAGTGAGATGCACATGAATTTTTGGATATCCATGTCATCAGAGAAACTCTGGGATAGAAACAACGTCTTACACAATTCTGATTTCCTCATGCTTGACCAGGATTTAGATGGTCTACCATGCCTAAGGAATATGAACCTTTACTCTTTTTGCCTTTGTCATCCTGTGATATATGAAATTGCCTATTCACTGTTATTACTAAACAAGGAAGAAACAAAATATATACCAGTGAATCCTCTGAGTTCCAGACATATTTATATATGCTCCAATCTTGAAACAGTTCCTCAAAATAATTAGGGTTGATTATCCCATTAATATATTAATTCCTTTATTTGGCTTCTTGTACACCAGTATAAATAGCATGCATATGTAACCTGGTCAAAGTGTTCTATCCAGGATCTCTAATTAATCAAAACTTAAGTTTATAAGGACAGGAAACATACAGAACACAACTGAGTTATTGGAAGTGTTGGTGATGAGTTAATTCTACTTTCATTCTTTGATTCATGGATTCTTGATTCTAGGAATTGGAGACACAGTATTCACTATATATTTGCCATTGATTCAAATATACTACATCCTGGAATACAAGGTTCCCACAAATGTTGTCCTCAAGTTGGCACATTTGTTGAGCTTTTAATAGACCATTAAATTATCCTATTATATTGGCTGCTTCTGGAAGATTGTCTATACAGTAGACCCTGTTCATATCATGGCCATGTGCCTATTATTCCATGTCCTTTGCAGTAAAATACTTCCTTTATCTGAGGCAATAGTATATGAGTATCCTAGGTCAGCAAATCTGGCATTCTCTAAGTTCTCAGATGGTGGTGCTGGCAGCAGTTTGTGGACTAGGAAAATAACTCATTTTTGGAGTTGGTCTATTCCATTAAGTCTGAATCACTACTTTCTCCAGGGTGAAAGGTGGCTTATGTAATAAATTTGCCACTAAGTAGCCAGCTGGTCATCCCTAGAGAATGATGCGATATTGTGGGAAGGAATTTGTTCCCATCTAATGGCAGGGGGATATTCACCAAGGACAGTATCTAGATCAGTTTTAGTAAGAAAGGGCCTAAGCTATTGGGTATATATAGGCTCCTTGCTTGCCACCATTGCCACTCTGTTTATGGTTTCATTGTGCAAACACTGTAATGGCTAAGGAGACAGACTACCTTATGTCCATCTGACAAGTCATTCTGTCTATCTGATATTTGAGTACTTCCTCTGGAGTGGAGGCCCTCTCATAAGAATTAGAAAAGATACAAAAATCCACAACTATTTACCTGCTTCCATTAGTCTTCCTAAATGCCTTGTAGTAGATGCCGTGATATGCTCCTCAGGTACCCTTCTGAGGACTGAAGCTCGTTCCCCTAGTTGCTGAGCTTTTCTATGGCTGAAAACTCTCAGTTGAATCACTCTCCAGAAATTTCTGTCAGTGAAAGTGTGCAACCTTTCTCAAGGTTACAGTACCTCCTTGGTGGCAGTATCCAGTAACTGATTGATGCGGAGGTGTAAACTTTGCTGCAAGTTGGAAAAACTCTAGACACTCTTGTAGAAATAGCTAAGGCCTTTGTTCAGACAGAATCACTGTTCAATTCCTCTTCTGTTCAATCCTACTTCTTTCTCTCCCCCACATAGGCCCAAAAGGGCACTACCCGATTAATTTATTGAATGAAAACCCCAGTATCAATCTCTGAAAGACAATATAAGACAGATGGTGCCAGGAGTGATCTGAGGAAACAGACACAAAAATGGGATTTTGGTGCCGTGTGACCAGTAGCAAGGAAGACCTACTGGGAGTAGATGAAACATTGGGAGCCAACAGAATACAGTAGCTATGCAATTTTTAAAACTTTCATTGATGGTGAATTGATATGGGACACCAGGGAAGGAAAGGTACTGATGGGGGCAATACACAAGCATATAAGAAGTTTGGGTAAGTAAAAATTATAGTATCTATGGAGTTGAATGGCTTTCTCTAGGTGCTTCTAGTGAACTGAAGAAAGTTAATGAAAGGCTGAAGGTTATTACTTACCAATGAAAGTCTTAGTTTGAAAGTTAAATGGCTTTCTTGGCAACATGTAAGTAGACTCTCAACTTGAGCAGCCAGACGGCATGAAAAGGTAAGAATTTGACCCAGGAATTATCTATAAGTTTATTCATAAGAGTAGCTACAAAGGAGTGTGAATTCTCAACCTCATTTAGTATGTAATACCAAGTTCAGGGCATTGATTGGGTAGGTGAGGGACATTGAGAAATGAGATGGAGATATCTAGATTAACACTCACAAAAATCTTGAATCTCTAGACTCTTCTGAACCCTGTGGTGCTAACAAATGGCCTACTATGCCCTGTTAAAGGCGAGTGCACCCCCTTGCTTGAAGATGATATAGAAGCCTCTGACCTGCAAGAAAGCATGCCCCTTCCTCAGGATCTACCCTCACTACACCTATGGACCAGCAGGCCTATGAGTACCATTGAGCTACAACAGAACCTGACCAGGGAAGTACTGGGCCCACTAAGAGGAAAGGGAGTATAGCTAAAAGGAGATTCAACATGTAGCCATCTTATACTGGCAAGATCCTCGGGCGCGTACCTGGTTTGGATAAACAGGGGAAGAACTTAAAGGTGAATAACAGAGAGCTTATATATATGAGACTCATGACACAAGATTTATCATCTTAGAAATAATTCCAGAATATGATAGTCATATCCTGTTAGGGTGGCTCTTGGAAATTGGAGAAAGTGATGGCTAACCATAAATAAACAGAAATGCCAGAACTTTTGTGGAAGAAGAGATTAAAATTCACAGAGAAATGAACATGCTTGAGTAGATATGCTACCTAAGGTCAAAAAACTCATCAACTGTCTAAGTTTTATAGGGGGCTCAAAAGACACTTTCTTTTTTAACCAAAGCGATAAGGAATGTTCTAGGGAAAGGGGAACCACCATGGCTGAGAAGCTCAGAGGTGACTCATTGGTGTAGGACACAATAGGAGATGCTGTTTCAGATCAGGGATCCCTGACAGCAATGTGAATTATAGGAACGCTAAGTAATGTAAGCCAGATGGCAGTGATTAAATGAGTATGAAAGTCAAAGTGGCAACCAAAGGAACATGACCTCTTGAGAGTTAAGGAGATGGTTAATAGACCACTATGTCCCTAGGCGGAAACTAATGGGCTATCAATAAAGAAACTGCTCAATCTAAACATTCAGACAAATTAAGGATAGCTAGGATGTTGAAGGCAGCTACCCCTGCAAAAATCAGTCTCTTGCTCAGTTTTATGAGTTGAGTCAGTTTTAAACTTGAAACCCACAACCACAGGAAAGACTGAGTCTCCATGAGGAAGATATCTACAACCCCATGGCAAGTGAATAGAATAATGATTTCCCCATTCTTTCTCCAAAAGGAACCTATAGTCACTAATTCAGATACAGTGGACAAAATTGAATATCCAACATTTCAAGGATTATTGAACATAGGATCACACTATAGGATCACATTGATTCATTATATTGAGGACAACATGTTAATCAAACCAGATGAGCAAGAAGTGGTAAGTACACTGATGGTCTTGGTAAGATACATGAACTTCAGAGGGTGATAGAAAAGAATTACCTTAATTCTAGGGCCCACTACGTCAGTAAAGTTTTGAGGTGTTCAATGGTCTAGGGCATACTGATACAATGCCTCTAAAGTAAAGAATAAATTATTGATATTTGTGCATTCTTCAACTTAGAAGGCAGCTTCTGCATGTTCTAGATGCAGCATATTTCATACTTGGGAATACTATGTCAATCCATTTACCTGGTGTCATAAGAGGCCACTGGTTTTGAATGGGACACAGGGTACAAAAGGGCTCTATAGGAGATTCAGTCTATGGTGGAGGTGGCTTGGCTGTTGGATCATAGAACCCTGCAAACTCTATAGTATTTAAGGTATTGATGGTGGAAATAGGTGCCATGTGGTGCGTATAGCCAGCACAAATAAAATAAGAGGAATGGAGACTCCTAGGTTCCTGGATGAAGCTCATACTATCTTCAGTGAATAATTATACATAATTTTAAAACAGCTCCTCCATGCTAATGGGCCCTAGTATAGATGGAGAACTTGACCATGGCATTAAGAGATTATGCAGAAAATCTTCCCATAATTATTTGATTTCTCTCAGACCCACCATGTCATAAGGATGAATGGGCCTAGGACCATTGTAAGATGGATTGGGTAAAAGCAGAAATAGAGAGCACAGGCAGATTGCAACAGAAAGTGATCCAGAGTTCGGTGACAGCCAACACTGTTACACTGATGTTTCCCTCTTAGCTAATACTATAATCTCATGGGAGTGGGGGACAATAATTTAGGATAAGTTGACTGAGGCCAAATATGGATTAGAGATAGGTGTGCATGATAGAAAAAAACGAACTGCTGCAGTACTACAATCCCATTTGGAGTAGCTCCAAAAGATAGAAGTGAGTGAAGCCCACCAAGCTCAGGACTCCCCCCAGTGAAGAGCTTTTCTTAAGGCAACTGATCACCCACTTTGTGTGGAAAGGGAAGAATACTTATGGACTCTTGGGCAATGGTAAAGGACTTGACTGGTTGAACGGAAGCCTGGAAGAAGAAATATTTGAAGATAGGGAACAAAGAAGTTTGGGGAAGATGCACACGGATGGATCTATGAAACGAGGGCACAAGGAATGAAGAGCTTCATTTTGCATGAAAACACTTACCAAAGAACATCCACTTTAAAAGATACACTAAGCCAGGTCAGTTAGTAGCAACCAGCCTCTGTCATTGTCCACCCCAGAACTGGCAGAATAGTCTCAATAGGCTGTAAATGATATCAATGGGCTCAAAAATACAGTAGCCATGAGGACAGCAATAGAGACTATGTATGGATCCAACTGTATGGACTTCTGATCTCCAAAGTTTAGCTACCTACTACTGCTGACAAAGTCAGCAATAGACACTAATTCTGAGCTCCTGATACAATACCATTCCTTGAAGAGACAACTTGTTGCTTGATGGCAAGTTAATTACATTGGATCCCTTCCAAATTGGAAGGAGCAGTGATTCACCCTGAGTGGAATCAATACATATATCCAATAAGGTATGCTTAACTCCCTGCAAGACCTCAGATGGAATCATATCTGGCTTGATCCACTTACTCATGATCCCACATAATATAAGTCCTCTTTACAAAAATGAAGGTATGAAATTTAACATATGTCCATAGGATCCATTGGTCCTATTATCCATCTCACTGCCTCTTAGAAGCTGATGACCTGACAGAGTGATGGAAATGTCTTCTGAAGGTATAACTGAGACACATCAGTTTAGAAATGATAGCTTACAAAGATGGGGAGACATTTTTTAATATTCAATGTTTATGCTACATCAGTGACCATTTTATGCTTCCAAATCTTGAATTGGTAGGATAAACATGGATTTGCTTACTAAGGATTTGGTTAAAAGTAATAGTGGCCTTGAGTAGCATCAAACTCAATGTTTGTCTTCCTTTGAGAAATTGCACTTCCCAACCTCAAGGCAATATGGGTTTAGATGCCATGGTTCCCAGAGACAAATGTTTCCCTGGGGGGAACAGGATGAGTCATACTAAACTTTAAGCTGTGGTTATCACCTGAACTAAGACTCCTTATTTCAACAGACAAGGAGGCAAGGAAAGGAGTTATCAGCCTGGAAAATATAATTGACCCTAATCATCAGGAGGAGGTAGGACGGGTTTTAGATGTAGAGATGGGAAAGATTATGTTTGGTACCTAGGCCATCCATTTACATTTATGTTGATATTCCTTTGCCCATTTTGGGGGGTAAATTGACAAGTGCAACAGCTTGAAAAGGTCAGGATGACCATGTGTTCAGAATTCTAAGGCATAATGGTCTTTGTAGGTACCCTATACCAGAAGAAGTGCTATCTAAAAAGAGGGACTCTCAAATCAGACTGGCCTGGAGACGCTTCTGGAAGTAATATCACGATGGCTGCCGAAGGAGAACCCTAAGTCCAGTTCAAACTTGTATTGGTTGGTGATGGTGGTACTGGAAAAACTACATTTATGAAAAGTTACCTGATGGGTGAATTTGAGAAGAAGTATGTAGCTACCCTGAGTGTTGAGGTCTATCCCCTTATGTTCCATACCAACAGAGGACCTATTAAGTTCGATGTGTGAGATACAGCTGGTCAGGAGAAATCTGGTGGACTGAGAGCTGGTTATTGTATCCAAGCCCCGTGTACCATTATAATGTTTGATGTAACATCAAGAGTTACTTACAAGAATGTGCCTAACTGGCAGAGAAATCTGGTACAAGTATGCGAAAACATCCCTGTCGTGTTGTGTGGCAATAAAGTGGGTATTAGGACAGGAAAATTACGATAAAACCTATTGTCTTCCACCAAAAGAAGAATCTTCCGTATTACGACATTTCTGCCAAAAGTAACTACGAATTTGAAAAGCCCTTCCTCTGGCTTGCTAGAAACTCATTGCAGACCCTATCTTGGAGTTTGTCACCACGCCTGCTCTTGCCCCACCAGAGGTTGTCATGGATCCAGGTTTGGCAGCACAGTATGAGCATGATCTGGAGGTTGCTCAAACAACTGGTCTCCCGGATGAGGATGATGATCTGTAAGAAAATGAAGCTGGAGCCCAGTGTCAGAAGTCTAGTTTTACAGGCAACTGTCCTGTGATGTCAGTGCTGCAGTGTGTTTGCCACTTTGTTATATAGCTAAGCACAGCATGTTCTTAATCTTTGGGATGCTGAAGGAGATGAAAGGGCTTCAGAGTGAATGTGGCTGTTAAAAAAAAATAAGCTTCTTTTTTGGACCTGCATATTTAGCTATTTTGGAACGCGACTGATTCTTATTTCAGTTTCAAATATAAGACTGTTACAGTCACATCACAAAAATAAATAGAGAAATAAATAAAGAGGCAATTCCAAATGTACAATAGGAAATGAAGATGCTATGTATCAATTTCACTTCTGAGAGCGGCTGCAGCAGGGGTTGTAGTTCTTCTCAGTAATCTTCCTCTTATTCCCCGGGAAAACAGACCAACCAAATCACAGCAGAGCTTCTCACAGAACTTCTGATATAAAATAAGTAAATCAAAGCAGCATAAGAGGCGGACAATAGTAGATGATGTGTGCGGTATCCAGATCACTCCTTCTAGACTGGGGCACTCATTCTTTCTCTTGTTAGGAGTCCTGGTGGCTAAAGGCTCCCAGCTGAGTCACTGTCTGTCCTGGACGGGAATATCAAGAGGAAATTGGGTTGCCACTACACGATGCAAGCAGGGAGAAATGGAACCCACTCTTTGAGGAGTGTTTTAGTGCTCTGATGTCATGTGATAAATTTAGTGTAAAACTGCAACGACCAATACAAATAGGAGTGCTAATGTCCCAAAAAGAATTCTTAATGGCTCAGACTCTATAAAAAAGAAAGTTTGTTTCGAGTCACTTTCCCAGCTAAAGAACCCTGACCACCTGTAGTGCTTATAGAGGCAAGGGGAAAATGTGGCAGAAACCCTTATTTTTGAAAGGTTGCGGTGGTAAGGTGCAGTGGTTCTGTGATGCATAAGGGTTCTTGCAGACCTGCACACGAGCTTCACTTTGTCCTCATAGCAACATTCACAGATCTCTCTGTGAGCTCCTCTTTAAAGTGCTAACTTAACAGCTAAATGCGAAGCTTTTCGGATTTCCTTCAAGCTTCAATTTCTGCAAGATATCTAGATATTCCATGGAAGCCATTTAGTGTTATTTCTTCTATAGCACAATTGTAGCTTTCTGTGCTTTCACTCTCTCACCTCTTCGCATATCCATGTGGGTTCTAATTTTTATATTAAACTCCTAATTACTGTAATACTTAAATTGGAATGATAATGATACAAAGTGGATGATAATGGAAACTAATTCATATCCAAAATCGGGATAAAGCTAAAGTATAATTTAGATGTATCTATTAGAAGAGAATAATTTATTATAGGAACAAATATTTATGACTTTGGAGTAGTTCAAGATTTCTTAAACAAGGCACTGAATGCACTAACCATAAGGTAAAACATTTTTAATTGGACTTTATTAAAATTAGCAAAAGATATCATTAAGAGAGTAGAAGAGGACTCCCCAAACTAGGAGAAAGTACTTTCAAAACCTGCATCCCACAATAGACTTACATTCGTATGTATTTTTAACTAATCTGTAAAATTAATTGGAAAAAGACAAACAACACAATTAAGGAAAAAAAATGGACAGGACTTAGGTAATTCTCAAAAGAGCCTATCCAAATCACAGATAAGTTTACAAAAATGTAAATTGTACCCAAAATGCTATACCACTGCAAATCTACTAATATAGCTAAAATGTTTAACTGACAAGACCAAGTGTTGTTAAGAATGTGGAGCAAATGGAACTTTCACAGACTGTTGGGGAGAGTGTGAGTTGACAAAACTATTTTGGAAAATTGTTTGGCTTTATCCAGTAAGGCTGAGCATATCTATTCTCTTAAACATGGACTTCAACTCTGGTTTTTACCTGAGATGATACAAAGGATAGGCTAGTTAAATGAAACTCTAAATATGAGAGCTTTTTCTAGTATCAAAATTTAGTAATAATTCAAAGATTAGAGGTAACCACAAGACACAAACAAAACACGAACTCCCAAACATCTCAAACGTAATGAGTCACTTATTGGTATCTAACTCCAAGGGGCTGGGAATATGCCCAGAAAAAGAAGGGAACCAGACCCAGATGACTGTTAGAAGTGTTTATGGGATCTGACAAAAGCAACATATCTAGTCCTTGGCAAAATCTGAGTACACTGTGTTGGATTAATTTATTACAGTTATTGGCGAGAAGGAATGATCACAGCAGAAGGGGTCAATGGAATCTACTTAAACTTTTAAAATTTTTACAAAAATTCTTTAAAAGTCTTTTAAATACATTGTATAAGCTCAGGATTATGGAATGATTGTGAAAAAAAATCAGAAGAGATTTGAACTTTGGCAGAGCTATTTAACATTTTTCCCTTGCTTTTATTTGGGATTACATATGGAGATCAGGGTATATCATAATCTTTTCAAGCCATAAAGTCTCTAAGATTTGAAATCTTAAATTTGCTGGATAACATCAAACTTTTTTGATAAGTGGAGATGCTGATGAAAAAAATTGTAAGATCTCACAATTAAGAGCAACTAAGCAGAAAATTTGAAGCCAAAACTCTAGAGTAGAGAAGTCCAAATAAAAGAATATAAAAGCACAAAATTCAAATTATGTGTAATTATCTATAATCCAGAAAAAAGAGAGGTAATAATAGTAGATTTTATTGCTATTGCTGTTTGTTTCTGTTTGCCATCCTTCTCCCACCCATAGGCTATTAACTCTTGTGTTGGCACAACCAAAATGTTGAACAAATTCCTATGTGTTTTAATGACACTGGTAGAAATAAACTGAAATGCATTGTCCTGAATCAATATAAAGCAATGTGCTTCTAGAACATTCTGCACAGCCATATAACACATTCACTTGATGGTAATCTTTTAATTCAAAAAGGTAAAGGTATGGAAGAAAGAGGATCAAAATCTTTGTAGACATGAATAAAATAGATAAGTTACCAATGGATTTATTGGCCTAACCCTGATAGAGTAGATAAGAGGTAAGGCACTGAAACTGGGCAAAGTTATCTTGGAATAAAGATCAGGAAGCCCTTATTCATGGTGGATAATAAACTTAAAGAACTGTTTGTTCCAAGAAGTGGCAGTGGCAGGAAATTAAACTGGATTCAAAATGATTTTCATCAAATTGATGAATGATAGAACTATAAAAAGTTATTAAGAAAAACTGGGGCATGATTCAACTTTCAGGTTAAATTGAGGAAAATTAATCCATACCACTTAATGACAGGTAACTTGTGGTAATTGTCCACAACAGAATAATTGCTTAGAACTGAGGTGTCTAATAGAAAGTCACTAGCCACATGTGGCTATTTAAATTTAAATTTAAATCAATTAAAATTGAATAAAATAAAAATTCACTTCTTCAATTGCAATACACACATTTGAAATCCTTAATAGCTGCATGATACTAGTAGCTGCAGTATTGGACAGCACAGATTATAGACCATTTCCATTATCACAGGAAGTTCTACTGTGCAGTGCTAGTAAAATGACCAGGAATATTACCTAAATTCTTTTCTGTTTCTTTGCTACTCCTAATGGAATATTGTATTTTATATCTCACTAAAGGAGAAATTGTGATGTTAAATATGACTTTCCAAACTCAGTCTTACAGAAAAATTATGTTCTGTGAAAATGTGAAATGGGGTTCCATGAAAAATATGTGGGAAAATTTCTATAGTGAAATATCTTGGGGAAAATGCTTCATGCAATGGCACACACAAGAGAGTTACAGAGTATTGTACATTAGCATATTTTAAATACACTGAAACATTCTATAGCAAATATGTATGTTCAACTTTGGTTACCCAAATATTTAAAGAGAGAATGTTTAACTTTTTTCTTAGACCTCTCCAGTAATATTACTGTTTAAGAAATGCTGAGACACCCTATATAGGATTCTTAGTACTTATAAATGCAGATCTCTTACGTGTAAATGTATTCATCCAACTTGTAAAGTTGGTTCTGTTTTAAAGTATCATTTAATAAAAAAAGAATAAGCTATACAACTATGAGTTTATGATAAAAACATTATCTTATTTCATTTTACTTTTCACAGCAATTATGCAGTGTATAGGTTCAGTAACTTGTCCAAGGATAAATAATTAAAACATGCTAGAGAAGGGTTTATAGTAAAACTGGCTTTGTTCAAACCTTGTGCCTTTTCTATTATTTTTAAAAATTTCAATAGCCTTTCTTCCAAACTATATTATGCTATAGGTCAACATGTAGAGCAGATAAATGGGCAATTTCTCAAATAGAATCTGTGATGGGTGAATCAGAGTCCAGCACCCATGTGAATATATCCAACTCCACTGTGGTCCCCAAAGAGATTGGAAATCATTGTACTAGATTCTCCCGTAGGCTAAGCACTATGCTTATTTAGGCAAGTACAAGATAACAAAACATGATCTTTTACTTCAAGAGAACTTAAACCTAGGGAGAGGAAAATTGAGATATAAAAATTTAAGGTAGTAGTTGCTCTAGTGCAATTAGTGGCACCCTTGCTGTGTGGAAGGGGAACATATGTTTACTTTGAGGAGTCAGAGATGACTTTACTGATGAGTTTTGACTGAGATGTAGAAAATATTTATTGAATTCGTTGTCAGGCAAATGCTGGAGAGATTTTCAGGCATGGAGAAAGGCATGTGCAAAAGCAAAATGGCATGAGCAAGCTGGCAAGTTTAGAGCAGAGCATCTATTTTGATAAAGTAAGAGCGCAGAGTGCCTAGTTGAGGTAGTCCTCTACAGTATATTGTGAATTTTTAATTTGTCACATTGAGCCCAGGGGCCACTTAATTAAAGTACAGAAATGGCACAGTTTTATTTGTGTGTCAGAAACATAACTCAATATAGATATTAAATTGATTAGAGAGCAAGAAACAAGGCAACTGGTTAAGAGACAATTGCAACAATCCCAGTGAGAAATTTTGGATAATGGGTAATGATAAGTGTCTAGACTGGAACAGATGCAATCACCATAGAAAACATTTTGAAAAAAAAAAAGATGCTGGGTGTTAGACACATTATTATGAAGGTGCTTGTGGAACATTCTTGTGAAGATATCCAGTAGAAAGTTTGGTTCAGAAGTCTGGAGTTCACAAGAAAGGTTAACTCTTGAGATGAACTCTGAAGTCAACAACATTCAGGAAGAGGTTGTATTCATAGTCAAGCATCCATGAAAAGCATGGAAGATGAAAATATGGGAAAAAAAACTATGACTGAGTCTTGGAAAATACTGATATTGTAATGGTTGGTTGAGGGAGTTAACTTCAATCTCTGACTTATCTCTGAAGACTCTGCTACTCTAGTGTAGTCAAGACCCTCAGTGGTCTTTGAGGATTCCACTTGATATTTTACAAATGTTAGTAACAACCTTTCTATTGGAGTCAGAGTGGGGAAAATATGAGTACAACACTCTAAATATGTGTTCTTCCCTTTCATACTATCATGGCTTTATCATGCTGATGAATGACAATCATGAAAGTCTATCCAACCTAAGAAACAAGAGATTATTGACTTATCAGAAGTTTCTAGTTTCCAACTTCCTAAGGTCATTTTTCAAATCTTTAGTTCTGCTTATCCGTCTGAGCAGGTAATTGTTAATTAACTGGTCATTAATTTCATCATTTTTTAAATCAGTATATTTTCAATGTTGCTGCCAAAGTCACTAAATTACATAAAGACACCTCTTTAGTTAACTATAACCAAATACTTCCATATACATTAGAAAAGGAGTCACATCCTATTTTATTTCACTTTTTAAACTATGCTCAGTTATATTTTTTAACTAGGTTTGGCAGAAATGACAGAATGTAAACATGTGGAAGTGAATTTACTTGAATAAGAACACAGCTTCTTCTAAGATTCTGATATATATGTTTTGAACACAGATCAAAAACCCTAAGGATCATATATGCTGAATATGCAAATCAAAACTACAATAAGATTAGGACTGGCCAGTGGCATAGCAGTTGGCTGAGCACATTCTGCTTCAGCAGCCCGGGGTTCTCTCGTTCGGATCCTGGGTGTAGACATGGCACCCCTTGGCAAGCCATGCTGTGGTAGGCGTCCTACATATAAAGTGGAGGAAGATGGGCATGGATGTTAGCTCAGGGCCAGTCTTCCTCAGCAAAAAGAGGAGGATTGGCAGCAGATTTTAGCTCAGGGCTAATCTTCCTCAAAACAAAACAAAACAAAACTACAATGAGATATAACCTCACATGTTAGGATGGCTATTATTAAAAATGCAAAAGATAACAAGAGTTGGTGAAGATGTGGAGAAATTGGGACCCTCATACACTGTTGATGGGAATGTAAAATGATGCTGCCATTATGAAAAACAGTATGGAGTTTCCTCAAAAAATAAAAAATAAACTATCATATGATGCAGCAATCACCCTTCTGGGTATATAATCAAATGAATTGAAATCAGGATCACAAAGAGATATCTGTACTCCCATGTTCATAACAGCATTACCCATAACAGCCAAAATATGGATGGATAAGGAACATATGGATAGATAAAATGTGATCTATATAGTTATGCATACAATGGAAAATTATTCAATCTAAAAAAGAAGAAAATTCTTCCATTTATGACAACATGGATGAACCTGGAGGACATTTACTGACTGGAATAAACCAGACGCAGGAAAAACACTGCATGATCTCGCTTGTATGTGGAATCTGCAATAGTCAAACTCATAGAAGCAGAGAGCAGAATGGTGGTTGCCAGAGGAGGTGGTCGTGGGGAATATGGAGATGTTGGTCAAAGGGTAGAAAGTTTCAGTTATACAAGACGAGTATGTTCCAAAGATTTAACGTACAGCATGGTGAATATAGTTAACAATATGATATTGTGCTCTTGAAATTTGCTAAGAGGTTTGATCTTAAGTGTTCTGAACACAAAAAAGAAAAGGATAACTACGTGAGGTGGTGGATATATCAGTTAACTGGATTGTAGTGATCATTTCACAACATGTACATATATCAAATCATCAAGTTGTATACCTTAAATATATGCAATTCCTATTTGTCAATTATACCACCAAAAAACTGAAAAGATGTCAAATGATCAATCAAGCTTGTTAGCTTTAAATTTTGAGGAATTTAGAAGATTACATTTGATGCAAATTAAGGAAGTCTATATGAATGTCCCTTGAGAGTATTCTTCATCAAAAAGTCAATTGCTCTTGTGGCATCTTTTGCGAAACAGTGTTTGAACGACACTTATACATCCTAATACAATTACTTGTCTCCAAAAGGTTTTGTGATTTGCAAAATCAAAATACTATTGCAGCTAATAATATTCAAAATAGCATTTTAGGACAAGTGAAGATAGTTGCAAAGGAGAAGATTTCAAAAGGTTTTAAGTAGCAATAGTATTATTCAGAGTCAGCACAGAAACTTTCAGGTTATAGTATTGAAGAGAAAATAACACTTACTTGAAAATGTTCCATCACGTTTGTTGTTTTTTTTAAAAGTATAATTGATTTAGAAATAAAATCGATAGCACACACCAAACTATCAGCTAACAGGATTGCTGAGTTGGCCTCTTTTGTCAGACTTTCTTATTAAACGGACAAGAAATGGCTGAACTTAGCAAAGAATATATTTGCAAGTGAATCGTATTTCTAAAATTCTTAAAAATAGTTTATTTTAGGTACTTTAAGAATCACTCTCTTTAAAATTTACAAAATTAATTTGCATATCCAGACCTTTAAAATTGGTAATGAAATGTTAACTTGCTCTAGCCTGTAGTTGAGTAATTAATTCCATAGCTTAGTTTATTGAGGTCTAACTTAGATAATGTTTGTTATATTAAACTGAATACATATTTTTAGTGAGGAAAAATATCCCTGACAGTACTTTGTTCCATACAGTTATACATTGCAGACAAAGACAGTTTCAATTTCTACATAAATTATTCTTTAAAAATGCTTCCTTTAAAACACATGAGGCAGTGAAACAGCAGAGCAAAATAACTAAAAGAAAAACAGGTAAAATAAGCACATGATTTTTTCCCTTTACCCTTCAGTTAAAGGCTATGTTTATAATCCCATGATTTTAGTCACCACCACACTTTACAGCTAAACCTTAGGGCAGTTCCATTAAATTCAGAAACAAAAGGTAAAAAAAATGTCCCATATGACTTCTATTTATAAACATCACTCTGGTTTATACCATTCATGTGAAAACTGTACATTGTAAAGAAAAAATACAAATGAGAAACACGTGAATATCCTGAATGTCATCTATGAGTTAAAAATTCAATTAAATAGTAATGATACAGTTTAAGTATTCAATTATCAAACTTTTTAATAATGAGAATAATAATGTTGGCTAGTGCACAGTGAACAGGTCTTCTTAGGCATTGCAGGTTGGAATTCAATCACTTCATCTGGTCTTGTCACTGACTAGATGCCCAAAGGCAACTCAAGGGTGGGTTTGGAAGCATTGAACTGTTTCCAAATTGTTATTTTCCCTTTTCTTATGTTAAGGAGATGCACTCGCCAACCACCCTGAACCAGACCAAGCCAGACCAGAGAGCTGTGCCTATGACCTTTGCCTTATTTTTAATGCTAAGAGCTCTCCAGGAGGAGCTTAGGCCTTATTACCATGACCAGCAGTGTGTGTGGAGGCGTGTTTCCATCTCAGCCTGCACAAGTGAATACCTACTCCTCCCTTTTGAGTATTCCTTCCCCATCTGAAATAAATGTCCCTTCTTCCCTTTGTTCAGGGATGCCATGACTTTGGAAATGATTCCACATGGTCTCCTCTTTGCCGCAAATATGCTTTATTTCCAGAGACAACTACTTCTGGTGGAGAGTCTGATTTAACTCACCAGGAGGGAACCCACTTTGGTTTGGTAACAATCTGAAATCACTTTGGCAGTTAACAGCAAGATCCTTTAAAAGAGGCTGTTCCATTGTGACCAAGGAATTCCATCTCTAAGAATCTACAATAACAAAATAGTAAAAACTTAATTGTGAAAAAAGATGTTTACAGAAAAGATATTAGAAAGAGACAAAATTAGAAATAGTAAATGTCTGACTATAGGTAAATAGATGAATATGTAGTACACCTATATAAAGAATTCCATAAAGCAATCTAAAATTCTATTTTATAAGAATATTTAATATGAAAAAATGCTCACAATATATGTGGAGTGCCTAAGGGAGAAATTAAAACTGCATAAACCGTATAATCTAATATAGTAAAAATAAAGAAAAACAAAGAAACATACATATCACGTGTATACATACAGAATCTTAGAAAGTCTGAAAGGACAGATGAGATAGATAGATAGATAGATAGACAGATAGACAGATGATAGATTGATAGCAAGGAAGGAAAGGAGTGAGGGAGGAAGAAGTTGGAAAGAATTCCTTGGTGCAATTAAGGGTAGATTTTGTTTTCTTTTTACCCTCCTAGGATGAATCTGTACTAGTTTTATTATTTTTAAAAAATATACTGTAAACCTTTTATTACATAATGGATCACATTTTAATTGTTTAAAAGAGCAACAGCTCTAATTCTAAATTGTACTAAATATTTTATTTGGGGGAAATATGGCCCCTTCTCCATTTTGTCCTTCTCTCACTCCTGGATGTACCTTTAGAACATCTTTAGATCTATATAGGAACTAGCAGAGTATAACTATTAAATAATGACATTGCTCTCGCATGCACCGATTCAAAGATAAAATGTAAGTTAATAAATTCTTCATAAAAATGACACTATTTCACAGAAGGGCACTACTGGAGATTGCTGGCTGATTAAACCTCCAGCAAGATCCATTTGTTTTCTAGTTCTCTCCTTATTGATCCTGTAGCACCAACTGCAAGGCAGAATTACTGCTTGCACTTGCCTCAGCACACGAAGACCTGTTGTTTTTTTTATCAAGCATTATGTTTCCTATTTTACTTTTCAATTTCCTGGATGTATCAAGAAAAACAAAATGAGTTAAAAAAAATTGGCACCTGAGACTCTAATTTAGATCACCTAAAAATACAATGAGAAATGGAAAAAGTGTTTCCATGAAAACAGATAATTTTAGCATGTCAAAAATTAAAATTACAAAAGTGTATTCTGCTGACATAAAACTATTAATTTTAAATATTTTTATTTTTATTTTTATTTTAGAATAACATCTAACATTTGGTTACACTTACCTCCTTTCCATGCTATTGATTTTCTGTAATGAGGTTCATAAAGACAATTTCTAGCTGGAACAAATATGAATGGTAAACTCTGTATTACTTTTTCCTTGGTTTGCAAAAAAAAAAAAATTGCTAATATACATTCTGAATCACAATAATAAAACTCTCCTTCCAAGGATATGAAGATTCAACAGTGAAAAAATTTATTTTCAAAAGACGTAATAGACCAACACTTCAGTATCCTAGAATACAATAGCAGGGTGACGAGTAGTGATAGTGTTTTCTGCTCATTCTACATATAGGCACAGATTAATTTGGGGATGATTTTCAGTTTTTTATCTCTTTTTTTTTTAAATTAAGACAAAGACAAACTCAAGATGTGTTTTAAGAGTTATCATTAGAGTGCTAGGAAATATAGACAACTTATCATTTTTCAAGGTGTTTTAGCCTAATTTTTTCCTTTCATTTACCATATAAATTTTGAAACATTTTGGAGGTAATTTGAGATTTTTAAATTAATCCCTAAACCCATTTAGATAAATTTAGATTAACATATTTCTTAGATCTTTACAGTTTGAATTAGGTTTTATAGATTTTATCCTTTGTATTAATTCACGTAGGATAGACTAAGAAAACAACTGGACCCAAATATTGTAAGAGGTCAGCACCATGAAAAGTTATTGCTTGCTCCTGTAGTCCATGGAAACTCCAATTTTTCAGAGTATGAGGCATGTCTCCTCCCCAAAATCATTTGAGAATAAAAGTCGAGGGCAACTTCTCTAAACTTCAGTATGCAGTTTCCACGGTTGCCCTGGGGACCGTATTCCTGGTCAGTCAGAACAGGAAATGAGCGTGGAGGAGGACCTTGAGGAGACTGGGGGTGTGTGAGAGGTGCAGGTTCATATTTCATAGAATATGGTCACATGGACATATCTACCTGAAAGAGAGCTGGGAAACATAGTCCAGGAAAGAAGAAGAAGACGTTTTTTAGAGGACCGCAAATAACTACCCCCCAAGTTGGTCCCTCCACCCGTGATACAATTTTTCCCATAAAGAACATACTTCCTCCTTCCCAAGGGAAGCAATCTCATGGCCCTCGAGTTACAGAAGTCTGCCCAAAGTCTGTTAGGTTTGAATCTGGTTCCTCATATGCTAAAGACTAACGAATTGAAAAAGTTATGGATACTGTCCCTTCACTCTCAACATTACAGCAAGGGCAGGATTGTTGTGCAAAAAAGCCTGTTTAGGAAAGGGAAAACTGAGAAACACATCACAGGCCCTAGTTCATGGCAGGATAAAATCCTGCAAGGCAGGACTGCCTGCGAAAGGCCCTTCCCAGGGACCTGGAGAAAGTTTTTGATTCTATCCAGAGTCTGCTCTCTGTGGGGATACTCACTTCTTCGGTGTATCATGTGACCCTTGGCTCTGCCCTTTGAAAAGTCCCTCCATTTTGATTTTCTTCAATGGCCACATCTGAAGTGGGTGGAGTGGAGAATACCATACTTGGAAACTGCACAGTTTGGACAGCTGTTTTCCTGCTGGTGAAATTCCTGGCATCCATTGGTTGGTTGATGATCACAGACTCTCTCTCTCATTGGGAGATGAGAGCTTCTTTTTAACTTTTTATTTTAATACAATATGAGACTTACAGAAAAGTTGTAAGAATAATGCTAAAATACCCATATCCATGTCACTGAAACTCCCAAATTGTTAATAATTTTATGCGCTTGTGGTCTCTAAGGCAATGCAATTCCATTAAACATTGCTTCTGATAAGTTCCATGTTCTAGCCATTTCCATGTTCCAGTAAATGCTGCCAAATTTCATTCCTTGCACGCGTCCATGCTTCTTTTTCTCTCTGTCTCTCTGTGTCTCTGTCTCTGTCTCTCTCTCTCTCACTGATATCCCTTTAAGGCCATCTGAAGCAGTAGGAGTGAATGAGAAGACAACCCCTCTTAAGCTGATTTTTGTACAAGCCGAAGCCCTTTGATTATACTGTCTTAATATGCCTTTGGTTCTCAGAGGCTTTTTCAGTCTTATCTTTTATTCTTCAGGGTTCAGAGCAGTTGCATTTTCCAACATTACGATGCTTTTAATCTGGCTTTCTCTATTCCCTTCAAATCTCTGTTTAAAACCGGCTAATTCTTGCCTCAGCTCAGCTCTCATACTAATAGCTCAGTGCAGTAAATAGCAGTCACACATTTATTAACATTCCGGCTTTTTCTCACCACTTCCCCTATAGCTACAGGTCCAGTAGGCACTTCTACTTTCCAAGTGATTACAGGTGAAAGTTTTCAAAATGTTGGACCGCTGCATAGCCCGAACCTCCACTTTGCCATTTGCTATATATATTTTTCTCACCATCTACTATTTCTTTGTTCTTTGTTGGTAGAGCAAAAATTTGTGTTATAAAACATTTTATATTTTTATAGCAGCACTCCACTTTGATATCATCATTTTTCTACTAGTTAGGGTGAGCTGGTCCATAGACAATGGAGCTAAACATGTAATGATTCAAGATAGTGTCATTCTCATGCAAGTGTTTAGGGATGTTCCAAGTCAACGATCAAGAATGGGGTAGGGTAGGGGTACTCTAGGAGTTTCTATTTTGGCAGAAGGAAGGAAAAAAAGCATGAAGGAGTTCTCATGGGTGATTTTTATAGGAATGGGCCTGGAAATGTGCATATCACTTTCTCTCACATTCCACCGGAGAATACTTGGTTATGTTCACTGCAGTCTGCAAGGGAAGTCAAGGATATGGTCTCGGTTTTGCTCCCAGGAATAAAAGGGCAGGTGGGCAGGGAGTGGATTCCACCTCACTTCTGAATTTCTCAAAAGTGGTTGCCTAACTCGTGAGGAACCAAGTATCTATGAAAATATAAAAGTAGGTAAGAGAAAAGTAAACATAAAATATGCTCAAAGGAGAGAACAACAGTAACCACTGAATTTATATCATTTCAAAATTTGCATTTTATAAATTGAGAGAAAAACGTCTTCCTTCACTTCCACATATTCAGAATGAATATATGTATTGCCCTAGTCACTGTCCTTTGCTCATACTTGTTTTGATGATGGTGATGATGAAATTAAAATTAGGCTGTGAGGTTTTATGTTTTGTTTCATAGAGTAATGTGCATTTGGCCACAAAAGAAAAAGCTGAAAATAGAGTAAATCTTCAAATTTCAATAAAGTTCTAGTTTCTGATCACTCTGTGACTTAGATATAATTATGTCAGTCACAAGGAAAATATTACTTTCCTTTCAAAGAAAACCAATATCTTTTAACAGTAGGAAGGCTTTTCTGTGTCTACATAATTCATTTCCATTAAGGTTGTCATGTTTGTTTTTCTGATATAATTCAGGACTTTGTTGGGGCAAGGGAGAAGAACTCTGGACTGCAAAATAAATGGTCAATAATGTATTTTTCACACTGAACCTGGAGTATATCCCATTACCTCTTTGTAACCTATAAATCTGTAACAAAGGGATTTTAATGTATCCTGAATGTGGTGAAGGACAATAAGCTATATTAGGCTGGCAGCAGTATTCCATGTGTAAATAAATATTAAAGATAATGATTATATATATTAAGCATTGATTATGTAGCAGAACTTAATCTTCACAAAGCATGAGGTAGATCCTATCATTATGACTGCTTTACAGATAAGAAAATTGAGCCTCCATAGTCTCCTTACTTACCCAAGATCCAAAAAAAAAAAGAAATAAAATATTAAAGATATCTACAGAGGTAGAATATGAACACCCATCTATCTGAGCCTAAAATTTGGTAAAAATTACCAGCATGACATATTGCCCTATATTATAACAGCAAATGTTTTATAGCATTTAATCAGTGCTAACACACTTCTAGAAGTTTTATATCTATTAACTCATTTAATACTCACAAGTGAATGGGGCAGGTACTACTTTTATTATGCAAGAGGAAAATGAAGCATGGAAAGATTACATAGATTGCTCACGTTCACACAGCTAGTGAGGAGGAGAGCTAAGATTCACGCCCAGACTGTTTAGCTCCAGGGTCTGTGCATTTAACTACTTCCCTGTGCTGCATCTCCCATATGCTCAGTTCCTACCAAGAAGGAAGTTTATTAGAGGAATAAGTGACCCACTGACATCAACCAGGGCAAAGTGTGGGCTTGTAATACCTGTTTGTAAAACTGATTATATCCTATTCCTTTTGGTTAACTGTTCGTTACTGACTAAACACATGACATCATCCATCTGAAAAATACTTTTTATTTGTGTGTTGATCTGCAAAATTCATATATATTCAGGCCTTTAAGTTTATTTTGCTAGAAATAATTAAAATTAATCAATTGTATAAATGGGGCATTCCGCTCTAGACACATTTTATTCTGTATTTCAAATTAGGCAAGACACAATGAGATTATGTTATTCACCCAGTATGACTTTGTCGACGAATATAATCCATAACCAATCTATAAATGAAAATTTGGGTGAGTTTATTCTGAGCTGAAATCTGAGGACCATGGCCTGGGGCCTTTCTTCCTAAAGGAAGAAAGGGCACCAAAGAAGTGAGGTGTACAGAGTGGTTATATACCCCCAAGCAGGACGTTTCACATATGATTGAAATGTCCCTCCCACAATAGTCACAAGATTGCCCTGTCAGCACAGCACTTGATGGACACAGCAGGTAGTGGGTCTGCTATCTTGGTGGGCGTAGCAGGAGGCAAGTCTATTGTCTCAAGCTGGGTGGTCACAGGTGAGCGCAGCAATCAGTTTCTAGCCTGAGGAAAGACACTTAATCCTTAAGGAGATGCCAACGTTGGGAGGCGGAGGGAAGTTGCACCTTTATCTCAAGGGCCTTTTTTCTTGCCATGGGGAATATCTAAAGCAGATATACAATGCATGCTCAACAGCCACGGTCAGGCCCTTTTGGAAAGACAAGGTCAGGCCGAATTAGGTTTATACCAAATGGCTTCCTCATATTCTCCAATATATCCTATTGCTTGCCATTTTTATTTGTCAACTTGAATGCCAGAGTCATATCTAATATCCTCAAATCTATGATACTTACTCTTCTATTTCTTTCACTCAACCAATGTTGCAGTGTTTTAAATAACTTCAAATTTAATGACAGCATGAGCATGTACACTTTGTTGAAAAATTGAAAATAAGTTATTTTCTGCAATGAAAGTAAAGTTTTATTGTTGAAAAGAAGAAACTTATGGAGACTAATGTATTCTAAAAGAAATCTTTCAGCCCATTTCATCCTACCTAGTCATCATGGCTTTGATATCAAAACGAAAGAAATAGAAGCTTAAAATGATGACGGTGGATGAATGCATTGCAGGTTGTAGGGCTTAAACCAATTTTTCTTACCTGGGTAATTTGATCTTCCACGAGTTTCTGTTTTAGCAGGTTATTTTACCATTTCTCCACACCATATGGTGCGAATGCAAGTATGACTATCAAGCAGAATGCTGGCTATGAGGGCGGAGTAGACTGCCTTTGTGTGGGGCCACACGCTGCTGGGGGCTGGTCCTCGAAGAGGAGCACTGCTACAGTGTCAGGCCTGAGAGCTGTAGATTACCAACTCCCCACCTTATCCATCCTTAGATGTAGATTTATTTCTCACCAAGATCTTCCTGAGAAGATAATGCAGGTGTTCCATGTGAGGCAGTCAGCACTGCCTCTGCTCAGCAGCATACTTTCTCTCTTCATGGATCAGTCTTTCTTCACCACTGCTGTTACAGGTTTAGAATATAGAGAAAGAGTTAAAGATGTGACCCAGAGACACAGCACGTCTAGAGTTCCATTGAACTGGAAACACTGTTCCTGAAAGCAGAGAAAAGGAGTGCTCTTTGAAAAGAGAAAACACCTTTAGTATAACTGGTGGGGATAACTTAGCATCTATACACTCAGCAACAAGTTCTATCAGATGTCTTCCTCTAACTTTAAAACTCACAGCACCAGAATGGAAATGGGTTCCCCAAAAGCAGGTGGTAGACTATCCCATTTTCTTCTCCATTATTTACATCCAAAATCTCCAGAAAAGTAGCCATGAGTGAATATTCCTCATTCTACAGTTAGGAAAACTGAGACATTAATGGATTAATTAAACAGATGACACTAGTAGTTAAAAAATATATATTCTTTTTTTTCTAAGGCCAGAGAAGTACCAAAAAACTATTTTTACCTTACGTAAAGTGAAATGAGAAAATTAAACAAATTCATTATTATTGCTCCCTCCAGGTGTCAGTTACCAAAATGGAGATGGGATGGATGATTGCAACTGTCTCACTCGGGTCTTCTATTACTTACAAACTTTATCAATGGTTTTCCAATCTCTAACCAATGGATACTACCTAATCGTAAAGTAAGGTGTTCCCTAGTGAGTGGATTAGGCAATACGACTGGACAGAATTGATCTGCACCAAAAGCCTCATCATCAGTGCTGAGGAACAAAGGCCACTGAAACTTATAAAAATGTTTGTTTCCTAAACCTAACCTACTGGCTGCCCTTGGTTATAGTCTGCTTTTTACATTAAATGGGTCCAAATCCAAGTAATATTTGTAAACAAATTAGAACTTTACCTGAAGAGAATAAAACATTCGAATATGCACTCTTTTGTTCTCAAGATAGTTTCCCTAGGCAAACTCTTCCTCTTAAAACAATTTGAATAGTAGGATGAGAAATGGTTAATGCCAATTTATTTCCGAACTGTTTATCTAAACTAATGACAATGCCAAAAACTTCTTTCAGAAAGTTCAACATATTCTTTTGATTTACTTTTTACTATATCATTAATAATTACAAATGAGTTCTGAAAGAAGAATGGTGTGTATCTTTCTGTTAACACATTTTCTTGACCCATATTCCCAGAGATAACATTTTCTAGTTCATCCAAAGCTTTCCATAGTCACCTCTCTTAAGGTCAAGAAAAAGACAAAATAATGAGAAAATAGAGCAAACAGCAGCTAATGGAAGGAGTAGTTCATAAAAAGCCGTAATGGCAATTCCACCCAGACAGCAAAGGAATGCAGTATTTTCACTGAGCAGTACCTGACAGATTCAATAATCAAGGGAAGCCTTAATTGATGACACTTCATTAGCATAATGAGTCGAAGCTGGGAAAAGAGAGTCCCTTATTAATTAATCAAGCAAAGCACGAACTGTTTCAGTCTCCTACACTCTGCCATTTTCCATTAATCAAGAAAATGTGTATTAAACTCATTTGAAATCTCGGCCTGTGGATTATCATTCCAAGGAAAAGCAATGGCAAAATGGTTTGCCCAGCTGCACACATCTGCTCTGGACTCATGCGTGCCTCCAATTCAGATCTGCAAGGCTGAAAGCATGCACAGAGGGCACAGAGTAAGTGGTTCTCCAAAACATGTAAATCACCATTTCATTAGGAAAGTAAACGAAACCCCACCAGCCTCATTAGGAAAAAAAGAAAAAGAAAAGAGAAATTAACTTCATTCGCCTTTCCTTCAACAATGGCCCAAAACCTCTGTTGTGTGAAATATTACAAAATATATATGTATACAAAAAATTTATAACAACCTGCTCAACATCCAAACCTGATTCTAGATTGACTATTTCTGTTTCTTCATATCCCATTAGGTCATGAGAGAAATGATTATTGATGGTGGGCTCTGGTACAAAGAAGTCATAAACCCTGGGTCCCCAACTAACCACAGGCACAGGTGTTGAGAATCAATGCTAATGAGGCTAACAAGCCAAGATCAAAGCTGTGGATTCCCTATAGCAGAATGGACTTGAAGAGAGACTAAAACCGTGACTCTATTATTGTAAGGTCACTTCCCCGTGATGTCTCTGATAATCTTCAGGTGAGAGGTGGCTGTCAACATATTAATAAGGTAAAAAGAGTTAGCACTGAGTTTTGAAAACAGATCACTGGAAAGGAAGCCTATGGACTCAGCTTTTAGAACTAACTTTGACAACCACTAGCTATATGGCTTAGTTCCACCCTTTGATGAGTAGGAGCTTTAGTTTACTCCCATACAGTAAGGAGTTTAAACTAGAGGAACTCTTAAGTCAATTTTGACTCTTGTAGTCTAAGATGAAATGCCATTCAGCAAAGAAGGTAATTTGAAGGAGGCAAGGGTCTGACTTACTCATTTAAACAACTATGGAAACTTTACGCAATTTTAGAATGATGGTTTAATCAAACTCCTTACTTGCTTTGTATCCTTCTGTGTCAGTGCCTCCACATACTGTTCTGCCAATTGTGCACTATCCAGATAGAGGGAGCATCCTTTGCAAGGACTAGAGGTGACCAGGGTTCCTTGAAGTTATGCAATGCCCAAGATGCATGGCCATACATGACAGCCACATAAAACCAAAGTGAATTTGTTTGTCCATCTTGCCTTTATATTCATATTTATCTATACCTTCTCCAGTCCAAGATGGATTTGAAGAATTATCAAATCTTAATAGTTCTAGGACACCTGGAAAAAATAAAAACTGATCAGGCAGAAAACCATTCTATCCATTGCCTATTTATCAGCATTATTTTTAAGTGCTTGATATTCAAAAGACAAATTTGTGTGAGAGAAAAGCAATTCATCTAAATATTCAAGTGGGTGCATTAAGCCCAGTAACAATATAAATTCACATCTGAAGCACTCCTGGCATTCTAGAACTTAAGTGCAGTGATATACGGATTACCAGAAAAGAGCCATTACTGCTCCAGGGGCTCTTTCATGGCAGCCAAATTGGTCCCAAGTGCTGAACATTAACTGTTCGAGCTCTGAGTAGAGATGGGCATTACCTCCTTGAAGGGCAATAACCTGTATCAATTTGGAAAGAGCTCAGCTTTGTGATGAGGAAGATTTTATAGTAATAAATTTTATTTTGTAACTCGAAAATGGCTGAAGCCATCACCTATAACACTGGGTGGTAACCAGGTCTGCATGTTCTCAGCAGCTATTTTTTCTTATAAATATTTTATTGATTTTTCAGGCCCACAAAAATTCCCTATTGTCATAAAGTTGGTTTAACGCATAAAATAGACTTTGTTCTATGCGTATAAAATGAAATCTCCTCTCCGGTACAATAGAGAGAGGGAAAATGCCTGTTATATGCAGGATCTAACTATTTTTGAGTTCCAACTATCGACTTTGCAAGAAGACTTTCTGATCTTTTCACTGTTTGCTGAATATTCTTGCAATGTGCTGTTTCTGTGTACAAGTATTATCAGTCAATAAAAAAATAGGAAAATTGATTTAAAAATGAGAAAACGTATTGTATGCCAAAGTCAAAAGTTAGCATAATTAAACACAAACAGAAAGGAAAAGGCAGAGATATAGAGTGATAGCAAGTCTTTGTTTTAGATACTGAGAAACAGTATCAGAAATACTTGTTTATTTCAATAAATATCAAACAGCTGCATTTTGGTAAAGAATGGCTCTCCACTGCTGCTGTGAAAATACTAAATTCCTATAAAAGGTAAGAATTGAGATAAATTAAAAAGATGGAATCCATTATCTTGATAACATGAAAGTATAAAGTAAGGTTGAAAGAATTGGGTCGCATAAAACAGAGCAAAATAACAAAGCTACTTTTTAAAAAAATCTATAGCTGGTTAGTTTAAAAGAGACTTAAATTTTTTCAAGTTTTAAAGTAAGTACACTTATTTTAAAACATGGGTTGGGGCCGTCCCCATGGCATAGTGGTTAAATTCAGTACACTCCACTCTGGCAGCCTGGTTTGCGGGTTCTGATCCTGGGTGTGGACCTACACCACTCGTCAGCCATGCTGTAGTGGTGACCCACATATAAAAGCAGAGGAAGATTGGCAAAGATGTTAGCTCAGGGCGAATCTTCCTCAGAAAAGAAAAAAAAAGATGTGAGTTGAATTTCAGAGAGGTGCTAATTTTCAGGGTTTGCCTAGCAACTTACCTCTGAAATGATTTTACTTCTGAAAAAGCCAACTATATTCATCAAATCTTGTTTGGGGAAGATGCATTCCCCTTTGCAGGTCATTTAGAATACTATACTGTGTGCCTTAAGAGCAATGCCAAAAATAAATAAATAAATAAATAAATAAAACCACTTATTAGACATGGGCAACATCTAAGATATCTGGAGGGAAATGAAATAATTATATGCAAGTTCAAAGAATATTATTATTAGAGGAAGACGGCTTTAGAATAACTTTACAGTAGAGGGAAAGTTATATTTAACTTTGTATTTGCTATTCTGCATAAACCTGATAAAGAACTGCTTCCAATCGGAAGTTCATAAGGAAAAGCTAGAGATGGCCACTGTCTCTGAGTGTATTTTCCTCTATGGCCAACTCATAATTAAATAGAGAATAATGCACCAGATACTGCTAGGAAAAGGAAAACAAAACCAGCCTCATCCACGATTTCAAAGTCGTTTGTTTATTCAATCCCACAGCACATCCTTTGGTCAGTAGTTGAGAGAGGTTTACCACTACCATTTGTCATCCTTTAATGTTTCCCGAGGATCCCCTGGACACATTTTACTAAACAAGATACTTTGTGAACAGAAGAGCTCAGGTTCATAGAGAAGGAATAATGTCCAAGTGATAAAATGAACAAATGATGAAGACAGAAACAAAACCTCTGTCTTCCAATTGCCAGATCACTGCTTCACGCGAGCTCCTCTTGTGTTGTTGTGCTGGGACCCACAAGTGTACCTGGTATCCTTGCTGGGAAAACTGTAAGGATAACTCATGCTATTTTAACAGGATGACTGAGAGAATGAAAATGAATAGGATTTCTATTCTTGATATTCTTATATCTGGAGTTGGAGGTGCAGGAAATTACTCTACAGACCAATAAATACTAAGAATCACAGTCTGTAGGCATCTTAGCAGTTACAAAAGAACTACAAAAATTAAATCTTGACCTATTTTTAAAATACAGTATTAAAATACATTTTTAAGGAATGTGATTCTTTCAATGTATTAATACAGCAGAATCTTATGTGGTTATAACTGATCTGTATACTTGATTACTGGAAATTTTGGGGTTGTGTCATAATTTGAAATTATAATTCATCGTATTTAAGGAAACTTCCAAAGGATTCATGCTTTAGAGAGCACTTATTCCTGGAAATTCCTATGTCAAACCTAGAGCCAAAACTTAAGATGAAACATAGTTTTACAAAGATGAAGATGATTGCTTTGCTATTTTGAATCTTTCAAAGAAGAGAAATTAAAACTAATTTTTAAAAAATGGGAAAATTCAGGACTTCAATATTTCTAACATATACATATGTGTGTATATATACACATATATATACATATAGGTAAATTTTCCTGAACATAGGGTAAATAAAGTGAGGGACAAATGAAAAGCTTAGAGGGAGGGTTATGAAGCAGTATAAGACCTAGAAAACTTTGTTAGCCATGATGGTGATCATCTCTAGGCTAGACGAGCCTAAAGGCTAATGCCATTCCCTTAAAAATTATGGTAACCTCAAGTCATCTCATATTTCTCCATGATTTTTACAAAGAGAATTATTCACATTTTTATATTCAGGTTTCGGACTGAGAACAGCATGCCTGGATGTTATAATGTAAGGAAACCTAAGAAACAGTGCATTCACCACATCTAGGAGTCTTCATTAAAGTGTTTAAAAATAATTACATCTAATTGTTTTAGAATGTAGATTCGGAACATGTTTGATTATAGAAACATAAATTTGAGGTTGAGTTCATTTGAGATAGAGTAGCAATACATACTAAATCAAACCTTCCACCAATAATTTGATATGAATGTGTTCATGGGGAAAATGGCATCCAATTTGAAACCAATACGGTCCCACGAAGTTGATATATGCTCATTCAGCCATAGAGACTCGTCAAAGAGAATTGTATACTGGGTTTTTTTTGAGATTTTTTACTCCTCCAACTTACTACAATAGTAACTATTGTCTTGCCTCCATTGGCACCTTTCATTGGTCGTTTTTCACTGCCATCTTCCAAGCCAAGGAGGTAGAACTGATACAAAAGGAAGTGTGTAAACACAAATCGTTATACTTATGAAAAAATGCTTTCATGGGATTTACCTTGTAAATCCTATCATTTTGTGATAGCATTACTTTATAGAAATGTATGATCGTGCATGTGTATGTTAGTGCTTGTGTGTGTAGCAGCAAACCTATATCTTCAAGATTGTCAAATCAATCGATATGGACCACTGTTAAAAAACAACAGACTTAAATTCTGCTTATATGCTTGAAACTGGAATAGAGATCATGGCTATCTATCAATTTCAGAGAAGAACCCAGTAGACTAAATCAATTACAACACTTTTAATTTCTTAAATAAAAGTTATGGTAAGTGAATTCCATCCCAAAAGAAAAAAGCTCTAGGAAAATGGAAAACAAGACTAATTTTTGATACAATAACTCAACAGGGAGGGGAAGAAATATTATCAAACTATATATTGGAAGAATTAATAATCACTGAAACACGTAATATTTAATCACAACCAGTTGCGTTCATTTTAGATTTTTCTTTATATTTCTCCCTTACAGCATAAGAAAATAGAACCACCACCATCATCAAGACAAAAATTCTGAGATTCCATTATCAAGGTGAATATATGAATCACTGTTATGCATAGAGCACAATTTTAACTAGAATATTAAAATGTTTCTGTCAAAGGTAGGAATGGTAAAAGGATCCTTCTAGAAATAAGATCATTGGGGAATTCATAGATGTATTAGAAAGTGCATAGAAAGCCACAATGGCTTCTCCAGATGCCACTTGGGGAAAATAAGAAACAATTTTTTATGTGTGTGAATCAATCAAAGATCATAAGATCTCTTTCTTCCTCAGGTTTAATCCATGGCATCTCTCTACTTGTTTAGAAAATGGGCTGCTATCTTCATTGTATCCTTCTCCTTTATTTTCCAAATGAGATCAGTTAATAATTCCCATTGATGCTTCTCCACTCCATCTCTCATCTATGTACTCTTTGTGATCCCACAGATAATCTTAGTTCAGGCTGTCTTTACCTCCCTAGACGAATAGGGGAGAGGTAGGCAATTATAGAGGTCATATTTTGAGAAGGTGGAATCTAGGGCACACCTGATACTTTTAATTGGAAGAGGGATACTTCATCCAAAGTAACAGAGGGAAAGTCAGACAGTGTAGCTGGTTACGGGTGCAAGTAAGTTCATAGTTTTGTGATGGAAAGGTGAAAAGAGTACATGTCTGATTATATCCGATTTATCAATTAAGTGCAAAGTTTGATCACTGGTGGAGGGCACAGTAGACGAAGAGGCAGGAATAGAACATGCAAGAGAAATAAGATGATATTAGTCCTTGTCTTGAAGCCTACTGGACATTTTACACAAAGCCAACAGCTATAAATCCTATGAAAGATGTGAAACAAACCTTTTCTTGTACAAATTCTAATTAAAATTAGGTCACAAATGTTCTGAACATCCACTTTAACAAGCAGGTGTTCTTTCAGAAGATGTAGACTCAATGGGCAGAAGGAATAATTGCAGATGATATTGTCAAGGGCTCATGTTGATAACATATATATGATTCTCCACTACTCCTTCTAAAAAAAGCACTAGAGTTACCACAAGGAGATTGCGTGACAAGCTACTTCTCATACATCCGTCTTAAATTTGCTCAATAATTTTACCTCTGGCTCCGAAAGGCAGAATTTGCACCCTAATGCAATCTCTGCCTTGAATGCCTTATGACTTTGCCTTGGCCAGGCGAGGGCGGATGTTCTCATTCTTCACTTGGTCCTTGACAATAAATCTCTCTATCTTTCTCATTGGGAAAAACATAAAACTCTTCTCACAGTCACATCTGTGGAATATGTCCTACTTTGGATCCTTGGTAAACAAGCCAGCAACGTCAGCTAAATTTATCATGAATATCTAAATGGTGACTATTAGACTGGAGTACAAAGGGTGGAGGGGGAGTTGCTATATGCCTGGAAAGAAAGAAAAATGACACCTGGTAAGAGTAAGGAAGCGATCTGTTTACCAGAATGGTGGAATAGTTTTCAGACTAAGAATACAGAGACACAGGCATACGGGATACTGCAGAAGTCCACTTTTTAAAAAAATGAAGCATAAGCTGAGGTCTGATTCTCATGAAGTTGAACGTAGGTTCAAGACGAGTCTATGAGGAAGTACGATTTGATTCTAAAACCAATAATGCTGGTTTACAATCCGTTAAGCCTTTCTGGCCGAGGAAAAGTGTGGCATTTGAGAAAGATAGAGACTCTAGCTCAGTGGTTTCAAGTGGGAATGCAGTTGTCCTCCAGGAACACTTAGCAATGTCTGCAGACAATTTTTGTTGTCATAATGAGGGGGTATACTACTGGCATCTAGTGAGTAGACATCGTGGATGCTACTAAACATCCTACAATGCACAGGACAGCCTTTTACAACAAAGAATTATCTGGCCCAAAATGTCGATATCACCAAGGTTGAGAAATTCTGTTCTAAAAAATGGCCAAGTAGCTACAGTTGTAAGCAGATTGAATAGTAGGCAGAGAATTTACCATTCCTGTGTTCTCAGGGTTATTCTTATTTGATTTATGTTGCATTTTGGGTGTCTTCACATAAATTACTGAGAAACAATCTTGTGTTCATGGGTTTTTTGATCTTTAGAATGTTTTCTCTGTCCTTTTGTCTGACGACTTACACACTTTTTGGTTATATTGCTGGTCTTCCTCTGGAATTTAATCTGCTCTCTCCCTACAAAATTTTCCCTGCTTTACAGCCTGCCTCCTACTTCCAACACAGCCCCATCTTCATCTGTTTTTATTTGACTTCATGCTTTGTCCCAATCATTGCACCTTCAGACACAAATAAATGATTTTGATCTGGACACACCCTTGTACTGTGTTCTTGCCGTGTCCCAAGATGTGATGTGACAATTGCAAACATGTGCTTCATTATACAGCTGGGATATTTCACAAAATATGGTTGGGATAGCATATCAAGACTTAAGAAAGAACTAATTTGAACTAATGCACACTGACCCATATCTTTTTTTCCCTGACACTTCAGAGTGTGAGACCATTTGTCAAATGTACTTTTCATTCATCAGAGAACAAAAATACCCCACCACAGATGCCCACCAGCCCTGGGGAACTGCCAAAAGCTGCAGTTCTACAGCCACTTTCTTGGAAACACAAAGGACAATGTGTTTATTTAATTATGTTGTGCTAGAAGCTCACAATATTTAGCTGCTTCCAACTCATCTGCATAATAATGATTGCATGGAATCAGTTATAGTGATAAAAACACATTCATAGAGGAGGTATTGTTCTTTCCTCTTGAATCATATATCTCTTTATCCATATACATGCTTTAAATTCAGCACATGTTTGGATAATCCTCTTTGTGACAGCTTCTGCAGCATCTCTGAACAGACATAAAAATAAGGAGAGAGCTTGGAACATTTTATTCCTCTTAGTATATAAAAAATTGAAAATGCAAAGATCTGAATATTTGAGGATTTAAAACTCCTGATAAGTATAAAATCTTTTCCAACCACACTATTTCAAATTCCAGAGGGAAATAATAATGTAATAATAAATTAGTCTGTAGCCTGTGGAGTAGCTTTAGAAAACAAGTTTTGTTTTTTTCCTCTATATGCCATCGAAAGTACCTCTTCCTGATGAATTGCCCTCATTTTTTTATTGCACAATGTTGGGTCATTTGTTGCTCTTTCAAAATGGTCCAGCTCTCATCATACATTTTCTGCATATTTTATTATGAATGATAAAACTTGTTTATGTGAGTAAAGTAAAAAAGCCCACATTTTTCTTGATGAACTAGTCTTTGCGTAGAGGCATGATTCTCTTTTCCTTGAAAAAAATACTAAATTTGATTGCTTATTTAAATTATATCTCCGCTCAGCTCTAAATTTGTATTATTATCTTTTAACATAAGGTACTGTATCGTTTAGAACATGTGCATGTAAGAAATACTATAGGAGAGAATATTCTCTCTATCTGTGGATAAGCTCCCCAAATTCCCATATAGCAAAGTAACTAGGGCAATCTTTCCAAATGGGTGGGGATATATGGGGGACGCCTCTATCTAGGAACATTTTTGAGCTATCAGTCATTGTCTGCAAAGAAAAAAATAATTTGTTCTCGAAATCCATTCTGGCATTTTCATATAACTTTAAGATTGCAAGATACTCTGGTTTGATTTGGCCTAAATGCTTTCTTTCTTTTCTTCATTTACTTTTGACCATTTTTAAGTTAAATAACTAGTGATGGTAAAGTGGTAGTGCAATGGGAAGATCTGGATCCTACTGGGTGGAATTAAAAATAAGGTGAAATATACATATAAGTTCTATAGGATGGCCTGAGACTTCACAACACCAGTGCTGATGATCGTAAATAAACTATGCTTCCATGAAAAAGTACTCAACTTGCTCCAAAATGCTTGCAAACACAGAAGTCAGTACTAGGTGGGGAGACCAGGAAATCTCTGTAGATCTGTACTCTATGTCAGCACACCCTAGGAAGGAAATTCTGGAGAAAGATTGGCAGCTGATTCAAAAAAATAGCTCTTTCTGGGCCGGTGGGTGGCACAGTGGTTAAGTTTGCACATTCTGCTTCGGGGCCCGGGGTTTGCCACTTCAGATCCCGGGTGGGGACATGGCACCGCTTGGCAAGCCATGCTGTGGGAGATATCCCACATATAAAGTAGAGGAAGATGGACATGAATGTTAGCTCAGGCCCAGTCTTCCTCAGCAAAAAATGAGGAGGATTGTCAGCAGATGTTAGCTCAGGGATAATCTTCCTAAAAAAAAAAAAAAAAAAAAAATTCTCTTTCTTTTTTCGAAAGAGAAAGCATAGTCTCTTTTATTCCACAAAAGAACTTTCAAGAGATACCTTTCTTCTGATCAAGAAAAGGCAGTTCTCAAATTTGGTGGAGATTTACCTCCTAACCTCCAGAGAGCTTTGAAAGCAAACCATCTGTTTAAATGATTTCCAGCAGCAATTCTGGAATATGAAGACCACACTATCCTTAAATTCCCTCTATAAAGACAAGCAAGCTGTGTTTCTACTATTCTGAGAATTAAATCAATATAGCATAGCAACAAATATACTTAAAAACTGTAGATTAATACTCAAAATTACATAGAGAATAGTGACAGCTAAAGTTAAAGCAAGCAAACAAATGACAATAAAATCAGTTAACACCCCACTTAAAAGGAAGGATTCAGTGTATGTCTTAGGTTCAGTGTGATTTAGCCCAATCTCTGAGGTACATATCACGAAACCTACCAGATGATGAATAGACAAAGAATGCTTCCCTACATGATGATAGCATTCCTATCCTGTACAGACCGGACCAGAAAAGTCGGCAGATAAAATTTCAAAGCTCTTGTAATAAGGCTTTAAACAAAAATAGTGTGTGTATCATTTGGGGATGGAGGAAGAACCAGGATCTAATAATTCAAATTATTTCCCTTAAATATTCTGGCTAACCATGATTTGTTGCATGCAGCAATAAATTTCTCTCAAAGCACAAAATATGTCTTAAAACTACTGACACAGTAGTTAGAGTGTATGGGATTTGAGGCTCTCATCATGCATTTTTAGGCATTGACATGTTGTGGTTTTTCTTTGACAAATAATGTGGAAGGAAGAACATTGTTGGCAATTCTTGGTTATAAAGAGATATATGTCTTCATCAAATTCAATTCTACAGGTATTTTTAAGCACGTACATTTTATGGTTATTCTTTCTTTCACAGTGGACAAGCTTCTTAAGAAGCTCATGGTCTAAAAAGGGAGGAGAAATAGGTCCTAAAAGAAGAGAGAAACAAAGAAAAGAGCCTCTGACTGTGTCTTTGAGCATAAAACAAAGCTTTCTGGAGGTGGGGGATTAAGCAGGTGGGGGAAAGAGGAGGTGAAGATGAGTGGGCCAGGCACCATGGACACATGGAAAGGTCTCGATGTGAGAAAAAACACAGACTTGCAAGGAATTCAGTAGGCTGAAGTGAATCTACACACTTTTTGCTGTGCTTTTTTCGTTGTTTATTTCTAGCTCCTAAAAGATTCTTTAAATGTAATTTCTATTATTTGAGGTATCCACATGGTTTCAGTAATTAGCTATAACTCCAAAGATCTTGTCTCAAACACAGCAGTCAGAAATTTTTATTCAGGATTCCAAAGCAACGTTTGCAAAATCCTTGTTGTAGATCGCTGGCTCCCAAACAGGCACATGTAAGCTTTGCTATGCATTCTCCCTAAGAGGTAGGAGGTTACATTTGTATACCTAATAACATCCACCCAGCTGTAAGGGTATCGATATTCTACATCTACCTCAGGAAACAAGTTGCCGTCAGTTTTGAGATGTATATTTGTGACTGCGAGCTGATCCAATCATTGTCATATTAATCTGACTGCTTCTCTAGATCGATAGAGAGCACTTATGACTTCACAGCATTTTACATATGGAATTGCAAATTTTTCTGGCAGTGAGATGGTCTGGAAAAAAAGGATTAGTAATTCAAAGTACATTTTCTGTCACTCATGTTTTGTGTTTGCAGTACCAGCACAAATGAAGACCTTGATTTCCAACTTTATATCATACTTACAATCAAAATATATAGTACTAAAATAGAGCTTTGAACTCCTCTCTTTACTATTATTATTATAAATAAGATTTTCATGCAATGTCTGGAAAATCCTCAGACTAAGAGTGCCAAGATGGTGAACAGTGCTTTGTCTAACAAGATCAGTTCCCTGTTAAAGATCCTTAAATGTCTGACTCTCTGTCACCTTTGAGATACTCAGAAAGGCGCACAACACAACCTACGGGCATCACTAACTTCATCTCTTCTTAGGTTTCCATCCTATGTTTTAACCATATTGAATTGTTTCAACTTTCTGTTACAAGCCAACTCAGGTTCTCACCTCCCACCTGTGCACTTGTAATTTTTGTCTGCTTGATGCTCCTTCCCCAGGCCTCCCAATCTGGATTAGGTGCCACTTAAAATTGCTTCTTATGCACCTTATCCTTTATCAAAACTTTTGTCACATTGTCTTTGCTCATGTGTTTGCACTCCCAGTGAAATAGAAGCTGCATATTGCAGGCAGCTCTGTATTTCAAATACCCAATATTTCTAGTCGTTAGTAGTTGCTTAATAAATATCTATTGAATAAATAAGTAAAAATATGTGGATAAACACTGTTTCTCCTTCCCTTTATATGGACTTTTTAAGGTGGGCTTAGGAATGCTGAGTTGTTTTTCCTCTGTCTTCATATTGAGTTTTTATTCATTTAATTCACGTGGTAGGGAAAATTGATTTTCTTGCCTGATAGCTTAACTCAGCAGTACAGTTTTGACAACGCTGGAGCTTGGTGTTTTGTTTTTGTGTTTTTTGTTCTCTGAATGGATTTCATTGGTTTGTTCTGTACTGTTTACCATTATAATCTGAATTTCAGTAAAAGTATTGAAGTGTCACAAGCTGTGTGTGTGTATGTGTGTGCATGTGTGTGTGGTAGTTGCTTGTGAGGTTAGTGGGTTTAATATACATTATTCTTTACTTTCTTTTACTGGACTAGTTTATGCGCATTATAAGAGATAGGTCTTTTTTTTACGACAATGTCTGAAATTATTATAGGATAATACCATAATTTTGTGGAGTTTCATTTACAGATTTGGCATCTTGAAATGAGAAAGCAACACTACCAAATATTTGTTATTTTGACCAATCTAAAACTGTCTTTAATAACATAGTCTTTTTGTACAGCACCTTAAAAAATTCCATCATAAAATGTCCTTTGATTTTTATAAAAACAATATTTAATAATTATTATCTCCACCTTACACGGATGTGAGTGAATCAAAGAGATATTAAAATAACTTACCGGAGATCAAATTGATAGTGACAGGACACATTTCACCTGAATCTCAGCCCTGGCCTCTGTTCAACTGACCAACAAAATAGAATCAATAATAGGAATTTACTTAATTAATATTTCCAATAATGATTTCACAGACGTTCACCTGTCTTTTCAAAGAAAACTTTCCCTTTTAAAACGGTTATCCCTCAAGTTATCGAGAAGGACAATGATGTGAGAATGGGAAGACACTGGTAGACATAATTATGGGACATACATTTTTTAGGAAAAGTATAAAGAAATTTAGATCATTAAATGGATAAGGAGGTGATGCAGCATATTACCAGGTGGAAATAAAAATTTCTGAGTCCTCCCAAAGTTCCCCAAGTAAGCATAGAGGTGTTGACAAATCCAACCACATGAATGACACTTTCACCGGATGTGAAGAAGCTCAGCTTTGGCATTGTCAAAGGATTTATATAGTTCTGCCGCTGAGTCCTCCCCACCCTCACCACGTCTGTCCTGGGCACTGGCTGTGGGCTTGCTTGCTTATTAGTACACATAACTGGAACAAAACTAGCCAAGAGTATTTTTCCTGAATGACTAAGTGAAGAAAAGTCAGTTTCTAAGGTGGAGCATCCCCTACAGTGTTTCTAATGGGTTGGATGGCACTATTAGCATTTGGAACAGGATGCTTAGCATCCCTGGCTCCTACTCAATAAATTCTAGTGCTCTCTTTTGCTCATTGTGGAAAACACCTTCCTTGCCTTTACAAATGCCCTAGTTTAGACCCATGGAATGGGCTGCCTGAGAATTCTCCCTGCCTCAAATGTTTTGGGAAAAAAATCTGCTTTCATGTCTTCAATATTTGTTGGAAAAATGTTATAGCATTTCCTGTAATTATCCTGTCCGTCATTCACTTCTGCAAAATCATCTAAAATACAATCATATTTTAGGGCTAATGTATATTTATTATATATCACATTTATGTCCATATGTTATTATCTTATGATAACAATGAACACTGTGTGAGAGATATCAGACAAATGGAACAGGACAGAAATATTTCATATAATTTAAAGTTAAAAAAGCACAGACCTACTACCATCCTCACTCTCAGTAAATTCAGACACACTTTAGAGAGGGACTCATTCTCTATTTGAACTCTTTTCTTGACAGGAAGTAAGTAACTTTACATTTCTGAACAACCATAATTGTTGAAGTTGTTAGAAATGTTTTCCTTATATGTCATTAGCTGCTTACCTATAAACTAGTGGTTTTAATTTTGACATCTGAATGACACAGAATAAAAATAATGTATATATTTTCCAAGGAAATACTTGAAGATTTTAAGATAGAAAGCTCTTTACATATGAAATATTCTCAGTCCCCTCTTTCATTCCACATACAGCAAAATTTCCAAATATTTCTCCACTCTGATCCCTTTAGTCCAGACACATTGGAGGCAGTTAATGTGTCCTTGATATGCAGACTCCCAATATATAAAATTTGCAATAGCTTTTGTTGTTGCTGGCAACCACAACTCACTGTTAACTAAGACTGAGTTTTCAATTGATTTTAAACTTTACACTTTTGTGCATGCAATAAATATCTCAAAATCCTATTTGCAGTTAGATTTTTTTATGTAAAGATTTTTATATAAATGTAGTGTCTTATGTAATTCTCTACCTCAATTCGTATGCTACTTTCAGTTCATAATTCTGATTATGCATTCAGTATTTTGGCTCTCCTTAGCTTTGTCTTCCATATACTTGATAAACTTAAAATTGTGATAATGACGTCTGTCTGTCTTTATTATTAAAGTCTAATAACTTATATGTGTAATAAATTATATTACACATTTAAAGTTCAACAGTGCTTACATAGCACACCCTTAATGGCTATCAGTTCACTTTCCTCTCCCTGCCTCAGCTCACCTCTTTCAACATTTATTGAATGATTCAAGGTGAAACCCTATAAGACACCACCAATAATTGCCCTCTAGTTTCACTATGATCTATTAACAATATTATTGGAAATGGTGATTAATTAACTCTTAATATGTCAACCTATAATTCATTTAGTCTGTAGTCTCCTATATTGTCTCAAATATGTTGCAGTAGAATTTGTTTAATGCCCTAAGAAATCCAGATATATTATGTCTACACTGTTCATACCTTCTATCACTTTAGTAATGAAAAGCGACAACCATAAAGTAAATTAGATGGCAAGATTTGCTCTTACTAAATTCATTCAGTTACCTAAGTGATTAACAAGTTATTTTTCTTTTGTTTTTAAGTTTTAAATTTCAAACATAGAGAAAATAGAAATGTATAACATAGAACATAAAAACACACAAGGAAATAGACATGCATTATGGCAGTAACTAACTTCTCCCCCCAGATTTCATCCTGATCTCTTTCCTTTTTGTAATAGAAATCAACTTCTATTCTCAGAGCTTTGGCATTGCACGTAACTGGCCAGTTACAGGTCATATTTCATAATCTCCTTGTACTGCGTGTAGACAAGGACTCCGTCTTTATCAATGGAATATGAGTAGAAGTGGGTGTGCAACCTCGACATCATCTCCCTAAAAGAAAATTGCCTCCTTTCCACTGCCTCTCTAGTTCCCTCTCATAGGTTAGAGATGGAAGCGTTGCTGATGTCCCAGCTCCAACTAAGCAATTCAGGTAAACACCCATTTGAATGCTAGAGCTTAAAATAGAAGGAAGTCAGATTCCCTCTTGACCTTGTGAAGCAGACTTGCCTACCTAGATGTTGTCATGTAATGTGGTGAAAATAAGCTTCCATCTTGTTTTTAGCTTCTGTCTTTGGGATCCATTTGTCACATAATTAGCTTATATCTTAATTTTTACCCCTATATACCCACTGCTAAATATTTAAACATTAACATTTACTATATTTGCTTAGGATTCTTTTAAACAAAATAAATATTAGAGGTACTATTGAATCATTTCTCTCAGTCATCGTATTTTCCTCTCTCTTCCAGAAGTAATCGCCATGCTGAAGTCTAGTAGGAAAGACTACTTATTGCTTTCACTGGGATTTGCCATTGAACCAGCAAACAAGAACTGAAAAAGGTACACTACGAAAGGCTACAAATGATTAAATAAGCATAGCTTCTCAGTGCCTGCCTAGCTGCTTACAGAGGTGCATTAACAGTTTAGTGAGAAATGCAGTCTGTGCAGAATGAGATATTTGCCACACTGGGCAATCCAGTGTTTTATCCCATTAGGCTTGGGAAGGGAAATGTGTGTCCTTGAGGTCTAGTTGGCACTTTAAAAAAAATTTCTTTTGCTGAGTTACAGTGATATTCTGCTGTTATTGCATCATCAGACTTTAAGAAAACTAGCCTTGGCCTATTAAGCTTTATACTTTCCCTACATTCAATGATATTTTTAAATGAGATGCTCAGTCTTCACAAACCAGCTGTTGAATTCAGGGATAAAGAACTGTTGAAGGATGAGCACTTGATTACATTGCAACTGTCGCTCGATAAATGTTTGTTAAATTATATTGAATGCATATTAGAATATAATCCAGTCATAACTAGCAAAAATGAGGTATCAATTCTGAGAAGAGTAATATTTTCTTATGGAATTCTTGCTGTGATTCAGAGTGCTCTGCTTTTTAGTGTATATAAAAATTCATACAATCATGGAAAATGTGTGCCACTTAATAAATGCAGTCATATAAAAGTGGTTTAATACCACCACAAATTAGATATTTGCAAATGAAACAATTATATGTATATCAGCAGAATTAATTAAACATTAATGTCCAGTTCCAAAATATTCCATCGTTCACTTAGCTATCTACTGAGTTTTATATCTTTACTACCTTTACCTTCACCATGGAGTAAATATATAGACATTTACTGTTTTTATTTTTTTCTTGGTCCCAAAAGTTGGTGATAAATGTTTATAAAATATGGATGTTAAAAGTTTAAGGAGCAAGAAATCCTTTTGCAGAACAGTTTAAAATATTAATTTCAGAAATTCTCAGACACTGTGTACTAGTGACCAGAGCTTGATCTTTACCTTACAGCCAAACAATCTTTCCACCACAATACCCCCAAATTAATCCCAGTAATTCTGTGTTAGCTTGAGAGTCCCTTGAGAAAAGAGCCTGAAGTAAGAGATCAGATATAAAGTGTTTGTCTGGGGATTTGATCTAGTATAGAGGAGTGAGAGGACAGAATCATGAAACAGGCCAAGAGGAAAAGCCAGTTCAAGGGTCCTTTATTGAGCCAGTTTCCGTCATGGACAACTGTGGCCCAATTCCACCGGAGAAGCTCTGGATCTCTGTGTAGAATGTGTCCCAGAACGGTCTGCCTCTTATACAGAAAAGGAGAGTAGTTTTTGCCTTTCTTCTCCCTCTGACATATCTTTAATTCTAAGATATTTCAATTTTATTTCATAAATAATAATATATTATATATGCTGTAATAACTTTTTTAGATATTATTAAATAATAATATTTCAGATGACCAAAATAAGACTCACCAACGTTAAATAAATTCCCCAAGTTTGTCCAGAAGTAAGTAGTAAAAGCGAGGACTTGAAGACAATTTTCCAGTCAGGAAAAAGATGGTATAATAAAATTTGTATAACACAGGAGAGTTTAATGAAGGGGTTGTCTATGAAGATATCATGTAGGAAAACCAGCAGGGATAGGGCAATGTCCCATAGATAGTGTCGGGGTGGGCGGAGTTCTACCCCTATGTCTAAAGGAGTACAGGAAAGAAGCTGTTACCAGAAAGTGGAAGAAGAGCATTGCATGGAGAAGACTATATTGCCAGGGAGTGTGGCTTTTGAGAGTAGAACACAGCCAGCCCAAGACTGTAAGGACAAGGCAGGGTGAATAAACATCTACGAGAAGAGCAAGAGGGATATGAACGTAGTTGCTTCATCCTCTTGCTGCAGATTTTAACAAGGTGGAAATGAGAGGACAGTGGATCTGGGTAAAATAGAAAACAAACAGAAGACATCCAGTACAAGAAGACCATCCGGTTCCAAAGCCATATTTTTAATCACTATGTTATTAAGCCATTCTTAAAAAAGACGTTGTATGATACGAATATTTGTACAGAAAGTTTGTTCTGCAAGCTAATGTATGAAAAAGGACAGGGCGGGGGCTGGCCCCGTGGCTGAGTGGTTAAGTTCGCACGCTCCACTGCAGGTGGCCCAGTGTTTCGTTGGTTCGAATCCTGGGCGCGGACACGGCACTGCTCATCAAACCACGCTGAGGCAGCGTTCCACATGCCACAACTAGAAGGACCCACAATGAAGAATATACAACTATGTACTGGGGGGCTTTGGGGAGAAAAAGGAAAAAATAAAATCTTTAAAAAAAAAAAGGACAGGGCGGATACTGGAAGTGGGGAAATCAGGTTGATTTGCAATGATCAAAGAGAGAGCATTGAGGGCCTACAACTGTTGTTGCAGTATGTGTGGACTGATTGTGAGTACATTTCAGAGGTAGAGTCAACAGTACTTGACAACTAAATTGCATATGAAAATATGATAAAAGAGAATGAAGAAGTCATCTTTGTAGGCATGGAGGTCTTGCACAAAATGGCACTATTAAAAGAAACAGACAAAATAGAAATCGGAGCAGGTTTAAAAAGGATCAAGATTATTTAATTTGGGGGCAGACTATATTTGAAATTCTAATGGAATATACCAGTGAAAACATCTAGCCAGTTGTTGGAAATGCAGCAGTATATCTCTTGGGGGGAGGTCAGAATTTGGAATACCAACGAGGGAGTCATCTGCAAGGAGGTGATATTTATAGTCATGAGTTAGGATAAGAAAAAAAGACATTATATATGTGGAGAAGTGCTTTCCATAGAATGTACAATTTAGATGAAAGGTTAAATTCACTTGAAAGACATAACAAATTTAATATTGTATCTAATAACAAAACTTCAAAATATACAATGCAAAAAGTAAGCAAACTAAAAGTATAAAATGAGAAACTGACCTTTAGAAAGAGATATTTTAACCTATTTTAGCAATCAGTAGATTAGTCAGTCAAGTAATCTGTAAATGTATAGATGATTAGAATGACGCAAATTAACAAACTTAAATTAATGGATGTATAGAAAAATACTGCACCTAAAACTGTTCAATGCATTCTTTTCAAGAACACTTAAAAGAAAAAAATGAAACAAAACAAAACTGAATATTGATGCTTTCAGTATTAGTCAGGGTTCTCCAGAGAAACAGAGCCAATAGGGTATATATAGACGTATAGAAGATGAATTATAGGAATTGACTCACGAGGTTGCCATCTGCAAGCTGGAGACTTAGCAAAGCGGTTGTATAATTCAGTCTGAGTCCAGAGGCCTGAGACCAGGGGGCTGCTGGTATAGGTCTCGGAGTCCAGGGACTCCCATGTCCAATGGCAGGAAGAGAAAGCAAATTTTGCCTTTCTTCGCCTTTTTCTTCCATCCCAGCCCTCAACAGATTGGATGATACCCTCCCACATTGGTGAGGGTGTATCTCTTTACTCAGTCTACTCAATCAAATGCTAATATCTTACAGGAACACCCTCACAAAAACATCCAGAAATAATGTTTTACAAGCTATCTGGGCATCCCTTAGCCCAGTCAAGTTGACACATAAAATTAACTACCATACTTTCCTAACATCATATTTTTAAAAAATCAATTCCCATCAGATAAATTGGTGAATGTAAGGAGTGAGATTTTTAAAACTTTGAAAAGATACAAAGTGCCAATATCTTTAAGAGTTTGGAACAGGGAAATATCTTTTTTGAGGGTACTACAAGCTCAAACTACAAAAAAAAGAGTGATTAATTAGACTAAATTGAAATTGGAATTATGTAATTGTATATATCAAGAACGTAATAAAGAAAATGAAAAGATTGCTCAATAACAAAAAGAAATCTGCCACACTTACACTGACAACAAATTAATATACAAAACATCTGTTTAAAAATCCCTATTTATCAATTACAAAAAATCAACAATACTTAAGAAATATGTGTAAAAGATATACTTACATAGACTGCAAGAAAAAATATAAAGAAAGACACTCAAAATAATTATTAAACAGAATACAAATACTATGAGAGACCATTCATATACACCATACTACCAAAAATTACGAGTATGACAATATCATTTGTTGGCATTTATGGATATAAAGAAAGACTGTTACACTGTTGATAGTTAGGTAAATTGACAGTCCCTCTAAGGAAAACAACTTGTGATTACCTAGTAAACTTGAGCATATATATATGACTTAATAATTTCACTCATAGACATATACTGTAGAAAAATGCTTGCATATATACCCAGGAGATATATTCAAGAATATGCATAAGTATATTATTCATAAGCACAACAAATTGGAAATTACCTAGATGTTCATCAATAATACAATGGGTAAATTGTGTTACTGGCATAAATGAACACCTTAGAGCTGTAAAAATGGATAAATTACGGCTACACCATCAACTTGGAATGTTCTCAAAAGAAAAATATTGAATTACTAAAGCAAGTGTCAGAATACATCAAGCATAATTTAACATATATAAAATTTAAAACCTTGAACAAGTAAATAATATATTTTTAGAGAGCACATATGTACAGTAAACTGAAGAAAAAAGAAACAAGTAGAGTACAAAGATCAGAAAATCATAAAGTGGTTACCACTACAGAGAAGAGAGATCTGACCAGAAGTGGGCACACTGGGAATGTGGCAAATTGTATTTTCCCAAAATGGCTATAGTAATATCTCCAGGCCCACATTCTTTTCCAGAAATATGCCATTTTCTCCTCAATAGATGGAGTTCATTTACCCTTTCCTTGAACTTTGTGACTGTCTCAATGTATGGAATAAGACAGAAGTGATGGTGTATGACTTTCAAGACCCAGTCATCACTGATAATACAACTTTTGCCTGATTCCCTCTCCCCATTTTGAGATGCTTATCATTGAGACACATTCACCATATCATGAAACCACCTAGGACACACGTAGATGTTTAGTCCTAGCTAAAGTCCCAGCCAACAGCCATCATCAACCACCAGACACGCAAATGAACAAGTCTTCTCTGACTCCAGCCTTTAAAGTGCCCAGCTCTAAGTGAACGATACAGAGATAAGCTGCCAGCCCAGCCCTGCAGAGCCCAGTTGAAACTGTAGATTCGCGAGGAAAACAAATGCTGTCATTGCTTGGCAGCATTTAATTATGAGGTTGCTTGTTATGCAGAAATAGATAACTGGAACAGATTCTGCTACTTAGAAGTAGAATGTCACTAAAACAAAATCCAGAGCATGTGGCTTCAGACATGGGTGGTGGGTTGGAATGACAGTGAAGAGAGTGCTAGTAGACACCCAATGGGCTTTAAGGAGCTTGTAGGTGAGAGCTTAAAGGAAAGGGAGGATTATTAGAAACTAGAGGAAAGGGAGTCTTTTGTGTAATGGAGAAAAGTTTACCAGCACTTTCCTGAAGTAATATGGATAATGGGAAATGTACCTAATGAGCTGAACAATCTAGTAAAGGTGGACTGTTGGAGATACTGTCGGTCTCCTTGCAGCTGTCTACAGCAAAAGCTGAGAGGAAGAAGATAAATTAAGTGCATATGAAGGAGCCAAGACTTGTTGGGCTTGAAAACAAAACTACTTCTCATTTTCAGCCTCTCCCAGATTCTCAAATTAAGAAGGGCTTCCAAGCAAAAATCAATCCAGAGAGAGATGATAAGATTCTTGGTTATGATCACAGAAAGACAAAAGGCAATGCCTCAGAGAACTGTTCAGTCACATAAAAGTTCTTTTAAAGATCTTCAAGGCCTGCCTCACAGATTTCCTCCTTAGAAAGAGGGAGCGGGGAGAGGATGTCCTTGAACCTAATCAGAAAATAATGAGCTTTCTCTTTCTCACATTTGTAATCCCTCACCCAAAGCATCATTAGAATACAACCATCCCTTAAGACAGCTGTGGTCATTCATTTTGCTGTTTACACATGCTTTTATTTCCCTCTGTGGCCATTAAAACAATTACAGAAACTGGTAAAATTTGTAATCGGTATTTATCAAGAAACAAACAAATTATGATGATCTAAAACAGAATGGCAGCTAAAGGGCTTTACTCCAAAACGATCAGATTTTCTGAGTAACTGATATGTCAGAACTATTCCCAGTGAGGATTTAACCAGAATTTTTATCCATCATTCATTAAATTGCAACACTGTGTTACTTTATAAGCCCTCACTGAAAAAGCATCCTTACTAATGTTATTATCAATTATTTTAATTAATAATAATAAATTATTTATTTTAATTAATAATTAATGATGGATGCTGGGTACGTGTGGGTTTGTTATAGTATTCTCTCTTGCTTTATGGATTATGGATTATTTGAAAATACCCATAATAAAAAGTTTTTTTTAAAGAATGCCTCATTTTGATAATTTAAAATATACAGTTCTAGAGAAATAGGTTTTATACAATCTGTACAAGTTGATAATTTGTTAGTATACAACTTCTTAATCGTAATTCCTTGCTTTATTTTAGAACATGAAACTTCTATGAAATGCTTCCTTTCACATGCTCTGTATAGAAGAAAAAGTCCATAATGCGATAATTAAAAACAAACTCCAAATAAAGTTGTTTACAAATCAAAAAGGGGAGGGTACTTGTAAGAAGCTTAAAGATTTCCCACAGCACATTTAAAGGAAGGGCTTATCCCAATGAGATTTATAAGTAAGATTTTGTTTAATGAACTGAATCCCAGTAACATTCGTAGGAAAACCACAGAATTTTAAAGATAATTGTTTGAGGGGAAAACACTGGTTTGGCCTGAACTGCACAGATATTATTACAAAATGGAAGAAGATTCTCTTTTAGTTTTAATTTCTCCACATCCGGGAAAGGGGAGTACTCATCTGGCGATTCTGAATGCAGACCAAGGGTCAAAGCCTAGACCAGGCAGAAGGCAGATTGTGGGGAAGAGGCATCCAGCAAAGCTTTTAACAATATCCAGGGCCTCCAGCGATAGAACTGGAAACTTGCAGAACTGCTAGAACACAGCCAGACTTCCCTTCAAGCTGAAATCAGAGATTGTGTGAAGATTTTGACTGAAAGCTTCTGCAGGGCAGAATAAAATGTCCTCCAGTCACAGGGTCCTGAGAAAACAACTGCCAGAGGAAAGGGGCAAGAGAAACAAAATAGGCAAGAGATGAAAACCCTAGAAGGGGTGCTGGACTGACCCTGAATCTGCACAGCTCCTTTGCGTACTACAGTGTGGGCCAATGCTGGTGCAGTTAAAGGCGAAGAATCCAAGGCTGGTCCTGTCAGAGGCGATTGCTGGGGACAGGGTAAGCAACAGTCATTTGACAGTCACAGAGGTTGGAGGGTTACAACTGACATCTTCAGGAACCTCAAACACACACTCAGTGTGTTTCACTTGGAAACACTGTCCAAATTACGAAGTCCTATGCGGTGTGAGACTAAAAACCTAATTAAAAAGCTCTGGAGGTTAGGACAGAACTAATATATGAGAACTGAGCAAAGTCCTGCCACACTCCAAAATCAAAATACACAAAAATACAAAGGCAGCCCAGAGAGAGAATCATTCTTACCCAAACTGTGTTCCAGCTCCCTCGCAGCCTAATCCTCGAATGAACTGAGGTGACCAGGTCATTCGTCTGTTTGCCCAAGACAAAAAAGGAGTAACCCTTTCTCATGGAAGATAATATCATCTGCAGTTTTCAATGTTATTTTAGAGACATGCTTTAGAACAAATAAAAATTAGAGACATGTAAGTAGGCGAGATTATTTGAGCAATAATCAAATATCATACTTAATGGAGAAATCCTGACAGCTTTCTCTCTGAGATTGGGAATGAGAAAACAAAACCTGTTCTCATCATTTCTATTCAAAATTGTACAGGGAGTTGTAGCCAGCAAAATAGGCAAATAAAAAAAAAAAGAATTATGAAGCAATAAATAAAATTGCCCAAGAAATCTATGGATGAAATTTTAAAAAAGTTTGCAAGATTTGCAAAATACAAGTTCAATATGCAAAAACCATTTTAATTACTATATGCCAGCAATCAAGAGAAAATGAAATTTTAAAATAATATCCTGAAAAATATTAAATAAATGTAATACATGATGTAGTAGACCTCAACACTGGAAAATATAAAATGTTACTGAGAGAAATTGAACACTACCTGAATAAATGGAGAGATGTGCTATGTCCATGATTTGGAATACTTAATAATGTTAAAATAAAAATCTATGCAAAATAATTTATAGATTACATCAATATTTAATAAAATTATCATTAGTTATTTTTGCAAAATAAGTAAACTGATCTTAAAATTCACAAGAAATACAAATAGTAAGGTATACACAGAGCATTCCTGAAGGAGATTGATATTGAGAACCTAGAGTGCTGTATATGAAGAACTCTAGGAAAGCTCTAGTAAATAAGACCTTACAATATTGGTATAAAGATGGACAAAATGAAAAATTGAACAGAATAGTCATTCCAGAAACAGAATAACACATATACAGTCACCTGACTTATGACAAAGGGGACACTACAGTACAATGAGGAAATAATGATCTTTTCAATAAAGTGCCAGAATAATTCAAAATCGATATGGGAAAAAAATGTATCCTGAGTTCTGCTTTTGACTACGAGGATGTAACAGGGTCTGGAATTATTCTCCCTCTGGAAACACCTAGAATACTCAAGAAAATATATGAAAAACTATTTTCAGGCAGCGTAAGACCATGATCCTTCCAGAAAGAATAAAATTAAGCACAGTTGGCCCAACAATTGGCCAGGGTTTCTGTTTGGAGGCAAGTTCTAGATTGCAGTACAAGGAGGCAGGACTCAAACAGAATCTAGAATTCTCATTGAGTTGAGGAGAGAGATTGAAGTTTGAGGAGATCATGGTGACTAGAATTTGAAGAGGAAAGCATACAAGATGAAGAAACTATATGGAGAAAAAATTCCAGAGATCAGCATCAGATTTCCCATCATTCTTAACTGACTACTAATTTGCACATGTATCAAGTTAAACCACATGAGATTTGGAAAAGAATAATAATCAGGGAAGATTATAAATAATAGCATGTAATTCAAGCAATTTCCAGAACTCACACAGAACAAGAAATTGTTTTAATTCTTACCAACCAGAATGGAGAAGCCTCCTCGAATACATGAGACATTCAGAAGAAACTGCAGTAAAGCCCTGACAGCAGTGGGGCTGTTTGTCTCAGAGTAATAGTCCCATTAGCTTACCCTAAAAAGAGCTTAAAACCAAGCTCATAATGATCCAAGTCATCCACAAACAATTGGACCGACAGCCGGAAAAATGTCCAACGATCACCAGAAAAATACAACAAAATCTAATGTTAAACCATAAAGATCACAATGTTTGGCATTAAATCAAAAATTACTGCATATATCAACAAGCAGATAAATAAGAAAAGAAAGAATGAGTTAATAGAAAAAGAGAAATTATAGAGATGATGAAATTGCCAGTTGGCAATCATTTTGCAATACATATAGATATCAAAACATTATGCAGTTAACCTTAAACTAATATAATATGTCAATTACATCTCAGTAAATCTGGACTAAAAAAGAAATGAACAATCATGGCTTTCAGAATATTTGTTAAAAATATCTAATATACATTTGATAATACAAGGGAAAAAATGAACATAAAGAAAATAAAATTGGAAGATACAAAACATAGAAATTCTAAAGATAAAAGAAACAGTATCTGAAATGAAAATTTTACTCGAGTAAATAGGCAGACATGGCTATGTTAATATCAGAAAAGGTAGACTCCAGAATAATTATTACCAAGAAAAAAGAAGGATGTTTCATAATGACAAACTGGTCAGTTTATCAAGAAACAGAAAAATCTTAAATGTGTATGAACACAACTTAAAAAGCTTCAAAATATATTAATCAAGACTGACAGAACTGAAAGAAGAAATAGAAAATTTTACAATTATAGTGGAATAGTTTAACATATCCCTCACATTAATTGATAAAATAGCACTCAAAGAGTAAAGATAAAGACATTAACAACACCATCAATCAACTCAACTTTATTGACATTTACAGAACATACCAAACAAATCCGCCAAATTCACATTATTTCCAAGCTTACGTGGAGTATTCGCCAAGATTGACCAAATTCTGGGTAATAAAACAAATTCTCAACAAATTTAAGAATATTAAAATAAAAGAATGTTCTCTGACAACAATGGAATAAACTAAAAATCAATAGCAGAAGATATCTGGAAAATTCGGAATTATTAGAATATTAAAAAGCAAATGTTAAATAATACAAGACTCAAAGAACAAATCACAAGAGGATTTAGAAAGTGTTTTGAACATAATGGAAATAAGTATACTACATCTGAAAATTTGAGGAATGTAGCTGAAACAGTGCTTAAGAGGAAATTTATAAGATTAAATGCTAATATCAAAAATAAGAAAGGTCACAGGCCAATGACAATGTTTCCAAATTAATAAATTATAAAAACAAGAACAAATTAAACCCAACATACACAGAGGGAGAATAATAGAAATCAGTAAAATAGAACACAAAATAACAATATATAAGGTCAGTGAAACTGAAAGGCTTTTTTTAATCAATAAAATTATTAATAAGCATCTACCCAGTTACAGTTGAAATAGGGAAATATGTTTTTATCTCTAAGTGTTTTAGGCTTTTGGGTGCTATTTTAAATGGTATTTTTTTAAGATCATGACACACCTTCCATACATTTAAAGGGATAATTATGGAACATAATGAACAACTTTAGGTTATACAATAGTATGTTGTACAAATACTTTGAAAGACAAAAATTGCCAAAACTAGCTTAAGAAGAGATAAAACACCTTTGCAGCTCTATACTTATTCAAGAAAATAAATGTATAATTAAAATCTTTCCATAAAGAAGACTCCAGATCAACATCGTTTCTAACATTTAAGGAAGAATTAACACCAATCCCACACAAAAACTTATATAAAATAGAGGAGAAAGGAACACTTCTCAACTCATTTTCTCAGTACTGCCTTATCCTGATAACAAAACAGACAAAAATAGTAAAGAAATCAAAAGTACAAAACAATATCCCTCATAAACTTAGGAAATCCTTATGAAAAATTTAACAAATTAAATCTAGCATCTTATCAAAAGATAATACACCAATTCCATGTGGGGTATACCTCCTGGATTCAAGATTGATTTAACATTCTAAAAATCAATGCAATTCACATAAAAAAATTTATGATAAATGCATAAAAATTTATGCATAGTAAAAGCAATTTGACAAAAATCAGTACATTCAAAATAAAAACTCTCACTCCAATGCCACATTCTTTTGATTACGGAGAGGAATTTATTACTATATAGAATCAGGTAGAGAATAAGTCCTTCAAATTTGTTCTTTTTCAAAATTATTTTGGCTCTTGTAAAGGTGTTGAATTTCTAAATACATTTTAGAATATCAGGTTGTCAATATCTATCAAAAAATCTGCTGGAATTTTGAGCTGGATTGTATTGATTTATAGATCAGTTTGGGGAATACTGACATCTTAACACATATCATGATATATCACTTCATTTCTTTAGGTCTTTAAAAGTTTCTCTTAGCAGTGTTTTTAGTTTTCGGTGAACAGGTCTCCACATATTTTGCTAGGTTTATCTCTAAGTGTGTCATGCTTTTGGGTGCTATTTTAAATGGTGTTTTTTAAAAAATTCAGTTCTCAACTGATTGTTGCTAGGATATAAAAACACAATCTACACAATCTACCTCTGTATTTTGACCTTGTATCCTGCAACCTTGTAAACCCACCTATTATTTCTAGTAGTTTTTTAAAGATTCCTTATTCCTATGTGCAAGATTATTTCATCCTCAAATAAGAAAATTTTACTCCTTCTTTTCCAATATGTGTTCCTGATATCTACAAAGACAGAGTAAATTTGCAATGCCATGGAAAAAATGATATATTTTGCATATCCCAATATTCAAGATGCCCTTCTAGCTCCAATAAACTCTGGACCAGTGGCTTTTAAATATTTTTGTTTTATTGTAGTTCAAAGTAAGACACACATTTTTACATTGCATCAGTGTACACCCACACATACACACATGCATACATAATTGAGACAAAAATTCACATTTACCTCAAAAATGTGACACACTGATATTTCCTATTATATTTAATTACGTAATATTTTACTTTATTGTATTTTAAAATACTTCTCAAAACCCATTAAAATGTCTGCTAATGGGTCACAACTTACTGTTTGAAAAGTAAAGTGCTATAAACACTGTAAATTTCTGCCAGAACTATCCCCACAGAGGAAGTTAGCCTTGCAGTAAACATAAAGGCTTCAGAATTTATTCATTTATTTACAGTCATTCAACAAATATTTATTGAGCGCTCACTGTATTGGTTTCCTAGGGCTGCTGTAACAGAGTACGACAAACTGGGTGACTTACAACAGAAATGTACTCTCCCACAGTTCTGGAGGCAAGTCCAAAATCAGAGAGTCAGTGGGGCCATGCTCCTCCTGCTAAAGGCTCTAGGAAAGAATCTTTCCTTCTTGCTACCACCTTCTGTGTGTCCTGGCTTTCCCTAGCACATTGACACATCTCCTCAATCTCTGCTGCTGTCTTCCCCTCATCTTCTCCATGTCCGTGTCCTCTCCTCTTCTTGTAAGGATACCAGTGATCAGGTTAGAGCCTGCCCCAAATCCAGGATGATTTCATAAGGAGATCCTTTATTAATTATATCTTCAAAGACCCTATTTCCAAATAAGGTGACATTCTGAGATTCCAGATGGACGTGAAATTTTGGGGAACTTTATTTAAGCCACTACAATTATACTTATTCTAGGTGCTGTAATAAATAGTAGAAGAAAAGCTTTCCCCTTAATTTTTTGTTTGCAATATATTGTAAAAGTGTTTGTTGAGCTATAAGTCTGAACCCATTAAAGGGTCACAATCAAAAAAAAGTTTTAATAATAGAAAAGGGTAGCAAACAGGCGATATCATATACAGTAAGGATAAATATTGTTCAACAAAATTTTGTTTCTGGTTTTGTGTATATATGTGTGCTCTAGAAGTAAACTATTTTTCTTACTGTGAGTTCTTTAAAGAGCTTGAAGGTGACTACTTTAGAACTGAGCTTCCTAACTATTTCAAAAGTGGCCTGGGCTCTTTTTCAGGCCAATGTCTGTACACAGGTCTGAACCCCACTTAGGTTTGTAGAGGATTTTTTTCTTTTGACCGTTTGACTCCCTTCACCCATTTCTCCCACCCCATATCTCCAGCAACCACTCATCTATTCTCTGTATCTATGAGCTGGGTTTTTGTTTTGCCTTTTTAAAAAAATCCCACATATAAGAGAGATCATATGGTCTTGTCTTTCGCTGTCTGACTTATTTCACTCAGCATAATACTCTTGAGGGCCATCTATGACATCACAAATGACAAGATTTCATTTTCATTATGGCTGAATCAATTCTATTGTATAAATACCACACTTTCTTTATCCATTCATCCATTTATGGACACTTAGTTTGTTTCCATATCTCAGTTATTGTAAATAATGCTGTAATGAACATGGGAGTTCATATATCTCCTTTTTTGGTTAGGAAGATTGGCCCTGAGCTAATATCTGTTGCCAATCTTTCTCATTTTTTTGCTTGAGGAATATTGTTGCTGAGCTAACATCTGTGCCAATCTTCTTCTATTTTGTATATGGGATGTCACTGCAGCATGACTTGATGAGCAATGTGTATATCTGCTCCTAGAATCCAAATCCACGATCCCTTTGCCACCAAAATGGAGCATGCAAACTTAACCACTATGCCACTGGGCTGGTCCTGCATATGTCTTTTTGTTAGTGTTGTGTTTTCTTCTTATCAATACCCAGAAGTGGAATTGCTGGATCATATGCTAGCTTTATTTTTAATTTTTTGAGGAAACTCCATACTGTTTTCCATAGTGGCTACACCAATTTACATTCCCATCAACAATGCACAAGGATTCTCCTTTTTACTACATCATCACCAGCACTTATTATTGCTTGTCTTTTTGATAATAGTCCTGGAACACCAGCCTGAAGGGCAGGCTTCAGGTATGGCACACACCTAGTAGCCTACAGAGCTTCTCTCAAGGAACATAGGCTTTGGATGCTATCTTGGTGTTCTCCCTCTGCCTAACTTTAACTTGTTACCATTCCCTAGAAAAGAACTTATTCAGTCGTCTAGAGCTCTGATTTTCATAATTTTCACCCAGGGGACACTGCCAGATCCCCTGGCTCTGGTGGCCAGTGGGGCTTACACTTGCAGTCCCACAGGACTGTATATATTTGCATACTTTTAAAAGCTGCTGCCTGAGAGTCTGGCTTGAAATCAGCCTGAATTTAGGTGTTAAGACCCTTCCCTTAGGGACACTGACAGGTCTTAGCACATCCCCAACTACTGGGAGCTATTAAAGACATGATAGGATGCTTGAATAAGCACAAAGGTTTGAGAGACAACAAAGAGCTGTGTCAGGGTTGAATGACAAGGTTCATCTCCTACACAAAGCCACCCCTTCAAGACTGGGAGAGGTGGTTATTTCATCTACTCTCTAGAAGCCAACACAGAGAGTCAAGCAAAATGAAGAAACAAAAGAATATATTCCAAATGAGAGAACAAGATAAAAACCTCAGAAAAAAGAAAAACTTAATGAAATGAAGATAAGTAATTTACCTGACAAAGAGTTCAAAGGAATGATTATCAAGATGCTTACCAAACTAAGGAGCAGAATGGATGAACAGTGAGAACTTCAACAAAGAGATAGAAAATATAAGAAAGGACCAAATAAAAGTCACAGACCTGAAGAATACAACAACTGAACTGAAAAATACATTAGAGCAGTTCAACAGCAGATCAGATGAAGAAGAAGAAAAGATCAGTCAACTCAAAGACAAGGCAGTGGAACTCACCCAATCAAAGCAGCACAAACAACAAAGAATGAAAAAAAGTGAAGATAGTTTAAGAGATTTATGGGACACCATCAAAGGGACTAACCTTTGCAATATAGGTCTCCCAGAAGGAGAAGAGAGAGAGAAAGGGACAGAAATCTTATTGAAGAAATAATGGCTGAAAACTTCCTTAACCTGGGGAAGGAAACAGACATGCAGATCCAGGAAGCTCAGAGCTCCAAATAAGATGAACTCTTAAGAGACCCACACCAAGATACATTATAATTAAAATGTCAAAAGTAAAAGACAAGGAGAGAATATTAAAAGCAGCAAGAGAAAAATAACTTGTTACATACATACCCCCATAAGACTATCAGCAGACTTTTCAACAGAAAGTTTACAGGCCAGTAGGGGATGGCATGATATATTCAAAGTGCTGAAAGAAAAAAACTTCTGACTAAGAATACTCAATCTATCAAAGTTATCATTCAGACTCAAAGGAGAGAGAAAGAGTTTTCCAGACAAGAAAAAGCTAAAAGAGTTCATCACCACCAAACCAGCCTTACAAGAAATGTTAACAGGACTTCTTTAAGCTAAAAAGAAAGGGCACTTATTAGTAACAAGAAAACATACAAAAGAATAAATCTCTCTGGAAAGGTAAATACATAGTAAAGGTAGTAAATTAATCACTTATAAAGCTCGTGTGAAGGTTGAAAGACAAAGTAGTAAAAATAACTTTGATTACAATAATTAGTTAAGGGATATACAAGATAAGAAGATGTAAAATGTGACATCAAAACCATAACACGTGGAGGTGAGAGTAAAATGTTGAGTTTTAGAATGGGATCAAACTTGAGTTTCTATCAACTTAAAATAGACCATTATAGAATATATATAAGCCTCATGGTAACCACAAAGCAAAAACCATTAGTAAATATGCAAAAGAGAATGTGAAAGTAATATAAGCATGCTGCTAAAGAAAGTCAGCAAACCACACAAAGGAAGAGAGCAAGGGAAGATGAAAGGAACAGAGAGGAATTACAAAAACAGTCATAAAACAATTAATAAAATGGCAATATGTATGTGCCTCTCAATAATTACTTTAAATGTAAATGGACTAAATTTTACAATTAAAAGACGTAAAATGAATCAGTGGATAGAAAAATAAGAGCCAACTATACGCTGCCTACAAAAGACTCACTTCAGATGTAAGGACACACACTAACTGAAAGTGAAGGGGTGGAAAAAGATATTCTATACAAATGCAACCCAAAAGAAAGCTGGAGTAGCTATACTAATATCAGACAAAAGAGACTTTAAAACAAAGACAATAATAAGAAACAAAGACAGCATTACATAGTAAAAAAGGGATCAATTCAACAACAGGATATGATATTTATAAATATTTATGCAGCCAACATAGGAACACCTAAATATGTAAAGCAAATATTGACAGACCTGAAGTGACAAATGGGCAGCAATACAATAAAAGCAGGGAACTTTAATATTCTCACTTACATCAATGAATGGATCATCCAGATAGAAAATCAGTAAGGACACATCAGCCTTAAATGACGTATGAGACCAGATGGACTTAACAGATATATGCAGAACATTCCAGCCAAAAGCAACAGAATAGACATTCTTCTCAAGTGTGCATGGAACATTTTCCAGGATAGATCATATGTTAGGCCACAAAACAAGTTTTAATAAATTTAAGAGGATTGAAATCACATCAAGTATCTTTTCCAACTGCAATGGTATGAGACTAGAAATCAGTTGCAAGAAGAAAACTGGAAAATTCACAAATATTTGAAGATTAAACAACATGTTACTGAGCAAACAATGGGTCAAAGAAGAAATCACAAGAGAAATCAAAAAATGCATTGAGACAAATAAAAATGGAAACATAACATACTAAAATTTGTGGGATGCGGCAAAAGCAGTTTCAAGAGAGAAGTTCATAGTGATAAATTCCTACCTCAAGACATAAGAAAAGTCTCAAATAAATAAGCTAACTTTATACCTTAAGGAACTAGAAAAAGAACAAAGCCCAAAGTTAGTAGAAGGAAGGAAATAAAAAAGATTAGAGCAGAGATAAATGATATAGAGACTAAAAAGACAATAAAGATGATCAATGAAACTAAGAGCTGATTCTTTGGAAAGATGAAAAACATTGACAAGCCTGTAGCTAGGCTCACCAGGAAAAAAAAGAGAGAGGACTCAAATAAATAAAATCAGAAATGAAAGAGAAGATATTACAACTGATACCATGGAAGTACAAAGGATCATAAGAGACTACTATGAACAATTATGTGCCTTGCCCTTAATTCTAATAAACACCCAAGAAAACTAAACAAGGGAATCTGTTGCCTAGACACCATTCCAAGGATTATCTAACCAGGAAAGATAAAATGTACTATAACTACAAAAGGAAAATAGTGACCAACCAGGATAAGCAAATGCCTAGTTCACTGAACTGAGAGGCTAGTGTTGGCAAGTCGTTGGATGAACAGAACAAGAATGCAATGCAGCAGTTAAGATTGGTTTTGTGGTTCATTTGTGTTAAAGGTAAATGTGGGATAACATGAGCACAGGCTGTCTGCAGCTATTTCTTGCTATGCGTGGCCTGGCTTAAATGGAGTTACAACATGTTCTTACTGATGTCAAACCTTTGGCACACAAAACCAAACCTTATTGTTAAGGAGTATGGGTTCTCAAAGGAAAATATGTTGCTCTGGGGCTGGCTCCATGGCCGAGTGGTTGGATTCACTCACTCTGCTTCGCCAGCCTGGGGTTTCCTGTGTTCAGATCCTGGATGCAGACCTAGTACTGCTTGTCAAGCCATGCTGAGGCAGCATCCCACGTAGCAGAACCTACAACTACCCACGTAGAAAGACCTACAACTAGAATAAACATCTATGTACCCAGGGGCTTTGGGGAGAAGAAGAAGAAGAAGAAGAAAAAAAAAACATGTTGATCTTTGCAATTCAGGGATCATTTAATGCCATAGTTCTCAAAATTCTGTGAACCTTTTTAAAATAAAGAAATCTCATCCTATCCCCAGATTTCTGAATTAGAATGTCCCGAGGGTGGGAACCAGTCATATACACTTTCAAAAAGTTTCACAGATGGCCTGGAGAACTGCAAGTTTGGAAGAAAAAGGTTATCAAGAAAAATGCTGATCACGTCAAATCTATCCTTATTAGAGTATTTGCCTTGGGATTTTGTGTCAATGTCACAAATTGAAAAGAGTTATGAGAAAGAAATGTATCTACTTAAGAAAGTTAATTCCCATAACACTGGTTACTGCTACTGGGGATAAAAAAATTCAACCCACTGTCCCTGCTCCAGGAGCTCTCAGTCTAGACTTTGCCCAAAGGAAAGGCGTGATGCTCACCTTGGATTGCTCTCCATTTTCATGTCATAGTCTTAGCTTTCCTTCACAGGTTTTTCTGCAGGAAGAATAATATTTTCTCTACATTTAAATGTCTCCATTTCCCATTCTTTGAAATTTCCTGTAATTAGTAACAAAAACTCATATTTGATTAGACTGTGAATTTTTTTTTGAAGTTCCTGGAGTGTGATCAGCATGACCTCAGCATCTTATTATTTTACAGAAGGTTTTTAAGTCTCTTTCTCAGAGATGAAGTACAACTTCATGCAGCCTCCAGATTTTCTGACTTTGATGATGATGTCTCCTAATGGTTTCCTAGTTTTCAGATTTGATTATACTAATGTATATAAAATATTTCAGGCACTAATGATGCTATCTTTGAGAGCTGAATTTAGATCACATAAATGAACACTCGCCGCACCAAAATGGTTCTTTGTAAAGGAATTTTGTGAAAATGCCACTCCTATCTTCACTTATGATGCCCTCTTCCTCATCATCATCTTAAATGTTTAAGGAAACACTTAAAATTTCTCATAGGAAAGACTTTTGTCATGGACAAATAGTTAGCTAGATGGCAACTCTTCCAAAGCCAGTGCTTGTTGATGCTTGCTCCCTGGCTGGCAAAAGACCCTTTTGCACAAACGCTAAGAGGTTTCTTGGCTCCACTATGTACTATAATTCACCCCGTTATGGAGGAAAACAGCTGTTTTGTGATCATCGTCTGGACATTTGCCATATTGGCATACTGAGTAAAAATCCCAACTTGACTCTCAGCACTGCAGCTCAGTCTCTAGGCTATTGGAGAACGAATGGAAGAGAGAATCCTTGGACTTTCTCTTTTAATTCGTTGACTTTGATTGTTCTCTCTAACTTATAGCATGTTTCGTTATTTATCAATAGCTCGATTGGCAGCAATATACAGCAATAAAAATATCCCTTGAAATTTTGTGTTTCCAAATCAAGATATCCAAAGATAACCACAGCCATTATAAGTAAATACCCTCGACTGCACTTCATAGTGATGTATAACTTCATTGGCTCATGATGGCACCTTATTCCCAAACCATGTACCTAGCTCAGTGGCTGGAGTCGGCACGTGGTTTGTATGCAATTTGAAGTCCATAAACGGCCCTCAATACTAGTTATCATATATTTGTAAAGTGCCCAAACACAGATTGCTGCAGGAGAAACATTACTGAGAATTCCCTCACCTCCATGAATGTAAAAACCTCATAAAATGAAACTGCATTTTAAAATTTTAATCTTAAGGGGTTTTAACAGCAAGTACACAAGACACTCGAGAATTTTGTCTAATTATTCTCCAGAATAACATAAGCACATATCCTGAAACAATTCACATGGAGTAGTCCATTTGAAATTCAGATAATACCCTCATATTCTCTTTGTAATGGTAGGTACATTTAAAAGGAAAAGAACATAATAAGATACACTGGGAAGAATAAAGAAATCACTTCCTTTTGTAGAGATGCATCAATTTCCAGATTCCTTTGGATACTGTTACTATACTGCTGTGAGATTTCACTGATCTAACCATTACACCATGGAACAATCCACTAATAACTCACTAAGGATCATTAAACTTCACTTAAGGCAGTTAGTGGTTTATCAAAGGGACAAAAACATTAATTCCATATCCAAATGGACTCACAGGGCATGGAGATTCTCAAATCTGTCATCCAGATGAGGGAGACATGTATATGCATATGCATTTCGATCACTGAGCATAAGTAATAGCCATTCCATTTAAAGGGCACAATTTACATTCTGCTCTTGTTTCTTTAGTACTCCAAGCCTGGGTTTGTTAATAGGAAGATAGTATTATCAAGCCTTTACCAATAAATCGTGATGCATTTTTAAGAATATCTAAAAATTTTAAGAGTCTGAAATTCTTCCCCAGACTCTAGGATTACTTTCAGATAAGGAGAAAGAAACACTCTACATATTTCTTGCAAATTGTGAATAATCATTTTCCATAGGAAATTGAAGAGGGAATCATCATACTAAATATTAGTAGTGAAAGAGTGGTGAAAGGACCTTTATCGAGTTTCCAGGAGATAACAGACATGTAGAAAAGATTGGAGCAGATCACAACTAACCTGGAACCAGAGTAGGTTCCAGAGATGCCATACAGTTGTAGGGACACAAGTATTTCCTTGTGTATATGCACAACAGCCAATTCTAGGCACACACTCTAAATCCCATTTCCAGCACTTGGAAAAGAGGATTATCAATGAAGAGATGGGCCACTGATCCTTGGAGAAGGCATAGGATGAGACACAGTTGACTAGTTATTAATTTTTAAATAATTTTCAGAAAATTTACTTTGTTAATATTTATTTTATGATGTAAGACTTTTCCTTTCTTTAAAAGTCTGCTGCATGTAAATATAATAAATATTAAAAGAACAGTTATTTCTTGAGGAATATTTATAAAATACTTTGCATTCATTAATAAAACACTTTACAACCAAATAAATATTTTGTGTCAGGGCAATGTCAGCAGGAATAGGTCCACTAAATATATTATGCAGGAGGAAATTTTGTTTGTCTGTTTGTTTAATATGCTTTGTTCTCCAAAATTCTCTATCTTCCCAAGAATGGTCTTTATGCCCTGTACCTGAAAACACATCATTCTAAAAGAGGATCTGACAATGAGTTCAGGCCTAACATAAAAATATCTACTATTAAGGAAAAAAAAAAAAGGTACTTGTAGTTCTTCAGCTCCCAACATGAGCCAATGTTTGAGAAAAGGAATGTGTTTGCTTTATACAATACTATTCACAACCAAATTATCCCAAAGTGCTTTACAAAGTAATTAGTTGGAGACTAGTATGAGAGCATGTAGGCAAACATAGGAGCCATTAAGACACTCAGCAACAGCTCACACACTGCTTTGGACATTAGAACCTGTTTTATTGAGAGTGGAGATGTTAGTTCAATTATAGAGTAATTTAATAGAATAATTGGAATTCCTCTGGGTCTGGTAAGTTTTACAGATCATCAAAAATGATAAGTTAATTCCACATTTTTTGAATTTCTAAAAATATCCAAGTGTGAATTAAAACATATATTTTCCCTCAGGTAATTTGTTTATAAGTTATCATTGCTATGAGGTTGAATTATAAAAGAAAAGACTTACATGATTCTTTTCAAAAGATACTTTCCAGATTTGGTAAAGAGATATCATTTCATAAATTCTTTTACCTTCCCCATTTGACAAAGGTTTTACTGGTTTTCCCCTGAGCATTATTTATGCAAAGATTCAACCCGAAGTCCTTTTCTCTCCTCTCAGCGTATTTAATCCCTACCCTTCCTTTAAATCACAGTCAGATCTAACCTCTTTCATGAAAAAATCCCCAAATGAAACACCCACTTTCCTGATTTTATATCACGTTTCTTATATTTCTCACTTGGCCTCAGCTCAGGTTATTTTTGATTATTTATACTTCAAGAATAAGACCCATGAGGACAGCAATAATGTCCATTGATTCATGCATTCCCAATACTTTAAGTAGAGAAGTGCCATGATCAGATGCGTCATTTCCGAAGCCCCCGCAGATGGCAGCCTCGAGGACGTACTGGCGGGAGCTTCTCCAAGAAAGCAATACACCGTGATGGAGCAGTTAACAAACAGCCAAGCTTCTGGCTTCTACTCCCTCACCAGCTTGAGGTTTCTTCCTCATCCACCCGTGCTCCAAATTATTTTGATCAAGGGTCCCTCTTTAGACACCATTCCACACAGAAACAACCACTTATAGGTGAGTGTGGTGACATAACTGCATCTTGATCTCTTCATCATTGTGAATGTCAAAGGCAGCTAGCTAGGATGAGCTCAGCAGCTGTCAGACTGTTTCTTACCTTCCTCTGGTGCTCATGTCACAGTGTGGACTTCCCCCAGCTGACCCCTCTTTCTCTACAGGAGCAAGGAAAATTCAACAGATGAAATAATAAAAGAAAGAATGAATTAGAGAATGAAAAGCGTAGTTGGATTTTTACCTAAAATATATCATAAAACGTTAAAGTCTTTTGCTCTAAAACCTGTCTGTTTCTCACACAATTGTTGAATGTGCAGAGGGGCCCTCATTTGAAGGTTTACTCAGTAAAGGTCATAAAATCAACAATTTCTGTTAAGTAGAATTATGTTTTGTGGGTTTGAATTTTTCTGTCACTTTTTCTGTCTTGGGCAGGCACTCACTTTGGAAGTCTCTTTGGCAGTGACACCTTTCTTAGTAACAGGTGCAGCCTATCAGCGAAACTCGATAAGTGCCACTGCACAGTCTGTAGGGCAGAGGCTAGTTCCATTTCTGTGGTTACAGCTTATACTTCTTTAACCAAGCTGACTCACGAAGAAACCAGGCCAGGAGACAATCTATCACACTTGAAGGCTGAAGCCGGTTGCCCAGGATGAACCATTACATCCCAGCCACCCAGGGAATTTGGAAGCTATTTGATACTATAATCATCAGTTTGGGCTCTCTTGTTTACCAGTGGCAGAAAACCAACCCAAACAAGTTTATTCAAAAAGGACTTCACTAACTCACATACAGAACAGTCCTGGTTCAGGCTTGCCTTGATCCTGGGGCTCACATAATGTCAACAGTACCCGATCTCTCTCAAAACTGAGCTCTGCCTTCTTTGTGTTGGCTCCATTCTTTGATAGGAATTCCCTTCCTGGTGCCAAAATGGATCCAACGGCTTCAGCTTTATATCCTCTGAATTCAAGTTCTATAGTCCAGTAAACATGTGATGACAACTCATTAGCTCTCACTGTGTTAGGTGCCCCTCTCTGAAACAATTACTCTGGGCAAGAGAATGCACTGCCTAATTTCAGAAATTGGAAAGGAGTCAATAACCATCAAATCGGCAAGGGTGAAAGTAAGAGAAGGGTGATTCACTGAGGGGAGTCAGGGTGCTAATGGGGAGGAAAAGGGGAATATATAATAAATGGCTGAAAAACATAAATGACTGCTACACTATCAACAGCAAAACTTCTCTCTTGTTTCACTACGAGTTTACTGCAACACCAATAACATTCTTTGTGACACAATTTTCATCTATTTCCCTTTAGGTGGACTTTGGATGAAAATTTGCATAAATATTTATGTAGAAAATATCGTCCTCACAAACTTATCTACAAATTCACATATTTATCAAATAAGCATACAGTCTCAGGACACATTATGAGCCATTAATGGTATTTCGTCAGCTCTCTAAGTTCTGGAAGTTTCTTTGTGTGATCAGCATCCTCTAGGAGGGGCAGAATAGTCTCCCTCACTTGGGTTAAACTTTCAAGATACTTGAGAACTCTTCCATCAAAATATTTCCCCCAACTTGACAATTCATTTATTTTATTCATTGAAATTATGTACGGAGCATCTGTTTTGTGTCTGACGCCACAATAGCTGCTAGGGAAATAGTGAACTGCAGAGACCAAACTCTGCCCTCATGAAGTTTAAGCGCAGTGGTGATATGATCAGCTTTGTGTTTTGAAAAGATCGCTCTGACTGACTGAACAAATGAATAAGCAAATAAAGAGCCATGGGTTGCAGTGCCTATAAATATACTATCACATTATATTTCTTTCTATTCACCATTACCTTCTCTAGGAATCTTCTTTAAAAGACAAAATTCTGAAAATTTTATAGTAACTACCTTTTAAAATATGATCATATTTATAATTGCAATAATTTATCCCCCTTGGAGAGGAAATTTTTGTTTGCTTGTTTTTTTCCAGTTTTATTGAGATACAATTGACATACATCACTGTATAAGTTGAAGGTATACAGCGTAATGGTTTGACTCACATGTATTGTGAAATGATTACCACAGTAAGTTTAGTTAGCATCTATTATCTCATAGGGATAGAGGAAGTTTTTAATCACATGAGACGAGGCAAGGAAATTATGTTGGTAAATATAATAAGTAGAGAGGCAACCATGTGCATCTTTTCTCTTGTATAAAACTGGGGAAGGCTGGATCAGAAAGGCCGGTTTCAACACTTAATGTCCTTTCTCTTCCTCACCGCTGGCATTAGGAACTACATTAAGTGGGAAGTACTGAACAGTAGGACTAAAAAAGCAGGCAAGAGGAAGATAAATACAGACCTGTATTCTCCATGTTAAGGTATTTAGATTTTATCTGAAAAATGGTCATTTGGGAACTTTTATTCTCTTTGCCTCTGAATCCCCAAAAGTACTTATTTTCTAAACATTCATTTGGCTATGTAAGTGCCTTATAATTGACCATCTATTATAGCATTAGATTGTAAATTATCTCTTCTTTTGCTATTTAGCTTTTCAAACATGTGTCATATTTGAGTCATATCTAAGCCTTTGAGTTTCAGGAAGACCTTGATCTTCTTGTAGTCTAATCCCATCCCTTACACCATCTTGGCACTTGTTCGATTTCTAAGCTTCCCATTAGTTTTGGTATTCATTTATTAGGTGGCACCTATTCTTTCAAAGGTAAATGGTTAGCCTTTAGAATGTGAATAAAGAACATGTTATCGCTGGCAATGTTCCTCCCGTCATATCTATTGTACTCTAGTGTTCTTCCTGGGTTGGAGTTTTTTCCAATCAAAAACGATTTCAACTCAATCAGAAATCTCCCATATATCCTCAGAGGGAATGGTTCCTGAAGCACACCCTCAGGGTTATTTTTCAATCTTCTGATCTTGTAATCACTAGAGCTCAAATAGTTCCCAAGTTACTAGATAAGTTTTAGACAAGCATTGATTTATTTTCTGAGTTTCATCTTGCCAGACCTCTCATTTTAAAGATTGCTTCAAAAATGAGGTCTACGTTACTTTAACACTGGCTCTTTCCTTGATACATGTCTTGCTGTTAACTGAATACATGTCAGAAACACAAGAGACATCCACAGGGCACTTTCTATGCTAATCATTAAATGGACCCTGGTATGTTTTTCCTCTCAAAATTACCTTGGGTAAAATAACACTCTTGGGCTGAAGGAATTGCGACATTTTCCACTGGAATCTCCAAATGGCCCAATGTTTCTCAGTCCTGGCTTTGCATTACATCACAAAGGAGGAGTTATAAAAATATGCATGGGGCACTTCACTCCCAGAGATTTTGAATTTAACTTGCCCGAAGTAGTGCCCGGACATTAGTGACACCAACAATCAGCCAGGTTTGCGAAGCATGTTGCCCTAGTCAATAAAAGTAATAGTTTTTTTGTTTTGATTTTAATAAAACAAGAATCTAAAGACCTAAATTCAAGTCCTTTATAACTCTGCCAGTAATTATCTTGTGAATTTGGGCAAGTCATTTCATCTTTCCGAGTCTCAGATTTTAGACCTGTAAAATAAAAAGTTTAGATGAGATGATTTAATCCTTTACTAGGCCAACAGGTTTTATCTTCTAAATTTCAGACACACTGAGTTCCAGGTTGGATACAACGAATATGAGCCAGTCGCTGACCCTGGTCTGTGGATTTTTAAGAAGTGGCTATCATAACCAGCAGTACCTTTTCATTTACAATTAAATTCTTACTAAAATAAATTTTTAATTCAACAAAAATTTTATTAAATGCTATCCCGAACACTCTTTCTTTCACCTCTCTGCTTATAGTTAATTGCTTAATTAAGTAATTCAGTTGTTTTATTACTCTGAAGGAGTTTTGTAGATGGAGGTCAGGGTTGATTTCTTATATTTTAATCACCCTATAGTCTCACCATATTTGGGCAGAATGAAGTGGATTACGACAAGCTTTAATTTAGTTGCAGAAATGAATAATAAGGCAGAGACTGGTCCAGGAAACAGGTTAGGCAAGTGGCTCGATGATATTTAGGGCAAGATGAGGAACTACATTAGCATGTCTATTTCTAGTTCTTGAAAAGCTACAAGAATGGTTAACCAAATCTTGCAAGTCAGGTCATTGGTGCCTTAATGATCCAGGTGGTATCCTGTCCAATCTGGCGGGCCTTCTTCATACACCTTACCCATTCTGCGTCTTTACGTGTACTCAGAAAAGGAGTAGAATCCTTCACACTCCCATTGCCCCACTTTTCAAGAACTCTATGGTCATTTTATCTTCTAGCCTATCTCTCTTACTCTTGACAGCATTCCCAGCAACCGCTCCACTTTCTCTTATGTTTTAATGTCACCCAAAAGAAACAATGTTTTGCTTTTCTCTTTCATTTGCCTTTCTCTGCTATAGGATTCCTCCCAGACGGATAATATGGACTTCTGAGGTTTATTGCATAAAACATTCCAAATGTCTTGATTTATAAGTGGGTTGCATATGTACAGATATTTGGACGCTATTGATTTGGATTGATTGTCTGTTATAAGCCTTAGTAACCCTGCCCCACCCTGTCTTCCTTTATTATTTAACTCCTTGGATTCAGTTTGGGGTCCGAGCACAATTTGGAGTAAAAGAAAATTAGCAATTTGGGGCAATCCTATATTGCACTCACTCTGCAGAACAGACTGAATATATTTTTAGGCACTGCATGTTTATAACCTCATTTTCCCTCATTACTTTACAGAGGTGACCTTGTTCTAATACCTTCAGCACCTGATGTTATAAAAGTGAAATTCTTTTCAAACCTGCTCTGTTAATGTGTTCCTGCTCAGAAACAAATGCAAGATAACATTAACATTCCTGCCACAAAATACCTGCTAATTTGCTTGCAGAGAAGATAGAAAGCTTTTCATTACATATCACAAACTTCATTTATGTAGGATGAGTCACCAGGCTTGCTGAAAAGCCAATGAGCATCTAATCTCCAATGTTGCCTTCAACTCTAACATCAATCCTCCTGGTTCTACGCATCTTTTATCAGCTATTCAGTCTTTCCTTTTTTTTTTTAAATTTCCATCCTGTTACCAAATTGTGTTGTTCATCTGTCAAAACAGCTTTGATTTATACTTTTTTAATATTACAGCTTCAGAGAAGAAAACACATACAGAGGAATATGCTATTTTCTTATTAAGGTCAGAATGAAATCTATGCAACAGAAAATGAACAACTTGCTTTCAAACAAATGATGACATTATTAAGTTCAGAAAAGTTGCATTCCTGATCTTAAATTCTGCTTGATATGTGTCCTTCCATGTTAAGTTTCTCTTGAAAATGGTCTGCAGAGTTCTGTGTAGATTTATATGCCATCTCCAGGCACAAGTGAAAAATAAAAAGAAAGATGTCAATGTTTTGGTTTGTTCTAAACTTATTAAGACAATGGCGTTTCAATTACGGTTATTCTATTAAAGTCATATCTTCATGGCATACTGTCATTGATGGAGTCCTCTGTTAGTCTCTCAGAACTTTCCTGAAGATTAACCCTGGAGAGCTACTTAGTATCAATCTTGAATCATTTCCTTAAGAATGACAAAAAAATTCTGCTTTATATATCATACTTAACGATTGACTTTCATTAACCATATTTAATACATATTCTTACTTATTAGGCATAAAATTCCCCAAGTGTTTTAGGGACTCAGAAAACCTCATTAAGAATGAACTCTTTTTGTTGATGGTTTCCTTTGCTATGAAGAAGGTTTTTAGTCTGATGAAGTCTCATTTGTTTATTTTTTCTTTTGTTTCCTTTGCCTGAATAGACACGGTATTTGAAAAGATACTGCTAAGACTAATGTCAAAGAGTGTACTGTCTATATTTTCTTCTAAGAGTTTTATGGTTTCAGGTCTTAAATTCACGTCTGTACTCCATTTTGAGTTAATTTTTGTGTATGGTATAAGATAATGGTCTACTTTCATTCTTTTGCATGTGGCTGTCCAGTTTTCCCAAGACCATTTATTGAAGAGGCTTTCCTTTCTCCATTTTATCTTCTTGGCTCCTTTCAAAGGATTAGCTTTCCATAGATGTGTGGTTTTATTTCTGAGCTTCCAATTCTGTTCCATTGATCTGTGCGTCTGTCTTTAAGAAGATATGGTAGAGACCAGTCCCGTGGCCAAGTAGTTAAACTTCCATGCTCAGCTTTGGTGGCTGGGGTTTGCAGGTTCAGATTCCAGGTGTAAACCTGCTCCACTCATCAGCCATGCTGTGGAGCCATCCCACGTGCAAAGTAGAGGAAGATATGTTAGCTCAGGGCTAATCTTACTCAAGAAAAAAAAAATAATAAAGAGAAGGATTGGCAATGGCAATGGATGTTAGCTCAGGGCAAATCTTCCTCAAACAAAAAGAAAAAAGAGGAGTACTGGCAACAGATATAAGCTCAGGGTGAATCTTCCTCAAAAAAAAAAGGAGCTGTGCTATATGTATATACACCATGGAATACTACTCAGACAGAAAAAAAGACAAAATTGTGCCATTTGCAACAAAATGGATGGACCTAGAGGGTATTATGCTAAACGAAATAAGTCAGACAGAGAAAGGCAAATACTGTATGATTTCACTCATATGTGGAGATAAACAAACAAACACATAGATGATGAGAACAGATTAGCTATTACCAGAGGAGAAGTCGGTGGGGGAGGGTGAAGGGGATAAAGGGACACATATGTGTGGTGAGGGATAAAAATTGGACTGTTGCTGGTGAACACAATTCAGTCTATACAGAAAGTGAAATATAGTGAGGTACACCCGAAATTTACACAATATTGTAAGCCAGTATGACCTCAATAAAATAATTAAAGAAAAAAAGAATGAACTCTTTTGCTCTGGCAGAATTAGGTAACAAGTTAAACTGAATTTAATACTCTTGAAGGTGAAAAGTCAATACAAGTCAGGCAAAGAACATGTGTTTAGAAGATTGGAGACATTCTACCACTTTGTACCAGTGGTATATTATGCAAAATTAAAACTTTTTTTTCTTTTCTTCCGTCTTTCGTTTCTTTTAAACATCAAAGATATTTTATCCTTCCCAACAGGCTCACACAGAGGCATTTCTTTGCTGTAAGCAGCAGAGCCTGAGGTCATTATGCCCAATATGTTGTATCCTAGGCCCTAAAAGGTCTTCATATCATCCTGATGAAAAACGCAAGGTTAAATGAAGCTCCAGAGAGAATTCTTCCTAAAACAAAGCTAGTCTTATTTGTCTGGAGGTAAGGCACACACTTCTCCATAGTGTGACTGTTCCATGTGATTAAAAATGAGATAGTTACTAACTGGTTCCACCAAGTGACATTTAAGGCACCAATACCGAAGGTTTCACCAGAAGTTTCACACCTCAATTTATACCTTCTTCAGCCCAGAATTCATGGATGTGTACACACAAAGATAATAGCCAAATAGAATGCCTATTGTGAAGTTTTCCTGCTTCTTAATTATCAGCTCCAGTAAGTGTATTGAAATCATTCTATCCCAAGATGTTCCAAATCTACATTCTCGCTTAAGACCCCAAGTTTCCCCAACATTAAATCATTCATTTCTTCAACATCACCAAATTATTAGATAGAACAGAAAAAAACTTCTGAATCCTCAACTTTCTTGATTAATTATTTACTTACATCAGATATTTTTATGCCTAAATCAATTCTACTTCAGTACATTTGATGCTGACAAAAATAGGATTTATTCTGAAACAATCTACAAATGATTTTTGTGTTGAGGATTTTGCTATACTTTTCCTTATCACTTTCATCTCTTTGTGGGAAATTTTTCAACTCTAGGAAATTTACATTAAAATTACCATAACAATGGTGTGCAACCTATATCACTACACATTTAACAGTGCGTTTATAAACATGCCTTTTATGAGCCCTATAACAACACTACGAAGAAGATATGTGGTCAACTGGTACATTGTCAGCATCGGGGTACATTGGAAAGAATTTTGATTCATAATTCAGAAGACCTCAATACTAGCTGTAGCTTCAACAATTTTTAATGTTAGTTTGGATAAGTCACATGACCCCTTTGAACCTCAGTTTCTTTAGTCCTTAATTTGACTAACTAATGAAAATCAACTATGAGCTGTAGCTTGTCTGGAAATGAGCAAAACATAATCCATACCTTCACGTTCTGATATAGTGGAGACTCAGATATATATTTAAGACTACCTACATGATACTAGATATATAAATTAAAGTTTGTAATACCAGTCTAAGGAAAATTATAACAGAAATACTCTTGCAAAATATTGTTTAGATCAAATAAAATAAGGAAGAAAGGAATTTGAAAACATTGCACATATTATGCAAATGTAAAGTATTAGTATCAACATCACTCTAGGAAATAGTCCCAGGTTCAACAGGCAGAATGATGGCCCCCCAAAATATCTACATCCTAATCCCTGGAACCTGGGAATATGTTGCCTATGGCACAAAACGGGCTTTGCAGGTGTGTTTAAGTCAAGGCGTTTGGGATGCAGAGAGTATCCTGGGTTATCTGAGTGGACCCAATGTAATCATCCTTAATAGTAGAAGAGGGTGGCAGAAGAGGAGATCAGAGTAATGAGATGTGAGCAGGACTCACCCATCAGTGTTGGCTTCAAGATGGTGGAACGGAGCCATGAGGTAGAGAGTGTGGATGGCCTTTAGAAGCTGCAAAAGGTACAGAAGCAGACTCCTCCCTAGACCGGCCACGAGGGAATGTAGCCTCTCTGACACCTCCATGTTAGCCCACTGAGATCTGTGCTGCACTTCTAACGTACAGAAATCTAAGACCACAGATCTGTGCTGTGTTAAGTCACCAAGCTTGTAGTACTCTGTCACAGCAGCCATAGAAAATTAATACACCAGGCACGAAGCTGTATAATGTCAGACTTAAGCAGTTCCTAGGAACCCAGCCTCCAAGAATGAAAGCCAGACCAGGTGGATTGCTACTCTTGGAAGGCATTTGGTGGCCAGAAAACACAAGGGAGTGTATGGGGCATAAAAAAGAGACAGGGTGTCTCTTGGCCTAAGTGAGGAGAGAACAGAAAACAAACATAAAGTATAATGATCTACGTTCACATATTATTAAGGATCTAATATATACATAATTATATGCTACGAGTGTTAAGGAATACAAGAAAGGTAAACCCAGTGCGTGTTCTTAAGTGCAGAGTCCAGTTAAAGAAAGACAACAGCAATACAGGACAGTCGCGAGTAAACATCATCAAATAGTAGAAACGTGAGCATAATTTAAGTAGTATAAATTATACATAGAACTATGAGTTTTATGAGTCCGCAGATGAGAGTATTGACAAAAGGAGAGTAGTGAGGATGGGGATGTGAAGAGGTGCAAAGATTACAAGTCCTAAAGGCCAGTATAGGACCAAGAGGAGGTAAATGCAGAGTAAATGGGAAGATTCCTACTCTGACTTCCCATCTCAACTAGAGGATTTCAGTGTTTATCTTTTTGTATATTTTGGACTCCCATGATAGGTTTCCTTTGTATAAAGATGCAAAGCTTTTTCAAATAATTTGACAACCACGCAGCAACCAATAGGAAACCAGTGAATAGATTTAAGCTTGGAAATTCCATGAATACTTTGCCAGGAATGTTAGAGATGGAACAGAGAGGTCAATTGCAATAACCCAAGTTCAAGGTTAATGGGGAAAGAAGTAACAAAGACAAATCTGAATGGTTAAAAAAAGAAAAGAAAAAAGGAAAGAAAAGAACTGCTATAACTTGATGATTAGATAAGAGAGGGAGATAGAATGACCCTAAGATTCCCGGCTTGAAAGACAAGGTGGATAGTGCTGCTACTAGTCACTGAGTAGCAACACTGGTTTGAATATACTAACTAATTTAATCCTCATAACAATGCTAGGAGTTGGCTTATATTATTATTCCATGTTTATTGATGAGGAAGCTGAGTTTACAAGAAGCTAAGTAATTTGCCCAGGGTCACTGGGTTAGCTACTGGCAGAGCCAGGATTCAAATTCAGGCAGAGTGGCTCTGGAACCATGTTCTCAGCCATTGTGCTACAGAGGATGGAGTAGTTATTTAGACAAAGACAGCAACTTTCATTTCAGGCATGTGAGATTTGAGGCAAACGAAATAGAACAACTCTGCAGTACATTTTGCTATCATTATAGGAAGATCTCAGAACATTGCTGCTGCGCAGAGCAAGGTTGACCCTGACAAATGATAAATCTAGATGCCATTAAATCACTGTTTGAGTCAATAGGACATCTTGACTTTTGCTGAATGTGCTGAGAATGGTAATATTATTTCATTATCCCTAAACTATAGCAATTCATAAAGGAATTAGAGAGAGAATTTCCCTGGGGACAGTCATGCCATATGGTTGTTATAAAAATATAGTTTTAAACAACATCAAATCTAAGCAGTGTTGTTGAAAGCTCTTCATATCACACTAAGTATAATTCCTAAGGGCTCAATAGAACACTAAATAAACCCCTGAAACAAGGAAATTAGCTGATTATACATTACTTGGCCTTTATAAATACAAAGAAAAATACTTCAACAATTATATTTCATTTTTTTTTAATGTAGGTAAATTCCTTCTTAAGGTTTAGTTACCAAACTATCACAGACGAGCAAAATAACAGAAATTAGTTTCAGTTTAGGTGTGGAATTTCTGGCATATAATTAGAGATCTACAAACTCATATGAAGACAAGAGAAGCCTCGTTACCCACAGGTAGTTGACAAAATGCTTTGCCACCTGCATATTGCCTGTTAAATTTAGATCAAGATTGACGAAATATTTTTTCCTGTGGTGCTTATAACTCAAAAGCCAAAACTTCTAAGACTTCCCTGCCCTAGTTTTACTTTGTATTTATTTATTTATTTTTTAAGAAATCTTTCTTCATAGAAGCCTTTAGAACTCTTGTGAGTCTTTTTTTTTTTTTTTTTCCTATTCCTTTGCTGTTTGGAATTTCACTCTTGAGTTACAGCTAGCGAAAGCTTTAAGATAACCACAACAACAAAAACAAAAATGTGACATGAAGTGGCATCTGACCTTCTGGCAGGCAGAATGGAACAAAATCTCTCCTTTAAATCCCTCCCGTATTTGGTGACTCTTCTAATCCCAAAGACCTGACTCTTATTGATTCCTTTCGTGTTATAAAAGAAATATCATATCTGAAGGGCTTCTTTATAAAAGTCTGGAGAGTCTCAGCTACTTTGTTCAGAAGAATGCTCATGTTGAATAAAGAGCCAATAATAAGTACTAAAAGAAGGGCTCTGACCGTTTGGAGAAAAACACGAAGAGGAATCTTGCATTTCCTCTGAATATCATGCTGAAGCTTCTTATCGCTTTCTGACATATGCTATATTTGGTTGTAGAATCTGAATATAAGTCATAAACAGATTGAGAGAATTCTCAAATATTGTGAATAAACTGAGATTAGTTAACTCAAAGATAAATTGATATGAACATGTTAGGTCATATCCATACATATATGAGTATATACATATATGTTTGCTTTTCTTATTATACATTAATTTGTTTTAAATTTAAATTTTCAAATATATGTATAAGTACATTCAGTATCTATATATTCCTTATGTGATTTGCCAATATTTCAGCATTTTCCACACATATAAACTATGATTTTCGGAGTTTGAAGTCTCACCTGCCATTCACTCTGGAAGTCAGAGAATTGTTTTGGGAACTCTTAGGTCATTCTGCTGCATCTGGGTCACTGAGCTCAGATCCAGGCAGAACAGAATGTTGCTCTTCTCCCAATGGACTTCTTTTTTAGTGCATGCTGCTTTTAATATTCACTCTTTCCCTGGGGTCTAAACGTGTTACACTCAAAGTCCAGCTCAGCACAGTGGTCCGACTTCTGACACTCTTGAGGATATTGTGGGCTACATTAATGTTTAACATATGGGTAATGAGCTACCTATAGATCAAGGGAATAAATCCTGGAAGTTCCCAATAAGAAAAAGTCATTCTATAGATACGTCCTCCAAGTAAACCATTAAAATAATTTGAGATAATTCAAGTGACTTAATTATTAGAATGTAGTTACTGTTTGCCAGTCTTACCTACAAGGCAGTCAATGTCAAGGATCTCAAGGGTAGTGTAATAAGGAATCTGTAATGTATTCACTTAGTGTTTAGTGAAATATTACTTAATAGAACTCAATTGGAAGATACAATATCTTTTTATAAATTTTCGCCTAAACACTGGCATTTACACTCAGCCTAAGGATATTTCCAAAGTAATCAGTTACACTAAAAACATAATTAGTTTTAAAATAGCTAAGATCCATAGCAAAAATAGAAAAGTCCCGGTTGTGACCATACTTCACCAACAACAGTAACTTACCCTTTCAAAAACAAAATAATAAAAAAGTATTTGGGGGGAAGCAATGTTAAGGTATTTGTTTTAGAAGTGATGGAATACAAAATGTCATGGACAACAGTTTAAGAATATGAGTTCTTTGGATTGCACTGAACAACCAAAAGTGCAACACGTCATGACACTTCTTGGAGAGATGCTGAGAAACCGGAAAGCTCAATTTTCTGCCTTCATATGAGACCATACCTAAATTGACCTAGGAGAAATTATTTTCTCTTAGGAAAGAATTATGTGACTACTTTTAAGAACTGTGTAAAGTAAGAAAAACAGAAATTCCTTTAGTTCTTTCACACAGAGGAAATTTAACGTAGAGAATTGATTAAGCAAGTGATGAAAAAGTTGAGGAGCCAAACTGAGTACTATGAAGCACAACAAACGTTAACAACAGCAGGAAGACACCAATGATCCCTGGGACAAAGGGAACAATGAGAAGTGGAGTAACCCAAGCAAGAAAGTAGGGTTGTCTAATGGGCATTAGCATCCATTGCTTGCCGGGCAGGAGCAGAAACCATGGAACCAGCTTTCTATGATGAGCTCGAGCCAATATGGACACATGGCCACTGCCAGAAATGCTACTGTAAGCAGAGAAAGATGGGGAGAAATATCCTGATTTATTCCCATCTCACACCCACTAATTCCAACAATTTGCTAAACGTAACCAGAAGTCAATAGACATGAAAATCTGTGATACAGAACAAAATAAGGGAATGCAAGAAATAGGCTAGAAACTAAACAGGCAAACGACAAGCACAGGAATTCTGAGAAATGGAAAATTTCAGAATCCCTAAATATCAGCTCATCCAGCCTCTTACCTGTTCCAGATCATTTATAGCCAGAAATGGTTCTGAAAAACATCTGTGCTTATAATGAAACGAAATCCTTTATTTGTAGTCTGATCACATTCTCTAATGCTCACTAATCTGGTCACCATACTTTTTACAGTAGCTCTTCAGTTATAAAGTTCATTTGGTGGCCTTAATTACTATTTTATTTGATTGGCTATAGAAGCTAAATATTCCTAAAGTTCATTCTTGGGTGATTGTCTTCAAGAATGAACACAAAGAATGAGATTGAGATGCCGTGGCAGAAACCTAGAGAACTTACAGTTTCATCCTCCTTGAAGTATTTCTCAAATGCTCTGTCTATAGACTTTTATATTTCTCCTTAGTGTGGAGGAGTAAGGAATATTCAATTAATCAAAGCTGTTCTTATACAGTACCTTCAAGTGACAAAATCTAATCCTTTTCTATTCTGCTTAGAACACCACCTTCCATTTTGCATAAATATTTCCAGGATCCAGCTATCTATCTCTGAAATCACGTTGAAAAAGTTTATCACTCCTTTCTTGGGAGGCAATATCAAATCTTACTCATGTAAAAATGCCATTGACTTTCAGTCTTTTTTCTGTTCTCAATGTTCTCCTAATTCTCTATGTCTAACTCATTAGAATATACTTTGATGGGTTATTTTTTCTGCTTTGAGTTATGGTCTTAAGCCAGTTTTTAGCACTGACAATGTGGTTATTTTCATCCCAGCCAAATTCAATTAATTTTTCAAGTAAAATTTAGAGGCACATTATATCAAAGCTTTTACTCCAGTTGAAAACAAAATTCAGGAATGGAAAACAGCTGTGTGCCTTTCCCCACTGTTTCTTTAATTCCATCTAAAGTTTACTTGTTCTTGTATTAGCATGGTTTCCATAGAATTTAGTGTTTTTTTTTGAAGGGTGGAGATGGGTGCTTTTTGCATTAGTCAGGGTTCTCCAGACAGAACCAGTAGGATGTATGGATAAGTGTATATAAATGTGCATGTGTGTATTTGTTTAAGGAATTGGCTTATGCGATTGTAGGGGCTGGTAAATTTCAAATTTGCAAGGCAGGCCCAAAGGCTAGAAATTCTGGTAAGAGTTGATGTTTCAGTCTTGAGTTGGAAGGCAGGCTGGGGGCAGAATTCATTCCTCTGAGGGGCCTCAGTCTTTTAAGTCCTTCAACTGACTGGATGAGGCCTACCCACACTATGGAGGGTAATCTACTGTATTCAAAGTCTACTGATTTAAATGTTGATCATGTCTAAATAATGACTTCACAGCAACATCTAGACTGGTCTTTGACCAGACACCTGGGCACCATAACCTAGTCAAGGTTGACATGTAAACTTAACCATCACATTTTCCTTTGTCACAAATTCCTTCTTCGCCATTTCAAATCACCAGAAACCTATTTCATTTGAATTGTATTGCATCACCTATTATAAAAAATATACTGATATGAAATATTTGGGGAAATTTGCATTCTGAATATATGGCTATCATTTCCAAAATATTACTTAAGAATATTAAATATTATTATTAAACTTTATTTTAAACAAATGCATCAAAATAAAAAATGACTAGCAATATTTCCCGAGCAGAAAATCTGACAAAATTCCTGTAGGAGAGGTAAATTAACTTATATTTATTATAACATGCCCCCAAAAGCTAACTTAAATTTGTAAAAATTTGTTTCCTTAATGCTGAAAATTTATTCTACAATCTTCTTTGCATTATCTTAATTTTTCATACATTTTACAAAAGCAAATTTCAGTAACTATATATGGAGTATCGATTTTGAATGTGCAGCTAAATCAATTTGTTACAAAAATCATGTTTTAGTAAGCTTAAAAGCCACTGCTTATACTGCAATTACTCCTATTTTGAACCTTGGGAGGCATTACTTCAGCGAATCTTCCCCTCGTATTTATGCAGCATTGTGGTTTAGAAAATACTTTTTCTTTTTTATATAAATACTGCCTTATCACTTTCCCACAAATCTGCTTTTAAAATAAGCATAGTTATAATAAATTAATGTTCCTAGGGAGACTAATTTCTTAGTCACTTTATAGAGTTTATTAATTAAATGTCATTTCTTGTATATTAATGATCTTTTTTAACCTTACAATTTCGCCAGCTGAGATTAGAAATAAAATAGTTCTCCATTAATTCTTTTGTTCAATGTTGTTTTAATTTTTCTTTCTGATATCTTTTATATTATTTCAAAAGTTCAACTGCCACAGAGGTTAAGAACTTAGAGGTTCTTAATGTTTTTTCAGTCTTCTGATAGTAGGATGGACGGTCTACAAATTTGAACTCCATCGGAAAACACGTTTGTTCTTCCTTTTTTTATTAAAGAACTTAAGTGATATTTAGATTATCAAATCACATATTACTTTTTAAATAATAGTAAGTTCCAAAGTTAGAATTAAACAGCCATGGATTCCTTTCACCAAACCATCTGCTAAGCTTGTATGTAAGAAAAATATGGATTATTAATATTCCTTTTCTGAAGATAATGCTTTTCTCTATATCATTTAAGGATTTTTCATAAACACAGCCTCATTAATCATCTCAGTGTCCCCTAAGGTAATTGTGTATGCATGATTTCCATTTTACAGATTATAAACTAACCTAAGGAAACTGAGTGTCATGGAATTCATTTTGTTTCTCATGACACGGCTATGACCCACAAAGATTTCAAATTTATTATAGGCATAGACTTTATTTTACTCTTCTATTATATTCCCCAAAGTCCAAAGAGAATGTAGTCTTGTGTGACTAAAGAAGAAAAAAAGTTTCAGTCAGAAAGCCAGGCTTTGAGACACAGCTTTCCCGTTTGGGCAAATAATTTAACCTCTCCAAGTTTACATCTGTGAAACACCTGCTCTTTCCACAACACAGTGTTGTTTGCGAGGCTCAAATGAAAGAAGTATGTAAATGTGTTTTGTAAATTGCAGCTTCTATATCAATGCTAGTTGTTATGTTACACTTATATCCCCACTTGACAATTTATTTGAAGCAAAGATTGAATTTATCACTGTTGGCATCTTTCAAGCCATAGTGCAGGTATAGCAGATGTATTCAACAATCATTTATTGGATGCATTAATGAATGACTTCTATTGAACATTTACTGTGTGTCAGGCCCTATTCTAGATCCTCATGTCGATAGGTTGCATTTTTAAATGTTGTTATTAGGCCTGAAGTTGCTAAAAGCCTGAAGGAAGTAAGGATGCAAGCATGTGGTTAACTGGAGGGAAACCATCTAGACAAAGGATACAGCAAGCACAAAGACACAGATGTGGAGTGTGCCAAGAAGGTTCAAGATACACATGGAGGATGCAGATGGCTGTTGCAGTGTAAACAGGGAGGAGTTAGTAGCGCATGAGATCTGAGGTAGTAGAAATAGGGATAGATCAAGAAACGCTGTGGGTTCTTATAAATACTGGTCTTTACTCTGAACAGTTTGGCAAGCCCTGGACTGTTTCGTACAGGGAGAGATATCACTGTAGCTCCTGCATTGAGAATAGAGTGTAAAGGAAGAACAGCAGGAGCAATGAGACCAGACAAGGGGTCAGTGCAAGAGTCCAGGCAAGATATGATGGTGGACTCAACTAAGGTGTACTAGCAGAGAAGGTTGTGATAAGAAGGCAGGTGCTAGATACATTTTAAATGTAGAGCTGATAAAAATCTCTGATTGTGTTTAGAGTGAAATTATACACAAATTTTGGAAAAATTGACATCTCTATAAAACTGAATCATCCATTATTTGAACACAGAATATCTCTTCAATTATATATCTTTTATTTCCCTTAATTAGCTGTGTAGCTTCCAGTGTAGAATTCCAGAACTTATTTTCCCTAGATATTTAGCGATTTTTGTTGCTGCAAGTTTATCCTTAACTTATTATTTTTAGCCTATCTTATATAATCTTTATATCCATACAGAAATATATGTAATGTTTTTAAGTTCTGTAGTAGTCACTAAAAGAATGATGCTAGATATAAAACAAAAATATAACAGAGGATAAAGAGGAATTTGAAGATACTTGATTAAAACCAAAGGAAAGAAAGGAGCCACAGAGAAGTGAACAAAAAATGAATAGCAGGATGGTAGGCTTAAACACAAATGTAATAATATGCATATGTATGCACACATGTGTGTGTACATATTTGTATACATACACGTGTATTGTAATATATATGAGTAAGATGTTAAAAAATGTGCTTTATATATTTTATTTCCATGTTTCATATTTTACTTTTTTCTTTCTTTGTGTCCTTTACCTGGAGTAGTCAAATCATTTTGATTATGCCATATTTTTCCTCGCTCAACTATTTTTACACTATTTTCCTTTTAATGATTACTGTATATATTTTATGCATCTTTGATTTATTGCAGTCCAATACCAATTTATGTTTTACCACTTCCCAAATAATGCTGGAACCTTAAGACTATTTAAATTATTTAATTCTCTGTGACTTTTGCTTTAATTTTTATATATATTTTAAATTCCAAAACAATTATTGTTAATAAATATTCACTTAGATTTAGTTTCTTATCTAAACTTTCAGTTGCTCTTCATTCTTATCTAATTTCTGTGTTTCCACCCATCATTGTTTTCTTTTTACCTAATTCCTTTATTATTTTTTAGTTCACGTTGTCTGATAACAAAATTCTCATTATTTTCCTCTTTTTTTGGTTGGTTAAACATAGCTTTATTTTACCTTCATGTTTAAAGGATAGCATTGCAGGGTATACAATAAGTTCTCATATTTTAGACACCTTTCCATTTTCTTCTAGATTTCATTATTTCTGTTAAAGGTCAGGTTTCATCAGCTTTGTAAAATTCATATTTTCTCAAATCTCGTTTTGCACTGTTCTCTCTTGCCTCCAGTTCTGGGATTTTAATTACTCTTGTGTTGGGATGGAGAAATCCCACATGTGTCTTACACTCCTTTCCTTTATTTTGCAATATTTTTTCTCTCTGTTTTCAATTAAGATCAATATTTTTGTTGCTTTGGGTCACAGTTCACTAACTGTGTTTTCTGCTCTAATATGCTGATAAAATAATTTATTGAAGTCGTTTTTGTCAGTGTTATTGAGGTATAGTTGACAAATAAAATTGTAAGATATTTAAAGTGTACATTATGATGATTCGATAGCTGTATACACTGTGAAAGATTTCCTGCCATGTAATTAATAAACACATCCATCACCTCCCATATTTCCCTTTCTTTCTTTTTTTTTGTGAGAACACTTAAATTCTACTCTCTTAGGAAATTTCAATTATATAAAACAATGTTATCGGCTGCAGTCACCATATTTTACAATAGATCCTCAGACTTTATTCATCTTATAGCTAAAAGGATGTAGCCCTTTACCAACCTATTTCCCCTGGTCCCCAGCCCCTGGAACCACTTTTCTATTCTGTCTCTAGGAGTTTGCCTTATTTTTAGATTCCACATGTAAGTGATACATGCAGTATTTACCTTTTCCCATTTGGCTTATTTCAATAGCACATTGCCCTCAAGTTTCATCCATATTGTCGCAAACAGAGAGGTGACTTTCTTTCTCATGGCTGAATATTATGCCATTGTATATATACATATACCACATCTTCTTTACCCTTTCATCCACTGGTGGATGTTTAGGTTGTTTCCATGTCTTGACTATTGTGAATAATGCTGTAATGAAGATGGGACTGCAGATATCTCTTCGAGATTCTGTTTTCATTTCCTTTAGATATATACTAGAAGTGGGATTGCTTGATCATATGGTAATTGCACTTATTTCTTGAGGAACCTCTATACAGTTTTCCATAGTGACTGAACCAATTTACATTCCCACAACAGTGTAAGAGAGTTCCCTTTAAGCCATATCTTGCCAATATGGATTGTTGTTATGTGTTGTCTAATTGTTATTTGTTGTGTTTTTGATGATAGTCATTCTAACAAGTTTGAGATGATATTTCATTGTGTTTTTGATTTGCATTTCCCGGATGATTAAGGATGCTAAGCATCATTTCATGTATCTGTTGGCATTCATGTGCCTGTGTGTCTTTGGAAAAATCTCTGCTCAGTTCCTCTGTCTGTTTTTTAATCAGATTTTTGATTTTTTGCTATTGAGTTGTATAAGTTATTCTAATATTTTGGATATTAACTCCTTATTACATATATCATTTGCAAATATTTACTCCCATTGTGTAGGCTACCATTTCATTTAGTTGATGGTTTCCTTTATGGTACAGAAGCTTTTTAATTTGATGTAGTCCCACTTGTTTACTTTTGTGTTTATTTCCATTGCTTTTGGTATTAAATCCAAAAAAACATTGCCCAAACTGACATTGAGGAGCTTACCTCAAGCTTTCAATAAGTTTTCTTCTAGGAATTTTAAGGTTTCAGGTCTTATGCTCAAATCCTTAATCCATATTGAGTTGATTTTTGTGTGTGGTTTAAGATAGGTATCTTGTTTCATTCTTATGCATGTGGCTATCCAGTTTTCCCAACAGCATTTATTGAAGAAACTGTCCTTTTCCCACTGTATACTCTTGGCTCCTTTGTCATAAATTAATTGACTATATATGCATAGGTTTACTTCTGGACTCTATTCTGTTCCACTTATCTATGTGTCTGTTTTTATGCCAACATCATACTGTTTTTATTACTATAGTTTTGTAGTATTGTCTGAAATCAGAAAGTGTGATGCCTCCAGCTTTGTTCTTTCTCAAGACAGCTTTGGCCATCTGAGGTCTTTGTAGTTCCACACAAATTTTGGGATTGTCTTTTCCTAGTTCTGTAAAAAAGGCCATGGAATTTTAATAGGTCTCACATTAAATCTGTAGATTGCTTTGAGTAGTGTGGACATTTTAACAATATTAATTCTCTCAATCCATGAACACAGGATATCTTTCCATTTATTTCTGTCTTCTTCAATTTCTTTCTTTGATGTCTCATAGTTTTCAGTGTACATATCTTTAACCTTCTTGGTTAAATTAATTTATAGGTATTTTATTCTCTTTGCTGCAATGTGAATGGGTTTGTTTTCTTAATTAATATTTCTGATAGTTCATTGTTGGTATATAGAAATGCAACTAAATGTCCATACTACTCAATGTCCATACTACACAAAGCACTCAAAGCAATCTACAGATTCAATGTGAGCCCTATTAAAATTCCATATTCCATATATATATAAAAAATCACATCATCAGATATGGATAAAGACAATTATACTTTGTCTTATTTGATTTGAGTGCATTTTATTTCTTTTTCTTACCTAATCGCTTTGGCTAGGACTTCTAGTACTCTGTTGAATAAAAGTGGTGAGAGTGTGTATCCTTGTCTTGCTTCAGATCATAGAAGAAAAGCTTTCAGCTTCTCACCTTTGAGTATGATGTTAGCTGTGGGCTTGTCATGCGTGGCCTTTATTATATTGAGGTACGGTCTCTCTATACCCAATTTGTTGAGAGTTTTTATCGCTAATGGATCTTGAATTTTGTCAAATGCTTTTCCTGCATCTATTGAGATGATCATCTAAATTTATCCTTTATTTTGTTAGTGTGGTATATCACACTGATTGATTTGCAGGTGTAGAACCATCCTTGCATCTCTGGAATGAACCTCTCTTCACCACGGTGTATGATCCTTTTAATGTATTATTGAATTTGGTTTGCTAATATTTCACTGAGGATATTTGCATTTATGTTCATCAGTGATATTGGCCTGTAATTTTATTTTTTTGTAGTGTCCTTGTCTGGCTTTGGTATCAGGGTAATGCTTGTCTCATAAAAATTAGTTTGGAGGGCCAGCCCCATGGCCAAGTGGTTAAGTTTGCACACTCTGCTTTGGCAGCCCAGAATTTGCTGGTTCAGATCCTGGGCACAGACCTACACACTGCTTATCAAGCAGTGCTGTGGTGGCATCCCACATAGAGGAACTGGAATGACTTACAACTAGGATACACAACTATGTACTGGGGATTTGGGGAGCAATAAAAAGGAGGAAGATTGACAACAGGTGTTAGCTCAGAGCCAATCTTCAAAAAAAAATTAAAAATAAAGAGTTTGGAAGTCTTGTTCCTTCTTCTACCACTTTTGGGAGAGTTTGAGAAGGATTGATATTTTCTTTAAATGTTTAGCAAAATTCACCAGTGAAGCCATCTGGTCCTGGATTTTTCTTTGTTGGAAGGTTTTTGATTACTAATACAATATTCTTACTAGTAATTGGTCTGTTCACGTTTTCTATTTCTTCCTTATTAAATCTTGGTAGGTGGAATGTTTCTAGGAATTTATCCATTTCTTCTAGGTTGCCTGGTTCGTTGGCTTATAATCGTTCATAGAAGTCTTTTACAATCCTTTGTATTTCTGTGGTATCAATTGTAATGTCTCCTCTTTCAGTTCTAATTTTACTCATTTTAGTCCTCTCTTTTTCTTTCTAAGTCTAGATAGAAGGTTGTCTATTTTGTTTATCTTTTTAAAAAAAAACCCTCTCTTAGCTTCATTGACGTTTTCTATTGTCTTTTTAGTCTCCATTTATTCTCACTCTGATCTTTGTGATTGAATTTCCACAAATGGCCAACAGGTGCATGAAAAGATGCTCAGTATCACTAATCATTAGGGAAATGCAAATCAAAACCACAATGAGATATCACCTTACACTACTAGAATGACTATCATCAAAAAGACAGGAGATGACAAGTGTTGGCTAGGATGTGGAGAAAAGGGAATCTTTGTACACTTATGCTGAGAACGTGAATTTGTTCAGCCACTGTGGAAAACAGCATGATGCCTTCTCAAAAAATTGAAAATAGAGCTAACATATGATCCACCAATTCTACGTCTGGGTATGTACCCAAAGGAAATAAAAGCAGGATATTAAAGAGATATATGAACTCCCATGTTTATTGCAGCATTATTCACAATAGCCAAGATATGGAAATAACCTAAATGTTCATCAATGAATGAATGGATAAAGATGTGACATATATATATATATATATCATATATATTTGTACAATTTTATATACATGTATATATGTATTTGTATAATACAATATTATATATATTATATGAATACTATTCAACCATGAGAAAGAAAGAAATCCTGCCATTTGTGACAACATGGATTGCCTTGAGGACATTATGCTAAGTGAGATAAATCAGATTGAGAAAGACAAATACTGTATGATAACATATATGTGGAATATAATGCATATATAGTGAATATAGACAATGTTGTATTATAACCATCAAACTTGCTAAGAGACTAGATCTTAATTATTCCAATGACTAAAGAGAAATGATAATTATATGATGTGATAGAGGTGCTAATTAATGCTACAATGGCAATCATATAATAATATATAAATGTATCAAATTAACATGCTGTATGCCTTAAATTTACACAGTTTTATATGTCAAATATATTTCAATTAAAAAATTTTTAAAAATAAATAGAATATTAGCAAATTGAATCTCAGAAAATAAATAAGAAATTAAACCACAAAATAGTCCAGTTTGTTCCAAGTATGTAAAACCCTGATTTCTGGTCATTCACATTCATAAAATAGAGAACAAAAATACAATCAGTGCAGTAGACAGAAAAAAATGACAAAGTTAAAAACGGTTCATGACTAAAACTCAGCAAACTAGGAGGAGAGGGGAAATTTTCCTTGCTCCAGAAAGTAGTACCTACAAATATCCCACAGCAAAAATTTTAGTTAATGGTGAAATATTAAAAGTTCCTCTTCCGAGATCAGGAATGAGACAATGGTCTGCTCTTATCTCTTTTATTGAACATAGGACTGAATGTCCTGGTCACTGCTGAAGTACAAGAATAAAAGGTACAAGTATTTGAGGACTTAAACTCATTTTATCTCATAAAACTCATAAAAAGACTCATAACTCATAAAACGACTTAAAACTTATCAAACAACATCATTGTATACTTTAAAAATTAAAAGGATATATACTCAAATTATTAGAATTAATAAGTGGATTTAGCCAAATTTTTGAATACGGAGATTGGCCATAAAATCTAAAAACACATATAGAAATACATGTAACAAATTATACATAGATATTACATTGCAAGACACAATAAATTCAGGGACATTACATGATATATTCAATGTGTTGTCCCTCAGTAGTAATACATAATTCCATAATGTTGCATAAAATTGTAATGAAAGTTAATGCAGCATTTCCATCAGTCCCTATATTTACATCTGTGATGTGTCACTTAATATGATGCTGTATAATTTCACTGACAAGCCCTCTGCTTTGGGCATATCCTACTTAGTGTATGTTAGTGCTTCATTTCAGTGGTGGCACTTAGTAGCTACTCAAACTATCTACTGATTGAATAACTGAATAACTGACTATAATATTTTCCTAATCTCTAAAATCTCTTAAATGTATGCCACTATTCAGATCAACTCTTATTGTAAGTTGGATGATTTTTCTTTTCTGAGAGATAAAGGTATTAAATATCTCTTCTCTTTTAACAATATTGTCTATCCAATTACTTTCTCCAGCCAAGTAAATTAAGCAATATATATTTTTTGTATCCTATTGTTAGTGATGTGTAAGATAACCACCCGGAGCAGAGACAGGCAATATGATATTGCTGAACAAGATGCACAGATATGTTGTAAAACAGACTGGCTTCCAATTCCAGCCATTAGTTATGACACAATAATTCTAAGACCTAAGACAAATTATTTTACCTTTCTAAGTCTCAGTTTAGAGTTAAAAATGGGAAAATAATATCTATCTCTAAAGGTCACTGTAAAAATTAAAATGTGACCTTATATGGTAGTTGCTTTGCATAATGCTTACACACGATATTTAATTATTATTATTATTACAAGTTAATGACTGTACAATCCCTGTACATACTTCTCATTGGAAACTCCCAAATTTCTAAATAAGAGCCTAGGCAGAGAAATCTAGTTGTAAGAGGAGTTCTAGAAAATATGTTTGGAACTATAGATACTCTATTTAGTAAGCACACTCTATTTAGAATACATTTTTTACTTGACGTGTGTTGGGGATAGCGGGTAATGGAGAATATGGAGAGTGTTGATACTTCTCCATTGACTGTGTGCAATTATCCTTCTGGGTGCAATGAATTTCCTACTCATACAAGAGTTTAAAGCAGAGGGAAAAAAATTTGTTGCTCTTTAAAACCAAAGTCATTAATTCTGAAAAGGAGCAAGTTAAAAGGCAGCTGCTAAGTTCTCCAAAGTTCTACCAAGAACATTGAAGGCATTTGCGAATTGCTGTGGTTTCATTATTGTACAATATTTGGAGTATGTTGGCCTTCATTAGGGAGTACCTTGGCTTTTATTGGCATTAGGCTATAGCACAGGTGTTAACAACAAGGAAAGTAAAATTGGTGGACGTTTACACACTACAATGCAGGTAACTCAAAAAAGAAACTTTAATATTTATATTAAAATGTAAAATTAAGTTTGTGTAAGATTTAAAATAACCTCAACATTACATTATTTTAAAAAGTCTTTGTTGTTCAAAGGCAATACCCAAGATTGGCAGAGAATTGAAGTAACAAATATTGCTGAGATCATCTTAAAGCAAGGAGGGAATACGTGGTCATTCTCTCCCAAGATTCATTGCCTCTGTCTTTACCTAACAAAATCACAAAGTTGGAACATAATTGGAATCTAGAAGAAATATAAACAAACACATTTATGAAACAAATGTTTGTGTTGTTTCTGGGGACCACTTAAGCACTGGTGACAGAGCGGTGTAAAACCTGCAAGCCCTGTCCCTCTGAAGTTTACATTCCGTCAGCAACACATGAAGTCTCGAAATGTCTAATCTAGTGTTTGTGAGGTTGAGTGGGACAGCCTTTATTCAGTATTTCAGCTTTGTTCAGATACAATTATGGCAATCAGCAAAACCAAACAGAAGACATTATTTCACATGAACTCTCCTGGCTCCAGGATTTTTAACTAGTAGTATAGTTCTCTAGAATCTTCCAACTATAAGGTGCAAAAGAAGAATTTGGAGGTTAAGAGTATTATTGTATTGAAGGGAATATAATTTCCAAAGATTACAGATGTTAATCTAATGATGGAAATTTTAAGATCATTCTATAGACTTGCTTAGCAAGTTTGGGCTGTTAACATTTTGCAGTTGGAATTTGGGTATGAAAGCCTGGAAAGATAGTGGTATTTTTGTTTGTTTGTTTGTTTGTTTGCTTGCTTGCTTGCTTATCAAAAACAGAAAGCTAGAAATGGAGATTGATAGATTATATCCTCCAATTGCAACTTGGTCTTAAGGAGTCCTAGAATCTGAATTCTGACAAGGAGTTTCTGAAACTTTCAAGTGACCTCAGTCCTCTCTATCTCGCAATATTTAACTGCAAAAATCAACTGTGGGACTCAGGATAGATTGAGTGTGTGACTCAATCGACAGGGTTCATAAGCACTTATTATAATGTCCTTAACATTCTGCTAGTTGCTGTGAATACAAGAAGAGTTTAAGACATAGTCTTGACTCTCAAAGAGTTTAAAAGTTTATTTGGAAATTCATATGAAATAAACACGTTAAGAGAACAACATAACACCTTGCATAGTTGAGTGCTTATTAGTGGAATTTCAGGGGAGGAGAAAGTTAATAGATATGTTTTTATTTAGAAAAGAACTCTAGGAGAGGATAGACTAGAGACTGGCCCATTGGTCTGGCTGGGATTTGTGTAGGCAAAAAGAAAATCCTTGCAGACAAGGATGGCATGAATGAAGGCACAATGAAAAGGAACATAACTGTGCAGTCGCTGAGTGTGAAGATATTCCCAAAGTACAAGCTGAGAATCCTCACCCAGTGTCATATCAGAATTTCTGTAACATAATCCTAGTCAGCATATAGTTGTCTTCAACTGAGATTTTTGTTGCATTTTTCATATAAGGATATAAATGTGGGTATACATGAATAAATAAAATAAAATGTATTGTCTAAACACATTCTTGAATATTGACTGATCCTTTAGCGAGTTGTATTTTGTCAAGAGTCTCATACCATAAGCCCGAAAATGAGTATATGGAAAGCAGAAGTGTATATGGGATAAGAAATAGTTTTCTGACAGAGCTCTAACCCAGCTTTTTTAGCCACAAAAGTGTGCTCTCTTTTCAGGTAGGGTAGGAGAATTTGTATAAATGATGGTGCACAGATTTTTCCCTATTTCTAACGACGCACAAAAAATTAAAGAGAGAAAAGAACTGAAATTGCAGCCAAAGATTTTTAGAAAAAGTATCTCACCTATCAGAATTTTAACCCAGAAGAAAAGATTAGTAAGGCACATTTTTAAGGAAATGTTATTAAGCCCTGTCTGTAAAGCACTGAGCTACAAACAAGGGGTGATTGAAGTGGCTGCTTGAAGTGAATTCCCTACAAACAGAACCCCTTTCTGAAGGAAATCTATAAGGGTGTTAAAAATGTGTTCCTTGTTCGATAGCACAACACAGCTTTCTTGAATGCCAAAATACCACGCATAGTAAGTTATACTAAATTGAAACAGCTTCAATTCAGTGGAATAGGGATTAACATCACAGTTATTTATGGTGTTAACAAAGACAAGAGAGAAATTCCACTGATGAGAGGCATCTAAGTCATTCAGCTTATCACTTCACCGAGTTGTCAGACACCGGGCAAGCACATTTTTCTTTTGCTTATTGCTAAACTAAAATTATGAAAGCTCTGGGGGGAAATCAGTTTTACTTGTGATCAAATGTTTAAAAGGGCCATGGCTGGTAACCAGATAGGCACATATTTGATAAACTCAGCCTTAGAATATATTGTTCTCCTATTAGATTTTTCTCACGCCTTGATCTAGAATTGCAATAAACAAGAAATGTGTTGAGCTCAATATTTCTGCTGAACACTTCCCTTATTACAGTATCCTACCACCACCCCACAAGTATGGTCTATTATTTAAAGTTAGTATCATTCATTATTTACCATCCCAAATCCAAATTTTTCACCTTCTTTGGAAAGTATTATAATTATTCAACAAATATGCTCTATTAATTTAAATATTTGGACATCTTATTGGCCTTCCAAGCTGATTTTTAACTGATTGAAGCAAGCAGATAGATATGTAAAATAATTTCGAATAAGAAATCGCTAAAAGGAAATTTGTAATTCCCACTCCAGCATGCGGCAGAGTTACTCCAGAGCTCAGAGTACTTAGATCTTTTAGCACGTCTGAACCTGCATGCAGACGGTGTGCTTTGTCAAGCTTAACTGAAGCCTGCAGAGCACAGTGGGATCCAAGCCATATCAGAGGCTCCACTGTCCCTTTCCTAATGTCACCGCAGTATATGACCAGGATGCCACATTGTGAACATCAGACCCATCACAGAAAGTGGTCCCTGCTCCAGCATCACGTGGCTCTGGTCAGTGCACTGGCACTCTGCTCAGTTACACACTAAGCTTTCTATTATTTTGAGCTTCAGTTGCATTCAATTATCTCTTCTCAAAGCTAGTGCCGATGTCTTGTTAAATAAAACCAATAATATTGGGTGGTACTCCTGAATTATAAAAATAAAAGTGTGAATAATTATATATTCAATTTTCCATTACTTTCAAAATCTTGTGTCTGAATCTATGTTTATCTCATGGTAGAGCCAGTAAAAAAAAAAAAAAAAAAAAAATGTGGATCTTTCCTGAAGCTACATGCAGAGTTACCTTGAGAAGTTAAGGGACATAAATCCACACAAGAATGCTATACTTAATGATTCACATTATAAAAGGCCTCTTAGATTCCAAGTTAAGATTACAGTGTCCTCTTACTACTGGTACTTCATAATTCTTGAACACCTAAACACCATAACTTCGTAACATCTTAACACAAGACCAAGATGTTAAAATTATTCCCAGTGATCATCTCAGTCATCTACTGCTTCCCTCCCACAGACCCAAGTCATCTCTAAAAGAGGGCTATGTTCAAATTGTCGTGGGATCTCATCACTTCTCATATATATTTAGTTCCTAGAATCTCATCATCTGCACTAAATGGAATTTCTTACTTTAAATGATATAATTTCAGCTAGTTCTCTTCAGCCCCAGTTCTCATGGAAATGCGCAAGATTTAACGAGCAGCTGATCTCTATGTCATATGTTTAAATTTGATATTAGCCTTTCCTCTGTCTTCTCTTCTATTCTTAGATACTGTAAGTGCCCAAATTGAAAGCATGGGCTAGCAGATCTTTTTCATATCTGTCCTTTGCCTTTTACAGCGTGTCCTTGCCGGCTGTCCTCTTTTCAAATTTTGTTTTCCTCTGAATGGGCTATTGCACTGATGGCTTTTGGCAGCTGCCGAGTGCTAAACTTGCATATAAAATCAATCTGTGGGACCAGAGCCACAAAACAGGGCCTACTTGAAATGGTTTTTTTTTTCGGCTTTCTGGTTACCATCGTCTTAGAGTTTTAGTGCAATGGGCAAGGACAATAATTCATTGTACTTTATGAGAAATCTTTATTTTCAAGGGCTACTTCTTGGTTGAATTCTTTTCAGAGTATCCTCTTGAATTTATGCAGCACATACAGTAATTGAAGATCCGCCTCTTTAAATATTGTGGAGGAGAGACCAAGCCAGAGTTTTCTGCACCAAAGTTGTCGTTAATGTATACAAAGTTAGTAAGATACTTTGGCACACTCGTTATTTTCCCATACAAGCGAGGTATTACCAGAAGTATTATCACATTATCTTCCTCTTGTATATTTTTCTACTTTATCTCAAGAATAAAAGCCTTATTTCATTGCAGTTAAGACTACGGATTTTGGTATCAACCCAACCTAGATTCACTTCCCAGTTCTTTCTGAATGGAAAGAATGGATGTCCTTGGGCCAATTACTTATATAGTAATTAAACCTCATTATATTCATTTGTAAAATATAATGATAGTTCCTATCTTAGAGGAATAAGGTGGAAATTAAAAAAATAAATTAATAATTCGTATAATGCAGCTAGCATAATACCTGACACAAAAGAATCTTTCAAAGTATGTCATTACATTTATGATTAATTATAATAATTGCCACTTTTGTTGTCTCCTAGTACGAGGAAGTTGTGCCTGAGTAACTCGCCTCATTGCAATCATCTACTCCTCTGAACCAGAAATTAAAAATGTATGGTATTTCCAGAGTATAGTTAAAGCAACATAAATAATGTTTGAGAACAGATCATTTTTTAAAATATAGTTCCTCAAAAAGGCTTTTGTTACCCTTATCTTTACTATTTAACAAGTCACTCCGAACTTAGTGGCATAAAACAATAGCCATTTAATTAGGCTTAGAAAATTGGTAGGTCAGATATCTGGAAAGGTACAACAGGATTGACCCTTTTTGCTTCACAATGTCTGGGGACTCAGCTGGAAAGACTGAAATGATAGGAGGCCATAACAGCTGTCTGGAGGTGTCACTTCAAGACGTCTTCTTCATTCATATGTTTTGCTCAATTGGGACAGTTGACCGGAGCTCTGAAACGCGGACTCTCTGTGTGGTTTGGGCTCTTCAGAACATGGTGGCTGGGTTCTGACGAGAGTTTCCTGAAACAGAATCTCCATGGAGGAGTGTTTCAAGAGAACCAGCTGGAAGCTGCATGATGTTTTCTGACCTAGCCTCAGAAGTCACACAGATGTCCCTTTAGCTGTACTCCCGCCAGTCAACGTAGTCACAAACCTGTCCAGGTTCAAAGGGAGGGGACATAAATTCCATCTTTGTTTGCAAGAAGAGTTAAAGAATTTTGAGGCCCTATTTTAAAAAAAACACGTATTTTCTCCATAAACTATCCTCCCTTTGATCATTCTTTCTTTCTACGCTTCCCTTTCCCTTATCATTCAGCACTACCTAGTACACATTATACATTGCTTTGTGGTTATTCCCGAGTCAATTAAACTTTATGTTATTGAGAATATTGTAAACTCAAGAACACAGAAATCATATCTCTCTTTCATTTGTGTCTTCAAATGATTTCTAGCGTTGGATTCTTCTTGCACGTTGCTGATTCACTCAGTAAGCTTAAATATTTAGCAGTGCCTTAAAACAAAAGTGCATAGGCATTGGTAACAATGGTTAACAACTTTATAAATGAGTACCAGATTAGGAAATGCATAATAGATACCAAAGTACATTACAAGACAGCCTGACTAAACCAAGACTTCCCCTAAACAAGGTTAACAATGAGGAAAGAATTATCTTTTTATTTAACAAGCCAGGGGTCCCTAATTCATAAAGAAACTAAAATTTTCATCAGTTTTGGAATCAGAAAATGTCTATTTGTTCCTATCAGATGCCTAAAATGAATGCAGACTCAAAACACTGGAGAGTTGGAATCTATCATTCATCATGAGAGGGAATATTTCCCCTGTATTTTATTTAAGACACTTATGGTTGATTTGAGTTATTAAAGCATCATTGAATTGCTTTTGTATTTTTGAAACACTTAAACTGTCATGCCAAATTTGGAGAAGCAAGATTTTATTAAAGCAGTTAATTCTTTTATCCTTTCCTTCAAAAATTATCTCTTGAAAATCTATTTCCTACAATTCCAGATGCTATGAATACAAAGATACATAGGACACAATTCTTGCCCACACCAAGATTACCTCCTAGTTGCAAAGGTAAATAAGTAGGCCTATAATAAATCTTGAATGTGGTAAGTGTTCTGAGAGAGGAATATTCAAGGTTCTATTGGGACATGGCTTAGAAATTAAGGGCTAAACAAGTCAATTGTGATAGATGATTTGATGTGTTGTCCAGCTTTCCCACCAGGACTGAAAGAATTATTCCCTCAGCTAGAGGGAGTACTGTTGTCAGACAGCATTCAGCTGTCAAGCTTTCTCAGGAATTACCTCTGCTGAAAAGTCACCTTTCCTGAGGCCATGGCCCCTTCCCGGGGCAGCCCACATTCAATGACTAGCTCAATTCTGAAGAGCTCTACCAGCTTTAGAACTCCCTTTGGAGTCAGCTGAGATCCTTTTTGGAGACTTCTGTCTCTAGTCAGTTGTACTTCTGTCCCTTTCCTTCCACAAGTGTGATCCTAACTTTAGATTACTCAAGGTAGCATTGAAAATTCTTCATTATCTGAATCTGACCTTATATCTTCATTTCCCGTTCTTCCCATTTATTTAATACTCAACTAAACAAACTGAACTGCTGCAACTATTGTATTTTTTCCCACTTCTGTGTCTTTGCTCACACAGTTCCTTTGCCCTGACATGGCCACGTGGCCAAATTCTACCTGTATTTTAAGACGCAACTCAGAGAACCTCCATTCATCAAATTTTACTCATCTTTCCTTTCACCACCACCAAGCTAAATGGAATTGCTCTCTCCTCTGAACATGTATTGCATTTTATGTGCTCTTCTCTTGTAATTTTATATTTACCAGTTCATACTGTAATTATTTAAAAGTATGACATTTCCTTTTCTAGATCCTAAACAGTACACAGTGAATATCACAAAGACATGGAAAAGAAAAGGAAGGTCAGAGGGAAAGAAGCTGGAATGAGGGAAGGATGGGGAGATTGAGGAAGAAGAAAGAGAAAGGATAAAGGAGATGGAGAAAGAAGGATCAGAGCTGAACAGCAGAAAAGGAGGGCAGCGCTTTGTCTTTCAAAAGAGTGTATTGAAAAAAATGCAGGATTATCTAATTTTTAAAAAATAAGAATATCAGTAACTCTTTATGGCACTTCCAGTGGAATTAAATAATAAACACTATCATCACTTTGTACTTTGGTCAAGACAGTAAGGAAATGGCAAACTTCAGAAGTGAAGTCTGAAATACGTTCCTTTTAATTAATATACTTTTGTCCTTGAAGCTGAGATTGTACACATATAAACCATTTTACTTCCTCTTGAGCTATTTCAAGCACTATTATAGAGTTCTGAGTTGCTCATTAAGGAATTTAGAAAGAAGAGCAAAGGATTTAAAGAAAGGTTATTTTATGGATGCTCTAGAGAATTAGAACCATAGCCAGCTGAAGACGCTCAGCAGATCCAGACAAAATGTGTCTTCCCTATGAATGTTCCGTACCCTGGTCACCCAGCACTTCAATCTTTGTCATGTTTGAATTCTTCCAGGAGCAACACTCAGAAAGGCAAATGAAAAGTTTAATTTCCGATATTGCCACAGTTTTTAATTTAGAGAGAATTTTTTAGGAATCAGCACCATGTCAGTTTGGATGCCCATGAGTCTTTGAATTCTCTAGTCCTAGCCCATCAGGTTATCAGGTCACTGCTTCACCAAAAAAAGGTCAACTCAGAAGGACTTATAGTTTCACAGCCTCTTCTCAAAAGTACTCTCTGACTATAGTCAATAAGGCTCTTTTGAATAGAAAAAATACTTTCTAAGCAAGCAATGGTGCTTCTTCCACTTCTCTTCAGCATCCTGAAGCCCCATCCAGCGGGAACAGGAGCGCTGTTTGGCTTGAACATCCGTGCTCTTCAGTCAGTAGTTGCATTGCCCCTCAGACTAAAGGCAAAGGAGAGATCTGACAGTTACTGCACACAAGTATAGAATCCCTGGCCTGAGGCTGCCCTCATTGTGCCTCCATCAGACTTTTTAGACTCAGAGACAGAAACCCTTGACGGCACCAATATTGAACTCTGGCCAGGGACAACTCTGCTGTAAGTATCTCAGGCAGAACCATTGACAACTACTTTACACTGTTTACAAAGTTAGAAAAGAATGCATCCAGCAAGCGGCCACCAAGATCATGATGATGCCATGGATCATTCCTTTCATTTGAACAGTTCTTTTGCCTACTCTTAATTTAATTTGGTTTCAGCCTCATTCCTTTCGGAGTTGAAGTCTGATCATCCCCAATAATTGATGATGCTGAAAGAAGTCATCTCATCCAAATCCCGAGCAGCTGTGGTTTTTCCATTTGCAGACTCTCTCATGTCTGCCATTATCCAGGCTATTGGTCAAACATTCCAAAACGGTTGGACAATTTCCATCAAGTAGCCTCAGCAAATTTGTATTTGGAGACAGCCTGCTTAGCCACTATCCCTTCACCATCCCTACCTGTACCCAAGGGCAGCGCACAAAGCACTGCACAGTCCATGGTTGTGGAGCAGTTGATGCTTCTTACACCAGCTCTGCAACCAGGTTACCAAAGGTCATATCTTTATGGTGTCCAGTAAAGCTCATGTCACGTTTCCTAGCCTGGAGACTGGAATGGAATGGAAATAACGTAGGATTTGTAGCCAGAAAATTTGAGTTTGACATGATCATTTGCTCCCTATATCATCCTTTAAAAAACTGCAACATCTCTGCCTCTATTTCCTAATCTGCAAAATGGGTGGACAGAATGTTAAAGTCATTAATCGCTCATCTCTGTTGGGAAAGGTAAATAAGATAATGGACATGGCTTTTCAAATAATTTTTAAAAATCTGTATAAGCTTTTGTACTAAGTAACTAAATTAATATTGCAAACTTACAAGCTATGTTTTTGAACCAGCATAACCTAACCTCAGTAAATTACCAAAGCCAATTATGAAGGAAAAAGTTATACTCTTTTCTATTTCAGGATATCATTATTTTTTTCTTTTTCCTGTGGGAGACTTGCCAAGCCCAAACAGATGGTGTTGGTTAAAAAAGAAAAGGTAATTTAATAAAGGCAACCTCATGTCGTTTATAACCCATTTTAAAAGCACAAAGCATAAACCATTTTACTCTCACCCAGTGGCATCAGGTCACTGCTTCACCAAAAAAGGTCAACTCAGAAGGACTTATAGTTTCACAGCCTCTTCTCAAAAGTACTCTCTGACTATAGTCAATAAGGCTCACTTGAATAGAAAAAAGTTAAGCAAAGAAAGATTTCCAATTCTATTCTAAGGCTTAAAATGAAGTGGTTAACTTGACATCAAGGATTAAATATATGTCAAATAGAAAGTCAAAACGTTAAAGAAATCCTGTGATACAAAACTGCAAATTTCATGTCTTCTCAATATTTTCTAAGCAAGCAATGGTGCTTCTTCCACTTCTCTTCAGCATCCTGTGCCCCATCCAGTGGGAACAGGAGCGCTGTTTGGCTTGAACATCTGTGCTCTTCAGTCAGTAGTTGCATTGCCCCTCAGACTAATGTTTTGTTTCCAGTGGAAATGATGACTTCTAGAATCTAGCTAGGAAAATAACACCCCACAATAGCAGAGAGAGCTGGGTAAACTGAGTAGACAGGCATGTAAGGAGGAGATCACTGAAGCTAAGTGACTTAAGAGGCACCAAATTGTCGGAAAACAAGTCTCCTAACTTTTCTTCCGCAGAATGTAACAAACACATGGCAGACCGCAAATGCGAAAACACTTCGAACACAATCTTGTTGTCGTTTCGCTTTTAATATTGAGGCTATTTCTTCTTCATGTCTTTTGAAAAAGACACATTTTAGAGATGATCTGATTGATTTCAACATGTGGGAATTTGAATAGCAACCTTTTCTAAGACTCATTTTTCAGCAAAAAGCGATTAAAACTGATTTGCATAAAGGCATTTGACTCACGGCAAGCACGAGACTAGGTTCTGACATTCTCTCTCTTGTATTTGTGTGTATGAGTTTGTGTCTGTGTTTATACATGCACGTACATATATCACATATATATGAATTACATGTGTAATTCACATATATATTACATGTGCGTGTGTGATATATGTACAATTTTACATCCTAGAAATAGTCCTTGAAAGCAGTAACATTTCACCATTATGGACTCAATGACATTGCATAACCAGGATACGTAATAGCCATAGCCAATGTTCTCATGAATAGAGATGATCTTAGGGTAGATCAGACAAAAGAAAAACTATGCTGTAAAATATATATCAATCCCAGAACCTCACTTAATGACTTGTAATTTGTATGCTGCTTTGATGTCCTAGGGCCTCAATCTTTAAAAAAAAAAAAAAAAGTAAATCTGATTAAACCTTTTATAATTTGTTAAAGTACAGGATGAGTAATGTTAGCATGAGCTGAGAAAAACAAAACACTAGAAAGATATGTGGAGCTGTCAGTAATTCATCAGGGCCAGGCTATTTTAGCACCTAATAATTTCTTCTGTGCTCCTTCTTTGGAAGAGAACAAATCAGAGCGCCAATGCAGTAAATTCTCACAGGGGAAACCATAATTCTATCGATGTGCTTCACGATGGCTTTTTGTTTTCAATTCTGCAAAAGCAGATCGATAAAACTAATGCAGGTTCTCTCCTAAGATTTTCCTTCTACATCCATAGTTAAGAGACTTGATAACACTGCTTTAACTGATTCGGGACTGGCAGGCATAACGGAGGAAGGTTTTGCAGAGAAGTGGAATATAAAAGGTAGAGAAAGAAAAACAAACAAACAAAATACAGCGCTAGAATGGGGCAGTTTCATTTATCAGTTAAACATGTGAACTGTTAAACTACCTAGGTTTGAATCCTAGTTTTACTTACTAGCTGTGTGACTTCAGCAAGAGATTTGACCATTCCGTACCTCATTTAATTCAAATAGTAAATGAGGATAATAAGCAGTAAGAGAGTTAAATCAGATTATTCATGTAAAATATTCTTAGAAGTTCTAGTAAATTCTAAGTGTTCAACAATGTTAACTTATCATTGCTACTATGGCATGACTTTACTACTCTTGCTCTCTGAACATGGGTGCCCCTCCTAGATCATTCAAAAACTGTCAGAAGAGATGATGACGTTCAAGGAAACAAGAATCGATGCATCCAGAATGTAGACTTGGACAGAGTTTGGGATGGAGGTGAGGAAGGAGTCTGTAAAGGAACAGAAGGAGTTTGAAAAGACTTTTAACAGCTCCTGCCCATCATTCTTTTTATTTGCTACACTCCTAAGAGCTGATAGAAAAAGAAACTATAACACACATGCTAACCAGGCTGAAGAGGCTTAAGGGGAGTGTTGAAGCAGCCTTGGTTTTCAGAGCTAACATTGTCTTCTAATGCTCATTTAAGTTAGACTTCAAATCTTCAAAACAATTCTTATCTCTACTCTCAGACAGTAATGTACTCAGTCCTTTGTATCCACTTTATTGAAATTGTAGGCTCATTCCTTTACGTCCTTTCCATGCACTCTCTGGAATGGCCCAAACCCTCGTCTCTAACAATATAGCAAGTAGGACCCTCCTGGGTACCAGCTCTGAGGCCATGACTTACTAGCTGTGGGCCCTTGAGCAAAAAATTTAACCTCTTGTTTGTACCTGAAACTTCACATCTTGCCTATGTCCTCATCTATAAAACAGATGCATTGTGGGAGAATTCAAAAAGATAATGCATGTGAAGTTTAGCACGTGAAAAGTGAAGAATGAATGATAGGTGTTAATTGTATGATTGCTATGTTGTTTTTAACTTTATTTTGTATCATTATTGTTCATATGTCAAGCTCGTGCTGGACAGTTGCTTTTTCTATGAAGTCTATGTGGAAAAATCTTAAGCGTCAATGAATATTCATTATTCTGAATTCCTAAAATCCTCACATTCTGCGCTACACAATCAAGCTCTTGAAAATTGCAAGAGAGTAACTTGTCATTTCATAGATATATTTGTGCAGGTTGCATTTGTCAGCTGGGTGTTTTCATTCTTCTTATGTATTCTTATAAATACAAAATATGCTTATATTGAAATAGTCTCCTTGTAACACGTAAAATAGCGGACTATACAGCTTCTTATTAATGTATGAAATTTTTTATTAGGTGTATTGATAGAAGGAAGATGTTGGATGGAACTAGCCTTATTTGCAGCCCCAAGATTATAATTAGGTGGAAATACAAATGGTTTCATCAACATGGTTATACATAAAAATGCCAACAGTGCACAGTGTATGATTTCTAGATATATTACAAAGATCTCTTCACCTTCACACAATATAAACGTGATGCAAAGGCCACTATGCTATAAAAACTACATTTGCATTGTTATATTATTTTCCCTGGAATTTATGATTTTGAGAGACATGTAAAAGAGAAATATAATTCCCTTAACTTTTGTTAATTTGAAAAATATTTCTCCATAACTTCAAATATTTTCCCCAGCAGTTCATATCCTAAGGCTTATATTTAATGCATTCAGCCAAAGCTCCCACTTAAGACTCGACAATAGTTCCCAGATGAGTGGTTCATTGTGTGATTTTGAAGTCAATGGTATTTGAAGAGGAAATGGACAGTGGAAAAAAATAACAAACATCACTTTTTAAAAAATTAATAGGCTTTATTTTTTAGAAAAATTTTATGATTGTAGAGAAACTGAGCAGTAAGTACATAGAATTCCCATATACCCCCTCCCCCTACACACATACACAGTTTCCCCTCTTATTGACATCTTGCATTAATGTAACACATTTATTCCAGTTGATGTTCCAGTTATTTAATTATTATTGAATAAGGTCCATAGTTTACATTAGGGTTCACTCTTTGTGTATACTCTGAGTTTGACAGATTGATGACATGTGTCCACCATTTTAGTATCAAACAGAGTAGTTTGACTGCCCTAAAAACCTCCTGTGCTCCACCTTTTCATTTCTCCCTCCCTCTCCGTAAACTCCTGGCAATCATTGATCTTTTTTTACTGTCTCCACAGTTCTGCTTTTTCCAGAATATCATATAGTACATAGCCTTTAAAAGAGAAAACAAAGTAAAAACTTCTTTCACTTACCAATATGCATTTAAAGTCCCTTCATATCTTTCTGTGGCTTGATAGGTCATTTCTTTTTTATTTCTCAAAAATGTTTCATTATATGAAATGTGTCAGTTTGTCCATTCACCTATTGAATGCTTCCAAATGTTGGCAATTATGAATAAACCTGCTATAAACATTTGTGTGCAGGTTTTTTTGTGGACATCAGTTGTCAACTCCTTTGGGTTAATACGCAAGAGCTGTGCTATTTTGAATTCTCGTTAATAATGAATGAGAGTTCCTGTTGCTCCGCATCCTCGTCAGCATTTGTATTGTCAGTTTTTTGGATTTTGGTCATTCTAATAAGTCTTATTATTGTTTTAATTTCCAATTCCCTGATGAGAAATTATAATGAGCATCTTTTCATATGCTCACTTGTCATCTGTGTATCTTTGTTGATGAGGTAACTGTTCAGATCTTTTGCTATTTTTTAATTGGGTTGTTTATTTACTTTTATTGTTTTAATTCTTCTATGTATGCTTTAGATGCCAGTCCTTTATATGTGTTTTTTGCCCACTTTTTTATAACAGACTTTATTTTTTAGAACAGTTTTAGATTTACAAAAATTTTAAAAGATAGTACAGAGAGTTCCTACATACTTTAAACTTAGTTTTCCTGTTTTTAACATCTTACCTCAGTAACAAACGTAGCTTTTAATAATTAATCAAGAGAAAATATGAAAATTGAAATAAGATCCAAACATTATCACTTTCCTGAGGACGGTAAGGAACCAAGAGTATCTGCACCTGCATTCAGGGGCCCTGGATGCTGCTGTTTGGAGGCACTCAGACGTTCTGCTCTTCTAACCAATAGCAATAATAATAATTGTAGTTCTTAACAGTTTTCAAGTGATTTAAATATGTGTTTCTTAGGAGGAATTATGATTGGGTAAAAGAGTGAACAAAGTAAGTGGATCAAGCCCTTTCAATTCTGTGATTCCTTTTCTTTTCAGCCTCCATGTTTTAGGTAGAATAGAATAAACTTATGATGTATTACCTTTATTAAATGAGCAAGAAATGTCCCAAGAACTACAATCAGGGCTTCACATTTTCTTTCCAGGGCTCATTCATCTATACAGGATGGATTCACTCACAAAGGATTCACTCTTCTCAAATTGATTGAAAAGACTAAATAACAACAATAAGGTCTAAAATTCCATATTATTTATAATCTTTCGGTGTTCATTCTTTGAAAGTCCTAAACAAGGTCAGAATTACCCAAAAGATCATCACCCTTTTCTGTAAATGTCTAAAGTTTTCCTTTATGATTACAATTGCTTCTTATACAAAAGAAAATGCAACGTTTTATCACAAGTTAAAATCTCCACCTGAGTACCACATCTACGTCAAAAACTAATACACAAGCAAGGTAACTTTTGTTGTCAGAAACATAGATATTAAAATTGTAACGTCAAATCTCAGGTCAGTACTACAATTAACAAAAGTTTTGCCCACCTTATATGTTTTCTTCTGACTAACATCAGCCTTCAAACCCTGAGGCAGTTTCTTTTTCTACGTTTTAAAAAATTTTTCAATAGATGGTATCAAACTATCTCATTACTGAGCAAAATCTTCTTGAGACCTTGAATTTTCACATTGGTTTCACATTTGTCACAAAAGGTGTTTTTCAGTAAGTAATGTATTTTGGCTTAAATTTCTTATATATGATAGATAACTCAGCAATATGGGAATGCATTTTAAATCATCCTCGGAGGTGTACAACAACTGTGTCCATTACAACATGCAAGGCATTTATCCAGAATGTTTTATCTCATGTCTCAGGTTAGGAACTTAACATTGTCTCTTAAATTTGTATTTGTAGCTCAACTTGGGAACTTTCTATCTAACGTTTATTTCCTTGGCATTTAGTTCTTGATTTTTCCATGAGGAATAGGTATATGCTCTCCCAAAAACAATTCTAAATCTTTTTGATATTGTGTATAATACTTTTCTAATTTTTATATCTGTGTGTGTGTGTGTGTGTGTGTGTGTGTGACTTGTAAGGGATGTAGACATTTTAAACATATTCAAGTATTAAATAACCAAGCAACAAATATGGTTTCTGTTCTAATATCTCATAAAATTCCAAATCTTAAAATCTGCCTAATATGTTTATAAAGCCCATTTCTTTTCAAATATAATGAACTGGATGGCTTTTTAAAGTTTCATTAAGTCATGATATACATACAGAAAGCACACACATGTAAGAGTACATTTTAATGGATTTTCACAGACTGAAAACATCTATGTAACCATCATACCAGAAGCACTCCTCGTGGTCCTTTCTAGGTCCTGTAAAACCCATGACACCTGTGGCTATGACAGGTTGTGTTCTATAAGTGCAAATAGTAAACCTAAAACATGATAATGGTGAGAGAACCTATCAAAAGACCCAGAAAATTGTCGGCATGCTCTCCTATAGCACGAGACCTCACCTGATTACATCTGCAACATTCTGCCCCTTTGGACACAGAATATTATGAGAGAGGGACAATAATGCTTGGGAGTTGAAAACTGGGGTTTGTTTGAGTCTAAGCTCTGCAATTCAATATTCTTTGAAACAAATCAGTTAAAACAATTGCTGAACCTCAGTACGATAATGCATTACTTCAGATTTTTATGAGGTTCAGATGCAAAAGCACAATGAAAGTGCCATATATATTTTAAAGGGCCCTGTAAACACACCATTATTTTTGTTTACAAAATATGGGATTTCCCCCAGTTCTACCAGTGCTGTAGCTTTAGATGGTCAACCAGGGCTTAAAACATCTCTAAGTGTTACAGAGCACATTTTGCCCATACTTGCATAATCTTGGTCTGAAGTGAAATTGCCATAATATTGACATCATCAGTAACAGGTTTCTTAACTAGGTATCTACCATAATATTCCAAAATTGTTTTAGAAACAAAAGTTCTGCTGCTTTTTTTAAAAAGAAAAATCACTTCATTTCCTACATATGATGTGTTTTTGGTAATAAATCACACATTTTTTAAATAAACAAGACATCTGGAGATTAAAATATTACTTAAGTTTGCTGCAGTCATTGCTCCCTTGCTACCTAAAGTTGTCTTTATTAATGGATTTAAATAAGGACACATTTATTTCTGAAGCTCTTTTATTCTAGACTTATTTTAGCATCAATGATCATTGCAAGTAAAAAAAGAAATTCACTTTGTCACCTATTGGATTTTATTCTATTGAATTCAGTACATAGGCTCTCATGAATGAAAAATGTGCTGCAATTATTATCCATACTATTTGCTAAATATAAAGAATAAAAAAATTCTGCTCTGTGGAAAAAGAGATAAAATAATGATGCCATTTTCTATGTTTAAGATGAAAATACAGATATCTTATTAAAGGACAAACATAACAGAAAGGATCAAAATTAAAAATAATATTGGCTGGTTTAATTTGAGATTCTAAAAATGCAAGCACATATCATCAATCATCAAGTGCTTACTACACGTTCAGAGAAGCTCTGATCATTATGCAGAAACTAGATAAAGAAGACATTGTTCCTGGTGATTTAAATTAATTATTCCACTATAAACTCAGCATTGAAGGTCCTGGGTCTGAGTCCTGGATTTCTGTTTGCCCCCAGATCCACAGCCCCTTTTATATCTCTGCTTGTCTTTTGTACTCCAAATTTATGAATTCCTGCCTTCATGACTGGTTTGGATTTAAGCTCTTCTGGGCTAAAACCTTGTTAGTGTTTACAGACCTAGACATTTGCCTGGCCCTCGCCAGCTTCCAATTCTTAAGGTCTCAATCATGTCCTCCAGACTTTTTAGGTGAATATTGTCCCCATCCTTTCTCTTTCTGACTTCAGAGCCCTGACATCACCTAGAAATTCCCATTCTTAGGACCCAGCCATCAAATCTGATTCTCTTGAATGTTAGCACTCTCTTCAATCAAATTATTTCCCTTTGACAACATGATTTGGAGACCCAGATTTCCCGCAAAATTGGGTATGATGTATGCAAAGTGTGAAGGGAACTGGACTACCTCTATAGTCTTAGGGATTCCATAGCTTAGCCCATATTCCAGAAAGAAGTAAAGAATATGGCATTGAAGGCAAAAGATTATGCGAACAGTTCTGAAGCAAATATTTCTAAGCCATGCCATGGTCTTCATGATTTGGGGCCAGGTGGAAAACCTTTGAAGAGCAACATTATTCAAAGTGGAAGCACCATCAAGCCTTGAGTACTGTGTAAATTCTGGCAATTCTAAAGGATTTTGATTATGTGGACAAAATTGTTTAAAAAGGATAGGAAAAATTAAGGGTTTTTCTCGTGTTAATCATACATGGCCATCGGGAAAGTTTGGGAGTCAAAAGAGCTATACATAAAATAATAGCAAGTAAGGCAAGGTAATATACAATTTAGTGCTTAATTTACTAAGATTTTGAATACAATAGAGGTGGTAGAATTCAGCCAAGAAGATACTGATACTTGATCCTGAAAAATAATTAGAGAATGGAGATAACACTCATGAAACAATGGATTCATCCCAACAGATGCAGTGTGGCAGGAGTCAGTGCCCAGTTCTTAAGGCACAGAACATCAGTGTAAATGTTTCATCACTGTGCCAAGGAGTCGTAGGAAATTTGATTACCCCAGGAAAAGCAAGGCCAAATTAAGGACTGCCTTGAAGGCCAGGAAAAGAAGATGCAAAGAAACGTAGTCAAAGTATGAAAACATTGACAGATTTGGACCAAGGGAAGGTGTATGTCTTTACATATTAGATCTACTTCATTTGCTCCTTTTTTCTCTGTTAGGCTAATATTGATAAGCATAGTCTAGGTCAGTTAAGTTCATATTAAATTGTAATTGACTGTAACTTAGAGTTCTTTGGGAGTAGCGTAGGAAGTTTGGAGGGGATGGCCAAGCAGATGGAGAATTAGTTCTCCACCCCTGACTCACTGCTTTGATCTGGTTTACGCATTGCGATTGTGTCACATTTCTTTGAAACACAGCTTCAGCAGCTTAGAATACTGCAAACCACAGCTAGGTGGTAAAATCATAAAATCTAGTTATGGAGAGGGACTTTTAAGACTGAAAAACATTTCAAGTTGATGGCTACGTGCCTGTAATAAATTTGGAAGTTAATAAATCTTTGCAAATTGTTCTTTTAGAGAGAGATCTAAACCCTCCTCCCCAAACAATGATTTGCCTAAAAGCTCACGACACTTGGTAATAGGGGGAAACTACGCTCCAGGTCTCTGTCTTTGGAGATTCTTCTTATTTTTTGATTCTGACCCTGCATTTCCACTTTTGATATCATGTTGCGGTATTATTGCTTGGGATAAAACATATGTTTCACTAAATCCATTGGCTAATGCCAGAATAATGAAGATAAAAAAAACCACACCTAGAATCAAATAGTTAACCGTATTATTTATAATCTCAAAACTAATATTTTTCAACAACAGATATATTTATGTTGCACTAAATTTTTATGGTTATTCTTCTTTGTTCAAAGTTGATTTATTGACCAACTCTATTACCTTTACCCAATCACGTTTTAGGAGACACGTCATCAACATTTGCATGTCTCGTTAGTAAAACTGTCTTAATCCATCCTAAAGATTAATTATTCCTCTCAATTTATTCTAAACTCACAGGCATCACTTTTTTAAAGCACGTCGTCTATTATAGGCTTTGGCTATTGTCAAACTAATTCCTTCACACCTATATCCCTACTTAGTGTGTTTCGTAACACTTTTTAATACTTTACAAAGAAAATTACTTAAATCATCCAGGTACCATAATTTACTGGACACAGTCTATGTGCAAGGCTCTGGCCAAATGCTGCAGGAGAAGCACCAAAGAAGAAACTGATAAATAAGTGGAAAGCAATAAGATATATTGGAGTAGATGAGGAAGACATTTGGTTTAAATTAATTCGGCCTGACCTTGTTTTTCCAAAATGGCCTGACATGGCCTGTTGAGCATGCATTGTATGTCTGTTTTAAATATTTACTATGTCCTAAAGACAAGAATGATGCCCTTAGAGATAGGGATGTAGCTTCCCCTATATCAGCATTTCTTTAAGGATAAACATCTCTCCCTAAACTGAGGATTAATTACTGACCTGCTGTGCTCACCTTGTGACCACTCACCTTGTGGCCACTGACCTGCTGTATTCACCAATCTTCTGTACCAGCTAAGTGTCTCATGACAATTGTAAAGGGACATTCCTATCATATGTGATATAAGGTCTTTATTCTAAGATGGTATATAACCACTCTGGACACCCTACTTCTTTGGTGCCCTTCCTTCCTTAGGGAAGGAAGGCCCTAGGCCAGTTCTCAGATCTGGCTTATAATAAACTCACCCCAATTTTGATTTGTAGATTGATTATGGATTATTTGTATCGACAGTACCATTGTTGTGCCTTTGGAAAGAGTATCTCAGAATGTGAGATAAACATATTCCAGTTAGGAAAAGTCTTTGGAATACTTTCAATGCAACCTACAAATGAGGGCAAATCAAATCCAAAATTAAAATAGTGCAGGTTGTAAAAGGAGATGGAGTGTATAGGAGAGTTCATATACTACTGCACTCTCATCTGGCCTAACCCCACCAGCATCAAGCTCTTTTATTACCTATGTTTTGTCTATATTTTATTAGATACTGTCGTGTGTTACATGTTTCCCCTGCTGTAAGCCATCTGGACTGCTTGATGACACCGCTTCGATGTTCTCTGACAATCTTGACTTTAGCCTGGAATATCATCCCCTGAGTTGTCCTTCTCAACCTAGCAAGCTTTCATTCCATTGTCATCATTGTGTTGTAAGTCCCAAGTTGCTGATGAGTATCCCCAGCAGATCTGGCATACTCACTAACCCTTATCTTAATCAAAGAGAAAAAGTTTACAATTCAGCTGGGCATCAAACTGGGTTGAAATTCTCTGCCACCAGGGACTGAAAGAGCAAAACATGACCTCTCGCACATTTATTTTGAAATTCACTGGCATTTAGTGTCAATGATAGGTTAGAGCAGAAGAGTAGATACTGCCTCCAGAGAGCCATTGTCAAAATTTTCCTGTTTTAGCGGATCTAAGAAATGCCTTTTACACTCATTTATTATCATATTACCATGACTCTTTAATATTTATTCCATCTAGCATCGATTTTTTAATTAAAGGGAGTGAGGCCATAAGGAAATGTAGTGTAGACAAAAGCCATTTCAAAGGTGATACAAGGCAGTTCCTACAGGAAGCTGTTGGCTGGCGGGGGGATAGGAACTGCACATTCAGGGCAACTTCAACATACAGGTTTTTTTTGTTTTGTTTTGTTTTGTCTTTTGAGGAAGATTAGCCCTGAGCTAACTACTGCCAGTCCTCCTCTTTTTTGTTGAGGAAGCCTGGCCCTGAGCTAAGTGGTGCCATGTCCGCACCCAGGATCTGAACCAGTGAACCCTGGGCCGCCGAGAAGTGGAACGTGCGAACTTAACCACTGCACCACTGGGCCGGCCCATAACATATAGGTAAGGCAGGACATCTCAGAAAAAGCCTGAGAGTCCCAGGCCAGAGTCCAGCCATGGACATCAAGAAAGAAAAGGAAAGAGAAAAGAAAGTTATCACCATGAAGTAGGAGTTTGACATTAGGAGGGCATGCCCACCCCCGCACCCACCCCCACCCCCCCCACCCCCCGCCCCAAAAATGTATCTTTCTTATCAATTCTGCCCTTGGGTGATGGAAGACAATTTTGGTTACTGTTGAATTGGAACACACGGCGAAAAAAAAGAAGAAGGAAAGCACGAAAGAAAAAACAATGTCCTTGGTCTTTTCTGGTCTAGGTAATACTGATTACCTAGATGAATCTGCTATTAATCTGCTCATTGACTAATTAGAACCTCACCAACCTTTATGCTCATTCACTCTTGGAGTGTCAACTTCCTCCTATAAACTGATGTGACCCTGAGCTAAACTTCTAAGCCTGTCTTTGGTTCTGAACTTCTTTCTGAGTGCCCAAACACTGGCCTTTCAAAGGTATCACACTAAAAGTTGACCTCATTATCTTCTCCACGATATTGGCTTTTCTTAACATCCTAAGCTAATTCAGTAAATGGCACCTACAGTCCCGAGACTCTAATTGGCAGATAACTGTATCTGATTAGCCTTTAATGACAGATTTTTAAAAAGTTTTGAGACATTACTTTCCATTTATAATTTACAGCAAGAGGAACTAATTTTCTATTTATGGGCCTAATATAAGATTTTTAAAATAAGTTCATGCAATTAAAAAATCGGGTTGACTTAAAAGAAGACGTCAAAGCCAACAGTCTATGCACTATGCATTTAAGTTAAAGTTAGAAAATTCATACACAAATGACTGATTTAAAAACTCTGTCACAAGCTTTAAAATGTTCTCTATATGATGGTCCCTGCTGTCTTTTCATCTTCAGTACTTACCGTCCCTACTTCTGCTTGAATCTTATACACCAGTCATTGTTAGAATTCCCTGGACACAGGTGTACTGCATGCCCACCACATTGCCTTTTCCAATGTCAGTTAGTCGCTTGGAATTAACCCCTCCAATCATGGGTGGATGGGTCATCTCTATCGCCGTTTACCAGCCTGACTATGTCTTCTCAGGTTCTAAAATTCATTAAAATACATCTCACTACAATGACGCATTTTATTTCCAAATTCCTCCTCCTAAGTTTTCAACCTTCAAAGGCATGTTTCAGTCTTTTCTGTACCTCTAGGCACTTGCCAAGAAGGCTGAATCAGACTGGGCACCTAAAAAATGTTTTTTGAGTGAATGACTATTTCTTTGATATTAGAAATTAATGTTTAATATATTAGAGCCATAAATAACCTGTCTTTCAGCTCTGGACTGTAATTCTATCAAAGATTTCTGTTGGCCATGCTTGCTTCTCAAACTCTAAACAGAAGTGTATACAATCCTGAGTACTGACAATCTCCAGATGTTGCTTCCAGAAGCCAACAGCTCATCTTTATGGCCTATCCTCAACTCTAACTGCTTTCCATTACATATTCTCTCCTTTCAAAGAATCTTTTAAATTTAAAAGTCAAGCCTTCTGTCCTGCATCACAGGATGTAGGGGACGTTTATTCCAAGCCTGCGGCTTAATAGGTAGATGAACAAATGTCCCTTCTCCCTCAATGTACTGTGTCAATGATTTCTAAGGATAATTTAGTCTAACACTCCACAAGAGATTGGAGTATTTGCCAAAAGTTCTTTTTCCTAGAAGAGAATTGTTGGTTTTACAGCACAGCATTGCATCAATTACTTGTAATTAGTCTTTGGCATTAAAAAAAAGACCATTCTAGCCTGAATATGACTTTGAGTAGCCTGCTGGTATCTGTAATCTTTCCTCAAAAATCTTTCATACTATATACATGTCAAAAAGAGAAGAAAGACCCTTAATAGATTGATCAGACTATACCTGGGATTTGTTTGCTTATTTGCTTCTTTTTGCTGTTTCAGAAGAAGCAATTCAGCCCATTGTATGCAACCCATTCTGGGAATGGGGATGGGGGAGGGTGACTTCCCCAGGACAGAGTCAGAATGATAATGTCCTACCCCTATTTATTCCTTTACAAGTTCTGGACACAAATCATTGGGTTTCAAAAGACAGAGCCCTCCCAGGTTTCAAGAAAAAAGGAACACAGTTTTTCTAATCATTTAAGTACCATTTAGTCTGATTCGTAATCTATGGAGATTGCCACAGAAGGCAAAGATTCCCCTTAACAGAGGGACTGGAATTTCTGAAAGTAGTGGAGTGGAATAATAAGGGCTCAAGTTGGGAGTTGATTGAGAAGGGGTTTGCTATTAATAAGTACTAGATAAGTGATCCAAGGGGATCCTGCAATTCTTGCCATTTCAACGCCCAGAAATAGTGGATCAGAGTTTGGGATAGCTGACTAGCATGTCTTCATAGCCCCTGTGTCAAGAGACATCACTAAGGGAACATTGCGCAGTTTGAACCCAAAGTCTCACTCCATCTACCAGTATGTTACTGTGGTGGGTAGAATAACCCTCACCCCCACCCCCAAAATATGTTCAAATATTAATCCCCAGAAGCTGCGAATAAGTTATGTTACATGGAAAAGGGGAATTAAGGTTGCAGACACCATTAAGATCACCTATCAGCTGACCTAAAATAGGGAGATTATCCTGAATTACTCAGGTGGACCCAAAGTAATCACAAGAGTTCTTAAAAGTGGATGAGACAATGAGAAAAAAGAGCCAGAGAGCTAGATGGCAGCGTTAGAAGGACCCAAGTCAATATTGCTAGTTCTTGAAGATAGAGAAAGGGAGCCATGCGCCAAGGAGAGCAGGCAGCTTCTAGAAGCTGAAAAAGGAAAGGAAACAAATTCTCCTCTAGAGCCTCCAGAAAGAAATGCAGCCCACCTGCACCTTGATCTCAGCCCGGTGAGATCTGCGCTTGTCTCCTAATCTACAGAAGAGTAAAATAAGAAATCTGTCTTGTTTAAGCCACTAAACTTTTAGTAAATTATTAGAGCAGCGACAGAAAACTACATTACAAAGCCAGGAATTTTCCTTCGCCACCAGGACTACTTCAAGGGGAATCTTTTTCCCAGCTGCACACAGGATCACTCTAAGACCAAAGGAAGCCCCGGTCACTTAGCAGAATGTTATACTGAAGATCCCGTACTTGTACTTGGGGCTAAAACTGAGCTCACTCACTATGCAATCACAGGATAGTGATAGTGAGGAAAGGACGCCTCTGACTTTGTGATGGAAATTTGCTCTCTTGTCTCTGCGTTAACCATCACACAAATCACCTATATTTGCACCTATTCCGTCCTTCTCTGCATCATAACTGGGGATTTACGCCTCTCCACCGATCATCTCCATTTGAAACCCATCACTTTCTATCTTCATAGGCACTTGACTGCATTGATTACTTTTCCTTTCTATTGTGTATTTAATCCCTCTCTCTGGAATGAAAATTTCCTGCTGTGGTTTTTAAACATTATCAAGTCTCTTTCATCAGCAAACAATCGTCCAAAAAATCCTTCCTTCTGTTCCCTATCCTATCTCTAAGTAGAACCTTGGGAGAAAATGCTCTCTATAGTAGAAGTACTGCTATTTCGTGAGTACATTTGTCGTCTCCCTTTTTTTCTCCATTTAAGTCAAACCTAGAATCATACCTCTCTCTAAAGTGACCAGTGACCTCTATACCACTAAAACCAATGCACATTCTTAGAGCAATTGACATTGTTGACCTCTCCCAATGTCTTCAAACACTCCTTTATCCAACCGTTTGCAAAGAACCATTCTCTATCTAGGAATGTTGTTTTTCTCTCCATTTCACGTGATTATTACTATAGCTATCTCAGATTGGCACTTACAGAGGGAAACGTTGCCTGATTAAGTTAATCTTTCTATTATATACTTACCACAATTGTGTTTTTAAATGAGGGTCTGTGATTATTTGATTAATGTCTATCTTTCTTATGGGAATGTAGGCTCCTTAGGGTCAAGGTCCATGTCTGTTTTTGCTTACCATTATAGCCATAATTCTAAAAACATTCCAAAGAGCAATCCTAATAAAATTGATAGGCACTAAAAAATATTTGTTCAGGGGCCAGCCAGGTGGCATAGTGGTTAAGTTTGTGAACTCTGCTTTGGCAGCCCAGGGTTTGCAGGTTCAGATCCCAGGCACAGACCTATGTAATGCTCATCAAGCCATGCTGTGGTGGCATCCCACATACAAAATAGAGGAAGATCGATAACAGATGTTAACTCAGGGCCAATCTTCCTCACCAAAAAAAAACCAATTTTTTCAATGAATGATAAATTTCAAAAGGGAAAAATGCATACGTAGAAAAAAGAGTGAGAAATCAATTTGATGGCTCATCTTATTTTAATCTTTTAAATGATCCAATGAAAATAGAAGTTCCATTATATAGATGAGAAAACTGAGGTTTGGAGAGAATAAATAAATCCTCTAAGGCCTCACAAGGAAAAGTGGCAAAATCAAGACATGGAATTTAGATATGCTTAGCCCAAAGTCTATTTTTGATATTTTGTTCATCATGAATATTTGCATAAATTTTACATTTTTTAAAATATTGCATTAAACTATTATTTCTCTTGGTAAATGTGCTTTTAGTTACCCCCTTAAATTTTGTGCCCCACTTGCCCTAACTTACCCCATCCTCATTGGACCCTGTACTAATTATAAAGAGTTTAGTTAAAACGTTTAATTTGAAAGTAAGCTATATATGGAATTAAGCGATAGAAATCAGTCTCGCTGAGGGAAGATAGGAGAAAACAGTATTCTTAACCTGGATCAGAAGGATGAGAAGGGGCTTAAGAACAGACTCCATCCCTCAGTAAGGTAATGACTAGGATCTGAAAGAGCAGTGACAGGTGATTCTCCACGTGCCGAGGGCAGAAGAAGATAGAGAGAGAAGGATTTTCTATGCAGACACAAAAGTATGTTTGTTTGGCACAAGCATCACTTCTACCACATTCTGTTGTTCTGTTGTTGGTCAGTGCAAGTCACAAGGCCAGCCCAGATTCAAGAGGAGGCAAATGTACTCCACCTCTTGACGAGTGGAGTTGCAAAGTCACACGGCCAGGGGTGTGTTTCCAGATAGAAGAATAGCTCCTACCAATTTTTGCCAATAGTCTACTACAAGTAGCAATGCTAGTACCATCATAGTGTAACTAGCAGAGGGTAAATTAGCTATTCACTTGTAAATCTTTGGCAATTTGGTTGGCAAATAACAGTGCTTTGCTGTTTTATTTTGCTTATTGATGTTTACTAGTGAACCTCATTTTGAAAACTGTGGAAATCACATTCCACAACATTCTAATTGTCTCTGGGGGAGAATGGATGGTTCTCAGATAAGAGACACTCTAGTTTTTGTTTGTTTGTCTTTGTTTTTCCTGACAGAAGGAAAATCCACCACCATCGCTACCCCCCCCCCCCCCCCCCCCCGCCTATTTAACAGATTTTGCTCAATTTACCCTTGGAGACGTGATCACTCAGTTTGGGCATCCTGCCTGTGTTAGGAAAGGCCACGGGCGGGCCGGAAATGATGATACCAACCAGACAGAATCTGCTGAAGCCCTCTCTATTAAAAATGCATTCTACGACGAATGGTTAATGTCTCTAAGAGTCAGGAAAAACGTTAGAGCCACCTGGGGATGGACTAAACGGATGATCTTGTGGCCTCAGCCTGCTGGAGACAGTTTTCCTGTCCACATCCAAACCGAAGAAATGAATCAGGGAAACAAGTTGTCTCAATTTACTTTACTGCCTCAAACAAGGCTTCATTATTAATGGAAATTGTTATAGAAAAACTCGGGGTTTTTTTTTTCCCCATGTATTGTTTATATGCCTGTTTAAATTCAAATTTGAGCTAGCAGCTAGGGAAATAAGAATGTTTGAAGCGTACGGCAAAAATCTCATATGCGGAAGCCTGATTTATCCAGAAGCGTAAATGCTGAATTATACACCTCCCACTTATTCTAAATTGAACTGCCCACGTCTTTGTGGGGCTGCCCACAAGGTGTCTAATGAGTTATATGCCTACACTTATTTAACAAGAAAAGAAACCAAATAGAGCGTAACTGAAACCTGGGTACATTTTGTTTTTGTTTTGTTTCAGAGAGCTGTCAGATATTTCAGTCCAATCTTAAAGTTGCTGCTTCCCTTTATTGCAAGTCGACTTCAGAATTTTAGTTACCTCTTGCTACAAAAGGTTTCAGTTTACAGGGTGGCAGGAAGAATGAAGATCAATGGTTCCTGGGTCTGGCTGGTCATACCAATTTGTACTGCAATCTAGGTGCTGCAATCTCTGAGATTTGAGTTTAAATGTGGGCCTTGCAGCTTTAGAAGAAAGATGTGGTCTGCATTCGGCTGTAGATCAACGCTGCCAGTTTATTCACAGATGAGGCATCCATCATGCTTGTGCACATGGGCATTTCATGGGGTAGAGAAAGGAAAGGAAAAGGAAAGGAAAGAGATGGAATGAGGAAAGGAAAAAGGGAGAAAAGGAGGGAAGGAGGAAGAAAGAAAGGAAGGAGGGGTGGGGAGGGAGGTGATCTTGTTTGTTTTCTTAAAATAGCACAGACAGTAAATCTTTTAGGTAACAATTCCTGGTTCGTTCATAGAAAATAGCATCAGTCAAACATAAAAAACAATATTATTGTTTAACAAATGCATGCTTAATAAAAATATAATAAAAACTAACCTCCAGTGCATACTGAATGATAAACGTGGGTCCAATATTTTTACTGGCATATACTTCTAGTTAATCCAAAGTAATTCCCTTTTTAAAATCTTGCCTTTGAGGCATTGTCTCTCTGACTTGCCACATAAAGTGCCCTCCAATATTGCAATCTTGAACTACTTGCATTTGAAGGATTTCAAGTGATTCATATAAAATTTTTAGTTCCAAACAATCACACTAAATTTGTAATGAAGGCCAAGTTCCTTTCTTATTTTATGAATTTAAAAAATTGGCAACACAATGGGTTAAGAAGTTCTAATTTTATAATGCAATCACATTCTAACTTTTAATGATATAGCTTTTTGCTTAACCCTTGAGATAATTCATATAACTTTACACATGCAATTGATTTTAGTTGCTGTTTTCTTGTCCCGTGAAACCTGAGGAAAAGCAGTGAGAAATAACATCGGTTTTTTTGTAGTGGAGCAAAAATATCTATAGCTCGTTTCACAAATAAAAAGCTTGACTTTTCGGTCTCCTGGGCATATTTGAAGTGGGGGAGCCTATTTAAGGGAGAACGGAGGCTGCAGACCAGAATTTTCCCTGCTTTTTGTTTCTCTGCTTGTTTCTTCAAGACAAATACTTTGCAAAGAAAAATATTTTCTTTTAGGTTGAGAATGGATTTAGATTCAGTCAGTGAAATTGAATGCTAAAGTAATAAGCTAATATGATCTTCTTGAAAGAAATAGATAGGCCGTGTTTATTTCGTTGAAACAGTTGGAACAGATTTTATATACTATACACAGTCTAACCATCTTTCAGAAGGGAAAAAAATAGTTTTTTTATACATTAGGTTATAATTAATGTATTTATTTAATAAAGAGGAATGCTCTTTGTTTAAAATACATAATTAAGAAATTTACTCTTTTCTCTAAAGCAATCTAAGATAACCCTCTTTGGCTCTATCCTCCAGGTTGTAGTACCCTCTGATGGTAAAGAAGAGAGGTTATAGGGGAGCTTAAAATGTTAACTGAATGGTAAAATAACTTTAATTCAGATGAGAAATGTCTTCTCTCTTCACTCAGTTCTGAAGGAGAGAAATCTTTAGTTTTACTCAGATATATACTTAAAAAAACATACTTTCAGATACTATCACAGTTATCTTTCCCATTCCAGAGATGAGGATAGTAAGGCCCAGAAAGAAAGAGCATTTGTCTTTGGTAAAGAGTTGTATGCAGTGATCAATAAGCAGTGATTTGTGCTTAAATAAACACCACAGCCATTAGCTTAGAAATATTTGCAAAAGTCCATATACTGCTCATTCAGTCACTATTCTGTATTTTCTGTTTCCAAAGAATCAACTTAATCACACAATGTGATGATGCTAAAGGGCTAGTTTAATATCTTTAGAGCCCTAAATACTGTGAAAAGAATGCACCCCCACACATTCAAACAGTGACCAGTACTAAACCATAAAATGAGTAGTATTAGGAATTGCAACATTTCTGATTTTTCCCACAGAGACTTTCTTTTTAAGAAATATCATACATAAAATCATTTTCAAAAAAGAGTTGGTATTCTTGTTTGCTGGGCCCTAAGCACAACCTTGACCTGCCTCTTGGGTGTTCCAGAGGGACGACGTCTCAATCTCTCACACCACAGTAGCATGCGACTTTAACATTTAATCTGTTTCCTTTCTCCTCACATTCTTGAATATTTTAATTAGGAATCATTTTAATGGAAACATTTGAATTACCTAATATAGCCTTTAAACAACAGTCCAAATAAAGAAAAAAAAATGTTCCCTTTAAAAGGAATTGTCAGCTTTGCTGAGCATTCAGAGTAGCTGAGTATGGGGCACTACTCTGAATTAGCTCTTTAGTTTTTATTAAAGTTGTTATATTGAATAAGTTAAATATCTCTGCTCCTAATTTAAAATGGTAATGAGAAGCTGAAAATAAAAAGCATTCCAGTGAGGAATATCAGGGACATGCATGTCAAATTTAATAAAAGGATTCTTCATCCTTGTTTTAGCTTTGGCTTTATTCTTTTGACCAAAAAAGAATGTTGGAATCTTGACATAAAAGAGAAGGCTATAAATGAAGTGTAATGACTTTAGAGGTGAATGTATTGGTTCGTGTATTACTTGGTATTGAAATTTAGAATCTCTTAGAAAACCAAATTTCCAAAACCTATTAAAAAGACATAATTAATAATTCTACCTGAAACGATCTCTTTTTGCCATTATTATCACAAGAATTATATGAAGATATGCTTTAATCTAATCACTTGATCAAAAATTTACCTGACGGCTTTCTTAGAGTATTTTTACCACTTTACATATTTTAATATATGGTAAGTGATGTTTATTTCTGTATTTGAACATTATCTGCTAATATAAATTGGCTTATCTAAGAGTCCACATGAGAAAGTGAAAAGGCATCACTTTTAAATTTCCCCAGAAGACGTAATCACTCCATGATGTATTAAGGTATGTTGTCTTTAAAATGATCACTAACATAATAGAATTTTTACATGTTTTGGAGCCAAATTGCACTAGAAGACAGTGGTGTATATAGGGCAGTAAAAAAGAGGTTCGTTTTAGTTTGACATGTCAGTTTCATCTGACAAAACCATTTCAACTGACAGAAACCATTTAGGGCTTAGAGTTAGGGCATTGGTAGGGGGCTCATATGGCCACAAGAGGGCAGCAGATGGTCTGAAACCGATGAACTGGGCTGATGCATGTAGAAGGATTACAGTAGTGAAGGTTTTTCAGTCTAGAATGAGTACTTTCCAGCCTAAAAACGAAAAAGAAAGAAAAGAAGGAAGGAAGGAAGGAAGGGAAAGAAAGAGTGAAGGAGGAAAATGTGCCAAGAAGGGACAAAAGATAGGGAAACACAGGTACTTTTTAACATGTTTGGTTCGAGGGGTTTTTTTGATACAGGGATGCTCTTGTGTGTGTGTGTGTGTGTGTTACCAATAGCTAAACTACTCAGCTACCCAAGGCTAAAATACATAAAAACTCTTAGTTCTGCCTAAATCGACCTCCAAAAGGTGCAATTGATGGCAAACTCCCTCCACTACAAAAAATGAAGCTTTTATCTGTAAGTTTTCTCTTCTCATATATCAACATTTTTCTCTCCTGAATAGTTAACCTCCAGCAAAACACTAGGTTTTGAAAATTGAAGAGCATAATCCAGCTGATTCTGCCCCTCTGCCTCCATAGTCCTCATCCAGGGACTAGAAATGGCAGTTTTCTAAATTTTGTGTTTGATTTTCTTTTTGTTAAATCACTTTCAATTATTTCTTGTCACAGGTTATGTTTCTTAGCTATGGTCTAGATATCACTAGAGAACTCAAGGTCTACATGTTAATTAATCTTTCACAGTTCTTCCCAAAGAGCACAAGACTACAAAAAAGACATAATTTACTAGTTTGCTTTCCCTAAACAATGTATCTGCCATTAAACCACCTTATCCTATTTACTAGGCTTTGCCTCCGTAATACTGAAGTAGATTTAAGTCATACCCAGGCTTAGATGGATACATAACATTGCATATAGTGAATGGAGGCCATTGCAGCTTTCTTCAGTGGAGGTGCCATTCACTCATCTTTACGTCTTGGCACATCCTCGTTAAATAGGTAGCGAATAAATAAATCCTTGGGAAGTCACACAAGAAGCGTCGATCCTGATTCAGTGCAGAGTTTGATTATGAATCACAGAACAGGTCTACCTCTCCAGTCATTTTTACAATCACATCGGACATCAGACTCTCGGAATAGTAAATATTTGCCCAAGTCTCAGTTATTTGGGCTCAAAAGTCCAAGAAAAATTAAAGAATATTAAGAAAATATGTCTTCATTATATTGACCAATATACACCAACAATCATACCAATATAACAAAATTCAATTGGGGATATATGCAATTTACCCTGCTTCCTCACTCAGTCATTTACAAAGCTTTAAAAAAGGACATAAGTAATTATAGCAAATATGGTTTCATCCCCTCTTGTTTGCACCTGTTTTCTATCAGATAGTCTTGGCTATGAGCAGGAAAATGATGAAAGAGTGCACATCAAAGTGGTAAAAAGTTTTCGGAAAGAAACTATATAATGTATAAAGCGATAAATAAATAGCCCATAGTTCGCTAGGAGAGGAGAGCCGTGCTTTGTTCAAGTCGGAACACTTGCTAGCTTTGAGAAAAATAATGAACACATTATATGCCAGGTATTCTTCTAAGTACTTTATATATGTTACTCATTTTAGTCTTAAAGCAATCCTATAATTTGGTCTTATTAACCATGTCAGTTTTATAATTGAAGAAGTTTTATAATTAAAGTGCCAAGTAACTTCCCTAAGGTCACACAACTCAAAAGTGGAAGCTTTCTGCATAACCAGCTTTTTCTAAGTGTTGGTCTCCCAGGTGCGAAGCAGGAGGAGAGCATGCAGGCTAGTTTGGTTAGTGATGCCTTATTTTCACCCTTTCAATTAGGAGAAGAGGAAGTTTAGCACACATAACTAGACTCTTCTAGAATGATAAAACGAAAGCGTTGTTTGAACCATAGAAAAGAGAGGGGGTTACATGTCTTGCAATGTATCTTGAGAAATTAGTTCATGAGTAGCTAATGTAATTTTTCAACCTTATCCTAGACCTTTCATGTGCTTTTAAAATTTCATACAATTTTTCTTTACAGTTTTGCCTTTGGTGTGTTTCTAGCCAAAATCCTTAAGGCAATGGAAAGAAAATTGGACTGAGAGTCAGGAGATGTGAATTCTAGAACAAGTTTTTTCACCTTACAGACCAACTAGTCAAGCTGAGTCATTTTATATAAAATATATATCTTTATTGGTGTTGCTTCCCATTATATAAAATATGAGAGTGGGCCAGGTGGTCTCTTTCACCTCTAATTTTTAAAATAATTGTAGTCTAGCACACTTGAATACATCCCAGGTTCTTTTTCACTCATTCCTTTTTTTATATGCTACATTCCTGGGAGAGAGAGGCAGGCTTTCATCCTCTGACGGCTTGACCTGTCATCTGATATATCTGCATCACACGGCTGGCCCATTTGGGTGATGGCTCCAGAGGAATTGTTTCCATGTCCCAATTTCTAGCCATCTAGCTGATCCAGCTCTTTGAGAGATGCTTTCCCCATAAGAGAAATACAGCTTTCAGAGTGATCGTGTTTGTGTGTGTGTGTGTGTGTGTGTGTGATTCTTATTAGGTCAGTGGATTGGCCTATTTCTGTTATTAATGTTGCCTTACTCCACATCACCATGACTCCAAATTTCCAAGTCATTGTCCATTGGCCCTTCACTCTGGTATCCCACACTCAGTTAGACAATGAATCCAGCCAATTCCACCCTAAGTATCTTAGTCAGCTTGGGCTGCTTTAACAGATTACCATAGATTGGGTGGCTTAAACCACAAACATTTATTTATTACCGTCTGGAGCCTTGGAGTCCAAGATCAAGGTGCCTGGAAATTTGGTGTCTAGTGAAGACCCTCTTCCTGATTTGTAAACAGCAAACTTCTTCTATGTCCTCACATAGTGGAGACAGAGAGAAAACCTCTCTCTCATGTCTCAACTTATAAGGTCACTAACCTCATTCATGTGGGCTTCACTTTTGTGACCTAATTATCTCCCAAAGACCTCCCCTCCAAACACCATTGTGTTAGAGATTAAGGCTCCGACACAAGAATTTTAGTGGGACACAAACTTTCAATTGACAGCACTAAGCAAAGTGTGTGTGTGTGTGCATATATATATATATATATTCCCATCTCCTCTTTCTTGTTACTGTCGTCATCATTATAGTGTAGCCTCTTATTACTCTTTTGGGCTGTTAAGTCAACTTATAACTTGTATCCCATCCTCGGGCTCTCTCCATGCTAATCCATCTTCCAGAGAGCTGTCAGAGGAATATTCCTCAGTGTGACTCTGATCACTTTACTTCCCTCCTCAGAAACCTCCAGTGAGGACCATTTTTTGCCAAATCAAATGTGAACACATGGCAAAGTGATTAGGGCTCTCTGGAGTATGACCCCCTAGACAGCACATCTGAAGAGGAAAAATGGAATTCGAGAAAATCTGAGCTAGGCACTGGACACCAAACAATTGTGTCTCTCATTTTCCTCATTTATAAAATTAGATTAGACTTCATAATCTTGTGGTCACCTTCTGAAACCAATACTTTGTGAATATAGCTTTTCAGCCTTAACCCCTACTTCTCTACTTCAGATACCTAATATCGCCAACAAGAATCAAACTACTAGCCATTGCTAGAATATGAGCTGTATTTCTACCAGCGAGCTTGTATTCTATAATGCCATCCCTCATCAAGTGCCCTTCCAGCCAATGTGTCAACCAAAACCCAACCCATCACTAGGATTCTGCTCAACTAACAACTAAAAGTTCTCTCTTCTGCCTCCAAATCTCTTAGGAAAACATTGCATTCTCCATATTTAGGTCTTAGCTCCTGTCTCAGTCAGTTCTGGCTGCTATAATAAATACCATAAACTAGCGGGCTTAAACAACAAACACCTATTTCTCACAGCTCTGGAGCCTTGGAAGTCCAAGATCAAGGTACTGGCAGATCTAGTGTCTGGTGAGAGCCCACTTTCTGGCTTATAGATGGACACCTTCTCATTATATCCCCACGTGGTCACAGAGAGAGCACAGTGCTCTCATGGGTCTCTTGCTCTCATGTGTCTCTTCTTGTAAGGGCACTAAGCCCATTATAAGGGCTCCACTCTCATGAACTAATTGTATTCCAAAGGCCCCATCTCCAAATATTATCATATTGGAGATTCCAATTGCAACATATGACTATTGGGGAGACATAAGCCTTCAGTCTATAGCAGTTCCCTATTCAAGTGACGAACCAAATGGGCAGAAACCATTTTCTTTGATCCTTTTATCTCCGTCAGATCTTATTGATTACAGATTTTCAATACATTTTAATGATTTACTAAATTATGGGATATAAAAATCAAACGCTATAAGAGATTTAAATTCCTGATAAATATTTGAAATGAAGTTACTGTGCCTAATGAAGTTCCAAAAGAAAGCTTACCTATCACATGAATCCTCATGTGATGATTCACTGAGATCCAGAGTGCTACAGGGTCACTGCAGCTTACAGTTACAGAAAGGGAGGAAATTTCTATGTGACTTGATCTATTTCAGTAAAAGAACTCCTCTACGACAATAAAACTCTAAAGAAATGGTATTGAATACAACCATCAGTAAAACCTTGAAAGAAAGATATTTCTAAGAGTCAAAATTATTTCTTAGAATGTTCAAAAGAATCCCTCCTTATGATAATTCCATTTTAAAACTGAAAAAATATAATGGCATTTATTAAAGCACACATATTTAATAAAAAAATAAGAAATTGATAAGGACATATCATCTTTAAAGAATTTGGGGGGGAAATAGATGTTTTGACTTCTGTAACAGAGAAGAAGTGAATATCAAAATAAATTATTTACATATGTCATATAATAAATATATATCACCTTTCCTCTTCTTACAGGAGAAATAACTGATGATGATAACTCTTGGAAATAATATCTTAACTCATAATTTGTGAAAGGTAACCAAAAGAAGTTTGGAAATATGTTTTTTCCCACTTGCCTTCCCAAAAAAGTTTAACATTAAAAATAAAACAACCAATAAAAAGCAGAAGAAGTCAGGCTTCACAAAATCGTATCAAAAATAGCATCTAATTTTGGAAAAAAATAATATTTTACATTAAAAAATACATAGATACACAGTAGAAAACAACTTTCTTCAGACTATTTTAACTCATCTTTTTGCCTTTGGGATTTCTCCTACGTCCAAACCTTGCCATAACACTCCATCCCTCGCCATTAGCCGTAGCTTTCCTGGGCCACAGGAAAGAGCAAAAAGAAAAGAGACAGCGACCACTCGGACTTATCATGTCTTCAAAAATTGTTCAGGTTCATGATGCCTTTCAGCATCATAGGAGAATGAATAATCAAAGTTCAAGGAGTATACTTGATAATTTTATGTGAAAAGATTTTAAAAGCCTATACTTAACAAATTTAACCTTCCTTCTCATAAAAATATTTTTACATATATGAAATTATTTAAATGAAATTATAATCAGTCTCATGACCCTGCCCAAAAGATGTAGCATAGGTGCTCTGGACATTTTAATGGTGAACTAGAGCTCTTGGCTGTTTGTCCGTGTTATGCCAGCCATTCTTGAAGTCATACATTCATGTTTAGATTATTCAGAACTTCAGATGGAGCTGATCTGACCCTGTGCTGTGCTCTGTGGGTACACGGACATATAAAACACAACTCTCATATTCCTACCTTATTGTCTAACTGTCTTACGTTCCTTGAAAAGTCTGTTATTACATCCTTACTGTCTTATCCCAGCACCCTTGTAGCTAAAAGCATCTGTCTTCAAAATAGCAATAACAGGTTTCCTATGAAAAATAGACCAGCACCAACAGGTTGAGATGTGGATTTCAAATCAGATGTATTTTGGACTTGTCACACAAAACTTGAACGTCACCTTACGTTAAACTTTTCTTATGCGAATGTCAACTCACTTGCTTAAATTAGAAAAGAGAACTGTTTTTATATGTAAAGTGTTATAATATCAGTTGAAAGCAGACTGTTATAAGTTAAAGAGGCATACTATAAAATGTAGAGCAACTCAAAAAAATAAAGAGATATGGTAAATAAACCGGTCAAGTTAGAGTCAGAGTGGGAAATCAAAATCTCCTTAGTTAATGCAAAATAAGGCAGGGAAAAAGGTAAAATAACAGATGAGAATGGCCAGCCCTTGTGGCCTAATGGTTAAGTTAGCCTTGCTCTGCTTCAGCAGCCTGGGGTTTGGATCCTGGGTATGGAGCTACACTACTTGTCTGTCAGTGGCCATGCTGTGGCACTGGCTCACAAAAAGAAACAAAAAAAAGAGGAAGAGGAAGATTGGCAACAGATGTTAACACAGGGTGAATCTTCCTCAGCAAAGAAAAAAAAAAAACACAAGATGGGAAAATTTTTTAAACAAATAGCATAGTATAGATATGACCCTAACTGATTTAATACTTATATTAAATGTAAATGATCTAAGTACCCTAATTAGAGGGGAAAGATAGACACACTGGATAAAAAAGCAAGACTTGTTTGCTCTCTAAGAGAAACTCATTTTTAATATAAAGAAATAGGTGGGTTAACAGTAAAATCTGGAAAAGAGATAGTCCTTGCAAACTATTAATAGGAAAGTTGGAGGGGTTCTGTAAATATCAGACAAAATAGACTTCAACAAGGAATATTATAAGGAATAAAAGAAGATAACTCATAATGATTGAAGGGTCAACTCATTAAGAGAATTTAAAAATTCTAAATGTGTATCTACCCAGGAACAAATCTTCAAAACACTTGAAGCAAAATACAACAGAATTGAAAGGAGGAACATCTACATTGCAGTTGGAGACGAACACTCTTGACCAAAAATAAGGAACCATACAGAAGACCTGAACAACACTGCCTACCATCCTTATCTGATTGACATTGTAGAGTACTCTACCTTCCATCATCGAATGCACATTAGTTCCAAAAACAGACGAAACATTCATAAAGAGAGACGATAAGACGTCTCAACAAATTTAAAAAGATTGAAACCATAGAGCGTATTTTCTCACCAAATGAAACTAAAATAGAAGACAATAACTGGAAAATATATAGAAAATCCCTAGTGTATGGAAAATTTGAAATAAGTTTAAATTTAAACAACTTTAAATAACTTAGAGTTAAAAGAACAAATTACAAAGAAATTAGAAATATTTAACTGGGCAGAAAATGAAAATACAGTAAGTCAAAATGTGTGGGGTGATGCTAAAGCAGTGTGTATAGGAAAAATGTCATTTTAATTGTAAGTGCTTAGATTAGATAACAAGGGTCTCAGACTAATGATCTAAGTTTTCACATGGATAAAATGAAAAGGAAGAGAAAATTGAAAACATAGTAAGCAAAAGGTAGAAAATATTAAAGATATGAGGAAACAGCTATAATAGAAAATAGGCAAAGAATAGAGAAAATCAATAAAACCTTGCAAACACCAAAAAAGCTGGTAAAATCTCTTGCTAAATCTATCAAAAAGAAAAAAAAAAGAGAAAGAGAGAAGACAAAATTAGCAATATTTGCAATAAAAGATAAGATATACATCGTACAGATATTAAAAGGACAGCAAAACAATTATATATAATCTATGTCAATAAATTCGAAAACTCAGATGAAATAGAATAATTCCTTAAAAGACATATTACCAAACTCTTTCAGAAAGAAACTGAAAATCTGAAGATCCCTATATCTACTAAATAAATTGAATTTTAGTTAGAAACTTGCCCACAAAGAAAAGACAAGGGCCAGTTGTCTATACTAATCAATTTCATCAAACATTTAAAGAAGAATCAATCTCAATCTTCCCCAAACTCTATCAGATAATTGCGGAGAAAGAGAAACTCTTCAGTGAATTTTATAAGGAAAGCATTACCCTGATACCAAAAGCAGACAAAGACACTACAAGAAAATTAAACCCCCAGTCAATACTTTCAAGTAGATGCAAAAAGCCTTCACAAAATATTAGCAAATGAAAATCAGTAATGTATAAAAAAGAGGTTTATTTCAAGAATGCAAGTTGGGTTTAAGAGTAAAAATATCATTCAAGAACTATTAAATGATGTTGCAAATGGCAGAATTTCCTTTTTTTTTAACACTGAATAACATTCCATTGTATGTATATACCACATTTTCTTGATCTATTTATCTGTTGATGGACGCTTGAGTTGTTTCCATATTTTGGCTATTGTGAATAGTGCTACAATGAACATGAGAGAGTAGCTATCTTTTTGAGATCCTTATTTCAATTATTTGGATATATAACAAGATGTAGCATTGCTGGATGATATGGTAATTCTATTTTTAATTTTTTTGAGGAAGCTTCGTACTGTTTTCCGTGGTTGCTGCACCATTCTACATTCCTACCGACAGTGTGCTAGGGTTCCAATTTCTCCACAACCTCACCAACACTTTTTCTTTTTTTAAAGATTGGTGCCTGAGCTAACAACTGTTGCCAATCTTTTTTTTTTTTCTGCTTTTTTTCTCCCTAAATCCCCCCAGCACATAGTTGTGTATTTTTTTTTTTAGTTGTAGGTCCTTCTGGTTGTGGCACGTGGGATGCTGCCTCAACGTGGCCTGACAAGTGGTGCCATGTCTGCGCCCAGGATCTGAACCAGTGAAACCCTGGGCCAGGGGAAGCAGAGCGCGAGAGCTTAACCGCTTGGCCAGGGGGCTGGCCCCAGCAAGACTTCTTATGCTAAGTGAAATTAGCCAGTCACAGAGGGATGAAAACCACATGATTCCATTTATGTGAGGTACCTAAAATAGTCAAATCCATCAAAGAAGAGACTACAGTAGTGGTTTCTAGGGTCTGGGGGGTGGGGGAAATGGGAAGACGTTATTCGATAGATATAAAGTTTCAGTTATGCTGGAGGAGTAAGTTCTAGAGATCTGCTGCACCACGTAGTAGAGTCTGAAGTTAACAGTGTGGTATGGTCCACTTGAAAATTTGTTCAAAGTGTAGCTCTCATGTTGTGTTCTTACCCTTTCCCTTCAAAAGAGGAAATACACTGAAACTCTGGGAGATGTTGGATATGTCTATTATCTTGATTGTGGTGATGGTATCACAAGTGTTCGCACAAGACCAAACTCATCAAATTGTACACATTAAATATGTGCAGTATTTTGTACATCAATTATATCTCAATAGAGCTGTTAAAAATAATAATAATAGAACCTATCTCAAGAATTCTAAGTACTGAATGCTTAGCACAGCATCTGGCATAGGATAATCACTAAAAAATGACAAAATACAATAAAATACTTTCAATAAAGAAAGAATTAGTAAATGAGTTTAGCCTGTTTGCAGAGTACTAGGTCAACATACCAAAATTATTTATATTTTTGTATTCTAGAAAAAAATGGAAATCAAAATTAAAACAATAACATTTACAACAGTATCTAACACCATGAAATATTTATGGATAAATTAGCAAAGCTTTTGTAAGACCTGTACACTAAAAATTACAAAAGATTGCTGAGAGAAAAATTTAGATCTAAGTAAGTGGAGTTATCCATGTTGATGAATGAGAATATTCAAGACTGTTAAAATTTTAATTCTCCCAAAATTGAACTCTTGATTCTGCTCGTTGACCATCAAAATTTGAGCAGTCTTTTTTTTTTGGTAGAAATTAATAAACTGACTCTAAAATTTATATGAAAATTTAAAATATCAAGAATAATTAAAATAATTTAATAAAGAAGAGCAAAAGTGAAAGAATTAAAGTACTTGATTCCAAGACTTACCCTAAAGCTACAACAATCAAGACAATGTGGTACTGGCTTAAAGATAGAGACAAAGATCAACAGAACAGAAGAAAGACTCCAGAAATAAGCCAATGAGCATACTTTTACTTGATTCATGATAAGTTGCTGAGGCACTTCAATAGTGAAGAGGTAGTGTTTTTCAAAAAATAGTGGTAGAATAACTGAATATGGATATAGGAAAAAAACTGCACATAAAAATTAACTTGAAATGGATCTAGACCTGAACATAAAATTTAAAACTATAAAATTTCCAGGAGAAAATCTTTGTGATCTTAGAGAAGACAAATATTTAAGAGATTTCACAAAAAGTAATAACATAAAAAAAGTAGATTGAGCTTCAAGAAATTAAAAAAAAATTCTCTGAAACACATGATGAGGAAAATTAAAAGACATGATACTAACTAGAAGAAAATATTTGCAAAACTTACTTCTGAAAATAAGCTTGTATCCTTAATATTTAAATAAATTGTATGTATCAATAAGAAGAAAGAAAATATTAAAAATAGGAACAAGGCTTCACAAAAGAAGATATATGACTGGCCAATGTACACAGGAAAAGATGCTCAACATCATTAATCCTCAGGCAAATGCAAATTTAAATTACAGTGAAATACCACTTTACAACCATTAGAAGGGCTAAAATTAGAAAGATTGTCAATATCAATTGTTGGCTGGGATGCGGAACAACTGGAACTCTTTCTTATGCATTGCTGGTGGGACTACAAAATGGTACAACCACATTAGCAGACATTCTGGGAGTTTCTAATAAAGTTCAGCAGAACCTTATCATATGAACCAGCAGTACACCTTCAGGTATTTACTAAAGAAATGAAAACATGAATTCAAACAAAGAATTGTACACAAATATTTATAGTAGCTTTATTTATCATAGCCAGAAATTAGAGCCAAAAGAACATCAACAGGTAAGTAAATAAACAAATAAGTGAAGTTATACTGTATAAATGTGGTTTATCCGTGTGAATATTACTCAGCAATAAAAAGGAAAAAGCTACAAATACATACAGTGACGTGGACAGATACGTAAAACATTATGCTCAGAAAAAAAGTCACATACAAAAGAATACATGTGATGCCATTTATTTAAAATTGCAGGAAAAACAAACCCAATATACTGATCAAAAGTAGATCAATGGTCATCAAAGGCTGGGGGATGGGGGAAGGCCGGCCAGGAGAGGACACAGGGAAATCTACTGGGGTCATAGGATATACTATATTTTGATTATTGTGTAAAGATTTGGAAAAATTCTTCACTGCACTTAAAATCTATGCATTTTATAGCTTGTAAATTAATGCTCAATGAAGTTATTAAAACTGCTCCCCTAAAAGATTTTGAGCACAAATAACATGGCAACTGTTTCTACTATATGATATCATATTGGTCTTATTACTTCAGAGCCCACAAAGTTGGCACTCTCCAAAACCAGGCGCCTATGAACTCTATCTAAAATAAATGGACTATGGCTGAGAGCAAACCAGTTCAATTAATAAATTAACTGATTCTGGATGAAAATTCCCTAGAAACATTCCAAATTAATGATGCTTCAGGATTTCATTAATCAAATATTGAGAACATCTTGCACCCTTTTATCTCACAAAGGAGACCGTTCTCCTCAGCTGTTGAGTTCTGAATCATAAAATGAAAACCCAGGGAGTTTTAGAGGTCCAGTTCAACCTCCATAGAAGGAGCAGTCAGCCGAGTTCTTTGTGTATTCAGTGGTACGGGTGTTCCACACAAGGGCCATTGTCCTGTCAGCATTTAATAAATGGCAAACCACAAAAACACTAACCTTGATAATTGCCGGATAAATCCGAGGAAGTCTAATTTTACTTGGAAATATAAAAGGATATGTTTCCAATCTGCAGTCTGTAAGAACAGGGAGAAAAGGACACACATATTCAGTCTACCGCCCTCTCTTCTTTGTGTTCTCAAGCTATCCCTTTTTTCAACAGCTTGGCGGAAAGGAGAAATAGACCACTTATTTTCTGAACAGGAAACACACGGCAAGAAAGCAGCCCATGAAGCAGAGCCACTGTGAGTGCCTTATACAGCTCATCGGTGCACACAGATCTGGCCTCTAATGAAGCCATTTACATGCAGATGCAGGCCTGGGTGTGTGGACACCAGTCCCAACTCTGGGAATTGTTGTTTCATCTAATCAAAAGAAATTTGCACATGAAAGCCACATCCGTGTTCATTAACCCCACAGCTCTCTCAATATTGCTTCTGTATTATTCCTAACAAAATTGCAAACCTTCATATGATTAGGTACCCCACTTCAGAGCTTTATTTTCCTCCCACCCCTAACTCCGGCCTGCATCTGAATGTAAAACTGAATGTGGGTCTGTAAGACTGAAGAATTTGTAAATCCGCTTACTGAAAAGTAAGCCCAGTCACCTTTTTCACATTGATTGGCCTACGTAGACACATGCTTACTCTTTTCCCCAACCAAGGAGAATTCCATGCTTACAATCTTATCATCACTAGAAGTATAAATATGCTCTTCAGGATGGGAATCCCAAGAGAATAAGTTTAATTGCCAACTTTATTTTCATGTGTAAATAAGATAAAAGTCACAGATGCGTTTGGTGGCAAGTGTTACTCACACATTGCATTGAAACACGAAGGCCATAACAAAAGTATTTGCAGCAAGTCCTAAAAGTAAACGTCATGGCTATCAGTTGATACGGGTCCGTCACACACTTAATAAGAATTACCTCTCCTGTCAATCGTGTGGATGTTAATCGTATAGAATGTGCCAGTGATCCAGCGCCATGACTTTGTGTCATAGTGGACAAAGAGGATGCATAATATTCGTACCAATTCTTATTATCGAAGATGATCCTGAGCCTGGACTTTCTAATATATATAATAAATGTATAGTAATAAATGTACTGGAATTGTTTATTTTGCTAGTAACAGCAAATTGAGTTTCTCTTTCTACAGAATTAGACGAGCAAGAATAACTTAGCTTTGTTAATGCAATTCAGCAGTGACCCGCCGGGAAGGCTGGAGCTGAAAGGCCAGGCGGAACTTCCTACCCACTCAGTGTCCGGCCTTTTCCGTGAAACTGACAACAACGGTCTTAATTAGTGCCAGTTAGGATTTTCTTAATGTGGACACCTGCATAATGTGAACTAGATGGAGAATCCTACCAGATTCTCTATCAACTATCAAACAGCTGTCAGACATTGACAATTTTCGGTTGTTATTGTTCTAGAAAACATTCAGATTAGTAGCCTAGAGATATATCTCTTTACCTCTCATTTGTATTAATGCTCTAAATCATCTGGACACCTATTAGTTCCTCTTCTAAATTTCCATATTTATTTTCGACCAAAAACACAGCTTATGGATCCTCCATAAAACAAATAAACAAGCCAAAGTATGATACTGTGTTTTCAGCTTATCGAATGATTGTAAAAATTGTATAATTGAGGGGCCAGCCCAGTGGCGCAGCTATTTAGTTCGCTTGTTCCACTTCGGTGGCCCAGGGTTCACCAGTTCAGATCCTGGGTTTGGAACTATGCACCACTTGTCAAGCCATGCTGTGACAGGTGTCCCGCATATAAAGTGGAGGAAGATGGGCACGGATGATAGCCCAGGGCCAGTCTTCCTCAGCAAAAAGAGGAGGATTGGAGGCGGATATTAGCTCAGGGCTAAAATCCCACAAAAAAAAAAAAAACAAAACATATCCCTTGATTATTAGTATTAAGGAGCTGGTTATAACTATGGGGCCCAGCAAGTGCTGAAAGAAGGGCAGACGTTGGATTAAAATGTCAACTGTAGAGTCCTGCATTCTTTAGGGAAAAGCTAAACTTTCAGCCCAATGGTTCTGCAGTGGTGTTCCGTGGATACATTGCAGAAGCCACTACACAGACTTAACACAAGAAGGGGGGAGTTCACCTCCCACTACATTTCCCAAGTCGCCATCCAGAGTTCTACTTTTCTGTATCTGGAAACCTACATAGGATATTTTTTTAAGAAAGTTTCTGCAGCTAAAAGAATTTGAAATCATCGTCATATGCAGAAGAAGACAAGAAAGAGGAGATGCAGAAACGAGAAAAAATCATCTATTATCACTTATGAACATAAAAAGAAATGGAAAGCGGCACTATCACATTTTCTAGTCGCAGAAATGCTCCCGTGGAATCGTTTTATTGCTCCAGTTGATGGGAGAGCAGTAAAACAACTGTTGGATTTCATTTTCAATTGTTGCTTAGTCTGTAAGAATGTTCAGCAAGTAGATTTGCAAAAACTTTGGAACGGCCCATCTGTTCATTTTAAAGGATGAAGGAAAGGAAAGCAATTAGGAAAAAGGAAGAAGAGAGATGAAGTATTGGGAGAAATTTCTTGTTTCATATTTGTAAATTACAGCTTTAAATAAAAATCCTTGAATTCTGGAACACATTAATGTAGAGAAAATTCCAGAAGAAATGGTTCAAGAAGTGAAAAGTACATATCACATTTCTGAATGATTTCAGTTTTCTATAGCCTCTTACAAGCAAACACTTTATATGGAGTGTCAGAATTCATAAATGCATAAAAGGCCCATTCATTCATTCATTCACTTATTCAAAAATTATTAAGCAATGACTAGATCCTAGACACTATGCATTTAGTGGTTCAAAACATATTCAGTGCAAAGAAAGGCCAGAGAACAGACAATTACAATGCAGAGTGGTGAATGACTTGATAGCATTAAGCACAGAGCACTATGGGAGTTTTCAGCCTAAAAGTCATAGAAGTCTTTTTGATGAAATTATGCTTAGGGAACAAAAGTCAGTAAGTGGAGAAAGAGGAGAGTTAATCCAACTCAGGTATATGACTAAAAAACAAACCATATTTGTGGGATAACGGGAAAGGTAATATTGAATATGAGGTTAATAATTTAGTCTTGAAATTAATTTTCCTCGAATTATTGTTAAAATATGTATTGTAGCCAAATGATAGCTCTTCTTAAAAGATAGATTGAAATGCTAAATATAGTCAACGATCAAAAGTCACGTTTTCTTTTCTAAAAAAAGAGCAGGATCTATTTGGTCTTATGCTGGCTGCTGGTACCCTCTGAAGAACATTTTGCTGAATAGTTCCAAATAAAAACTGTGAAAGAGGTGAGGAGGGTATCCCATAAATGCACAGCAAATTAGCATCTCTGTTGTTCTGAGCTTAAAGGGATCAAAATCCAAATCATAGAATAGGGGATCTTTGGGGGTGGGGGGAGGCCAAGCCTCTCACTATAGCAGTCTGTCGTCATTTCCCACTATGGACTCCACAGAAAACTAGTCTGGGAGGTGGTCCGTGAAAACTGAGTTCTATGCCCAATTAACTCTGGAAATCATTTTCTTCCAAAGCCTCTCCTTGAAAATCCACAGTGTGTATAAACGTAGTACAAGTTCCATGAAGTCTTTCTTTAAAGAAACCTCCTTAACTTTGTATAATTCCGTCTTTCCCCATTTTACTCCAGAACATTTTGTTTGTGTACCTCTCACACTGGTAATATCCCATAAAACCGGAGTTTTTTGGAAAACACTTTGTGAAATTCTTGATTATATCTAATTTATTTGCCTGAAATGAAAGTAATTATACAATTCATCACTGTGCACATGGTAGCCAAAGACAGTTTCCAAATATTCCTAGCTTCTCCATGCTACCAAATTTCAAATAACAGCTTCTCATCCAACCTGAAGCCTGCATTTACTAAGGATGCACACGAACCTCTCCTAAGTCCATCCCCTTATTAATGTTCTATTTTGATGACTTTTTTTTGCAACACAGTTTTTCAGAACACTACAGTTTTGACAACACTAACAACTGTCACATTGAAACACTCCCTTCCTTTTTTTGTTGTCCAGTGACATGGTGGAATACTCCTTTCTCCAACTGCCTGCTCATGGACCACTTTTCTCTAGGGTACTTGCTATTTTATCCTCCTCCGTTTCTGGATTTTAATTATTCTCCAAGGCCTAGGTTTGGCCCTCTGTTCTTTCTGCTCTCTTTTCATTTTCTAACCGACCGTGTCTAACTGCTTACAATTCTGCTTGATGATCCTTAAATACACGTTTACCTTCTCCTTTGTCGCATGAGCTCCATCCTCATATTTTGGGTACCTGTCACAGTCCTAAACTCTGACCATTCAATACTAAAATCATCATTGATTTCATCACTATAAAAGTACTGATTTCCATTTCAATCCTTTTTTTAGGCTTGAAATTTTGACAATATTTCTCCTTCACACCTTATATCCAACCAAATATCGAATCCTGATCGTGTTTCTTTCACCCATCTCTCCTTTCCATTCCAATCATCCTTTCAAGTGTGTATAGTTCCACATGCCTCCTCCCTTCCTACATCTCATCTCTACACCCTCACACATTGCTCTTCCGAAAATATAGAGGTCTTTATGTCAATAGCTTGTCACAGATTATTTTATGGTTATTGACTTTTTGAAAAATGCTATGTACTACAAATAATAGATGCTCCATATACAAAGTTTGTAAATCCAGAAGAGGATGAAAGAAAAGAATCACCCAGAATATTTCTCTCTCATCCACTGATAACCACAGTCAATATCTTTGTGTATTTTTGAATACTACCATTATATGCTTTTAACCTAATTTACTAAACAGTATTACATTTTTGTGAAATAGATATTCTTTTAAAACATGGGGTTTACTGAGAATTTCATGTTCCAAGATATATCCTAACTCATTTAACCATATTCCTATTGTTGGACATTTAGGCGAAGTTCAGTTACTCGATATTATTAATAGCAGTGTAGAGCACTCATTTTTAAATTACGTCCGATTATTTTTCCCCTCAGGGTAAATTCTTAGAAGTAGCAATTTTGGGTCAAAGGCTATGAAAATTTTCAGAAATATTGAATCACTTTTCACCAGCATCAGCAGGGTAAGATTTCTTCTAAAACTCCTCATAATTTTCTTAGTTTTCATTGTATAAATTCTAAAAGCTCAGCATAGCTTTCAAAACTCTATCTAACCTCATTTCACACTACTATAAATATTCCATTGAGCCCATTATAGTTTCCTCGCTCTCTCTTAAGTACAACACACTCTTTCTTGATCTCAGGCTTCTATTTATGTTAGCCTTTATTTCAGAATGTTCTTTCTGTTCCTTCTCTATCTATACAAATCATGCTCATTTTCCTCAACTCTTGCCCATGTGACACATCTTTAATTGGCTTTCCTTCATAAATCACTTTCACTTTTCTCTGAACTCCCGTGTCATTATCAAATATTTTGATTTTGACTTGAATTATTGATTAGTTTATATAACTTTTTACCTGACTTTTGATTTGAGGTTATCCTCCCTCTCTAAAACTATGTTACTTCAAATATTTCAACATTTAACCAATACTATGCATCTTATAATGCTCAGCGAATGTTTGTTGAATGAATAATAAATAATAGTTACTAAAATAGTAACCCATACAATAGTAAAACACCAAGCTAAAGTCATATTCATTTCATTGGCTAGTTATTCCTTGACAGTTGAAATTTTAGCAAGCTATGATAAGAGGTCACTAAGAAAAATTTTATTTTCAGAATGTTCTCTTTTCTCAATTATCCCTTTCTTTGCCTTTGTATGTTATGAGAACTTGAAGCAGTTAAATTTGTCAGCTTCGACCCTAAACAAACCCCAAAGTAAATCTCAGAGAGTATACTGTAAGTTATCCCTCTGAAACATGTTGTACTCAGGAACTGAGGATATTATTAGGAAATAAAAATAATGATGTATTCTTGGAAATTATTAAGATGGTTTGTTTCATTGCAATATTTTCCCCAAGATTTATAGTTTCATGTCACGTTTTATGTCAATCTTGGCAGTAACTTAACAACTAATTGTAACAAAACTTTTGAGACTTACTGCAAAATTAGAAAAAGGAATAGAATTTGACTCATAAGTATATTCAGATAATCATTAGGATATAAGATTTATTTCTATAATCCCTTACTGTATAAGTTTGGGATACTTTGATTATTATGTATATTATTAACTCCTTCAATTTGCATAACGTTAAACCAGATCTTGGAATAATGATGACTAAAATTATGTTGTTACATTCCTTTTTACAATAAGATATTTATAGATGAAATTTCATTTGGTTGTAAAAGACCCCTACAACCTTAACAGAAATTTAAGTTATTTTGGGTTTTCTAATATAGAGTAATTCTAGGAAGCATTAAGCTTATACAATAAAAGAAGTCAAATTATTATTCCAACTTTAAAAATGGCATTTCTGGTTATTTTTTTCCAAGATAATTTTTGAGATAGAGATTTTGACCACACTCTGCCTCAGGTTACACAAGTTTGATTGTCTTAAAATGTCTATGCAAAAAAAAGAAAAAGAACCCTTTAAGATATCAAATCCATTCCAACTTTTATCCAATGAGAGCATTTGTTTTATGGGTTTTTTTCCACTGATTTCTAAAACAGCCTATGAGTTTACACTTGGGAAAGCACCTGTTCCACCTCTAAATGATTACCCATCACCAGAAAGGAATCTGGAAGGCCCGCTTGAGCTTCTAATTATTATTACTCTTCAATAACTTAAATAATCAAGTAACTTTAATAACCAAATCACGTTTTTCATAAGGGAATCTGTACAATCTAGTTTAACCTCACAGGCGCAGAGAGAGATTCCAACAGGCGAGTTATCTGATGTTCTAGATCGGGGATTTCTTTGCCTCTGACTTCTCCAGTTTCTGTTGTATTCTTGTGAAGACGTCCATCCCTCACCAATCTGAGACAGGGCCCCAAGACAGAACCAGGAAACTGCTGAGTAGACCATAAAATCTCAGTCTAAAACTCCTTAATGGAGTTTCTGTTTTTCATATAGACTATTAGTTAAGGTTTTACATTTTTATCTTTAGTACCTTATCTACCATAAACAGTTGAAGGAGAACAAAATGCTCAGGAGAGCTAAATCTCTGATTTCTGTTCTTGGAAGAGGACTGACTTTCTGCGTTCCAAACATTTTGCAATTGTTTTCCATGTGTTATCTCTTCAATCCTGGAAATATTACTGTGAATCAGATTATCTTACCCTCATTTTTATAAATGAAGACAGTAAAGATTAGAAAAGATAGTTTAGTATGTCACCAAGAGAAATGAAACAGTTAAGTCAGGCTCTAAGGCAGTAATTTGACTACGAATTTTAGGAAAATCGACAATTTACACTTTAAAAGGATCATGAAAAATCAACTGAAAAAAAAAAGGAGAATGCTTGCTTTGTTTTTGGTCCTGGACTGGAATTCTTTGACATCCCTCTGATGATCTGAATAGGCTCTAATCCCAGGTCCAAGGACTGACTCCAACCAGCACCTGTGTGGGACGCTGAGTCATCTGTGTGCTAGTGCTTGCTGCCTTGAAAAGACCTCATGCCTAGAACAGAAAGTACTTTCAGAGGAAGAACGACATTGACTTGACCTATTCCCCAGCTGCTTGGAGAGAAGTTCACACACAGGTCTAAGCCTGTTTGCCTATCCAAAGGAGGCTTTGGATGAATTGCTCATTCATTATCCCAACCTCTATAATTCAGGATTGCTCTCTGTGAGGGTGCTCTATTACTCCTCAGTAATATCGAAAAGGCTAAAGTTAGACAAACAAGACAACTTTGTCCTCCCCACTATTGTGTAAGAAAGCTTACAATGTCTGACTGTCTCTTTCTAGCTTGCTATGAATCCCTGCTAATGAAAAGATAAACAAGGGCATATGTTAATGAGGAGTCAAGTGCAAATTGAATGTAAATAAAAGGAAGGCCTTCTAGTCATGAAAAATATTTGAAAGTGATTTTTCTTCCCTCATCTTTCCCTCAGAATTCACTTGCTCATGTCAAATTTCCTTTCTCCCCTCAACAGTGATGTTGAGAGTATAAATCATTGATATTGAAGATATTTTATGTCTACATGTATGAGAAAGAGAAAGAAACAAAACTGTGTATGTTTAAATTGTGAATATAAAAGTTGTTAATATCCTCACTTACTGTTTCATATGCTTTACCAGAACGTCTACATTTTAGATAATTATTAGTTTTCACGAAAACATAAAAAAGTCAGAGTTTTTCAACTTAGAAACTCTCCTCCAAAAAAGATTTGATATTTTCTATTAATGTAAGAAAACTTTAAAATAATATTGCTTTCCTAGTTGTCAGTCTCTTGATACATGCAATTCACTAATTCAAAGTGAAAAGTTTCTCTTTTTTTTTTCTTTTTTTTTTTTTGGAGGAAGATTAGCCCTCAGCTAACTACTGCCAGTCCTCCTCTTTTTGCTGAGGAAGCCTGGCTCTGAGCTAACATCCGTGCCCATCTTCCTCTAGTTTATACGTGGGACGCCTACCACAGCATGGCTGCCAAGCAGTGCCATGTCCGCACCCGGGATCCGAACCAGCGAACCCCGGGCCGCCGAGAAGCGGAACGTGCGAACTTAACCGCTGCGCCACCGGGCCGGCCCCTGAAAAGTTCCTTTTTCACAAATTTTTTTGTTTGTCCGAATTTGGTAAAATATATTGGAAAAAGTTAAGCTTCTTCAGAAGGCTATATAATCAGCAGCATAGCTCTTGATTCTTTAATCCTTTTCCCATAACAGTCCTAGTAACTTATCACTTACAGAGAATCCTATATTGCTCATCTCTATATGAATCCATCAAAAACAAAGCAAATGCTTAAATACAGCCTGGAGATATGCCACAACTAGCTTCTTGGTATTTTAAGTCCTCTACAGTACGTTATTTATAAACAAATACGTAGACAAACATAAATAGACGAAAATTTAGCACTTATTTCTTACTTGAAGTGTTCCAAGAATAACTTTGAAAAGAAAATACATGATACTGCCTAGGAATCTGTACAAAGCCACCTACAATCAATTCAGAATAATACAGAGAGTCAAAACCATGAGGAAACATCTGTCAGTAGTCAACCTCCTCCCCACAATGGCAAAGCCATGTTTTCAGACAGATAACTATCTCTGAAAAATGGCAGAATAAAGTAGAGAAAATGAGCTGTATAGAGATGCTGCCTACTAACCTACATAACAGTATGAAAAACAGTGTAAAATGACTTCTTTCTTACTCCGACCCTGTCTCTGCTGCCAGACCCCCGGGAACTGCACAAGACCACCACCTCAATAAAATTCTGCACATCATGGAATGTCCATTTTCTGGCTTGAAATTGGAGTTATGGTTGCCATGGTGATACATCTTGCTTTAGACTCTGTTGATACACAAAGGCTGTGCATTTCGCTATAGCAAAAGACAGCAGCTAGTCACCGATGTGATTTACATAGAGAAGCTAGGGACGGGGTTTACCCTGAGAGCTCCTATTTTGTGATCCCTACTGTACCGTCCTTCTGGTAAGGTCAGTGCCTCACTACCACTTGCCCGGAGCTTGTTGAGCTATCCTTTTAGTAACAGCAAATCTAAGATGTGCTTTTTTTCTGGAAAACTGATTGCACTGGGGGTAGCCAGTGTTTAGGCCTGGTTCTGCCTCCTTCCTCTTTCATCACACCCACTCTGCTCTTCCCATTCATGACAACCAGGCCTCCTCAATTAGTCACAAACTTCCATAACCAGCTCCCGGATTTTCCAATTTCAAATTGCTTAAAAATAAGTTATTAGCAATCCACATAAATGAAGGGTAGAATAATTACAAAAACTTTTAAAGGTTTTTAGGGTTGAACATTAAAAATTTCTTGATAATTGCCTAACATATTTTCAAAATACTAAAAATACAAATGTTGGTTTAAAAGAACTGACAATTTCATGATGCCATCCATTTTCCTTTGACTCCTGTCTAATTCTCCACTTACATCTCCTGACTCCTCCCTGTCACAGCCCAGTCTCCTTGTCTTGCCTGATGTGGAATGCACTTTCATGCTTCAGAACATTACCTCATCATTCTTTTTGCTTCAAAAGTTCACTTCTTCTCTCCTACCTCCCTTCATCCCTTTGACTGGCAGGCTCTTCTCCCACTTCTGGACCAAGCTTAAAGAACGTTTCCTCAAGGACTTCTTCCTTGATCTACCCCACCCTCTCAATCCTCCCCCGTCGTTAAGAAGATTAGGGGTCGCTTACACTTTCTCTGGTAGCAACCAGCACTTTTATAGTTGCATTTTTATAGTCATTTCTATAATTGTCTCTTTAACTCATGTCTTCATCATCACACTTCCAACCACATGAAAACTAGCACTGTGTACACACAATAGGTATCCTAAAAATAATAATGATCATTGAATGAAAGAGAAAATAAATGAATGGGCATATGAATAAGTGAATTTCTTGAAGATAATAAAGAGACAATGCTTTTGTTAGTGTACCTACCTGCTTTGCTTTAATTGCGGATTATCTATAGCAAAAGCACTTTTAATAAGGTTTAATTATTTTTCTAACATCAGACAGTGAATTTGCTTATAAAGAGTATCATTTTTTTTTAAAGATTGCCACCTGAGCTAACATCTGTTGACAATCTTCCTTTTTGTTTTCCTTTTCTCCCCAAAGCCCCCCAGTGCGTAGTTGTATATTCTAGCTGTAGGTCCTTCTGATTGTGCCATGCGGGATGCAGCCTCAGCATGGCCTGATGAGCGGTGCCATGTCCATGCCCAGGATCCAAACCGGTGAAACCCTGGGCCTCCAAAGTGGAGCGTGCAAACTTAACCACTCGGCCACAGGGCAGCCCCAAAGAGTATCTTTATTATTATAACACTTTATTACAACACTTACAATTGACAAGCTTAAGTTATTTTCAGTTGAGACCATGACCTGCTTTAAATTTGAGTGACTCATTACACTACTCACCACAGAGAGCACTTGTATTTGGGGCTCTAAGAAGTCACAAATGCAGCAAGTTTCCTGCCCTGCAAATGCTTGCAATTTATTCCAATACCACTCCCTCCACCCCCTCCACCCCGGGAGAAACACCAGTCCTCTCCAAACAAAACAAAAGAAGAGCTTGAAAACAACGAGAAGGAAGTATAGTAGTACATTCTTTGTGCTGTGCACATTTAAATAAAAACTTCCCTAGCACTTTGGCTGTCTCTCCCTGGAGCATTTTATCATATGTCAGATACGGTTTGAGGCTCTGTGGCTAAGAAGACATAATCCTTGCCCTCGCAAAGCACATATTCCAGTTAAGAACACAGACCAGAAGAGAGAATTTCTACCCAACGGAGTCGGGGCTCTGCCTGAACTGGGAATAAAGGTCTGTGGGAGCACTTATGAGGAAGAGGGCTAATTTGCATAGGGAGACAATGGTTTTATACAGTCGGCCACAAAGAGCTGGGTCTTCTTGAAGGAGCAGTAGGTTTCGTCAAGTGGACCGATAGGAGAAGATCATTATTAGAAAAAGAAATTTCACGGGAAAAGGCAGACGCTCTTTGCAGGATATATTTTAAAATGTGTGGCAGTCATGATTGAATGTTATTTGAATGAATAAAATTGTTATAACAGAAAATAGCAAAGGATAAATTGAAAGGAATCATTTCCAAATTTTCTTATACATTTTTTATAAATGATAGTTATTCTATTTGTCACAATGCTAAATGTTTTCACTATAGAAGAGAATGAATAGAGTGGTCACTGTGGTAAACAGGTGATACCATTGCCAATACTGACGGCTTTCTGACACTGTTGAACATACTCGCCTCCTCTGGTTTTAGTTACTTTACAGCTGTATTGCTGTAGAGATAAACACACAAAACCATAAGAGAACATACCCTCTGATTACATATCTTCAAAAAATGTAATAGCCTAGAAAGTCAAATAACTTAAGATTTCCAGTATATTGTGAGCTCTTTGGAATACAGAAAAACTGTCGATGTTTAAGACTCAGCAAGTATGAGTTAATGTCCTAATAGATTAAGGGAGGACAGTTGGCCTTTCTTAAATGCCACCAACAAGGGAAATTTCTATTTGGAATAAAACTTAGAAGAATATTTTCTTGGTCAGAAACTGAAGAAATCGGAATTCTCGTAAAAAACCCCAACACGAAAGCAGTGTTTTATGTTTAGATATGTAGATCTATATCTCTGAATGTTGACATCTTTCTTAAAATATCTGGAAAATGTCTGCATTGATTTGTTTCTGTGAATTTTATTTAATATAGGATTTGTGAACTTGTAAATTTTTTTCTTCTAATATTTAAATAAAGCTGTTAATTTCATTTTAAAGCTACATTCATTCTGATTATTTAATTTTATAAGCATTTTAAAATGAATTTGGGGTCATTTCTAATGAAAAAATAAGTAAACCATTTAGAGATCAGAAATTCTAGCTTCTGTGAATAATGTTTATGAACATGTGACACCAAAACCAGGTTGGAGAAGGGGGGAATTTGGACAATGAAATATCTTCTTTATCTTGGCTTAGAAGGAATAAAAAAAATAATATTGTTATAACATCATAGAAATGTGAAATTGGTAACTGTTGATATTTCTCAAGTTTCCCAAAAGATTTCCAAGTACTAAATTTTGCAATGCTCATATGTTAATGTTTTATAGGTTTTCACAAATGATTTACTAACTTCATAATGTTTGCACTTCCAAAATAATGGCAATTTAACTATAAGTCTCTGAGAAATGTTTAGATATTCTAGGTATTTGTTTGTGGAGTTAGACGATTCAGAATAAAAACATTGTGTAGGCACCTCAAACATTCTGTACATACCAATTAGACATCTTATCTTTCTGTATCAACCCTAAAATAGTTGTTATTTGATGGCCTTACATAGAGAAGATAGTCAGTGCGCTTAGAGATTTTTTTTCTTTTCCAGAGAGCTAACTGGGCTTCTAAGACTTAGTTGTATTTATATCTAGAACATTTATCTTACTTGCTTACTTTCTGAGATGAATCACTGGAAAACATATGCGTAAAAGAAAATAGACATGCCAGCTTAGTACCCATGTGCAATTGTGGGTGTGTACAAAAATACATTTATCATCATTCCTATAGTTATCCTTACATACAGCACAGGGACTATGCATGCTATTGAACCAAGTTCCCATATGGACATATAGAGAATAGTTTATAAATACATAAATAGGTGTAGTATATATTTACACGTGTGCAATCCATTCTTATTGTGGTGAACTCCACTGGGCATTACAGTTTTCATCTCCTTTTTTCCCCCGCAACAGCAAGATTTCACTGTGTACCGCTAGACATCATATTCCCAGTTGTGGCTGAGAGTAAACAAACTCAAAACAGGATCTCCAGGTCTCTTTATTGATGCTACCCTGGGAGGAGGCAGTGCATTAACAAGTGGGAAAATAGTAGAGGGGGAAGGACTTTAAATTCAACGCAGTGAAAAGAAGGAAAGAAACCCTCAAAGGAAAGCCACTTACTTTCCAACACCACCTGACAAACAAATTAATTTCCTCCTTCTTCCTGCAGGCTCTAAAATGCCAGTGTTGGAAGTAGGGGTGACGAGATGGTGGAAAGGAGGAAAAGGGGCATTTGAGATGAGCTGGAGTTCTCTGGACTGGATGTTTGTAATTATTTAAGGTGACTGCGTTTGAGGGAATTCAGGGTGTCTTGTTACAGATAGCTTTCTTTTCAGAATAAAAGATTCGGTTCTATTTTAAAACTGCTTATTTAGATCTAACAGTGGAAAGAGACTCACAAACAACTGGTACTTATAGGCACTCAACACACAGGTCTGCCATTAGGCACTTTTTTAAGAGTTTGAGAATGATAATAATAGGAATTTCTATGCAAAGTATATTCGCTGCGAATATTTACACAGAATATACACTTGTAACTGAATTAATAAAGCAGTAGTCTACAGATTACATATGGAAACATGGAATTTTGGGTAGCTGTTAAAGTTTTTGTTACAGAGAAATTTCTTTGTGCAGGCGTTCTTTGAAATCCTAATCTGCATTTTGTTGATGAGGTATGAGTGTATATAAGATCAGCCCCTTTCAGCCTAAGAGAATCTTCATCTAAATGGTTAGAAACAGGAAGAGGGGTTCTAAAAACTAGACTATGTGGTCATACCCCCTAGATACACTTCTTTTCCCACCCACATGCTCTACCCACCTGTTAATTTGGGAAATGCATCCAATGGGTCTGTTGACATCATTTTTATTTTGGAGACTTAAACTCTTTACCTTGTAGCTGTGTTCCCACCACAGGTGACTGCCCTTCCCTCTTGTTTGCTTCACCATGATTAGTTTCTTACACAGTGGAAGCAAATGGTGAAATTTCAACTGTTGGTAAATAAAGGGCTGTGCATGAGTGCCTCTTAATAGCTTATCATTGTGTGTAATCAAACTGAATAATTGCCGGAGAGGAGAGTTCCTACGCATTGGCAGATGCCCGTGGGCTGAGCTGTGTTCTGGAATGTCATCACGCAACAAAGCCCTGGATGGATAATGCATCAGCAGTAGTGGGGCTCTTGGCGTGTCACGCAGGTGGGGAGAAATCAGCGAGGTGAGGCAAATGTAAGTGTGCCAATGACACGGGAATGGTATTAGATGGATAGGGGGCAAGTAAAAAGACAAAGAAGCCAAGAAATTGAAGAAAACAGCTTTCACCACTAAATGGAAATTACCTTGAATGCTGCATTGCACCAGTGACTTTGACAGCTGAAGCAGCAGCAAAGAGAACTTGACTAAGATATTGGCCATGCTGTTTGCTTTGCAAGGGGCTAAGTGTGGCTGACTTTCTCCTGACAAGATCAATCACCGTTCATACAACACAATGAGCCAAATTCAAGAATATTTTCTTGGGGGCACTCACAAAAAGATTGAAAAGCAGCAGGCTGTTCCTATGCCCTGAATCCACAGGGACACAGAAACTCATTCTCCAAATGGCCATTTACGTAAGAATTTTCTTATGCATTACATAAAATTATGCTTTGTGAATGTCTACTATTTTACGCGATATAATTAAACTTTAATGTCATTTATCAGTCAGAAAATAGATGCACAGATTCCAGATAATTTTAAATCTACAATTATTTCACCCCCTTTTGGACTGGATTTTACAGACTAGAGCCTTGTTTTCCTGCTCTCTCTGTTCCCGATGTTCTCCTACAGAACGCGGTATGTATATGGCAGATTGGTTGGCACTTGTTATTGGGTTTTGCAGCGAATTAGCTTCGTCATGCACATGCTCACGCACGCGCACACGCACACCAGGTCAAGTGAGTCTCATTATAGGCTGGCGTTCCCTGTGACAGACAAGTAACATCTGTGCTGCTTTGTCTGCAAACAGTGTGTCTGCTGGGGAATCTTATTCACAAATCCTTTAAAACACACAGGCTCCCCCTTTCTTCTCTCTCCTTTTTGCATGAGGATGTGAATACGAATTGAAATTCCAAATTAACTATTCCAGATAAAGCTTAAGGTTTTCATTAATATTTAAATTGAACTATCAGACGTGATGTTGTGATATTTCACACCAACAGCTTGCACAGAAAGCCTTTTAAATATTAAGCTTTCGTCATTTTCAAAGGAAAGGAGGAATTGTTCTTTTCTTTCAAACAGTGATACCGTGGAATCTAACATAAGCCATGTAAGAAACAAAAAAATCATGAAATTAGCCATAGACACTTAGGTGCTATCTCTGCTTTGTACCCACCTTGAATACCAGAGTTCTGTGCTCTGGCAAATTGGCTCATTCCAGCACTTAAAAGAGAAGCAACTACAGTTGTTCAACCAGCAGGTATTTGTTTGGCTTTTTCCAATGCCTGGCTCGTAACAGCCATTCAATAAATATCCGTTTAATATTGAACAAATAGAGATGTGAGCTAGATTTTGTGGGGGACATAAACACATAATAAACAGGCTCCATCTTTTATTATATTAGAGTATTGACGAAATAGTCTCACAATTTCTGGAATAAAAAATGGGAAGACTTTCTAGAAGAGGAATGACAAGAATTGTTCTGACATTGATTGAATGAAGAGGGCATTCCAGAAAAATAAAATACTATAAGCAAAAAAAAAACTATGAATATTCTAGACTGTTGAAGGGACACAAATGGCTAGCTGGCCCAGCCCAGAAGGTGCATGTAGGGCAGCAGAAGTTCATCTAGGGGAGCAGTAGAGGTCATATTGAAGAGAAAATTTGAGACCAAAGCATTGTGCACCCTGAATGTGAAACCTTTGAAATTCCTACTCCAATTCATGGGAAAGAAGCCATTGAAGGATGTTTTAGCAAGAGAGTGACAGGGAAATTAGTGTGTTGGGGAGAATTAGCCTAGATACCCCAGAGGCCTGTCCAGTTTTCTAATGGGAAAATATAAATATTCAATCCAGGCAATTTCAAAATTTTCTAATTAAGAAGCAGCATATCCTTAAAGCCCTGGTGCTATGACCAACTTTCTTAGAGCTACTGATCTTTTAATCATCTTATAATGTCTACATTGCTCCTTGATATGCTCTTATGTTTAATTAACTGCTCTGTCAATTTAAAGAATCATCTTTCTCTACCTGGATATTAAATGTTGAAGAATCTCAGTGCTAGGATTTAGACTCGTTCTTCTAACTCCATAGTCCCTTCCTAAGATCCTTCTTTGTGTACTCATTATTAACATAGCTACCTACTAACAAATGGCCTTCAATATTATATCAACAGCCCAGCTATCTCTTTTGAGCTCTTAGCCCTGATAGCTAACTGCTTAATTAACATTTCCTCTTGGGCATATCAAAAATAATTTATTGGGGACAGACCAGTGACGTAGTGGTTAAGTTTGCACACTCCACTTCGGTGGCCTGGGGTTCACAGGTTCGGATCCCAGGCACATTGCTCATCAGGCCACGCTGTGGCAGGGTCCCACATACAAAATAGAGGAAGACTGACATAGAGGTTAGCTCTGCGACAATCTTTCTGAAGCAAAAAGAGGAAGATTGGCAAAAGATGTTAGGTCAAGGCCAATCTTCCTCACCAAAAGGAAAAAAAATTATCATCACCTGAGATGCTAAATATGTATTTAATATTGTCAATCTTCCCTTTGCAAAAATGTAGTCTCTTTGTGAGCAGGAATTTTCATCTTTTTGTTTGCTGATGCATTCCCATGTCTACAACAGTGCCTGACAGACATGGTACTCCAAAATATTTTTGAATGATAAAGGGGTGAATCTCTGGTCCAAGGTGTTATTTATCATCTCTAGTGGTGTGCCAAGTGAGTAGACTATTTTAATCACCAACATCATTTAGAATTACTGGCACATAGTGATAATAGAAAAATGGTCTGACTTTTAATTGGTTACACTATTCCTTTTAAATTCTCTACAGATAACTTACCTCTTTATTCCCCAGACCTAAGGAGAACAGCTTCTACCACTTCCTTCTTGGTAAATTATTGATAATCTCTCTCCTGGACTATTTCAAACACTACTTTCTCCATTTCAAACTCCACACTGTGGTTTTATACATCTTTTTAAAATGCATATGTGATCATGACATCACTCCGCTTTAAACACCAAAAAGGCTTTTTATTGTTGTTAAGATAAAAACAGCATATGATTAACATAGACAACAAAGCCTTGCACGATCCAGCCCCTACTTCGCTCTCCATCTGTCCTTGAGTAACACTTCTCTGCCCATGCCCACTCCTGCTTTCTCCGCTCCAGCCACATGGGCCTTCTTTCTTTAGAGTCTCACACTTGGCATGCCCCAGCTCTGCTCAGAAGACTTCCATTCCTCTCTTCACTTAATTAATTGCATTGCCCCCTTTAGATCTAAGCTCAGAGATGCTCTTCCTTAGGGAAGCCTTTCTTGATCTTAAATTACTTAAATACTTAAAACTTACTAGGTGTCATATATGAGCCATGCACTGTACTCGGCACTTGAAATACAGCAGTAAACAACTGCAATTATAGAGCTAACATTCAAGATGTGGAGGGACATAATAAGTAATATAATACATATTATAATGTTAAACAGTCTACTAAGAGATAAAAAAAAAGTAAAGCAAGATAAGTGGTTAATATAGGAAGTATTATATCAGGTAAGGTGGTCAGGGAAATTATTTCTAAAGAACATATATTTGAACAAATGACAGAATGGAGTAAAGGAGAAAATGTTACAAATACTTGAGCAAGGATCACCCCAAGCAGAGGGAGTAGAAAGGGCAAAGGCCTTAAGGTACTAGTATGCTTGGCAGGTTCAAGATCCAGTCAGAGAACCAGAGTGGCTAGAAGTAAGTGAGCAGGTAGGAAATGAGATGAGGACAGGCACAAGGCATTAAGATCGTGTGGGATATTATAGGCCAAGAAAGAGAGTTTGGAAATTTGTATTTATTCTGAGTATGCTAAGAAGGTGTTTGAGAACAAGAATGCAATAATCCAATTTTAGTTTTAAAAGGTTCACTCTAGTTGACATGGAGAATAGGTTATGGTAGCGGAAGAGCAGAAGCAGAGACTCGTTAGGGTGCTATCGCAGTAGTATGGACAATGAACTCGGAGGATAATGATAGAGAGGATGAGAAGGTAATGATCAAGATGATGAGAAGATACAAGATTCGGAATAAATTTTGACAGTAGAGCCAACAGAGAGGATTTGGATGTGGGATGTGAGAAAAAGAAGCAGCAAGGATGACTCCAAGATTTTTGGCCTGAGCCACTAGATGAATGGTGATATCATTTACTGAAGGAAGAGACGTTGGAAGATGGACAAATTGATGAAGATTTGATCTTTGGATGTATTAATTTTGTGATGCCTATTAAGAATCCAAGTAAAGATGTCGAGAATATAATTGGATGTTTAAACCAAAGTACAAGTTTTAGGACATTATTTAATGTTGCTGAATTTATTTTATTATTTTTTATTTCAGCATAATTGACACATAACACTACATTAGTTTCAATGTACAACATAATTCAGTATTTGTATATATTGTAAAATGATCACCACAATGTCTAGTTAACACCCATCAACATGCATAGTTACAGAAATTTGTTATTCTTATGATGAAAACTATTAGGATCTACTCTCTAAGCGACTTTCAAATATACTCTACAGTATTATTAACTATAGTCACCATGCTGTACATTACATCCCCACGACTTCTTTATTTTACAGCTGGAAGTTTGTACTATTTAACCCCATTCACTCATTTTGCCCACTAATGTTGCTGACTTTAAAAACATCAAAATGAATAGAACTGAAAGTAAGACTTGAATTCCTTCATAATAATTTAAAAAATAATTGCTTGCTTTATAATATTCAAAATAAAGCCAAACTATTTGACTCGCATATGTGCTACCATTGGAGAAAGCTGTGGGTGTGAATCCACCTTATACATTTGTTCTAGCCTCAAACACTGATGGGCCCAAAGTAGGTGCCAAGTAAACATTGACTGTTTTATTTTCTCTTGGTAACCAAGATAAGCAGAGAAAGAAAAGGACAGCAACTCAGCCTTTGGCATAATGTAGTCCTAAGAGAATTTACGGAACAAAATTTGATAAACTGTCGGAAAGCAAAGAATTAGGAAACATGACAGAATACACGTAATAGAAAGAGCAACAGATAGGGAATTAGCCTTTGAGTTCTGGCTCTTTTTTTTTTGTTAAGATTGGTACCTGAGCTAACAACTGTTGCCAACCTTCTTTTCTCTTTTTTTTTTCTGCTTTTTCTCCCCAAATCCCCCAAGTACACAGTTGCATATTTTCGTTGTGGGTCCTTCTAGTTGTGGTATGTGGGATGCCGCCTCAACGTGGCCTAATGAGCAGTGCCATGTCCACATTCAGGATCTGATCCTGTGAAACCCTGGGCCACCGAACCGGAGTGCACAAACTTAACCACTCAGCCATGGGGCTGGCCCCAAGTTCTGGCTCTTTCAACAATATGTTTGTTAACCTTCGGCCAATATTCTCATCTCCCTGACCTTCAATAAAAGCTGTTCAAAAAAGCTACACAATCTTAGTATTTTAATGAGTTAAAAAAAGATCGGCCTCATTTTTTTGATCACTTAGCTTTCAAAATGGCCTGGTTTTTGTGTGCAGGGTTACTTTATCGTGGACAGCAATGTTAATGTGCATTTCAGAAACTCCTGAATCTGGGCCACATGCCATTAGAACAATATTGTTCTACTAAGCAAAATTAACACATCCTCTTTAGCCACATGGGTTAATAGGGAACTGTCAGATTATATAAATTTTTACACTTTGGTTAGCCATTTTGTGGGGACATAAATTAACTCCAATGACCAAAGAAAATGTGTAAACCATTGAGAATTTCAGGAGGAAAAAGGGTACTGTTAGTGTTTAAAGGAGAATTTCATCATCATTCTAATCCACATGGACTTAACAAAATAAAGACTGAATGTATAGTATAGGCACTATCATTTAATAGTGAAAGGATAACCTAATTAAAAATTTAAAAAATACGTCCAATATAGTCTTCCTTTGACTTGCTAGTTTAGAATTATTTGAGGTCACTCATTCAAATAGGAGATGCTCAAAATAAATATGAGGATGACAGGACTTCTTGAACATTGCTTTTTGGTGAAAAGAATGCTCACATTTTGACAGTAAGAACTAGATGCCTTAGAAAAGTCAAGAGTTTTTTTTGTCCTCTGAGAGGCAGGTGTAATATAAAGAATGGATATTCTACAGGGAGCAGTCTAATTTGTATTTAAATAGATACAATATATGATATTATTAAATCATATGAAACTTATGAATAAATTAAAATTACGTATTACCATTAAAATAGTTATTTATAACTTTGTCCATGTTTAACTCTCCTTCTTTAGCTTTCTGTGAAATACCTTTCCTTACTGCAGAAAAAAGTTCATTGATTCCTTTACTGTGTTTTTAAGAAAATAGTTTCTTAAACTGTGTTCAGTAGAATATTAGCACTCAAAAAATTGTTGAGCTGCTCTATAAAAATAAAAATAAAATAATAATAAAGAAATAAATGAAAAAGAAGACCAAGGTCAAAGAAATTGGAGAAACGCTCCATGATATATTAATGGCTCTGGAAAGTCTCACAGAAAAAATAAACTAAGTGAACTTGTTTAAACCAGCAGTTCCCAGACTTACTGACCACAGAAAACTTTTTTCCCTTAGCACCTGTGAACAACTCCTGAAACTCCGGTGTTATGTAGAGAACAGTTCTGAAAACAGTCTCTAGAACTTGACAAATACTTCTATAACAGCACTTCCTACATTGTATTGTAGTTACTGGACAATGGCCCATGTATATGTAGGACCTTGTTTTATTCTTTTCTAGATTCTTTGACAGGTTCTGAGTTAAGTGTTTACTAATGTTAAGTTGATTATGGTAAGAAACATATTATTTAATTATATTATACACAGAAATCTACTATTTTATTAGACTGTTCAAAAGTAAGCTTTGGTCAAATCTGAATATATTCCCCAGATGGGCTCATGGTGCTCTTTCTACCTGGTGTGACTTTCCATGCCATGTTGGCTGGGTAAAATCATATCCATTCTTCAAGGCCTAGGCCCAATATCGTTTCCTCTGTGAAGTTTTTGTAATCCTCCTACTGAAAATTCTGTCTCTTCTCTCCCTCCTGAGTTCTCACAGCACTCCCCTTACATCTTGGTTCTCAGCAGACTTTCTGCTTTGCAGTACACTTATTTGTGGACATAGCTCATTTTCCATATGCCTGATCCATATTTGCACCCATCCATGCACCTGCCTGTACAAACAAGGATTCAAAAAATTGCTTGTTAAAAATATGAAAAGACTACCCTAATAAGACAAGATATACTTGTATTAGAGTTAGCATTTGATTCTTTGAGCAGGACTTCTGAAATTATTTAATTATATAACAGAGTAGCGAGGGCAAGTCTTTAAAAGGATTCAGTCCAGGTGTTTTCAGACTTGAATGATGATCAGAATCATTCTGAGCCATTTTAAAACTATAACTACTAAGACTCTGTTGAAGATCTGGATTCTAATCTTCAAGCATGGATTTAGAACTCAGATTACACAGAGTATTTTTAACCTCTCTTGTCTCTATTCCACCAAAGAAGCCACATTCTACACCCCCTTCTCTTTCACCACATCGCCATCTGCGAGGCTGACCCTGGAGACCCAGAGCCTGAGAGCAGAGCATAGAGAAACAATGGTTGCTACCTTTCCTGAAAACACAGAGCCTTGCCGGTAGGAGTCACTTGCAGATTCTTTGCTAGGGATGAGGACTAGGAGGCAGTTGGAAATAGCAGGGTATTACCTACTGTACCTACTGGCCAATAGCAACTGAGCCACTGGAAAAATGATACAATGCAGGTAACTCAGGCCCAGCAAATCAGAATTTTTGGGGCAAGGTCAGGACTCTGCACTTCTGAGGTATTTTACTTCCTATTATAGTTTAAAATTAAATGGAATACTGGTAAGGGAACTTTAGGGTCAAGAAGATCTGTTTCCAAATCCCAGATCTGCCCCTTTAATTGATTGCTCAATACTGGGCAACTGTATAATGGGAATTTTATAACAATTAAATGGGATGTGCCACACTGAATCTAACCAATGGTCAGGACTTAATAAATAATAACTACTCTTGTGTTGTTGCTGTTGGTAGTGGTGGAGTGGTAGTGGATACATAAGCAGAATATCTGTCCCAGTCCTGAGTGTGCAGTGACCCATTACATGCTATGTTGCACTCATATTTACCCGACTTTCTACTCGTTGACTCATTCCCTGTGGGTCAGATTCTATTTTGTACGTATAGAGCAGTTTACATAGCCTTACTCTTTTGCCCTCCTTATCCACAGAGCAAAAACCAGTAGCTCCAATTATTAAGAATATTTCTGCTTCAAACCATCCCTTTAAAAATTTTGACTTTACAAAAATTTTGATGTGCAAACATTTTACAAATATTTTTGATTTATAAAAAGTAGTTTTAACTATTATTCCAGTTTTGCAGGTGAGAAAAATAGAGGTTTATAGGTATTAACTGACTTTCTGAAGACATGGGACCTAGGAGGGATGACATATGGCAGAGTTGAGACTCAAAATCCTTATTTCTGCCCCTGTATCCAAAGCAGGCTGCTTGAAACATTTTCCAAAAAGTTAAAGCAATACTTATTAAATTTATTTTATTTTAACCCATTAAGTATCGGGAATGTCTATAAGGTAACTCTGTACATCAGAATATTTTATTAACCATGTTATGAGATTACAGTCTTCAATCAATAAGGAAAAATCATCTGGCCCACAGTGACCATGATGAGCTCCTTGTTTTATACAGGGAATATCGACTATACTTACTTTGCATATGGGATAAAACATTCATGGGGTTCAAATATCCAAACACATCAAAGCATATTCAAATGAAAATTCCTTCCTCCACGTATCTCTGGGCCGTCATATCGACACAGTTGACCTCTCCCACGAGGGTCATACATTTCCCAATTCCATGTGAATCTCACCTCCAAATATTGTGCCCATGTGCAGAGGCTCTGACACACCTCTTCTCAAAAGCTAACCACTATTATAAATTTTAAGGTTTTTTATGCTTGTGCAATTGAGTATAACGTATAGTCTAACTTTGCCTTATTTTTAATCCAAGTACAGTATATGGTACACATTGTTAAAAATCTTGAGGTTTATTTTCCCCACATAATAACTTATATTGGCAATCTTTCCACAGGGGTATGAAAAGATTATCTTAATTACTTTCATGCTGTTACTTTGTCTTAATGCAACATAACTTATTGAACCACATCCTATCAATCAACACTTTTTTCAGTCGTTTGCTATTACAGTTTGGACCATATGAAACTGCCAACATTCAGCCATTTGTAATCCACATAAAATGTTGATTTCATGTAGCTTAAACTAATATAAACAATACTGGAATAAATTGCCTTGTATACTTGAAATTTTGTACCACGGTAAGTAGAACTCTGGCATCAATTTCCAGAAGCGGAAGTACTAGGTCAGAGGATATATAACTTTAATGCATTTTTCTATAATTTTAATGTATTTTGTCAATTTATGTAATAAATTATACAAACCTATACTCTCAATAGTAGTATGTAAGTGTCTATTTTCTCATAGTTCCTCCATCACAGTTTTGTTTAACAATCATATCCTTTATTCCCTTTGGATTTTGAGTCAAAGTCCAAAAGTTCTTTCTACCTCAAATTTATAAATAAATCACCTCATATTTTCTCCTAGCACTTTTATAGTTTATTTCTTATATTTAAATATTTCACCTATTTGAAACATATCCTAATGAACCTTGTGATATTGGCCCCAAATTATTTTTTTCAGAGGTCTTGCCGCCTGTCCTCACACCGCTTACTAAATAGTCTATCTTCTCCCCAGTTGATTATAGACACCTCATAACATGCTTAATCCTCGTATGTATCTGTGTCTGTTTCTGGAATATCTAATGTTTTTCTTTGATATATCTCTCTTTTGTGATACCACTATCACACCATTTTAATTTTCAATGCTTTGTATTTTAGCATCTGTTAGACTAATTCTTTCTTATACTCCTTCTTTTCAGAATTTTCCTACTTATTGTTTTAATTTTCTACATATTTTTTATTTCCAACACATTTTTAATTCTTTTTAAAAATTTAATATACAATTTATGACTAGGTAATGCACATACATGTTTCAAATATAAAAAAATCAAACAAAATGTATTCACTGCTGTCTTCTTTCTGCCCAGTTACTCCCCATATCTTCACAGTAACCATTGCTGGCAGGTTTTTTGTATCATTTCATAATTTATTTATCCATATACAGTAAAATGAATATAATTTACCCCCTCCTTTTTGTACACAATAGTATACTACACACCCTGCTCTATGGCTTTTGCAAGCAATCTTTATCCAAAGAGAATCTCACAGAAGTCAAAAATATATATTAATTTAATCCTCACAGCAATCCTCTGAGTTAGGCAATAATGAAGAAACTGCAGCAAGAAGAGGTCCAGCAAATGACCCAAAGTTACATAATTTTAAGTGACGAAACTGGAATTCACATGCAGTCAGCCTGATAATTTTCATCATTAGTCATCTTAAACGTTTCCAACCATCGTTGTTTCTTCAGTGTCTTTCCCTTTTCCTTGCGGAATTGTTCTCCCATTTAAATTTTGTACATAAAATAGTATCGTTTTCTTTTGGACTGAAGCTAGTCAATAACCTCTTGTTTTTGATCTTTTATTTAATTCTTTAAAGAAAACAAGTATGATACGTGTCTGTCAGGTGTTTGCAACCTGCAAAATGTTTGAGTCACGTGGTGATTGGAGCGTGGGCGAGGGGGTAGTAGGGGATGATGGCTAGCTGGATAATCACCAGCCACGTGGAAAAGTGCAAAGGAGCCGGTAAAGAAAGACTCAATTTATTCGGTGTTAGCTACAGAAACAGGAACTGGGGCTGGTGCATGACCACATCACGCATACATAAACCTTCCAAATCCATCTCCAGGGGATATTTGAAGTAGACTTTTTTTTTTTTCATTTTTGGCAGCTCCTATTCTAAATCTTCTTTCTGTATTTGGTTATTCTCCCATTTTAGGATTCCTGGTGGGAGGTATAGCCCATCTCTCACTCAAAAATCTAGGTTTTTATGTTTACCACCTCTCTTATGCCTAGGAAGTGTGTCTTTGGCTCCTCCAATCACATGAATAGTCTCCAGACTTTGGACGTAAGCTAAGGAATCTGCTCTGCCTCCATGCTCTTTGCACATGTCTCTGGGCAACAGGAACAGATGGCAGTAAAATTGGCATCCAGTTTCTTTCATCAGACGTGTTGAGGGGTAAGCTGCAATGAATAATGCTCAGCACTGGTGGCATAGTGTTCTCATAGGGCAGTCCTGCTTTGTTATTTTTGCTTTTGTTCCTGATCCCACCACCTCAGAACCACAATCTCTGTCCTATGTTCAAGAAACTCCCATCACATCTGGCGAAATATATGAGGCCTCATAAACTTCACCCATCAATTTTCCATAATCCCTGAAATTCTCACCACTCTAGCAATGATGCTGGGTTAAGGTGTTGTATATCCAAGTGGCTGTCTTCACTAGTATTGCTCTGAATATTATCCCAATTATCCATTGCGTTCAAGCTTCATTCATAGGAATTAGTTCAGTGGATCCATCAGTGTTACCTCGGAAACTAAAATTGAGGAACATTGAACATATTTCAATTGGAGGGAGATTATCCACAACACGTGCCCTCCAAAACGGCTCACATTTCTCTCCTGTGTTTGGCTTGTCTACATCCATCCCAGACAAGGGATCCTGTTGTTAGCATATTTCCATAAACTCTATGGAATGACCTATGGAACAGTGTATTTTCCACCCTTCTTTCCCTCACTCTTGTAAATTTTACTTTGGTTGACTGGTTACACCTTTGCTAAACAAGTGAGGTTCACAGCAGTTTTATTGAGATCCTATTCCTACCTCTTCTAAAAATGCTGACTGCGTTCTCTGGCACAACCTCTTTACCCCTGAATATTCTCTTTGAAAAATGTTGTAGCTTGGAAGTTGTAGTACTTTGTGGAAAATACTTTCAAATGACAAAAATATAGGAAAGAGTTTTAAAGAAGACATCACATTATCATAAAATATGTGTTTGTGTTTTTTTAATCCTTTCTGGCAACCCAATCCACAACTGCCATAGAAACCTTTCTGTATTATATCTGTATTACCCAGAGCTCTCGTTTGGGAGTAATAGAAAGCGCATTGAGCTATAGTGTGTGTATTCTAAGAAAATTTAGTGTCTTACAAAACAGAAGTGCAGGGATACAGTTGAACTTTAAAAATGGACTGAAGTCAGGCATGAGAGTGCTGTAGAGAACAAAGAAAGGGCCTTCTCTCCATTGCTAATCTCTGATTCTCTCCACGTATGTGCTGTATTCTTCCACTGGCTTTGGCAAGTTTTCTAATTCCCAAGCTACCTGGAATAAAATGTTCCCTGACAACAGCTCCCGAGTACCTACTTCTCTGCATTATTCTGTATTTTACATTCTCGAGGAAGAAATCATTAAGCCCAATCTAAGCATACTGACTACCATTGGAAAATCATTTAATTCTGTCTCGGTGCAGGTTCATGCTGACCACTATCACCTCCACAACTCTCCATTACATGGTGTTCTCCCACACTGACCATCGTTATGCAGGTATTACAGTGTCTCTTCTGAGAAACTTTCCGAAGCTTGCCACCCCCTGGGCTGAGTGACCTGCCCCTCCAACTGTTTCCTATAGTACCCTGTGCCACTTTGTTTTATTGTATCATATAGATGAAAAACATCACAGGAAGTTTCCAGAGCAGGGATATGGAAGGAGCTGAGAAATAGTAGCCAGACAGGCAAATAGATCTGGTGAACACCATATTGTATAACGACGCATTTGGATAATGATTTTGTTTGTGTTTGTTTATTTCATTTGTGTTGTTTTTCTCTTCAAAGGGGACTAAGCACAAGAAAATAAATGAGCCAAAATGCTCCCATTACTAGAATAAGAAAAAAATATTTTAAATATATTTTTCCAAATATACGCTGAAGGTAAATTTTATATGTGCACATACACACACACAACATATACTGATAAACACACAGATCTCCAAGATATAAAGTCAGCAATTGCCCTTAGAATGTAACTTTAGAAGAAATAGGAATACAATTGAGTTGCATGTAATGTATAGATGCTCTAAATATAAATGTTGCTGCTGAAAAAAATACCTCTCATAATGGCTAGACTTTTTACCAACTGCTAAAAGATTATTGTCTGTCATAATAGTTTTAGAATTTTGAGACTAAAACAAAACATGAATATTATCTTATATTCTCTCCTACTCATCTGCATTCATGTTTGCAAAAGCAGATCCAGAGAGACTATTCAATTAGCAAATTTCATTACAATTTACCATTAAAACCTCTTAGTTCTTTGTACCCCCCAAAAATGTTGGTAATATTATACTTATGAGAGTACAGAGTAAAGATATAAGAAAAAAACAATTATGATTGATCACTCGAGCATGCTAAGTGTTACGTTAGAGCTAAGTACAAAGTACAACATATCTTTATGAAGAATGTTCTGTCCCCGCCTTAACCCAATACCCAATAATTTACAATATCTACCTAAATACCTTTCTACTTATCTCATAAATTGTATTGTCTTAATATTTCTCAAAAATGCACCCCCCTCACCTTCATTCATTCTCATCTAGGTTTCCATAAACTTTTACAGCTTCTCTTCCTCTCTGACCATAGTCCTACAATCTGTTCCCTACAAAGAATCCAACAGACCTCAAGTACGACCATGTTACTCCCCTCATTAAGTTTTATGATGACGTCCCACTACCCTTCCAACAAAATATGAACTTCATAACATAACGTATAGCGCCTATGTGATCAGACTCCAACCTCCCTCTCCAATTTCATTTCTGCCATGTTCCCACACTGAACTGTGTGTTGAACTATGTGCTTTTTTCTGAACCATCTCTGTTCTTAGATGGCTTTGAATATCCAATCTTTCCTGGGTCCGAAGCACTGTAAACACCATTCCCCCATCAATCAGCGTGACCCCTGCAACTCTTCATCATCTAGTGATGTTCTAAGTTTACAGTTCAGGTATTACAGTACCTCTTCCCAAGCTTTCCAACCCTCTAAGCTGAGTGAGGGCTTCTCTGCTATTTCTTATAGTATCCTGTGCTTCTTTGTTTCATTGCATTTATTGTATTTAATATGTCCATTGTCATGGGGTCTTAAGAAGTCTATCTTTTTCGCTAGGCTATTATTAGCACATGACATCATGCTTTGCTTTATCATTTTTAGATCTTCTTGGAATTTACAAACATATAAATATGTAAAGGGAACTGCCCTATCACTCGCCTATGTTCTTACCTCAGCCTGTAAAATAGGAGTTCCTAAGAAATGTGGGGAGCCAGCTTCTGCTCTTCTCTTCCACTCTCCTTCTCAAACCCGTCACCTACTCCTCCCCCACCACCTCAAACGGGGGAGCAGCGAGATGATCTGATATGAGGCTTTAGGAAGGAGGGGGCAATTGCATAGCTTAGCCTTCCTTGGAACCTACCTACCCGGAAATAATGTGCCATCTCCTCCCCCAGTTTATGCCTGCCTGGACAGACCCTGGCCCTTAAAGAGAAGGGGCCAAGTTGCTGAGTTCTTATGCAATGACTAGATGAATGTTGTCAACCCAGAGCTAAAATCTGTCTTAGCTTTAAATCCTGGCCGTATGCCCATTCTGATTTTACTGGTAATAATGATAGACATCCTGTCTCTACTTGGCTCTTACGTTTATTTCTCAATTGGTTTAGAATCTGGAGGGAAAAACGATGTAATAATTAGTCCCTTCAGAAACTCTCAAAGTAATATTAAGGTAATGTGAAATAATATGAAGAGAGTTAAAAAGTACAAACTTCCAGTTCTAAAAGAAATGAATCATGGGGATGTAATGTACAGCATGGTAGGTATAGTTTTAAAAAAAAGTATATGAAGTTTAACACTTAAAATTGCACTTAACCTAACCTTTAAGGAAGCCTTTCCAGTAAGAAAATGTAACTATGTAGAAATGTAACAGCAGAAAAACACTGATAATAATAAAGTTTTTAAAAAACTTGTCTTCAATAGCTAGTTATAGATTTGTAATTTGTTAAAAAATAACTGAACTCCCCACCAACAGAAGCATCGGTTTGAAAATTTACAACTCTTTCGATGCTGCTGGAAGAAATTAAAGAGGCTTTATTATTCACCTCAGTCAATACTCAACTTCTACAGCTTTGATTTAAAGAGTTAATTTATCTTTGCTGAGGAAAATTATCAATACAAAATCTAAAATTAATTGTACATTGAGTTAGAGGAGACTTGAGTAAAGTATTTTAAAATAACCATTCCCTTGAACAGTGAACTCTAGGCGACCTTTACCAGAGCCATATGATGTTAAAAAAATTAAGTGAGTAGAAAATTAAAAGGAAAATGTTCTACCATTTTTCTTTGGTCTCACTGACACCATTGCCCTCTATTTATCTACAACCAAGAGGCACTTAGTACTTCCAATAAATATGAAGTAAAGTCATTTTTAGGGCTAAGGTTAGAGTAGCAGAATCAAAGGGATTCTAACTGCTGGATAAATTTGGTGCAGCTCTCTGCAGTGGAAAGAGAAGTAAATTGGAAGAGAAGGGATCTGAATTCTAGGATAACTGTGCTAAGTTACTCATGTCTCTAAGCCTCAGTTTCTTCATTTATAAAATGAGAACGATGATGATAATACAATGTTTTCACAGGGAAATGTAAGGATTGGAATGAGAATTATAAAAGGTTCAAATATGTAAAATGCTTACAACAGCATCTGGCATATAATTATTAAATAGTCATAATAGCAAACACCCATAAATCACTCGATTCTTCCTGGCACTGTCCAAGAGTCCTACATATATTAACTCGTTTAATGCTCACAACTATGAGATAACTGTTAAATATTTGTTGATATTATCGCTCGTCACTTGAATCTCTAAAATGTTTATGTGTCTCTTCTGCCCCATTATACACATTATCCTTTTGCACTCCCACCCCCATTTATTCTGAAGGCACCTCATGGGCAGGAATCACGTTTTTCATTATATTCCATATGTCCCAGCATCTCACTGTTTAATAACACAGCAGGAAAAACAGCCAACAAAGGAAAGAATGTATAGGGCAAAGGTATACCTCAGAAATCTAAAAACAAACTAAGGGCAAATTGTTAGTTCTGTATAAGCAGTGACAGTTCTTTGTAGCCCCGATGCTTATCATTGTGCCTAGTACCTGGTAGTTACAATATAGATGGAAACTAATTACAGGACTGAACGAGGGACACTGAAAAGTGTCACATATGGATTCTTCCAGCTACAGAATTGAAGCAGAGACCAAAAAAAAAAAATTGAGGACCATATATATAATACAGGCATACTGATTACCCAGGGCTAGATTGTGGCCAGCAGCAGGAAAGCCACTGGACTCTGGCATACATATGCTGTCTAATATGTAGAGAGAAGATATTTGCATATGCACAACTTATTCTTGGAAGGAATCAAAAAGAGCCCAAAGAGGGCCACCTACATAAGCACATATCTGAAGGTATTGTTTTCAAAGGCACAGCAAACTAATTGCCTTTCTTCATTCCTGTCCTCAAGATGCTCAAAGATGAAGGAACAAATAGAACATTAAAATATTGCATTGCAGCTCACAGAGAAAGGGAATCTGACTCAGAATAGAGAGGTCAAGGATGGCTTCTTAGGGAGAACAAGCCTGAGCTAAGTCTGGGAGGTAGAGAAGACAATAGCCAAGTGCAAAAGAAGGAAAGACATTCCAAGCACAAAGAGCAGCCTGTCTACCTCAGCTGGTCCCACGCAAATGGAGAAGTTGTGGGTTAGAGAATGTTAGAATGAGAAGCTGGAAAGTGAGGCAGGGGCACATGATGGAGGAGCTTTGTGCCACACACAGGATTTTAACTGTAGTTCCAGAAGTAATAGGACTTGTTGAGTGTTTTAAACAGAGCCACAATCTAATCAGGTTTTCCAGGTGTAAAAAATCTATGTTAACTATTTGAGAATTTAGGATATACTATCTAAAATAAAGTGATGGGAGCTTTTAAATTTTTATCCTCACAAAGTAAGAATATGATGAGGCTCATTAGTTGTCAAATAATACACCTGCAAACTGCAACTCTCTGTTTATGAACATAGGAAAATAATGCTCCAGCAGTGGTCATTCCATTCTCAGTGAAGGTGCCATTCCAAATACAAATGGGATAGATGGAGACCAATTGCACGAATGAATGAGGGACGCTCACTATAGAAGCCTGTATTTCTGCAAAATGAGAGGGTGACTGGAAGGGAGCAACTGGTGAACAGATGAAGAGCTGTTTTCAACTCTTTTTAAAAATGATATGAACGTTTTTAAACGCTTTGTTGAATCCTATATGTGTTCATTTGGAGAACATCTGTAACCAAAGGTAATACGTAAAAGAGAGGAGCCAAGAAAGTTGCTTTCAAAAAGATGGTAATTAGAAGCTATGCAGCCCGTAAGCAAGATGCTACGGACTACTTCGATGGCACAGGAAAATATTTGATATATATTATTTAGTGAAAAAAATCTGTATGATACTTTGTGCAAATAAAGTATAATAATGAAATAAAAAATCTGAGTAGGCTATTAACAGTGCTTTAGATGAAAGGATTATAGGTGTTTTTGGGTTTTTTTGCTTACTTGTAGTTTTTGTAACATTCTACAATAGACATGTATTTCCTGGATAAACAAAACACTAAGCATTTATTCAAATTAAGGAATTTATAACAAAGAGCTAGCCTGTGAAATCAGAGTTACAAAAAGACAAGATATCTTTCTAACACCATAAAAGTAAAAACACATTTCCCATATGGTGCAATAAATTGTGTAAATTTAAAAATATGTACCTTTTAAAAAAATGTATCAGTGTCTTATATTCACAGATAATTTATGCTTAGGCCAATATTGTTTTTATTAGTTTCACTGTTTACTGTTTTGGAGTAAATGCTCGCCTAACTCCTATTATAAAAACTTTCAATGATCTCCAACTCACAATTTTGAATAACTTAAAAAAAAAAAGTAATAACCGCAAAGAAAAAACAAGAGGATAGCCAAATACAAATTAGCTCAAAGAATGTACAATCAGCAAATCTAGAAGTATTTTTAATTTAAATTTAAAAAAATCTCATTTTATGGATAATTTGGTTTAATTTGAGTTCTTTAAATGTATAGAAGTTAAGCTGCAAAAGGTTGTTTCGGTTCTAACTATATCTTTTCATATGAGAACTATGTAAGCATGAGCTAAGAGTATTTTGCATATATTCAGGTAATGTTTCTGAGCATATTACACCTACATATGCTATGCAAAATGTTGCAGAAGATTAAATTATCCTAGCCACATTTGGGAAGCGGCAGTATGTCTGTCATTGCATGTAAACATATGCAGATTTATGCAAAAGATTCTCAAATATGTGTACCGAAAGTCCCAAACTCCCCACAGACAAGCAAAGCCAGAAGGTTTTGTTTATTTTCAAATTATTGGAAAACCTATAAATGGGACTAAAGAAATAGATATGCTTATGTTGTATGTTGAAATTCGGGGCATCTGTGTGTGTGTTTTTCCTTTATTTCTTGGTTAAGTCATTTGGCCAAGATTTTTAATTCATCTGCAGCTATCTGTATGGCAGACTTAGCGCAAGCACAAAATTTCCATTTGCTTCAAAAAGTCCTCCCAGAGTTGGGGAGAGAGAGCTCATGTACAATTTTACATAATCAATCTGATTCTTTCAGCACCTAAGCCCCTTCCTGATGGTAGTTATTGCCGTTAACCTTTCAAGGGGGCACTTTAACTCTGTCAGGTTATTGCAACAGAATATGAAATATTGCTAAACAGGTTTACCAGGGTTAAGTCACTTTCCAGAATGGGTGATTTATCACAGCATGATGAATTGACCTCTGTTTTGGTAAATCAGGTAGGAATCACAAAATGGCTCTGATGGTATTAGGAATAATGTAGTATCAATAATGAAAAATAAATAATAATATGAATATTTTCTAAGGAGTCATACTAGACTTTAAACGGTAGATAGTATCTAGGTAGAAAAGCTTCTGTATGTTTAATCCTCTTCTATATCAAGCAGTAGGTTTTACCAAGGGAGTTTTTAAAAGAGCTATGAAGCATTTTAAACTATGGCCCCCAAATTCTTGGCTCCCTTCCCATCAAGAGGTAGAGTATGTGTTTCTTCTTTTTGAAACTGGGCTCTGTGACTGCTTGACCAATAAAATATGGAGGAAGTAATACTGTCACATCCTGAATCCAGCCTTCAGTAAGCTGGCAGGATCTACTTTCTGAGTCCCTTGAGATGCTCCTTTTGGGACCCATCCACTATGCCAAGGGTAAGCCAGGCAGCCTGGAGAGAATCAGGTGAAGATAACTGAAGTCCTTGAGCCTTAGCCCCAGCTAAGCTCCCAGCCAACAGACAGCACCACTTTGCCAGCCATAAGAGTGAGCTCTATTGAACGTGGATTGCCCAGCCATATGGAACAGAGCAGAGCATTCCCCCACTAAGTCCTCCCAAACTGCAGACTCATAAACTAAACAAACGATTATAGATTTAAGTCACGATGTTTTGAAATTCTTTGTCATGCAGTAATAGTTAACCAGAACAGGATATTTTTGTACAGCAAACTTCTCTTTGTGTGTGTGTGTGCGCTCATGTTTGTGTGTGTTTTAAATACATTCACATTTGCTCAATTGTGGCTTTGGAATAATGCATACCTCCAAAGAGTTGTTTCCTACTTAAGGAATCTGAGATGTATTGTTGTCATGGTCTGGTAATGATTCTGAACTACCCAAAAGCATATAAACAGCTTCTCATATAAAAGATACAAGGGCCAAGAAAGAAAGATTGTGTTTAAGAATGTGTGCTTTAGACTTACTGTAATATTTACCTGAGTTGAAGGCTCTTTTCTTGATTAATCAAACCATATTCACTTTGTCAAGAGTTGTTTCTATTTCCCTCCTTACCAATTAAATGATAAAATAAGAAACTGTGGTTCTGTTCAAAATATTTAACCAACTTCTGTTTGATTAGATAGGCTTAGTAAATGTACTACTGGCGCACTTCGGAGGAGGGCACCTCAAGGTTGTTTTTCATTCTATGATGATCTTTCCTTTGCTTTAGGACATGTAGTCAAATTCAAATTTGAATTCATCTCCTGTAAAGTACCTCCCAACCAGTTTCAATAGGACATTGCTGTGACAAGTGACTCAAATTTGCAACCACCTGACGAGAATCATGCAGTTACTTGTGCAGAGTGACTCAGGGCTACTTTCAAAAATATTTTCTCAGGAACCTATCCCTGATGCCTGAAATTTCCCTTTCAGAAAGAAAGGGCATATTAAACAGTTGAGTCATGAAATCCTTAACGTGAATCGTTTTCTTTTCTCAGCTCCCATTATATGCACGGCTAGCTCAAAGTCTGTTTGGATGGCAAGGGAGGAAGGCAATGTGGAGCTACTGTCCTTAGAAAATCAGGTGTTGAGCTGATGATTGGACAAAGTTATTGAAGACAAATTTTACAATTTTCCCTCTGTCTGACCTTGTTGCTGTAAAGCTGAGTCAAAGAAGACATGTGCATGTGTTCAAGGGGGTTTTTGCCTTTCTAGTGCTAGAGTCTATTTTGGTAGCGTTTTATACTCAGGGAAGCACATTCAGGTTTTCATCCCACTGGGGGGCACTTAGCACAATACTGCTTCTGTGAACTCCTTGCCTCCAGGAGTGAATGAGTTTCTCTGTACCTACTTACTACCAGAGAGTGACTTAGGCAATGGGAAGAATCAGGTTAGGACCCTTAAGGCTCCTTAAAACTCCAGTGAAGTATGCATGGTTGTATGATCGAATTCTTCAGACAAAGACTGTTTTCTGTTCTAGCAGTTGCGTTATCAGCCACTGACCTGTGCTGTCTTGAAAATACACATCATTGGCTGCCATTGTCCTGCTCCAATTTGAGTTGGTGTCAGGGTAATTCTGCAATCCCTTGAGATCAATGTTCTACCATTCTTATAGGCATCCCTCCTCTGCATAAATATTTCCTGATCTGCCTTCCTGCTCTGCCCTGGCGGTCTATAACCATTTCCTAAAATGGCTTTGAAAAAGAAAAGTATTTCTTTCACCTCTATTAAGATGTCTCTGCGGCAGGAGATAGGAGGCAGGAGCTGTTTCTGTCATCATTATTTCCTTCAATCTGCTGTCCACATATATGCGTCCCTATTCTGTAGAGTCTGTCCTGTATATTAACAGCTTCTTGATAACCCATAGTGAAACAGACTTCTATTTGCCAAAGTGAGGAGGTACAAAAACAATGTTTTCTAATTAGATGAGGATGTGCCAAGTACATGCCTCTGTGTCCTTTCATTGGGGCTTTCTTCTCTACTTTTCAGTGTATGTACATATATTCATGTTTTCACTTATTTATCTCTTGACATAATAGTAATCTCCTAGTACTCATTTTGCTTATAACTGCTTTCTTTTACTAGTTGATGCTTTTACTGCATAAATAATATCAATTCAAGACTTTTGAGGGAATTTTAAGAAAGATGACCAAAAATGAGTGCACCAATTGAAATTAGGAGTCCTCTTTTATGAGTAAACTCATTTGACAGAATTTGAAAAGTTCTAGGTTATTTAAGACATTAACACCAACAAAGATTCAGGCTGCACAGCCATATTCTATTGCATATTATGTTGTAGTAGCTACTGAAAAACTTGAACCCATTTTTAGTTGGAGAAAGGAAACCAGTGGAGAAAGGAGAGGGGGATTGCATTTTTAGCCTTTATATTGACAGTACTCTCCTCAGTCCTTTCTACATATTCTTTCACTGCTACCCACAATAATATTATGAGATAGGTATTGATTTATCCATTTTACAGATGAAGAAACTGAAGTTCATAATGGTTAAGAAACTTGTTGAAGTTCCAACAGCTGGTAACTTTCAGATCCAAGATTTTAATCCTGATCTCTCACTATAATCTGAGGTTTTTCAATAATGCCATGCAAATAGCTAAGTTAAAACAGTAAAGAATGAGCAAATACTGCAGAATTTTAAGTTAGGAGTTGAAAGTTTCAAAAGCATGGCCAAAAAATTCCAAGGTTTAATAGAACGGCAAATGATCGAGATAAGATCCTAGGACTGGGAAAATTTAGTGACTTTTCCTGAAAGTGACCAGCTGGGAAAAGAAACAAACAAGGAAACAAAACTAGTAGCATCAACAATGAAAGGTCAGCGGCCTGGCTCCATGGCTGAGTGGTTAAGTTTGCGCGCTGCGCTGCAGCGGCCCAGCGTTCGGATCCTGGGCGCCAACATGGCACCGCTCGTCAGGCCACATTGAAGCAGTGTCCCACATCCCACAACTAGAAGGATGTGCAACTAAGATATACAACTGTGTACAGGGGTAGTTTGGGGAGATAAAGCAGAAAAAAAAAAAAGAAAAAACAAAGATTGGCAACAGTTGTTAGCCCAGGTGCCAATCTTTTAAAAAAAAAAAAAATGAAAGGTCAGGTTGTAGACCACTCAGTGATAATGCTGAGCTTGTCACAGAGTAGACCATGATCTTATGCTACCTTCTTCTGAATGTTTTCAAATCCGTGAATTTCAGCATCTTTTTCCTATAGAGAGTATCAAACTTCCATTTTTTAAAATGCTGTAATTGAATGGGAAAATAGGTTTTTCCTGAAATTGGAAATGGGAAGTCCATCAAACAGAATATGAGATGTTTCAAAAAGAGGAATTTTTAAGATATATTATTATTTGGGTTTTCAATCTTTTATATTTTAGACTTGGATAGATGAAGAAAGGTAATTTTGACATCAACTAAATTCCTAGGCTGGTAATTTATTTTCTTAGATTTTTTTGATGAGTGTGGTAAAAGGTAAATAAGGAGATCAAATTCAAAACAAATAAAGTAAAACAGTCTCTACCTGGAAATGAAAAGTGTATCATGCCTAAATAGTTAATATTCACCAGATTTTCCAAGGAGTGTTACCTGTGATATTGGTCTTCAGGTTGAAGTGGGCTTGGCAAAAGCTCTGACAGTTTTTATGAGTTTTGGAAACTAGATGGGCCTTTAAACAGATTCTAGAAGGATTGATTTTATTAAGTCATTTTTCTTAAGAATGAGTTAATAATAGTTGTCAAGAAGAAAAGAAAGAGCTCATGACTTACGCTTTACAGTTGTTTCCCTATTCTAATGAAGAATAATAAAACAAAGGGTGAGTTTACAGAGGAACAAGAATTTCTGTATGTGAATACAAACTTCCAGATCATTAAAGTAGAAGATACTGATAGTTCCTTTAGAAACCTGGCAGTCTTTGGTCTGTTGCATAATAAATATGAAGAAACATGAAATATTTAAACAATTCCCACAAGAGATGAATGGTTAATAAAACAAATGAGTAAGAATAAAGTAATGCTTTGTCAGAACAAATGCTGTTACCGGATGTGTATGCCAGTGGCCCTCTGAAAATGGGGAACTTATATCACTTCCTAAATAAACAGTTCCATTTGAAATAACTTTAACCTCAAAAGGTCCCTAGAGGTGATAATTCTTTTTCAAAGTGTCTAAGTAGTCATTTATTTGTTGCTTTAATTCTGATTAATGAGTTCGACCTATCCCTTGATTGATTTCCTATTTATAACTTCCTTATAGTTTTTCATGCCTGTCAGGAGTTTGTCTTTGGAACTTTATCTCTCTCTTTCATATAATTTCTCAATCCTACACAACACTCTGAACTCTCCTTGTAATAAAATTTCCCAGACTGGAGATCCTTGAACCTAGGCTGACCCTATGTCAAAATGGCATCAGCATTCCTATAGATTTAACGTTGAAGTTTTATTACATCAAAAATGATTCTTGAGCCTCTTACTGTGTTTAGGTCCTGGTGATGACCAAAATATAATAATGCCATCACCTCATTCTGCCACCCACTCAGTTCAATTTCTGGACTCCTTTTTATATTCTGTCTAGGTAATGATCCATTCTACTTTATTGTCCTCATGACACTTTTTTTGCAAAAGCCCTATGGATCATATCACAGGTGTTATAATTCTCAGGGAGATAATGCACTCAGAGCTGAAATGACCTTCACAAGGTCACTTAGCTTCCTGCTGGACAAATGTGTAACGTGATACCCTTCTGAACTCATTCAACATGTCTCTCTGATAGTTGCCCTCTTCTACCTGTTTTAATTCCTTATGCAGAGTTTACTGTCCATGATGGCAGCAGGGAGCTAAGAAAACAGCAAGCTGCTACAATTGCTTTTACCCCAAGCTATTTCACAAAACCATCAGAAGAATGAGTCAAATGAGTTATACTGTCCTCCAACTGAGGGGTTTCCTTCCATAAAAAAAAAAAGTAGAACCAAGGAGAAGAGGTGAAGTAATGTGGTTTCTTTATACGATTGCAAGAGCATCTGTAGGAGTCACAGCCAGTCTAAGGAACCAGGAAGCTCCCTGGATTGCAGGCTCAGTGCAATATCTTCTGTTTATAACCAAGGTCATTTCCTTATGTTCTCTAAAATCTCTCATAATTTCTTCCCAAAAGGTTATCCCAAGGTGAAGTTAGCATGATCTCTTGGTATTACACACTTTATTACAATTTACTTCATTTGAAGGAAGCATTTTCATCCTAATGTCATTATCAGGAAGATGGGGTCTGACAACCAGGGCTACTCTGAATTGGACCTGCACAGTTCACTCTAGCTTTGTCTCTACCCCACTTGATCAAATATCAGTTGTGTCTTGCTTCAAATCATTTTTGAGTTGTAAAGAACCTAAGCATTCTGGCTTTCTTCTTTTTAAAATTTTCTGATTCTTTATAATATCTTACTGATCAGCATAGGTTTTCCTACATCCACTAATTTAGTACAGTAAATTTCTACAATATAACGTTCACTTTATATGGTTATGAATTCCCCTAAGCATTCTCTCCTACTCTGCTTCATTTTAATTTCCCTCTCATCAACACTAACTAATATTTGATTATGTATCACACATTATACATGGCCAACAGTATACAATAATGAACAAAAGATAGTTCTACCATCAAAAACATTCTAACAGAGGCAGAGAGATAATAAACACGGAAAAAATGAATGGGTAATTACAAAACTCAAATTTAAATTCCTATAAAGGAAACTGAGGAGGTGACTTTTAAACTAAGGTTTGAAGTATGACAAGGAATGAGCTGTACAAAAAGCTGATGCCAGCTTATGCAGATGCTTGTCAGCCATGGGAAGAGAAAAAACAAGTGAAATATTACATTACTAAAATAACACTAAAATGAAGGACAATTAGATAACATGAGATACATGTTGAAAATTTAAAATATAACACTGAATTTCTTTTTTAAAAAGGAGGGGATGGAAGAGAATGTCAAGGAAGAGGCCCAGAAATGGGAACAAAACAATGGATATTAAAAATCAAAGAGAATAGGTCTTTAAAAAACTTAAAAGACTATTCAAGATGCCTATTGTAGCAGTGATAGGAATAAAATAAAATGAGATTAATAAAAACAGGTAGAAGAAAATTATCAAAGACATAATAGAACAATATTTCCTATCAATGATAGACACGTCTCCTAATATAAAGGGCTGACAGAGGGTCCTGCACAATAAACTCTACCTCAAAGGAAACCGTCTTGAATTTCCCACATGTCAAGGATAAAGAAAAGTTTCTAAAGTCATCAGACAGTAAAAAAGGCTCCATAAAGAGGAATAGGAATCCCACATCACAGAAATATAGCAAGAGCCAGAAAACCATGTACAAAAGCCATCCCAATTCTGAAAGGACATGACTTTTAATTTAGAATTTTGGAGTCAGCTCATTTATGAATTAATCAGGTAGGTCAAATACATTCACGTATAGACATGTAAAGATTCCAGAAATATATAGCCCATTTTTCCTTTTCAGAGGACTACTGGAAGGCGTGCTCCGGATAAACAAGGGAATAAACTAAGAAAGTGGGAACAAGATTTAACAGAATGGGGGAAGAAAAGGAAGTCTCCAAAGGACAAGAAGTCCCCAAAGACGGAACAGCCCTGGAGAGCAACTGGGCCACGCTGGTGCAACAGGATGGAAGATGAGCTTCAGGAAAAAAAGGAAATGATAAAATTTCTAGTGGAATAGAGCTTTTGGACAATAACGGTGTTCATAGATTGGTAACGCAGGAAAATATTTACATAGAAAACTGAGCAAATGTAAAATGAAGCAAATATTAATTTCTGGGAAAATAAATGGCATAGGTGATAAAGCATACATTTTATACAATTTTGCTTATCAGCGGATAATATTTATATTGTCATATACTATAAAGACTCACAACAAATTTAACCAAAACGTTTGGTTGAGATCAAACAGATGCACCAAGAAAATGTATGCAACAAGAAATATCAGTACATGCATTTTATTATATACAGTGGAGATAAATAACCAACAACAAGGCTAAACGGGTAAAGCCAGGACTCCTAGAGAGCGAACTTAGGGGTGGGGCAGAGAAGAACAAAGCATCAGTCTTTATTTTCATATAAACTTTCTGCGCAATTTGACTTTTAAAAAAGTGACCATTTTACTGATTAAAGCAAAAACTAATGAGGTGTTAACGTGAAAAAATAAACAAAATATATGTATATTATAACATAAACCTTTAACACTCAGAAAGATGTAGAGAGGAAAACAAAAGTTACTCTAAATCCCACAACCTGGAGATAATGACTATTTCTTCCTACAAAATGTTTTCATATATGTTTAAACATAATTAGTATCATATTTAGTATGGAAAAATTATATATACCAATTATCCTCCACTCAATTTACTGATTATAAAGAGGATAATAAATAGTGCTATGATATTTAATATAGATAACATAATGAATCTACTCCAGTCTTAATACTATGAACTTAAGCTACTTAAAATTCTTTTGAGATGTAAATATGTATATACAAAGTAGAGAACATTATTAAAAAAAAATGAGACTCAAAAGGATAGCAAGTGAAGGAGAGACACCCCTGTTCTGATTTGAAGAAGCGTCCCTCTTATTGCAGGAGTCTGAGAGAAAGGCGGTTCTGGTAGAAGGACAAGCAGGGTTAAGAATCCTAGAGGAGGGAGCATGCTGAAACCTTTGAGGAACAAGCAGGGGGCCAATGCTGCTGGAGCAGAGACTCACCGAGGGGAAGGGGAGGAGCCGCTGACGTCAGGCAAATAACGCCTTCTTTCTGCAGGCTGAAGGGACTTTGGTATTTTTTCTGGTGGATTTGGGACCCCTTGCTGTTTTGAGGAGGGGAATGACGAGTTCGGACTTGTACTTCACCAGGCTTGATCTGACTGCTTGTTGGGTTCAGTATTCCAAGACGGAGGTAATAAGAGCTTCATCCAGGGTCTTAAAGGTAGAGAGGTAAGAAGCAGTCAGATTGTGGATATATAATGAAAGGGGGGAGTTGTCAGGATTTTCTGTACGCTGCAGGTTGGTCCCTTTCACCTTCGTCTTGCCTCCAGTTTACCGAGTAGATCATGAGATTTTTAGAAAATAATCAAATTTCATTCAAAGACAATTCAAAGCCGAAATTCAGGGTTCCAGATATTTTTCACACTTTTCCCTGAAGTCATTGAGGTTTTACGTGATGAGACTTGTGTCCCACGCCATACAAAACACAACAATGAAAAAAAGCTGTTGGACAGCATAGAACTGTGAAGGCATTAACTCACACCTAACAGCCTCGGAAGCCTATGACACAGAGAAGCGCTGGCAGGGAGCCTCATAGGATTGCCAATTGATATGGACACACGCTTCCCATTAGGGACAACGTGTTATCTAGTTTTATACACAATTATCTGCATTTCCCAGTGTTAATGACTTTGAAAATGTAAATTATGGATAAAACTTATAGCCTGCATTGAGTCTCAAAGTATATAAAATTTCTACTTTAGAAAATGGGCAGAAATATTTCCTGGCATCTAAGCTTGCCCATCCTCCACTCCCTGAATTGCAGTAAGCAATTGGATCTGCCAGGAGGTAAGGACTAAAAGCGTCTGTTTGATGGGTCCCAGTTAGGTTACACTGAGTCACAGAAGACAGACAATACATGAGCAAGCTCTCAGTGGTACTTTTCTGTGGCTCCCCTTGCCAATCAGTTAGTCAACAACTAATGTGGGAATTTGTTCTTGAAGTTGGTTGGATTAGAATAAAGAAAAAAGTTTAAATTTCAAAACAATTGTATATGCAAGTTCTATGCATCCCATTTTTCAAATAAAGACAGGTAGAGGCTCCATAATTGACCCAGGACCACACAGTTAGTGACAGAAAGAATCCTCAAACTCTGACCTCTCACCTTAGAACAGAGTACTCTTTCACAACGGGAGAATGCCCAGACTTAACCAGAGCAGCCTATTTCAGTATATATATATATATACACATGCTCATGTTTTTAACAGAGAGACTACCGTACTTTTTGGGATGGTTCAGTGTGTCACTGCACTATTCTTTTCCACAAAAGATTGAAATTAAGTTAAATTCCGGTAAACTAAAGAGGCAATATAGCAGTGGTATCTACATTTAAATTTCCAAAGCATACTTACTATATGGATGATCTAGTTTTTTCAACTCTGTACATTTTCAGGGGGATTTTCTTCTATAAAACAGAGAAATTAATGATATTTACCTCACAGTTGGGTTGCGAGGATGAAATGATGAAAAATATGTGAGTCACTTAATATAGTCCCTGGCATAGAAGTCACTGAGTAAATGTTATTATAAGAAGTTCATTGTACCGAACTGACAATAAGAAACCCTCTTTCTTATACTCGTTTTAGTTTGGTTCTGCATATAGTTTCCTTTTGTTGAAGAAAAGCAACATTTTAAAGTCAGAAAATAAGGCAAAGTATGGCAAAGCGCTTGGTGGCTGATGTGTACCCTGGAGGAGCTGAGGTTTGTTGTATTATAAATAATACTGCTCCCGTTAACCCTCCTGAGTTTCTGCAGCATGGTAAAGGTAATAACGTGTAACTGATGGAATTTCAAAGAAAGCATTATTAAAATATTTGTTCGGTAACCTTTTTGCTCTTTACCTTTTGTCTTCTTGTGCTTGTTAACATTTTGGTACAATCTCCATCCATCTTATACATTTCTTTCAATTCTACTCATGACGTCGCCATAATTGGTTCAGGACACCTATTTTATTTTCTTTTTGGAATTGAGAAAAGATATGTGAGAGTACTTCTTAAGAAGTGTATATCCTAAGTTAGGAGGTCCAGGCCTAGAGAAAGACACAGCGGTGAGTAGATCTCTTATTAAAAAAGGGAATAAAACATCAGTCAGCTTCTCATGGTATATGAATTACAATAAGTGCTTTGGAGGACCTTTTCTATTCCACAACCTAGCAGGGTGCCATATGGCAAAATCCTTCCTTGGTACTAAAGGATGATTTTGCCTGTGTGGGGTGCTAAAGCTGTCAGTGGTATTTCATTCCTGACAAGCGAGAATGCTGAGATAGTCTATAAACCTATTTACATATTTACGATATTCTCAGGATATAATTCACAGATTGGAAAATTTTAGATGAAAACAGCAGAGGAGGGTAGAAACAAGAAAGCATAATTTTTCAGGAAAAAAATACTTAAAAGAACAAGAAAAAGTAACTTCTCATGATCCATGGATTAGGGATGACTCAGAACATTCTCACAGTAACAATCTGTTTCCACAAGGCATAAAATTCAAGGTAGGCCAGAGAACTGAAATCATGCTTTATCAGGATCTGTCAGAGAACATTGTAAGGATGAGTGGGTACCTGTTAGGTTTACTTGGCACATGAATATTCCAGAGTCTGGGTTTGTGATGTAGAGAATCAGATTCATTAAGAGCCTTCAAGGCAAAGAATGCTTTCTTTAGAATACCATTACATTTATAAACACAGGAATAACAGCTCTAGAAGTCTCAGTGTCCTGGAGAACAGATTTACAGAAATAACAAAATATACCTTAATTCCAAGTTTATATCACCTGTGAATTTATCTACTTCTGAGCAAGGGGGTAAATAACACACAATGGTGAGTACTTCGTGGCCGGAGGAGGGCAACGGAAAGGGAAATATTTCAAAAGAAACAGACCTAAAGGAAGGCAGAGGACTCATCAAGTCATCTGTCTAAAAATGTCTAACTGGATGAAAGTCACAAGACCGGAAATTCAGTAAAGAATTTGTATGCGTTATAGAAAGAGGGGTGGTCTCCTAGATCCAACAATATGGCAGACTAGGTTAATATTGCTCCCTTCCCCTACAAAACTCAGAAAGTCTGCATAAAATAAAACAACAATCAATGGATACTAACCAACTTTAAAAGAAGAAGAAAAATCAGCAGGCGCTAGAATGAAGAGGAGTCACAAATACAGAGCAATAAGGGCACACATTGATATTGCGGCTTATATGAATGCCTATATTAAAAAAAAGGACACGCCGTCTTACGAGAGTTAAAACTTCTCATTTGAATTGCTCAATTTTGAAAACTTGGGTGAACAATAAAAGCGACTCACCTCTTCTCTGTGTTGATCAACAACCAATTGCAGACAGAGAAATGCAAAACAGTCTAGGTGACTGGGTCACCAATACGAGACTCCGACTTTATCACTTGGTGGATGAATTCCTGCTAGATCAGAGTTGCCTGATATTTGACCAATGCATTCAACAACATGTGGCCTGATGGGGGGTCTAATAAAAAACATGCTTTGGCTAATGATGGATATAAACAAGATTTTGTGATGTTTGCAAAAACTGTAATGTGGTATAAAAATATCTGTGACTTCTAATGGTGTGATGCCACAGCTGCTGCAAGTCTGCTGTGATTTACTGCCTACAATTATGATCAGAGGGAATAGTACCTTTTAGTTATAGCTCGATCAAAATGAAGATGTAATTTTTCCATCAAATTCCAGACCCCTAAAATCTATCCATTGACGTCATGGGTAGGAATTTCTGTTTTACGTGTATTACCTCATTTAATCTTTACACTACCCCTGTGAAGTAAGAATTATGATTACTTAACTGATGAGAAAACTGAGGGACACGGTTTGAATCTTTCTATCGATTCATATCACACAACAGGTAAACAGGTGGAGCTGGGAGTCTAACAGAGGCAAATTGACTCTGGCATATTTGCTTTTGTTATTTTATTTTGGACTAAATTCTTATGCATTGTTATGCATTTATGCAGTAGGTAGTTCTAAATCTATCCAGCCAATTGTTCTTTCTATTGATTCATGGGCCACATCCATAATGCTTTCATTGCAGTTTTATAATATGTTTACTACTTGGTAGGATAATTTCTCTCTCCGTATCCTACACATATTTTCCAATATCCAAATTAATTATCGGAATTTCAGGCATTTTTAGAATTCATATTTATCGAAGTATAACCTCTCACACACTAAAAATCATCCTTTTTTGAAGCACAGTTGATGAGTTTTACAGTTGCGTAATGCCACCACAAAGGAGCTGCAGAACATTTCCATCCCCTAAAAAAGTTCCTGCATTCTCCTTTGTAGTCAATCCTTTCTCCTCTAAACTTTAAAAATGTGTAGGAGTAAACATTAAGCAGAGAAAATTACACTTTTAGTTTATATATTTAAAAGCCTCTTTAAATATTTTAAAAAATAAGTCTAGGTAAATAGGAACAAAATTATGTAACAACGATGACAGACCACTCCAACCAAAGCAGATTGGATAATGTTAAGGTTAAACTTAAGAGTTGGGAGGGATTATGTTGGGTCAAGTTTAGGAAAAGAATTTTGCAAGAAGAAATGTCAAGCAAGGATGAGGAGATCTACTCTAGGTGGGGGTATCATACAGTGCCTGAAAAACTGTAGACTTGGTGAGCTGAAATTTTCATCTTTCGAAAGCCAGAGCGAGTAACAAGGAAACTTGTTGCTCTGGACTTCATTCTGGCTACCAGGAATATACTTGCTAAGTGAAAATAATGAGAAATTTGTAAGAAATCAAACACATTGCCTTCGTGTTGACCAACAGAGATGTCTGATATAGCCAACTATAGTTCTTAGATTTTAGATATATAATTTAATAAAAACCCAGCAAAGGTAGGTTTGGCCCCAGAGCTTGAGATTTTAAAAAAGATGACTCAAAGTAGTTCAAAAACACAGTCAAGATTCTGTAAAATCCTTTTCAATCACTTCTATGAGAAATAGCAAAATCATCTTTCACAAAAGGGTAAGATAAAGTATATATTATGACACTCATGATTTATACAACTCATTGTATTTCCCACTTTGGGTAGAAAAGGGTTTCATTTATGGAAAAAACTCATGCACCAAATAAAAAAACTATAATTATAAAACTTTGGATATTAAGTAGCAGAAAAATGAGGTAACTTACAAATGGATTATATCTCCTTTGCATCGATGATAACACATCATACATCCTTCTTATGTTAAATATTGACAATGTGTTCTGTTGTTACAACCCCTCTTTTTCATGTCCTTTCCTCCTCAATCCATTGCAATCTCTTTTATGCTTCCATTAAAATACCCTAATCCAGACATTACTGACTCCTTAATGCAACATTTTCAGTCTTAACTTTTGTTAACTGATTCCTGTGCCATTTTGTTATTGTAGATCATTTCCTATTGCTTGAGACTTTCTACTCCTCTCATTTCTATAATACCAAATTCCTGCAATTTTCTATTAAATAATGTTGGTCTTCTCTGTCTCTTTTGTGTCATAAATGCTGGTGCACTCCACTCTTATCTCTTCACTGAATGAATTTTCTTATGCTAACTTTCTCTTTGAACTATCTCTACAACTTTTGTGACTTTAACTCCCAATTATACAGTCTTATGATTTCAAAAGTTACAGCATTAACCATGATCCTGAGACAGGAACCAGTCTAATGAGATAGAGTCATCTGCAAGGCCCCTAGTCTAACAAGAGAAGGCCCCTAACCAATGGGCAAGCTAGGAGAATCAGACAGAGACCACCAAGATCCATATTCTGCAGCCTCAGGACTTTCCCTGTCTTATGCATGTGCCTTAGCACCCAGGAGTTGACTGAAGGTGACCTTTGCCCCCTTACCATAGTAAAAATCACCCCCAGGGGTAGAGAGCTAGCATGCTAATGATACATGCAACGAATGTGGTGGCATGATGAACCACAGCTGAAGCGCAAGAAAACCCCCATCTCTACATGCCATGACAAGGCCCTCCTCCCCAGTCTTTGCCTAACAAAAAGCCCCACAGTCCCACTCCTTAACAAGCAGGTCACCTGACCTTTTCCTTTCCGCACCAGCTCCCTTATGCCTCCCTTGTGCACAAGCTAATAAACTCTTACTTTTCTACTCCTATTTGTTGTCTCTCTTGATTTCTATCCTGGAGGACAACAGGAACCCAATACAGCGGTAATAGTCTCTCCTAAGAAAATACCTAACTTCTGGACCTCTCCTCTTTGATATCTCAGGGGTCTTTTAAAGTCCAGATATCTAAAATGGGACTCATATTCCTTCCAATACCATTTCCCTCCTAAATTCCATATGTCAATTTATGTTTGGAATAACTTAAAGTTCCACCAACAATCCAAACACCTAGCCAGAAATCTTGGGTCTTTTTTTTTTTGTAGTAACCCCTATACCTAATCTACAAATCTGACTGGACAATTTTACCTAGTAATTATGTACTGAATTCGGACAACCACTTTTTTTTTTTTTTAGGAAAATTAGCCCTGAGCTAAATCCGCTGCTAATGCTCCTCTTTATTTTGCTGAAGAGGATTGGCCCTGAGCTAACATCTATGCCCATCTTGCTCTACTTTATATGTGGGGTGCCTGCCACAGTGTGGCTTGATAAGCAGTGTGTCGGTCCAGGCCTGGGATCCGAACCGGCAAACCCCAGGCTGCCAAAGCAAAGTGCGTGAACTAAACTGCTGCACCACCAGGCTGGCCCCTGGACAACCACTTTTATTCCCGGGTCTGCGCTGCCAACTTAGACCGTCTTCCTCTTTGGCCTAGGGTGTTAGAATATACTACTGCTTTTATATCCCAAGCCCTTCAAATCCATCCTCCACAATGCTAAAGGATTGACTTATCTAAAGCATAGAGCTGACGCCATACATCTACCTAAAATTCTTCAAAGTCTCCTGTTTATCTAAAAATCCAAATTTTTTAGCATGCATAAAAAGATCTGCATGGCCTTATCCCACCTGCTTCTTGAGTTTCATCTCCTCCTGTGTGCCTTGTACCTTAGCAACAGTTACTTAAAAAGCACTGAACACACGCTAAGCCATGATTACGTCATTGGCCCAAACTCTCCCTCCTGCCTAAAACAGACATCCTCATGCCATTCTTTCTTCTCCTGGAAATCAACACCTTGCCTTTTAAGACTCAACTCACAAGTCACCTCCTCCAGAAGTTCATCTAACACTTCTCCCTTCTTAGCTTAGCTATAATTCATCTACTTTTCACAATATCTTACACAACCCATTGGTGACATTTTGATCATTGGAATAAAATATTGCTTCATGTTCCTCTCTCTTTTTACTCCTTTCTCCCAATAATCAAGATTCCATAAAAACGGTTTTATTCTTCTTTGGCTCAACATAGCCTGATAATCATCTGATATATAATAGGGCTCAAAAATGATGGTTGAAATGAAATAGAAAAAGAAAAAGCAGCTGACATGAGTTGTCCTGTTGAGGGGGTAGAATATGCCTTCACTGGAAATATGAAAAGATAGTTAGATATTCCTGTGCCTGTTATATCTCTTCAACTATTTATCATGGATGTTATAGAGAGGATTCTTACACCAGACAGAGGTTCCAGCTAAAGCAGAGGTTCTCTCATCTCAAATAGTCCATGATTCCAATTATCCTGTGCCTGCTTGGAGCCTAATTTCTAGCCTGTAAGATTTAGGCACTAATAGAATTCCAATTACTCAATAATAATCTGTGTGTGAAGACACATAAAGCATCATATATGTTAATTTGTTTGGCATTTTATTTCTGGGAACCTCTGCTATTTGATTTCTTCTCCATAACTATTGCCTGTCTAATGTTCCTCCTGCATCTTTTACTGTTGTTAAAGATGATGCACAGTTTACACAAAAGGGGACCGAATTCAATTTATACAATTAATCAATTTACACTATTCAATATACACAGCAGGGGATATAATTTATTTCTCAAAAGTATAAATATATTTGAAAATAAAATTATGAGAAATAGAGTTTGATTGTTAGTTTTACATTATCTAAGACTTCACAAAACTCAGCTATCTTAGTTCTTGGCCTTTTCTTGGATTCTTTACTGGAGAGTGCCATGTATTTTCTCTTTAGTGCTCTTCTTCCCTGATTAGACTTTTTAAACACTTACCAAAGAAACTTGTGATTAATGACAGTTAGAGCTTATTGGACTTGAAGGACAAATGCTTGCTTCACCAGTTAAGGGAACAAGCTAATCAAAATGAAGAAGTGCAGGGCCAGGCAGAACAGGGAGAGAGAGGAATGCAGTGAATCTATATGGATTTGCTTGACGTGATGAGCTGAACTGTTAACTTTTCATTTACTGCATCACAAACTTGACTCAACCTTTGTCTGTATTAAGAATAATGGAGCCGTTCTTATAAAAAAGTATAAAGCTTCTCAAATTAAGCCGCCTTCCTCTTATTTTTATAGCTACTGGTTGGTATTATTCCAGCGTCTTCACAGTAAATGTTTCACAATATCTTTCACGGATTGGAAAAACTTTTCCACCTCCACAGTCACAAATCCCACTATAACAAACTGAACTGGCTGTCTCTTCAGAGACTATCCTTCATACTTCAGCACGAAATTGAGACTGAACTTTTTATTTGCTGAGAAGGTGACACAATTTTCTTTTATATGGTGTGGTCTCATTCTTTGCCTTTCCAGTGACCTCAGAGCAGTGGATGCCTCAAATATTTCAATGCTAGATTGTTTGTGAGCTAGAGATGAATCAGTCTTGTAAAGGAGGCAGAAATCCTTTTTGGTGGAAAGATGCCAGGTAACAATTCAGAGTTTGCCATGTTGATATTTGCTATGTGTTTCATCAAAAAATTGCAATGTAACTGAGCTGGGTGTGTGTTCTGTCTTTCCAACTAACCTCTGCAAAATAAAGAAGGAAGCAGTTAGGAAAACAGGGATGAAGTTTACTGCTGTCCAAAGATTTTTGTACATGCACAATGGTGCTAATTGGAGGCGGGAAAACTGTGTGCTTCCTATATGATGTGGAAAAAAATTACTAATCAGAACATTATACCTACACTGACTTTCAGAACAATTTGTGTGAGGATGTGATATATTAGGAGAGAATATAAAAGGGGCTGTACTGTACTTGAAAATTTAAAGTAGCTAAGAGCTTACTTTCCTTTTGTTACCTTGGGTTCTCCAGAGAAGATTCATTTGCATTTTTCTTTAAAATATTTCAGCTCTAGCTGTGCTGGTCTATATAGTAAACCATCACATGGGCCAACTAGAATGACAGCTAGAAGATGACGCAACATAGGCAATATGAAGTAATTTGGCCATTTTTATTTCTGTATTTTTTCATTGTCTTAACTATCCTTTCCTCTTAATCTTCCAGAAAGAGAGCACTTGCTGTTCCAGATAGAGGTCTCCAGGGGGCGATGAAGAGAAACATCATAGTCCCTTTGCAAGTTGCTCAAGGGCTCCAATGAACTAACGGCAACAATGTTCCGAAAGCTGTTCTTGGACGTCAGATGGCTATTTGATTTGGCAGATTCAGTGGCTAGTACTTTTCCTTCAGCCAATTTACTGGAAGCCCCTCCCTTTTTTACTCCTTCCCCTCTTCTCAGGCACATAAGCTCCCTATGTTTTAAACAGTTTTAGAATGTTCATTTTGTTCTGTTATTAACTGAATTTTTTATTCTAATGTACAAGCATTTCATATGTTTCCTTTGTTAAAATAACTCTTTCATGTTTCAGGAAACTAGCCTGTAGGGTATCTCAGGGGATAAATTCTAATACTTAAGCGCAGTCTTTAAAAATCACTTTGACATATTATTATTAGGTTTATTAATATGACTTAGCTTTCATTTCATTAGTAAGAATTCAAGTTTCCCATCTCTTTCTTGAAATTATGTGATGTGTTTTTAGCCCATTTGTTTCTGTAGTCAGTTCCTCTAATGTACAACCTAGAAATCTTGAAGGGAAAGAAGTTACAATAGAAGCTCAAAGGAAATTCATCATGAAGCTGATTCTAAATTTCCTTGAAAAGGCACAAGATATAGAACAACAAAAACATTGTTGGAAAAGAAGACTGAAGTGAGAGGAATGACACTATCTGATTTTAGAACTTAACGCTACAGTAATCAAGACATTGCGATATTGGCAAAAGGATAGACACATAGATCAATGGAACAAAAAGAGAGTCAAGAAATAGACCTACACAAATATGGTCAATTGATTTCTGACAAAGGTGCAAAGGCAATTCAATGGAGAATGGAGAGTTTTGTCAACAAATGGTATTGCAACAATTGGACAACTTTATGCAAAAAAATGAACTTCAACCTAAAACTCTCTCCATATACAAAAAGTAACTCAAAACGAATCATAGATCTAAATATAAACTGTAATACTATAAAACTTTTAGAAGAAAACATAGGAGAAAGTCGTCATGATCTTTAGTTAGGCAAAGAGCTCTTAGACATGACACAAAAACAAATTCCGTTAAAAACAAAGATCTATAAATTGTAATTCATCAAAATTAAAAAGTTTTATTTCATGTAAGGCACTATCAAGAGAACTAAAAGACAAGCTATAGACTAGGAGAATGTATTTGCAAAGCACATGTCTGACCAAGAACTTGAACTCTCTACACTCAAAGTAACAAAACAAATAATCCAATTTAAAAATGAACAAAGACTTGACCGGACACACCAGTACAGAGGATGTAATGATGAAAAATAAGCACATGAAAAGATGTTCAACATCAGAACATCTTCAAAATTATTGGGAAACTGCAACTTAAAACTGAAGTGAGACCCACTGTACATCTATAAGAATAGCTAAAATAAAAACTACAGATGATACCAAATGTTGATGAAGATGAGGAGGATTGGAATTCTCATTAATTGATGCTGGGAATGAAAAATGGTGTGAGTTCTTTCAAAAATAGTTCACTGGTTTCTCATAAAGTTCAACATACATCATATGACCCAGCACTCCTACCCTAGAGAAATGAAAATTACGTTCACACAAAAATCTATAAACAAATGTGTTTAGCAACTCTATTTCGTAATTACCAAAACAGGAAACAACCCAAATGTCCTTCAATGAGTTAAACATATACATAAACAAATGCAATACATTCATACACCAGAATGCTATTATCAATAAAGAAGAATGAACTATTGATAAGACCAACAACTTAGATATATCTCTAGGTATTATCCTCAGTGAAAGAGCCAATCTTGAAAGGTTGCTTACTGAATAATTCACTTATATGATATCCTTGAAAAGACAAATGTATAGTATGGGGAACAGATAAGTGGTTGCCAGTGATCAGTGATGAGCAAGTGTGAGACCGTGAAAGAATAGTTCAAAGGAAGTTTTGGTAGTGAAGGAAATATTATATATCCCAAAAGTGGAGGTGGTTATATGAATGTGGTAAAATTCATATACTTTTGCGTAAAAAGTCCATTTTACTGTATGTGAATTTCTGAAAATAAAAATTTAAAAATTAATCTGTGCAAAACAGAGAATAAATTTGCATTTAGTTTAAATTTTTTCTTTTATTAATACAAAGAGGAGGGGAAGGGACAGAACGATTAATTCAATTATGTGCTCAAATGTCATATATTTTGAGGATAACAACTTTCCAATTTTTTTGTTTTTGTGAGTTAAGATGAAAAGTAAATGGGATTAAAATTCAGCAGAAAATATTTGGAATACTATTAGGGAACAAGAACTTGAGTTAATGGCAAATATGGTAGAAAGTCCTTCTGTACATATAAAAAATACTATGTGATTAATTTTCATGAGCCTCAGCAAAATCAATTGGTCAAGAACTATGAAAATATTCATTATCTCACATCGTCAGCAAGAAGCAACATTGGGGCTGAGATAAAGGACAAATCAGCAACAGCAGTGGTTCTAAAAAAATTTAGTGTTTTTCTTCTGTGAATTTTATTTATACATTTTTGGAATGTATAGTTTAGAACACCTTTGACTTTCTAAAGATAGTTGCTTTACTCTGATCAGTAACAAGGGAAAGAGACGAGAGGACTTCATTGTGCATAGGTGAGAGGTCATTAGGCCAGCCCTGGTGGTCTGGTGGTTAAGGTTCAGAGCTCTCACCACCACGGCCTGAGTTCCCTTCCAAGTCAGGGTGACACTATCTGGCTATTAGTTGTCACACTGCAGTGGCTGGGTGTTGCTGTGATGCTAAAAGCTATGCCACTGGTTTTTCAAATACTATCAGGGGCATGAACAGGTTTCAGTGGAGCTTCCAGATCACAACAGTCTAGGAAGAAAGACTGGCCGCCCACTTCTGAAAAAATTGGCCATGAAAACCCTGTGAACAGCAGTGGAGCATCGTCTGAGACAGCACCGGAAAGTGAGAGGATGGCTCAAAAAGACCAGGCAGGGTTCCGCTCTACTGTACCCAGGGTCAATAGGAGTCAGAATCAACTCCACAGCACCACCACCAACAACAAAAAATGCCATTAATAGATAAAAATTTCATAAAATAAATATTGTATTTGATGGTTATGTTATCTTTAAAGTCTACTTTAAAGCATGCCTGGGTGATCTTTCAAACACTAGCACTATAAAACCACCAGTGAAACGTGACCAGCACTCAACATGGGCAAACCTAACCCCTAAATCCCTTGTTCCTTTTTTTCAAAATTAAAGCAAAATACAAAAAATGACAGCCATAGTAGTGTGAAATCATTTTTCCTCCTATTTACACTGGTGTATTGTATTCCACTTTGCGTGGAATAGACAAAATGTCCTCATTAACAAAATAAAATAGGTTTGAGCAATAAATTATGGAATAAAAAGAGAGATATTAGTGAATGATTTATGGAATCATCCTGATTCTGTCTATAATTTACCAGTTTCCAAAGACTTTGAGTATTAGAAAATGGAAAAAAAAATACTAATTTAATTTTATCTATCTCTGACAATTTGTCAGTATCGTTCATGAAGTAATTGATGAGCATCATCTTGTGCTTTGTTTTTCCTAGCTTGAACTGACATTTGAATACTTTTTTGGTATAAGAGCAGCAACTGTTTTCTTAACCTTCTTTACATGGTCTTCACGACCTACTGGAGTATAATTCTTTAACTCATTTAATGTTTTTTGATTTTATTATTATTTTGTGACTGGTAACCACCAATACTTTTAATGTGTAAGAGCCATCATTGTGAACATGTTCTTTTATTGCATAAAAATATAAAATTCTTCTGCGTACTTTGTTTATAGTTATTGGATTCTGAAAAAAAGGAATTTGGCTTTTTTTGTTGATTTTATGCTTGACTGTTATGCTTTCCTTTTGCTGATTTTCTGCTTTACTTGTTAGTGCATTACCAGACTAAATTAATTGGCTTGTAACATTGAAGAATAAGCTTCAAATGAAAAATTGTGGTCTATAGATAATTTTTAACTTTATGGATAACTTTATATGAGCAAATCTCCCAAAGAGTCTGAAAACAAAAAACACAGGACCATAGGCACATGGTTATAGCTATTAACTGTGCAAAGGATGGTATATCCTTTCATCTCTGCCTAATAATATTTCTTGCTCATGCTATAAAGGACAGAATGGCACCAACCTTATGAGGGTTAATATGAAAGTTATTGCCTAGAGGTATTCTCTCTTAAATGTCACCCAGAACAGTGTTACCCCTTTAATTCATCAGACTCCAGACTCAGGGTCATAAAATAAGCACAATAAAGTGCCTCTTGTGCCCTCCAATTGTCAACAGCTTCCTTCAGAGCCATTCATCCCCATAGGTGATAGATTTCTTGTCTTTTTCCTGTTTCTTTTGGCTCTTGACTCTATAAATAATTTCCTGTTAACAGCTCTGTCTTGCACTTTGGAAATGATGTTTCCAATGTCTTCTGTGGCCTTGACTTCTGGCTTCCCTCGACCGCAAGAATGATATATACCCCCTTAATTACGCTGCCTCCAGCTTCTCTGGGTAGATATCTCACATGCTGTAGCCTGGACCACAAAGTCTACAGTCTCTCAGCAAAACCGTGCAGTCAGCTTTGGTTTACTCTGAATATACTGTAGTAGTTTAGAATGTACGAAATGCTTTCATCGCTATTATTCATCTGTATTATTGTTATTCATAATAACCAGTTTAGATACTCAGAGTATATATGATCTTATATAAAAGAAAACAGGCTTAGAGAAGCTTGCCTAAGGACTTGCACAGCTCCCAGCCAGGCCTTCTCATTCCTGTTTTAGTACTTTTCTCACAGGTCCACACTACGTTACATTTCTCTCCCGGGAGAATGAAAACATGAAGAAAAACTGCTACTTCGTAAAGTTTCTTTTTTTTTTAACTTCCAATTTCTAAAATATCTAACAATGGTCTTATGAACTTACTTTCTCTTTTTTGAATATAAATATGTAATAGCTATAAACACGCCCTTATGCCCTGCTCTATGCCCAGAGGACATATGACTAGGCCCTTCAAAACGTCAGGTAGTTGTCTAATAGGAAAGTTCAATACCCTCAGCCTCTTATTTCTCTTTCATTCTTATTAATTTTGCATGAAATATGCCAATAAATTAACTCTTCGTATCCACTGGTTGTAGGATATGCTGATACATATGTTGTCTTAGTTTTATGGGAAACAGAATTGTTTAGTAAAGAAAAGAGACGTCATGAAAAGAGAAAACTGAAATGAGATGTAAAGTTAAGATCAGTGCCTAGTTTTCTGGAGAATTTCTATATAAACCCTTTTACATGAAAGTAAATAAATATACTTGTCAAGTAAATAAACATATTTGACACGTTTTGATATTATTCCTGTTCATTCACTTTAATTTAATTGAACATGTGCTTATTAAGCATCTACAAGGACATGAGATACATCTGTTGATGCCCCAAAGCTTCTGATCTCTAGTTCAAAAAGACAAATTTAACCACATAATTGCCAAGTGGCTTTGCTATTTGAATATTTGGCATGCTGTTCATATAAAGGACAAACATATTAAGTACCGCATAAATGTTTACTATTATAATAATTGCAAATATTATGGAATGAGGTCAATAATATTAAGAGAGAAATAATTTCGCTCACATTATGCATAGTGACTATAACAATGTGTATATGCTGCTCATTAAATAGCCCAAAGTTCTCTAGTTTCTCTATGTAATTTCAACAATTAAAATCCCATTAAAAGTATTCTTAGGTGTTATTTATTTCTTGAATATTACTTTGGTTTCTAGCTATTGTCCCCCAAGTAATTTTTATTTGCATTCTTTATTTTTAAAAACATGAATGAAATATTTATCTTATAAAATGAGTCATTGGTTTTGTCTCTTCACTGAGTAAATGTAATGAATATTATTCCTTTCCTTTCTTATTTGTTCATTTTTCTTTGATTACTTTTTAAAAATTTTAATCAAGTTCCTTGTTAATGGGTTCAAAATCTTTAAAATTTTACTTCTTACTCCAGATTTATGTTCAATGCCGTATGAGACTTGCCTGTGTTCTAAAGGGAACTCTCTCCTTATAAGAAAATATATAAGAATTCTCCCAGTTCTTATATAAAGAGACATAAAGAATTACACTTGAGGCATCGTTCATTGTCTTTTTCTTCTCTTTTCTTTCATAGAGATATGGGCTCTTTGGATATTATTCTTAGAATATTGCCAAAATAACAGGCAACTCCCTAGTCCTGGACAGGCCTAATTTTGATTCTTTCTATTAAGTTTGAAGTTTTGAAACACTGCAAGACACAGATCAAACCCTTTTTTTTTAAAGATCACGTGGTGAGGTTTTTTTGTGTTTTTTTTTTTTAAAGATCAGCCATGAGCTAACAGCTGTTGCCAATCTTCCTCTTTTCTTTTCCTTCTCCCCAAAGCCCCCAATAACTAGTTGTATATTCTAGTTGTAGGTCCCTCTAGTTGTGCTGCATGGGACACTGCCTCAGCGTGGCTTGATGAACAGTGCTAGGTCTGCGTCCAGGATCCGACCAGGGAAACCCTGGGCCATGGAAGTGGAGCGTGCTTACTCAACCACTCAGCCATGGGGCCCGTCCCCAAACTATTTTTTAAAGAAACTTTCTCCTTTATTCTCTAAAATAATGCTAACCTACATTTAAATAGTACCCATACACTTTCCAGATCTCTGCCAGTGAGATTTGTCCTTTCAAACATCTGAACGGTTCAACATCTCTGCTTTCTTGGGCGAAACCTCATCTACCCCATCCCTAAGTTGTCATTTTATTTTCTATATAGAAAAAGATTGACCTAAGTATTTTGCAAAGCATTTCACGTTATTTTCCCTTGTTATGAAATTATCATCTTTTAAGAATAGCTATTCAAAGCCTTGTCAAAAATGTCACATCAAGAGTATAACAAGTAAGTAGCAAAAGTGGTGGTACATGTTTCCAAAGGTCCCAGTTGCCAGTAAATGTCTCAAACAGGGAACGAGTACCCAGAACATGGCCAGTTATAGCATAGACATCTCAGGAATGTGTCTGAATAAATGGAAGGATAAGAGGATGAGGAAATGAATAATTGTTTAAGGTGAACTTAAAACACGCCATGTTCAAAAGCAGCACAGAGCATTCTTGATTGGCTTTTGGTTCATTTAGATCCTAGAAGATACAAAAATCCCTAAAATGAGTCAGTTTCCATATTCAGCTACATGATAATGATTATGTTAACAACGCTCTGCTCTAACTCCTATACCCAAGCCACCTCATCCTTGGGAAAAAATAATAGTGGAAATAGTGAAAGTACTACAGTTATAACAATATTCATTCAAGATCACTACAGTCCCCATTCACTAACCAGGGCTGCCAGAGAATAAACTGCAGGTCTCCCATCTAAGCACCAGTCTTTGCAGTGACATTGATCCGTGGAGGGGTCTAAACAACATTAATCTGCTTTCTACAATTTTTTCCACAATTAGACTGGTAGAGTTCATTGAGAAAAAAAGTCCATGTACAGAACACCAGATGTCCTCAAGCAAGCAAGCAAGCTTAGATTTGCATACCTACGCAAAACCCAAACCCCACATTTCTTAGTCTCCATTTTCTTATTTCCCAAGTAAATAAATAAATGAGTAACTCTGGGTGTTTCTACATTGCCACCTATTAGTAAGCCTAAATCAGGTATATAAATCAACTCCTTATGATGATATTTCATTTTAATGTAGCCCATTGATTGGTGGCCTAAGCCGTATTGTCTAGCATATGTGCAGTCTTTCCTTCGTGACAATTCTGATGCCAGTTGCTTTTCTTCCAAGCATATGCAAACTTTATGCTGTGGCTATTGCCCAAAGTATGCAAAATACCACAGGCTTTTCTTTCTTTTATCTTACAGATCTTTTAAGTTGAACTGTTTTCTTTACTGACCTTGAACTTTTAATTCAAACTCTTTTCACACTTTACATTTTTGTTTATTTTTTCCTAATATACTATTTAAATATTTTAGTCAATTTTATCCGTTATAATTTTACCCTTAATTAGTATTAATTATACATGGATATTTGTTAAATACTGCTGCTGGACACTTTCATTTGTTATTTCATTTTGATCAATATTTATTACATGGCATGGTCATTCATTAAAAAATTTGTCTCACCAGCCCTGATGTTCAAAGACTGATTTTATTCCCATTCAGTCATTTAACAAACATATATGCTGAGTGATCCTTTCTGCCAGATGTTATTCTGTGTCCTAGGTTCACAGCTGTGAACGAGAAAGAAGAGATCCCTGTTCTTATGGAGCTTACATTCTCACACAGGAATACAGATAATAAAAAATAATTTAAAAAAATAAGTAAATCAGGAAACATTAGAATAGAAATAAGTGCAAGGCAGAGAATTAAGGTGCTGTGATGAAGAATGACAGGTAGATATTTTACACTCAATGGCCAGGGAAAGGTTTTCAAGTAAATAACATTGAATGTGAGATTTGAGTTTCTAACAGATAATTTGCACTTATTCCGTAAATTACTTCCTTTTTTATGTCACTCAATTTTTGGACTGTTTCTCATCTAGACTTTTATTATTGTTGTTATTGTGACTATTGTATTCATTTTAAATTTGCATGGAATAAATCTCACTCTCTTTGAAGTCCAGTCCTGTGAATTTTAATAAATGCTTACAGTCATATAACCATGACCGCAATCAAGATACAAAACAATTTCATCACCCTAAAAAAATTCCTCTCGCTGCCCTTTATAGTCAACCTCTCTTATTACACTACCCCATGGCAAACACTGATGTGTTTTCTGTTCCTATAATTTACTTTTGCAGAATGCCATGTAGATAAACTCATACTACATGTAAATTTTTCTACCTGGCTTCTGTCACTTAGCACATATGTTTGAGATTCATCCATGTTGTTTTGTATATCATTAGTTTGTCGCTTTTTTATAGTTCAATAATATCCCATGTATAGCTATGTCACAATTCATTTATCCATTCACAAGTTGAAGAACATTTAGGTGTTCCCAATTTTTTTTTTTTTTGGTGAGGAAGATTGGCCCCAAGCTAACATCTGTTGCCAATCTTCCTCTTTTTGCTTGAGGAAGACTGTTGCTGAGCTAACATCTGTGCCAATCCTCCTCTACTTTATATATGGGATGCCACCACAGCATGGCTTGATGTGCAGTGTGTAGGTCAATACCCGGGATCTGAATCCATGAAACCCCGGCCACTGAAGCAGAGCATGCAAACTTAACCACTACGCCACCATGCCAGCCCCAGTTTTTTCCAATTTTTGACAATAATAAATAAGACCATTATAAACATTTGCACATAGGTTTTTGTGTGACCTTAAGTTTTCATTTCTCTTGGGTGAACATCTAGGAGTCAGATTACTGAGTCATATGATAAATTTAACTTTGTAAGAAACTTTCAAACTGATTTCTAAAATGGCTATATCATGTTTATTCTCACTAACAATATATGAGAGTTCCAGTTGCTCTGCATCCTTGCGAGCCCTCGGTATTGTTTTTGGCGTCCTAATAGGCGTATGATGGTATCACATGGTTTCAATTTGTATTTCCCCAATGACTACCGATTTTGAGCATCTTACTAATGCACTTATTTATCATCCATGCATTCTTTGGTGAAATGTCTGTCAAATCCTTTGTTCACTTTTTATTTGGTTGGTTGTTGTCTTATAAGCATTCTTATTAAGTATTCTTTATTAAGTATTTTGGATTCTTTGTATATTGTGGATGCAAATCTTTTGTCATGCATGTGTTTGCATATTTTCTGCCAGTCCATGGCTTGTCATTTCATTTTCTTAACAGTATGTTCACAGCGTTTGATGAAATAAAATTCATCAAAATTTTCTTGTGTATCTTTTGTTGTCATATTTATGTCACCCCTTAACTATGTTTTTAACAGGACCATCCATTGAGAAAAGGGCTTTCCCTACTCTTAGATAGTCTCCTAATTGTTTCTACAAAGTGTCGTGAAAAAGTCCAAGTGCCTACCTAAGAGGGAAATTTTTGTGCTTTTAAATGATTACCAGAAAAATGTTTTATCTACATTTTTACAAGTCATGTCAAACAAACAGAGCAACCACTTGTCAGAAATGAGATTTAGTGTAAAGAAGGAAGAATTGCAAACTGGGTATATTCTTTGAAAAGTAAAGTCGCAAATCTGCTCATTCAAATCCAATAAATATATTGAAGTAAACATTATTTAAAATCCTTCAATACATAAATATATATGTCAGTGCATACATAAGATACGATTTTAATAGGTTCACCTAGAAAACAGTTGAGGTTAAAGTGCTGCAATTATTCTTCTCCAAGCTTTGTTTACTGCAGAAATAGTATTTTTGTCATCCATCCAAATATAAAAGATTTTAGGTGTAAAAAGAATATTGATTTATTTTTTCCAAGAAATTTGAAATTTTAGAGCTGTTAGAGAATTAAAAGTCGTCTAGCCAATTGCCTTTGTTTTAAAGACAAGCTCTCAGGCATCCAGGAATGTAAGTGATTTATTGAAGTTTGAAAAATCTAATCAATTAGTGACAAATCCAGGAGAACTAGATCTCTTCCCTCCTTTTCCACCAATCGTCAATATTTCTCTCCCAATGGAATGGGGTAAGAGAGAGTCAGGGCACAGTGCGATAAGAGGGGTTTAGCTCAGAGTAGATAATAGTTTCTTAGCGGCAGATGTTTTGAAAGGGCAGTGTGGAACCAGAGGGCTCCAGGCTGGGGGAGAATACAAGACGGGGAATCAAATCACTATAATTAAGAAAATGTGTGGAAGAAGGGAAAGAGAGACAGAATTAACTTCCTCTCCATTTACTAAGGATTACTTGTCTATCTTCTCTAGTACTCATTCATTTCTTTGTATATTCACTCCTATTCTAGTTTAACTTACTAAAGCCATGATATATGCTCATGTGGAGAGAAATATTAAATACTACTGAAAAATTGAACACAGAGGGAACTATCCTTCTCTCTCATGCATCCTTTTTCTAGAAGCAAATATGAGAAAAGTTTAATATTTTAATAGTTCTATTTGTTTCCATTATCAATTTAAATGATATAAGGCATTTTCTTAATTTATCATAATTAGGTAGTTATATAATTATTTCATGCTGTGATGGGTGACATAATGCAGGTACAATACCTTCTGCCTCTCATCTTTCCCTCTTGGGTTGATAGATATATTTATGTCATAAAGTGCAGTGGTTCTGAAGAAGGGCATTTTTGCCCCTGAGGGAACATTTGGCAGGTCTGGAGACATTTTTGGTTGCAACAACTGGGGAGTCCTACTGACATCCAAAGGGCAGAGACCGGGATGCTGTTAGACATCCTACAATGCATAGGACAGCCCTTCACAACAAAGAATCATTCCGTCCAAAAAGATCAATAGTGCTGCTGTTGAGAAATCCTACTCTAGAATTTGTCCATATGACTTTAGATGATGTACTTAAAATAATCTTGACAGCAATGTTTGATATAACTGAATCTCTGCATAACTGACTCTGCTATGAAAAATGAGGTAATTAGAACTGTATTCTTTCTCCACTTATTTACCTCAAATTTTTGTTTTTGAAGTATTAATTTTACAGTGATATGATTTATAAAATTTTCAGTCTTGATTGTTATTATACTTATAATTACATCATGTGTGTCAAATAATTCTAAGAACTCTGAACCATTAAATAGAATTTAAAATACCATTGTAAAGGTATTCACAATAATAATGATTCAGACAAAGACCATCAACAGATGTTAAAACCATTGGGTTAAATGTTATGGGGAACAAGATATTTAGATAGTCTTAAAATATTACTCCACATAGTATTTATTCGCTTTGGGGAAAATTCACCTTTACAATGGATAGCACTGTGGTTACTGCCTTAACCGAGTAAATTAACATATAGTGGAACAAACTCATATTATGTGCCTCCTAATATGATGCAATGTGAAATAGACCACATCATCTAATTATGAAGAAACAACCAGACAATTCAGGTAATGGTAACTTCAACATGACAACTAGCCTAGACTCCTTGAAAAGATCAATATCATGAAAGACCAAATACAGAATTATAAAAAAGTAGGCATACTGAGCCAGATTAAAGACCAAAGAGACATGATCACCAGTTGCAGTGGGTGACCCTTGATTAAATCTGTACCCAAGATATAAAAGACATTTTGGACATCTTTTGAGCATAGGTATAGAATGAATATGAGCTAATGTTATTGTACCAAGGTTATAGGTCTTGGGTATGAGATGGGCTAAATTTCTTGATCTTTGTGTTTATGTAGAAGGTCCATGATACATCAGCAACTTCTTTCCACATGTTTCAGCATGTGTGAGGAGTGAGGAGTGGGGAGTGGGGGGAGTGTGTATGACATGCATATGCAGAGAGGCCAAAAGTGAGCAACTATGACAAAATATTAACAGTCAGCGAATTGAGACAGAGTATATGGTTTATTCATTCCATCGTTCTCTCTATGGTAGGTACGAAATTTTTCAAAATAAAAATTGTTAGCAACAGGAGGCTGGCCCAATGGTGTAGTGGTTGGGTTCACACGCTCTGCTTTGGCGGCCCACGGTTTGCAGATTCGGATCCAGGGTGCGGATACATGCACTGCTCATCAGGTCATGCTGTGGAGGCATCCCACATACAAAATAGAGGAAGGTGGCACAGATGTTAGCTCAGGGACAATTTTCCTCTCACACACACACACAAATTTTTAGCAACAATTGTGTCTATCCCCTGATCAAAGCTAGAAAACAAATCTCAATTTTTTTTTAAATATGAACTTTATGTAGTGGTATGATGGTATATATTTAAAAATTAGGTCTCCAGGGGGGATTAAAAGCCCTTATTTGAAGCATTTGTTGTATTTTGTGGTGTAAATATTCTTACCATGGTCAATATCTAGCACTGAAAACAGAGTTGTGAAGAAATTCCCAATACCACACTATTATTACATGGTTTTTCCACTATACAGATAGATGGAAATAACCTCAAAAGCATCAGTAATAGTAAAATGTAGTACAATAATTAGGAAGTAATGAATTTCAAGTATTTATTGCCTCTTTTTTATGTACTTTAAGTGTAGTTTACATTATAAAATTTTAATAATTGCTGCATTTAAAAACCTTCTTGTAAAATTCCTAAAACTTTAACAATTGGTCTCACAAGACCGTGAGCCAACTCCAGTACATCACTGTCCTATGCCTTGGGAAGATCCCCGGAGGGGAAAGTGGAGCCTGAGACTGCGGCAAAGTCGAGGTTATATTACTCTGCCTCTTGGTTAGCCATCAAGGGAAAAAAATAACCATAAAAAAGGCAGCTCTCATTATCCTCCAAGGAATAAAATTCTATGTGGTATATTAAATAATTTATGTGTCAAGCACAATTCTAAATGCTGGTGTTACAGCAGTGAACAAGGTGAATGAAACCCCTTCTCTCGTGAACTCCATTTTTGTTGCTTTGTTATCTACTCCTTGTTGACTCAGAACTTGAAGCTTCTCCTTGGTGCTGTTGAACAAAACCATGTTTGTTCTTGAAGTATAGCTTATTTATTCTGATTTCTTAAAAAGAAAACTGTATTCATTCTCCTTTTTCCTGGGAATCGTCAAATTTTCCAGTCTTTTCACTACTCCCTTTCCTGTTTCTCATTACTAATATCTTTTTCTAATTTTGTTTTCACCATTCAAGACAGACTTTTGGAGAAGAGAGTGGCAAATGAATTTTCAGTCCATCATCTTAAACCACAAGGTATCATCTGATAATTTCCATGAGATTGTTTATCCAGGCAGAATGATTTAGAAAAATTTCTGACCCCTTCTGAAAGTATGGTGGCAGCCTACAAGATCTCTTTAGTGGCCTTACAGATCAACGTGTCTGTTTTTTTAATTGGTAAGAATAAAACAAATATAATGTCAGAGTGAAAGGATAATTGGGACCTAATGGAGTATAATTATTCCATAGCTTCTCGCTAATTTCCAAAATTCTCACATATTTTTGTAACATACTTGGTTCTGAGGTACTAAAATTTCTATTCATGTACTGAAAACTCCAACAAAATAAAAGTATAGCAAACTGTGTCCCTGACATGATCCAGTTGGGAATTTATCTGCTTTTAACATTTTTATGGAATTAATACATTTTTACATTTATGTTTTTATCATTATATGTTGTATATTTATAGTTTTCATACATTTTTAAACTGGATGAATTTGTGCTTGCTAGGCAATAGAAACTCTACGTGCTAAAACTTATTTAGCTTAGAAACTAGTCAATACTATTCAGGATTTTAAATATGTGTTGATTTCATTAGTTATCCATCTCAGAATGCTGTGATGCACTAAATCTGCTATTACAATAAAAAGGAAGGCTAGTGCTTAAGTCCCTTCACATGTAAAGTTAAAATTCTTTATCCCACCGAGATTAGGGCAGAAATCAATTGAGATCAGTCAAAACATAAACTTTGTTTGGCTAAAAAGCTTACATATTGACAATTAAGCATTAAAAATGTTCAGTCTTTTATATCTCATTCTAAGCAGAACAAAGTGATTTTTGAAATCCATCGATCAAGGAAAACTATGGATAAATTACATCTTTGTATATTATCTAGCACCTTCTTTTCACTTTCTTAATTTCTCTATTGCTCATTCACAATTTTAAATCACTGTTTATGATCATAGCAAAGATTTCAGCCCTTCTTCTTTTATGTTTCATCCACAAGGATGAAGAAGTTACCGGATCAAGATGGCAAAATGTCAATGACTACTCTATGAGAGGAGGTCTGTATTTGTATTTAAGTTTTACGTAGTATAAACTGCTCTAAAGGTTTTTTCTAGGTCTCTTTAGAAAAAGCTGCTTAAACAAATAAAATCAAGAAATAAACCAAAATAGTCTATGTAACTACTTATGGATAGAACATATCTTTAAAGTATTTTGACTTTATATTGTCAACTCTATAACCAGTTCATTTCTCTACTTGCTTCATTATTTTCTCTTTTGTACAATTAGTTTTTGTCGTCTTGTTCTTTCTGAGTAAAGCTGCTATATAGAGACACCTGCTGGGAAACAAATGAACAGAAGAAAATTCAAACCTGAGCTTTGGAAACAAAAAAAGCTTCCCTCTTATATAAATTAAGTATGCTTTCTTAAAATAGGATATTTCATTTCAAGGCACACTTGCCTCTGAAATATATCAAAATCCACCTACATCTGGAGTTTTGCTATTGATCGAAAAATCTCTACCTTAGCATGAAGTTTCCAGAATCTACATATATGCATACCTGCTATATACAATAGGTATGTGACGTGAGAACGTTGAAATAAATATGCTTTAATCAAGTCATTTATTAGATGCTCACATATGTTTTTAAAGAAATTTTAGAGGAAATTATTTTTCAGAATGACTAGGACTTTTCTAATTCATAATTTTTTAACATCTTAGTTTTTATTTAAAATATTTGATAAAGCAAGGCAAACTTTTACCCTACACAGTTTAATGTAAATATTCTGAATTAATGAAAATGGTCTTTTCAAAGTCTGTTTGCATAAGACTTTGTTGTTAATTTCAGTCTAAAGGAGTTTCCCAATTGTAAACCAGTACATTAAAAATATAATAAATTTTATGTCAAAAGTACAATGTTTAACAGCAAACCATTAAACAGGTATTTCAACTGCATTCCAATCTCAAGTCAACTTCTTCAGGACTATGTTGACATACCATGTGTTATAAGATGATGAGACTTAAAGATGAACATATGTGATTTCTTGTGTGGTTTTCACAATTTCATCTAGGTGCTCGCTGAATATCAAATCATAGGCAAGATGATAGCCAGGTCTTGGAGTGCAGCCACTACAGCAGTTCTCAAGTGATAGTCACCATAATTCAGCTGAACATGGACCAGTCATGTGTGGAGAATGGATGACAGCAGGATTTCCAAGCACCTGCTCTATGCTCCCAACCAGATAGAGAGAATACATTATATGGTGACAAACTGATATCTGGCCTCTAACCATGTGGCAAAGATGCTGACAATTGCTAAAAGCCCAACCAAAGATGTCGTGATTCTAAATGGGATGAACATTGTATAATTTCACAGGAGGAGAAAAGAACACACCTTGGGAAATCACAGTTATAGTTGTTACTAAATGATCTTAAAAACCCACATTGTCCTTTTCGGATCAAATACGCAAACCCATTCCAGGATATTCAACAGCACCTTGAAAGAGAGAACAGCATAAAGTGTAAGAACATAAACTCTAAAATCAGAAAAATTCCAATTCAGTCTCCAGTACTAAGTAGCTGGTGCAATATCCTTGGGCAAGGTCTTTAACCACTTTAAATAACTTTTTCCTCATTAGTACAAAGGAGATATTAATGGTGCTATTGGGATGATTGATGTTAAATGAGATAATGCATGTAAAAGGCATCCTAAAATATTTGGCACATGGTAAGCACTCAACTAACATTAACATTTTAATGTTGATCATCAGCTAGAGGGGAGATTTAGTGAAATACACATAGATTCTATTACTTTTGAGGGATTATAATGATATTATTATTTATATTCTTTGCACAAAGTTGTACCCAGAATCATAAATGCTGGTTTTGAGAACATTATTATATCAGTTGGAAAATCATATTGAACGTATAGCTCAAAAGATACAGTTTTAAGTAGACTGAATTTTAAATACTGCAGATTCTATGTGTTGTTTCCAATCGTCTTTGATGAAATTCAAAACCATGTTATACCAAAATTTATAAACATGCTAGAAAAAGAAAAGCCCATATTAACTATGAATTATTTACTTCATTATAACTTCTGCCTTGCCATTGTTATTTGAATGGCTTCTCTTAGGCCTACCCCCTGGCCTACCTACCAAATATTTAGAATAGTATTACATGAGTAGTCATGGAAGTCCAAGGCAAAATATTGAAGGAAATTTTAGTTGAGATCTTAAAATGACTGAAAACACATCACAGTATGAATCACATTGTTTGTTGTGCGACGTGAGATTGTAAATTAAGTTATTAATCTAGGATGGTTGAATAAAAAAGGCAACAGCTGAACACTTGCAAACTGGAGGCCTTACATGACACCAACAGTATTCATTGTCTACTCTTTTTTACGGAATCAGAGTTGGTTTTTCAGGGGTTTTTGTTTAATTTCGTGTGTGATTGGAATATACGCTGCTGAAGACAGAGAGAAGAGGAGCTTGAAAATTGGGAATGCTGACTTGGCATAATATTGTCCTTCTTGTTTTGGTTGATGTTCTTTCTAGAGATAAGTGAAAAAATATATAAAATATCTATGATCCAACCACCAAGAAACTAATTTAAACTTTTCATTGTATAATTCCAATGAACACATTTGCTATACTCTTTTCTTTAAACAATGGTATTATCAAGGTACAATTTTAAGGTAGATGGATGATAGATAGAGAGATAGATAAATAGATAGAGATAAAAATTAATTAATGAATCTTTACCACTATGTATTCTTTTGATTATATGGATGAGAGAAAGGGTGATTCTTTCTGAAGAGAGAGAAAGGATAATTGTGATGAAAATCTAGAAGGAGAATAAACCAGAATTAAAGATTAAGAAAACTTTAACAGGAAGATATCAGCTAGGGAAAACTTTATAAAAATATTACACTTGGCAACTATTTTTCTTTAGAAATAGAGAGCAAATTTCAAAATAATAATTTAGTGTTCTGCCTATATTACTTTAACTAAGCAACTTTTCCTGCATGTGCCATACAACCTGGATCCAGATATAAGCAAGACTGAACTCATTATTGTCCCCTGAAGACAGCACAAATGTAAATCAGCTAAAATATAAGGCTCGAGATAACTTTGGGTTGGTAATAAAATTCATGGTGCTTAAATTACTCACTTCTAATGCATATTTACAAGTCTCAGAGGAAACCTCTGAAACTCACAGATTTTACCCCTTTTCTCATTACTGTATTTGATGCACTTTAAAACTCTATAAGATGCATTTAATACTTTGTGTAGCACTGAAAATGCCTATTTGAGAGAAACTGAAGGTGCTATAGAACACTTTCTATTTACAATAGTCCATTTTGGATCACTGAATGGGGAAACTGAGGAAAAATGTGTCCAAAGTCAGACAGGTTTAACATCAGAAAGAGCTCGGTCTTCTAAAGTGTATTGTGATGCTGGCATTTTCCATATAGTCCATTGATCTAACGAATTATGAGTAATTCTTTATGTCAACACAATAAGCCCTTTAAAGTGGACTTTCTATGGTGGTTACATGTTCATTCTGATTTATTTATACTTTCAATCCTTCCTTTCTGTTTGACAATATGTTCTGGGTGTTACTGAGTGATAATCTATGACCAGGAAAGAGTACTAACCTTACTGGCTTATACTGGGGATGAGTATATGACCTTTATTCCATCGTCATAATTCCTAAAATAGCTTATCAAACCAATCAGAGGAACCAGAGAAACATTCCATGGGGACACAGGAGTGTCAGGAAAAGCAACAAATCTTTTGGATTCTGCTCTAGAATCTTGTTTTCCTTTAGAATAATATTAACTAATTCAATTTATAATGACCGAGATTATATACCACTAATTTCTATGATGAAAGAGAGACTTTCACACCTTTAAGTGATATCAGAATTTAAAGCAGGTAGACTTTAAATACTTTTATAATAAAACACATATACCTGTCAAAAGTGTAGACAAACATTAAGTAGACAAGAAAATAGCTAATTCTTTTTGAAGGGGGATGGGCTGATTATATTTTTTACTTTCATTCTTTTAAGATAATTTTGCTGGGTATAGAAAACTACATGATAATTATTTTCTGTCAGAACATTGAAGAAATCATTTCACTGTCACCTAGCTTTCATTATTGTTGAGAAATCAGCTGCTACTCCTTTAAAGCTGATCTGAAATTATTTTTTCTTCTCGTTGTTTTGTACCTGTAGTTTCACAATAATACATCTAGGTGTGAATTTCTTTTTCTTTCTCCTGCTTCAGATCCTCTGGACTTTTATATCTATTCAGCAGTGACTTTCATCAGTTCTGGGGAATTTTCAGGCAATATGTAATCAAATATTATTTATTGCTACATTTTCACTGCCCTCTCTTTTGAAATAACTGGTTAAACCTTTCACTCTGTCTTCCATGTTTCTTATTCTTTCTCATATTTCTTCTGACCTTTGCTTCTCTGTACTTCTTTTGAAATAATTTCTTCTTATATGTCTTCCAATTCACTAATTCTCTCTTTTTCTGTGTCCAATCTGTCATTAAAAATGTACATTGGGCTTTTAATTTCAATTATTATATTTCCAAGTATATTTTTCTATAAATATTTTCAACTGATTTTTTAATGTTTTTAAATGTAGTAACTGCTGTTGACTTATAATCTGTTTCTGATTGTTTCAGAATTTGAAGGTTTATGAGTCTGCTTCTGCTATCTGTTGTTTTTTGCTGATTTCTAACTCATTGTGCCTTGTTGATATGTGTTCGCTTTTTTCTATTATTTTATCATTTTCCTCAGGAATTTAAACATGCAAATTGGCCCAAGGATGAACTGTAATCCTCTAGAGATGATTCATATTGCTTCTGCCAAAGACCTGAGAGAACCATGAATCTGGAATCATTTTAAACTAAATTTCTGTTTTAAGAATTTTGAGTACATTCAGGTACTAATTTTGACAGCATATTTGTGAATTACTAGGCTTCTGGTTACAATTTCTATGGCGAATTATTCTACTTCTCTGTGAGGAGGAGGCAGGTTTATATTGTTTCATCCTTGCGTTGAGAGTATGCTCTTCTAGACCTCTAGTTTCATGGATAAAGTGCTGCCTGATAGACTTTCCTCAGCCCTAACGTTTGATCCCTTTCATTTTTGTCCTGAAAGGCAATCAAATGCTGAGCTCAGTTTCATAAGAGTCAGTAAATCTCCAGTGGTCTACTTAGCTATCTTAGTCCCTGCTTTCTTTTAGATTATTGTTGGGTAATTTCTGACATTCTTTCAGTACCTCAGTGCTTTCAAAAAATATCTTAAAATATTTTATCCCACATTTTTACTTGTTTTGATAGGAGAGCTGGACCAAATCACCTACCCTGTTAAGAATGGGCATGGAACCCTTCTCTTCTACTGTTTACGGTCAAAATATTTTAATTAAGTTCCCTTTGCAAAGAAATTAAAATTTCAAAAATCAGCTTTTGTGAGGTATATAGAAGTAGAGTAGTAAAAACTACAGTGTAAGGAGTAGCGACAAATTTTATATAGAAAGATGAGAAAATACGCATAAATAAAAACGTTTTTTATTTTAATTTGTATATGTGAAGGATATTGACCTAAACTGTATAGAAATAATCTAGGCTAAACAACACAAAAGATTTTAGCTTGAAGAAATAGGAGTAATTTTAGGGAATCTACTTTATTAAGGCATTTATATAAGACACGCTACCTCAACAAAAATAATAGCTACTGTTTACTGAGTGGATTTTGGAGGCCAGACAATATAAATCCATCATTTTACATAATCTTCACCACTTCCATATAACTGTATCACTTTTATAGATGGTGAGATAGGCTCAGAAATATTAAATAATTATTCAGGCCCACAGCTAATGAGTGACAGGACTGAGATTCAAATTTAGGAAATCTCAATCTAGAGCCCAATGGACTCTCATCCAAGACACTGTATTATAGTTTAGATATGTTCCTGTTCTCCACAACAGTATCTCAGGTAACTTTTCAAAGTCTTTCCAACCTGATGAAATCACATACGGATATAGAAGTATATTTCAAAATGTATTAATCACTTGTGTTTGAAAAAACATAAACACATACACTCTAACTTGTCTTTATTATCTTCACAGTATCAGATTCACAGATTATTAGTTTTTCTTAGGTGAGATACTAATATGAGAATTTCTAGCTCAATCATTCTTAACTCAATTGTAATTGGACAAGAGTCTTACTATTCAGTTGTTGGATGTTAGTTTGATAGAAGAAAAAAAAGAATCAAAGTCAAGACCAATGCATAGGATATTATTTGTTCTGTCCACACAAATACTAAATGAATTATCCCTGATTAACATTATGGCAAGGGAAATGAGGTGAGGTATTATTCATTGGCCTATTTTGTTGAAAGGGCATTCCAAATACATCTATAATCCTCTTAAATAAGACAAAATTCTATCTACTTATTTTCTACCGTTAGATTGTTTTTTAGAGTTCAGCTCAATCCAATGAGGTTATGAGCTAAGCAATATCTCAGCTTTCCCGGTGACAGCAGTTAACCTGGAAACCTAATGACAATCTCGTGCCGCGAGACTTTCACCTCTAGCCTGAATTTAAAGACCAACCTGAATATTTTCAAATAAAATTAGTTTAATTATTTTAATGCAAAATATATTAAAAAATACTGAAGATGGCTTATGAAATGATTGATGTATGACATTACCATTGCATACATAGGATAGGTATACTGATAGGATTTCCCAGGTAGGGAATATACATCATGAGTAAGATTATTTCAAAAGTGTGCAAAGAAATAATAAGAAAATGAAAGGCAGGTCCTGATGGGGTGGGAGGGGAAGGCATATTTATGATGTAGCTATTGAAAACCACTGGAAGATAGTTTAGGGGACTACAATTTTCAACTTTCAATCTGGGAGCGATTTAGTAGAAATAATTCCTCAACTTAATCAAAACATGAGAAACAAATACAAACAAACCTCCAAAATGTTGGAAGGAAATTTCTGTCTATCCGACCAGGCTTTGTAGATTGAGAGTTAAATCACATATTCTAAACACCCACTAAAAACTGTTCGACCACTTGTGACCCAAACAAAAACTTGCCAGTCTCTGGTCTTGAGCTCAGTTGGGGTCATGGTCTATGTTTTAGTTAGAAATGGCTTATTTTGTCCATTATAAAGAGTGAAAACATAAGCCTTCTTTTTCTTTTTTGCATAAAATGACATATTGTTTCGCTACATGCTTTATAAAGGAGAAAGCAATAGTGTATATTAATCTTCCACATCAACTATAGATGAAACAATAGGCCTGGGAATTTTATCCCTACTGTAACCACAAACTTAAACGAATCAAAGAAGCTTCTTTAAGACACTGTGACTGGTTGATTTAAGACTCAAATGACTGAAAGAGTTCACCAAACTTATATTCCTTATTTTCAGAATACTTGACACATAGTTCTTCAAACCTATCCAAGCCATTATTAAATCACATAAAAGGTGTTTACTGCTTCAAAAGGCAGCCTACTGGAATATTGCTTTTTTCCCTTCTGAGCGACACAGTCCTTTAAATGGCACTTTCTATAAATGCTAGATCCTTTCTAATAAGAAGCAATGCTGTGATCTCAGAGAAGCCTTGCATATTGTGATAAATCTCTGGGCCTCTGGGCTGTTCATCCAATGCTGAATTTAGACTGTACGCTTCTCCCTATCTATGTTTTCCTCTGTGTAGCTCATCTTTGTTCACAAAATAAGTGAAAATATATATTCTGCTCATTTATCAAAAAAAGGCTAAGAAAGAGATATAGTCAACCCCATCAACCCTATTAGAGACCTACAGTGAGGGTTACTTTGAGTAAATTCAGCCCACAAGGTCTTATCGAATATCCACAAATGGAGATAAATCTGCCCCGTGCCAGCACATTCCATAGCCCTTCTATGGAAGAACTTCTTTCTTATTTTCCTAGCTAAGAATTCACTAAATTTAAATAAAAATATAAGAGTGACAAGACAATTTAAGATGAATTACAGTGTATTAATGCAATAAGCATTTATGAGGACTCAATAGAAGGTATTGTGTTATGTACTATGAAGGAAAGCAAGGAAGTACAATACTCCCTTCACATCTGTTCCAAGGAAATCTTTAGTGTCTTCACCACTACTTATTTCCTCAGTCCAGTAGTCAGCTCTTGGTCACCTGCCTAATCTAGGCTTGAATACTTTGGCCTTTCACTTTAACTACACTCTCACACTAGCCCCCTCCATTCCTCTTTACTTTTTTCCTTCTTTTCAATTCTCCACAGCTACTGTTCTAAATCTTTTCTTAACTTCCAAGTCCACAATCACATAGCAACTTTCTCTTAGGAACTTAGTATGTCTCCAACTTTACCAAGAAAATAAAGGCTAGTCAAAGCAGTCTTTCTTCTTCCTTATGGCTAATTCAAAATCTCTTTTACAGTGACCCATTTTCAACTGTCTCAGTTTCATTTCTTGTGGCATTGGCCAATGTGTTAGATCTATGCCCTTCGGTCTGTCCACATCAATCATCCCCCATTTAATCTACTTTCCATCTCATCATCACATATTTCCTCTTTTATGAAAAAATAAAAGTATGCAAATGTCAAAACACTAAGCATATGTTCCTTTGTCCCATACTTAGACCCATTTTCAGTGCTCCTTCTTCTAATGAAGGGTAGCATTCATCTCTTCCAACTCTCTTCACCACAAAGTCAACACTTGCCTCCAGCTGGATATCCAGAGCTCTCTCAAGATGTAGAGGCTGTTTTTCCACTTTTGCCTTTCTCAAACAGCTTCCTCTGACATCGCCTCCTAAATAAATGCATATTGATATCCTTTGAAGTCAGAACAAATATCATCTTCTCAAATAAATCATTTGGTGTTTCCTTTCCATTCTGTCCTCAGAAGAATTAATCACTTCCTCATTTGTAATTCTACAATGTATTGCTCATTACGCTGTGCTCATGTATTACTCGTATAACAACCTTTCTTTCAGTAAATTATGAAATCTTTCTGGACAGGGGCATTGTCTCTGTCATCCTTCCTACTTCAATCACCTCTAGCATAAGGCCTGATATATAACAAGTGCTCAATGTACATGTGTTACAATGAACTAGTTCCATCCCTCAAAAAACTTATTATCTAGCATGTTTATGGAAAATTCCATAGAATTATATGATAGGAATTTAGAGAAAGACTATCCCAGAGTGATCTAAGAAAACTGAAATGTACTTGAGGGGAAGAGAATTCCAAACACATAGACCAGAGAACATCTTGTCTTGTGCAGAAAGAATAGATTGAGCAAAAAGTCAAATGAGAAAAGGCATAATGTTTACTAAAGGAACACTGAACATCTATTCTAGCTGGCCTTTAGTAATAGAGAATAAGATAAGATTTGAAATGTAGGATGAAGGGTGAAGATCTTTGCATTGTCAGAAATAGGTTTGAATGCAAGTGACAAAAAACTGACAAAAATTGAGAGATTTATTTCTATCACAAATAAATGAAACCCAAAGATAAATATTCAAGAGCTGATCAGTCATTCACACTTTGTGCACCATGACCATGAACACATGCCTGTCCACTTTGGTCCAGGTGGCACTTTGAACTCCAACCATTCTATATTTCAGTAAGCAAAAAAGAGCAAGGGATGAAGATGGCTCACTTCCTCTCTCTGAAGACATGTCCTGCAAATTTCAAGTAACTGCTCAGAATTTAGTGCCAGCGCCATACCTAGCTGCAAATGGGACAAAAAACATCATATTTCTTATGGGTAGACATATTCTTCCCCTCTCTTCTCAAATAGGGCTTCATCTCCTTATGTAAAATTTTAAAAGATAAGTTGAAGCATTTGCATTTTTAATGGTGAGCACAATACAGGTGAAATCAGAAAATATAGATATTTTCATAAACTGGTATTTTTAGGAGCTGAATTAATCTGTTGGTTTGTGTCATTAATGTTTTAGGGAGAAATTAAGCACTCAGTTTCTATTTACCTATTAATTGTTCATGGTAGCTATTTCTCTCTTTAAAAATAAAAGCATTCATTGTAATGTTCAACTGAAAGGAACAAGGAAAATCTGCTGCACAGTTCTTATTTCTGTGATTATGTAACAGGCTTTTTTGCCCAGTTCCATGTGAATGGTCATTTTAGGAAATGACACTGGAATACAGATATTTAAACACAAGGAAAGGCTGACTCTCTACTTTTGTTTGCTGATTGATTTGGTTTTGTTGAATGCAAATAAGCAAAATCATTTCTTTCAAAATAGTTGCCAGGGATCATCCCTCATTAATCTCTGCAAGGCTTTTCTTGCCTACATCATAAAGCCAGCAGCAGGAGCTACCAACAGAAAGCTCACATACCTTTCAAGTTAGCATGGGACTGGATGCCACTCGTCCTCATGCTCAGATCTTAAGGTAGGAGATAGTCTGGTCATGATACTCTTTCTCTAATTTTTAAATACTACCTATCAGTCCTAAATGTGAGAATAAGAAACAGTGCTTTAAATGTTATGTATTGATACACTTTATACAATGGGAGATACCAAATAATTACAGAAAAAATAGGAATTAATTATGACAGGACATAAAATTGCTTTTTTGATAGGTATCTTCTCTTTGTATACAATTCTAATCATGGGTAAATGCAGGGATATCATGACCAAAGATGAAATAAGAAACCATATTGACAACATAAAAATAGATTTTTTTTAAGAAAGGGCTAATAATTAGCTTCAGATGTCCCCTAACATTCTAAACTATCTATGAAGAATAACTAAATGTATAAACAAACTGAGTAAATAAATAAAAGCTTGCACCAGCAAAACTGAGATGACAAAAAAGTTTCCCAAATTTGAAAGCAACTTTTACTAACTCTAAGGAGCTGTACTGAGAAAAGCAAAGTGTCTAGCTCATGGTTATAAAATTAAGTACCACAACTACATAAAAGAAGGTAGGAATATTCATTTTCTTTTAAGTGTTGTATATCCCCTCAATACGTTCTTGGTAGTTTTATATAAAAAACCACTCAACTATTCCTCCTTCTACTATGAAGGAGAAAGTTTATGAAGTGACCAGATCGCTGTTGTCAATCCCCTTGGCTTCATAGGTTTTCATCCATTTAAAGACTAAAACTTCAAGAAAAGAACAAGAAGAAAGCATGGTGCATGTGGACACATTAATCCTCACATGCATTATCCCTATACATAAAGCACCTTAGGTGGAGGCAAGGAATACGAAGATTTCTAGAAGTACATTTTGGAGGTTACACTTTCTCATGGACCTCAGTCTAAAGTATCAGAGAACACATCAGTGCATGAAACTTCTCAAAATAGGAAAATTTGTCAAGTAGAGCCTGTTGGGTTCTAGAATCTGGGCAAGACACAGTGCTCTTCACTACGCCCTCCAACTCTAGAGCACAGAAGTGAATTCTAGCATCTCCCAAGTGCTGATGGACAGAACCAAGGAAAGCGCCACACATCCTTCCTGTAGACACACTGAATTCAAAAAGCTCTCTTCTCAACCAAAGACGAGTAAGGAGAAGAAATAGCAACTAGGAATGTGCAAACAACACTGCAGAACAAAAGAAAGAAAACACTGGAAGAATCTAAAAAAGAGCATAGCATAGTATTTGTTCAATTGTAGGAACCAAAAGAAAAAATATGCACATTATATTAAATATAGATATGACAATTAAATAGTCTGCTCAGACAAATCCAGCTACTTTAATATCTACAGGGACCGCTATAGTTACATTAAGATTTCAAAAGGCAATAGAGGGCAGTAAGGACTGGGAAACTGGCCCATACAGGCTATGTCTAAAGAGACAGACAGATCAGCACCATTTAAATGTTGTCAAGCATGAGTATGGGCTCATTGTTACCAGATTCCTGATTCTGAAAATCTGAGGACTCTTTTAGAATTTCTTTCTCTTTTCTTTCCTTCTTTTCTTCCTTCCTTCCTTCTTTTCTTTCCTAATATCCTGGCTACCAATAAAACAAAGGAATGACAAAAATATCAAGAAAAAGTTAGATAGTCAAACAAAGTACATCTATACACTGCGTATAGAAAACAAGCTGTCTTTTTCTGAGCTCTTCTTAACTGAATATAATAAAAAATTTGCAGAAGCAAGAGCAGGCAGTCAAGAAGAGAAGAGGCAATGATAAAAGAGACACACTGTGCTAAGTGAGCCGAGGAAACTCAATTTTCAATAATAAAATTAGAATTCACAACAGAAGCACCAAAAGCTGTAACTTACATTTTAGAAAGGTAAATCAGGGATGGCAATGATGCTTTGAGAAACTCTTAGATACCAAAAAAAAAAAAAAAAAGAATAGACGTAAGAATAAATAGTAAGAGAGAAGAAAATAGAGAAGGAGACTATAGGGAACAGAATCTACACAGCTGGCCTAAGAATTATTGGTGGACCATCAGTGTACAGTAAGATAAAGAAAAAACAATCCCTGACCTAAAAATACCCTGAGAATGAAGACTGATAATGCCTACTGTATATTTAAGATAAAACAACTGGCAAGTAAATCAAACAGCGTATTCTGAGAACATTTTTAAAGTTAATACCAAGAGAAAATTTGAAGAAAGACATCCATTAGCGAAGAAGTGTTCAACTCATTTACTTCTAATCCTTCTCCAAATCCCAATTAAGAGAGCCAAGTACTTTAGAAAAATCATCAGTGTACAGGGTAAAAGATTAGGAGAGATTACAAAGAGCAACAGAATTTCGTAACCTAGAATGCAGAAAAACAGGATATAACCAACTGACTGGTCTGAGAAACCCGATCCTAAGATGTCAGTGGGGAAAGTTTTTGTATTGAGAAAGAGGTAATTATGGAAGTGGGATGACAATGGGTCTGAAACATAAGATTTATGTGAAAATCTGTTTAAAAAGAAGTAGAACCCCCATATCTCCTCAACCACTGTGTCAGTTTATGACTGGTTTTTCCACTAGGAAGGCAGATTTATTCTGTGAGGAGAGCAAAGCAGAGGCTCTCTACACTGGCAGATACCCAGCAAAGTTAAAGGAAATAGTACCACATAGAAAACAAGGAATTTGAGTTAAAATCTTCACCCAGAATTTTGATATATCCAACCCTTGTCCTTGTTTTGGCTTCTAGAATGCACACAACAAGGCTTATGTCCTTCGATGAAGGATACTAAAATGTTCTTTGAGAAATATGACCAGAAGAAGAGGTAAGAATTAAAATAATGATTGTGAAGATTTCTCAGTGAATGAACCAGGTTACTTTACACTTAAGGCAAGCACTGGTAAACTCTGTGTATGTACACAAGGATTTCAAGTAGGTATACGAGAAAAAGTTCTGAAAAAAAAAAAGACAGAGACCATGCAAACATATAGATAAACATACAATAAGAGAAAACAGATTATACAGCAAAATTACTCCATAGCTAAAAAAAATTCTTAGCAACTTTTTCAGAAGGGTAAAAAGGGATGTTGCATCAACTTTATAAAAAGGATTCTATTTTTAAAAAAGCATTAGAAAACAAAATATACATTGCAAATTAGAAAAAGGGTAGCAAAAATTAAAAATTTAGAATGATTGGATTATGAAGTTGAAGGACTTTTGTAAAAAGAAGAGCAAAAAGACATAAAGATGAGAAATAATAGAGCAAATACAAGAAAATTAGCAGATCCATTCAGGAGTTTTAAGATAAAAAACAATGAATTTCCAAAAGATAGAATAATAAAAGAGGAGGAGAGGAAATCATCAAGGAAGCAATTTTTTAAATGCCTCAAAGTAGAACATCAGTTCACAGACAGAAAAGATTCACTGAATGAATGCCTAAAACCATGGATGAAAATAGACTCACGATATGGATATCTCCAAGATATTTCAGAACTTAAGAGTAAGGAGTTAATCCCAAAAGCTTTAAAGAGAAAATGAAAGTAAAAATAGGCTCATGTAAAAGATTAATAGAATGATGCTATCAGACTTCTTAACAGCATTTCTGCCTTCTAGCTTAGTAGAGCAATTGATTTCCAACATATAATTCTTGACCTAAACAAACTATCAATGAGCAGTTGAATACGACATGAGAAATGCAGGATATTAAAAATACTACCTCCAACGCACAATTAGTTGGGAAACCACTGGAGAATGTCCTCCTCAAAAATAAAACAAGGCATAAACCAAAAAAAGGAAAGATATAGAACTCAGGAAACAAAGTGTTTATCAAAAGAGACCTCCAGGATTGCAACCATGCAGCACATCTTAAAAGTAGATCTACCTGACTGGAGCACATCAAGAGTTTCCAGGAACATTTCCAAGTAGTTAAAATTGATACATTTCCTGATATTCTTTAGTATATCAAGCAAACGTTTACACAACTTGAGGAGAGATTAGGGAGAAATTAGTGATACGAACATTGAAAAAAACTAAACAAACAAGCATATAGGCAAAAAAGGCAATTTTTCACTCCAGGAAAATCAAAAAGTCTTTCGAGAAAAGATAGTTAATTACAGTACTTTATATGTCTCAGCTCTAAATGGAGTTTATAAGGTCACAATAAACATTTCATATTGAAATAACTAGAATTAGAATATTACACTATTGGTAAGGTGGGAAGATGGGAATTGTATGTGCTTTGATTAGAGTGAGGGATGAAAAAAAGTACATCAACATCTTCCATAGTAACTATATAATCTCGAAATCTAAAATATCAAGAATATCAGCAAATTATTTAGAGATGTGGTTAGTTTATGTCAAAAAAAGAGTTAAGAGAATTGAAATTGGTTGCCTATTAAAATGGGACATATGCAGGTAAAGGTACTGTTTCACAATAAAAATACAGATAATACATCTAAGAAATGGAGAAAAATTAGACTCAGAATTTTCTTTGAAACACTCTCTGACAGAAGACAATATAACACTCCTCAAAGAAATATTTAGTACAAAAGGATGGGATCCAAGCATTTTTATGCTCAGTCAAGTAATTTTTTTTGTGAGTTAAGGCAACTTTTAGAGATATGTTCATGTAGGCAAGGGCTCATAAAATAAATCGCATATTTTTCCCTTGCAAAAACTAAAGGACTATTCTTGGCAGCCAACTAAGAGATAAATCAAAAGAAATAACAATTCCTCTTTTGGCTAAGATGGACTAACGTAGACTTGCATCAAACAACCAAAAAACTGGACAAAATAGATGAAACAGTGATTTTCAAGACCATTGTATATCAGGTAACAGAGGACAATGACCCTTGAAAGAGAGAAAATAAATGTGATGTGCCCTTTGATTGACCAAGCTTACTGCCTTGAGAGAGTTTCCGAGAATGACACAGGGAGGGGAAAATCAGATAGAGCCAAGCATATTTCGTGTGTTGAGGTGACATAGCTAAAGAGTCCAGGGAGACTAAGGCAGATAGAATTCACAAGGAAGAATCCTAGAAAGAAGATATCTGCACAGAGAATTATAGTGATCTGCACTGGTTAGGTACCACTCGAGTATTTAGCAGACTACTGATCAGTGGATGCATGGAAGGAAACGATGCGAGGTTAGAGAAAGAATCGCCTAAAAGGTTTAGAAACTAAGTGTGCTCAGCACACACTCAGGCCCAGCAATGACGACAGCTTCCAGCAGCCAGTCTGGAAAACCTTATAAATCATAGGTCATTGGGTAGACTATCCAGAAGAGTGTTGACTCCATAGAGGGGAATAATTAGCCTTAGACTAAACAGTACTCTGTTCTTGTCCAACAAATTTTGAAAGTAAGACTCAAAGGGATAAAATTATTTATAAGTACCTTTATTGCATTACAGAACAAAATTTCAGATTATTGACTAGAAAACAAAAAATACCCAGCATTCTAAAGTTAAACATCAGAATATCTGGCATCCAGTCAACAATAACCAGGCATGCCAAATGACAAGAAAATACAGCACAAGGAGATAAACCAATCAATCAAAACAAACCCAGAACTGATACAAATGTTAGAAGATGAGGACATTAAAACAGATATTATAATTGAATTTATACAATCCAAAAGCTAAATTGAGGTATGGAGGATGAAATAAATGCAAAAATAAAAATCTACAGATGAACAATACAACATCTGGAATTAAAAACGAAATACAGTGGATAGACATTACATAAGAAAACACTGGTGAACTTGAAGACATAGCAATATGCATTATCTAAAATGAAACAGAGAGAGTGAATAAATGAAAAAAATAGAAAGAATATCAGTGAGCTACAGGATAACTTCAAAGTGGCACATCATGCATATAATTGAATTCTCCAAAAGAGGGGGGAATGACAAGGACAGAGAAAAATATATTTGAATAAAAAATAGCCAAGATCTTTCCTAATTAAAATGAAACAAAAATGAAAACACAGCATATCAAAACTAATATTATTCAGCATTAAAAAGGAGAGAAATTTTGACATTATACTAAATGAAATAAACCAGTCACTAAAAGACAAACATTGTATGATTCCACTTACATGAGGTTCCTAGGATAGTCAAATACATAGAGACAGAAAGTAGAATGCTGGTTGCCAGGGGCTGGAAGGAGGTGTGAATGGAGAGTTAGTGTTTAATGGGTACAGAACTTCAGTTGGGGAAGATGAAACTGTTCTAAAGATAGATTGTAGTGATGGTTGCACAACAATGTGAATGTATTTAATGTTAAAAACTGTACACTCAAAAATGGTTAATTTTATATTATGTGTATTTTACCACAATAACAAAAGAGAAAATCTTAAAAGCAGCCAGAGAAACAAACATAAGAATGGCAACAGATTTATTGCTAAAAAAAAACGCAATCAAGAAGACAGAGCAAAACCTCAAAATACTGAAAGAATTCTATACTCAACAACCAACAAACTTCCAAAAATTAAAATAAAAAAATACTTTTTATCAGGCATAAAAAATCGAAAGAATTCATCTCAAACAGACTCCTGCTGCAAGGAAGACCTTCAGGTGAAGGAAAATAACAACAAATAAAAAAATGAATACACAGAAAGGAAAGAAGAGCACTGAAAATGGAAACCGAATAAGTAAATATATACGAATTTTACTCATTACTTACATATCTTTAAAACATGACTGACAAAAAAAATGTGGTGTGGATCTTACAAAATATGCAAAAATAAAATGCATGGCAATAGCATAGTGGCCAGAAGGGGGAAAATGGAAGTTTATTCTTGTAAGATTCTCAGATAGGGAAGTGATAGCACTAGAAGCTCGACTGTGATATGTTAAAAACAGATACTATAAACCCTAAAGCAACTACTAAAATAGCAGAAGTCATATTTGTTTTTAATAAGCCAACAAAGGAGAAGAAACAAAAAGAGGAAAGAAGAAACAAAAAAAAAAAATGAGACAAGCATAAAATTAGCAAGATGATAGACTTAAGCCTAACCGTATGAATAATCACATATATATAAATGGGCTAAATACTCAATAAAAGGCAGAGATTGTCAGATTTCAACAAAGGAAAACCCAATTCCATATTGCCTACCAAAAGCCTACTCAAAATATAAATAGACAAATCAGTTAAAAAGTTAAAGGTTAAAAAGTATATACCTTATGTATTAGTTTTCTAGGGCTGTCATGAGACAGAACCACAGACCAAATGGCTTAAACAAGAGAAATATATTTACTCGCAGTTCTGGAGTTTAGCAGTCCACCATTAAGGTGTTGGCAGGATGGTTTCTTCAGAGACCTCTCCCCTTGGCTTGTAGATGTCCATTTTTCCCTTGTGTCTTCACATGGGCTTACTTTTATGCCCATCTGTGTCCAAATTTCCTCTCCTTATAAGGATAACCTAATGACCTCATTTTGACTTAATTGCCTCTTTGAAGATCCTATCCCCAAATACAGTCATGGTCTGAGTTATTGGGATTTAGAAGTTTAACACATGAATTTGAGGGTATATACTCAATTTAACGTATGAATTTATGATTCAGCCCATAATGCCTAGGTAACACAAATCAAAAGAAAGCCAGGGTAGCTACATTAATAGCAGACTAAGTAAATTTCAGAGCAAAGAATGTTATAAGCTATAAGAAAGATACTTTCACACTCATAAAGGAGACAATTTTTAAGAGGACGTAAGAATCAAAAACCTTTATGCATCTAACAACAAGGTTTCAAAATACATGAAAGAAAAACCCTAATAGAATTGTAAGAAGTAATAGACAAATCCACGATTATAATTGGACATTTCTATACCTCTCTCTTAATAATTGATAGAAGAAGTGAACACAAAATCAGTAAGAAAATAGAAGACTTGAATAGCACTATGAACCAACTTGAACTAACTGACAGTTATAAAACACCACGCAACGAAAGCAAAACACATACCTTTTCAAGTGCACACCAAACAAATACCAACTAGATCACATTCTGGGGTAAAAGCAAGTCTCAGCTTAAATGGATTCAAGTGAAAAAAATATCTGGCAAGTCCATAACCAAATAACCCACATTTATATAACACATGTCAGAGGAACTCTAAAGTAAATAAAGTGTATTAAAATGAGGAAAAATAAAAATACAGCATATAAAATCTGTGCAATGTCACTAAATCAGTAGTACTTAGGGAGAAATTTATAGCCATAAATACCTGTATCAGAAAAGAAGAAAGATCTCAAATAAATGACTCCAATTAGAAAAATAAAAGCAAATTAAACCAAAGAATTTTAAAATATTCTGCATATTTAAAGCATACATGATTTATAATATATGAACTGAGTCATTGTTAAAAACTAATAAACCACTCAGTGGTAGAAATTATTTCTTGCTAGGATGTTTTCCATATCATTATCCATCTAGGACCTGGAGATACTGTGCTAATTATGATTTAAATTACTTTATACAGAATTATCACCTTCACATTAAAATGTATAGATGAAATGACTAAAGAAATATACCAAGATATGAATGCTATTCTGGGAATCAGAATTCTAAGTGACTAATGTTTTACAGTGAATCTTTCTTTATTTTCCAAATATTCTCAAATGAACATGCATTGTTTTATAAGAAATCTATTTTTAATAGGATCATATAATTTTGTAAATGCCATATAATCCCCGTTATGTAACACTTCCAGGAAAATTGCCAAAGCATTAACGAATATCAGTTGTCTCTAGGTTTTGAAAATATGGGAAACTATTTTCTTCTTTAAACTTTCGGAATTTTCCACATTTTCTATAATGAGTTATATAAATGTTTAAGTAGATAATTTTATTTGAAAACTTTAATATGTATATTAAAATCAAATAATGCAATTTTGCTAAGAAATCAATCTGTAGAATCAATTGGAGTATAATATGTTTTGAGTTTTCTCTTACAAAGTCTAAACATTATTAGTTTAACAAGAACTAAAGTCTTTATTTTAACCATTCAACTATTGGTAGTGCCTAACTTCCTGCTTCCAAAAACAAGATGAGTGAAAAGTAGCGATGATAATTCATATAATAATTCTCTAATGGTGTCTAATGGCTGAACTAAAGTCCAAAAGCTTAGTTCAATCAAATGCATTATTACAGCTTCAGAATAAGGGTGTAAATGTAGTTTCAATTTTAAAAAACGATACTTACCTTTTCTTTCACTTTTAGCTTTGACTTAAATACTCAATGTAAATACAGAACATTTTTGCAGTATCAACTTATGTTAATATAATTAATATAATAAATCAATATTTTATACATGAGATTTAAAAACAGTATTTAAGATTGTTAAAGGGATGGAAACACCATCTACTTGGAAAAATGTTAGAAGTCAGGATTATTCAACATGGCAACAGAGTTGTATAATATTGACTACAAGTTCCCAAATATATATGTTGCTATACATATGCATATACACATGCATATACATGTATATATACACACACCTCTAAAATATGTTGCTATAATGACTAGTTCTCTCTTATACTTATGGAAAATTGAACCAGAGATATTTGGCTTAAGCACAAACAGTTCGAGTTCTTGACAGTGAAAAATATTTTCCACATGGCCTTGTTTACCTAGAGTATGTTTCAGTTATCTCTCTATGTAACAAACCACTCTAGAATCCAGTGGCTTAAAACAATAATTTATTGTCTCAAGGTGACTGGGTTCACCTGGGAAGTTCTCACTTGGGTTTTCCATGCTTTTGCAGTAAGATGATGACTGGGCGGGAGTCACATGAAGACCTGGCTGGGCTGTACGTCCAAGATGACTTCTTCACTCACATGTCTGCTGCCTCTGTTGGGATGACAGGAACAATTGCATATTCCTGGGCATCTCTGTCTCTGGACATAGCCTCTCAATTTGCTAAGCTTGGGCTACCTCCAAGTTATCTCCAGGTAGAATCTTACTTGTTGGCTACCTTCGTGCAGAAAGAGCATTTCAAGAAAGGGAAAAACAGAAAACTCATTCCAATTAAGTAATAGGCCCAAACGGACACAGGGTTACCTCTGTCACAGTCTCTTGATGAAAGCAGTCCCAGGACTAGTTCGGAGTCAAAGGGCAGGAAAATTATCCTTGTCTGTGATTGAAGGCATGGCATGTGCATGAAAGGAGGGAGAATTTATGGGAAGCACCTTTGTAAACTCGTTTCTGCAGCAGACCTTGAAATTGACTAAAAAAATAAGATAGCTTAGAATCGTAACATAGAAAACTGTAAAAGAAGCGTCCTAATTTGATTTCCAAGACTCCAATGTGAATTTCAAGAAGGAAACATATAAAAAAATACATTCTCCCTGGTTTGCGCTTCCATAATACTGGAAAAAAATGCTCAATGTGATTTTGTTTATTTTTAATCAAGACATTTCATACTCCTCTTCTTTGAATGAGAACTCTCAATCACGTTAACCTTATTTTTGTTGTGCAGAATAATTTTACGTTCCTTTAGTTTCCCTCTATACCTTTTTCAATTTAATTTTTAGGTTGCAGTAATTGTAGATTCATGGGCAGCCATAAGAAATAATACAGAGAAATTATGTTGGATCACTTATCTAGTTTCTTTCAATAGTAACATCTTGCAAAACTATAGCACAATATCACAACCAGAATGCTGACATTAATAATATAATCAAAATATATAATAATTTTATCACCACAAGAACCCTTTATGTCCTTTTATAGCCACATCCACATCCCTCCTGTCCCTGTCCCCTCCTTAATTCCTGATCTGTTCACCATTTTTAAAATTGTGCCAGTTCAAAAATGTTATAGAAATGGAATCACACTTTTTGGGATTGGCTTTTTCTCACTCAGCATAATTTCCAGGGGATTCAGTCAAGTTGTTGTGTGTGTATAGTTTGTTTATTTTTATTGCTGACTAGATCACATTAGTAGATGGTGGTGCAGAGTTTATTTGATTCTATTTGGTTTTCTGTCTAGTTGTCCTATCAATAGCTGAGAGAGGAGAATTGAAGTGTCGAACTACAACTGTGGATTTGTCTATTTCTCCTTTCAAGCCTATCACTTTTTGCTTCACATATTTTGCAGTTGTGTTATTAGTTGCATATACACTTAGGATTGCTGTCATTTTGGTGGATTGACTTTTTTATCATTGTGTAATGTTTCTCTGTTTATTTTCTTTGCTGTGAAGTGTACTTTATCTGATATTAACATAGCCACTGTTGCATTCCTTGATTAATGTTTGCATATATATCTTTTTCTATCCATTTACTTTCAACCTGCCTGTATCATGTTTGAAGTGAGTTTCTTTTAGATAGCACAGAGTTATGTTGTTTTTAAATCTACTCTCCAGATCTGTCTTTAAATTGGTGTATTTAGATGATTTACATTTAATGTAATTATTAATATGTTAGGGCTTATGTGAGCCATTTTATTCATTTTGTTTCTGTTTCTTTAACTGTTTCTTGTTTCCTTGTTTTCTTTTTCCTGACTTCCTCTGGATTACTTGAACATCTTTAAGAATTCTACCATGTTAAATGAGTAGTGTTTTTGAGTGTGTCACCTTAATAGCTTTGTTAGTGATTGCTGTAGGTATATTACCTTATATATATAATGTATCACTGTTTACAGGTGTTATCATTTCACCAGTTCATATGGAGCAAAGAAAAGCCATCTCTCTTTACATTCTCTTTACCCTCCTCCACTATCACCCTAATTGATTTTCCCCTATGGGTAAGGTCTTGCTTTTCTCTGGCTGCTTTCAAGACTTTTCTTTGTGTTTAGCTTTCAGAAATTTATGATGTGTCTTTCCATGGATTTATTTGGGTTATTCTTTGGTTAGTTGGGTTAGCTCTTTGAATTTGTAAGTTTATATCTCTTGCCTAATTTGGAAACTTTTCTGCCATTATTTCTTCAAGTATTTTTTTTAACATTGTCTTCTTCTGCTCTCTTTTGGAGACTCCAATAGTGTGAATTTGTTTCTTTTTTCATTATTATGGTTCCTAATGTCCCTCAGGCTTTGTTCGTGTATTGTTCAGTCTATTTTTTCTCTGTCTGTCAAGATTGGGTCATTTTAATTTTTTTACTATCCAGTTCACTGATTCTTTCCTCTCTCCCCTCCATTATTCCATTAAGCCAATCCACTGAGCTTTTCATTTCACTTATTTTATTTTTCAGTTCTAAAATTCCCATTTAGTTCTTCTTTTATATTCTCTTTCAATGTTGAAACTTTCTATTTATTTGCTGAGTCTTTCTGTTTTTTCATTTGTTTCTAGTGTGTTTTCAATTGCTCATTGATGCATTATATCATGGCTGCTTTAAAATCTCTGTCAGATAATTCTAACATCTCTCTCTTCTCAGTGTTGACGTCTATTGATTATCTTTTTCTTCATTCAGTTTGAGATGTTCCTGGTTCTTGCTACGAAGAGTGATTTTTTACTGAAGCCTAGAAATGTTGGTATTGTGTTATAAGACTGTATCTTATTTAAACCTTTTTAAACAGACTTTCTTGTATACTGCTCTCACAAGAAAAGGCAGAGAGGCACCTGACTAGTGACAGGTGTTGGTAGAAGTCCAATTTTCCCACTTGACCTTCATTAACACCTGAAGGAGGGGTATACCTCTTTAGCACTGGATGAGGTTGGGATTTTCAGCCCGCTAAGTGGGCTCCACTGACACCGTGGTGGCAATGGCCTTGTTAGCACTGGGTGATGGTATAAGCTTGACTCACCATTAGGCCTCCTCTGACTCCATTCTAGTGAGGTCACCCTCATTACTGCTGGGTGGTATAGATGTCCAGGTTAACCACCTGAACTCTCCACTAATACCATGGGGGTTGGGGAGCCTCTTTACTGACCAGCAGGGATGAATATTAGTCTAAAAATTTAGACTTTGTAAGCTGTGCCTTTCATAGTCCTTTGGCTAGAGAGAACAGGCTATTGTTAAGGCATTTTTTCTGTTTGCATTCCTTGCCATTTCCAATTTGGCAGCTCCTCTCTCTCCAAGTCTGGAATACGTGATGCAGAAGAAAACTCAGAGAAGTCACCCTGGTCCCAAGTTCCCTGGTCATTCTTTTTTCTTCTTGCTACATTTTGGAGCATTCTTATGGTTTTTTATGATATATAATGTGCAGAGTTTTTAGCTGTACTTAGAGGGAGTAATAGGAAAAACTATGTCCACTCTATCTTCCCAGAAGCAGAATTCATTTATATTTCTCTTATACTTTTTCATCCCCTAAGTGCTATTTAAGAACCCTTCACTTGTGTCTTTTATTTATTGTCTTTTGTTGACTAATAGGGAGAAGGGTGATGATAATAGATTTTAACAATTAATAATAAATAGCAGTTCCCAATATATTTCAGTGCAACCTATGTCCTGTAACATGACAACATCCTATGATAAAAATATTTATTGGCCTGGCTTCATTGGTTGATTTTATTTAGGTACACTAAAAAATCTGGATCCATATTGAGTTTGTGGAGTGAAGGGTTAATATAATGCCAAAATGCTTTTATGTTTTTAAAAATCAATATTCTATTACATTGTGTATATAAGGGTTCTTTATACTATTCGCTCTACATTTGTGTGATTAAAAATTTCCATAATAAATGTAAGAAAAAGATTGTCAACAGAAAATGAACAAAGATGATCCTTTGACTAATAACCCTGTAAATCCAATACTAGAGAAGCTTAGTGTCTAGAAGAAATTTCAGTAAATTCTGTCACAACATGAGGCAACATTCCAGCTCTTTTTGGTTACAATTTATCTTCACTGTCTCTCAAATTTTATATATTTAAAATTTATCCTACTCTCGCTTTAGTCTTATTCTGGTTTCTATTGGGAAATAGAGTAGAAAACGGAAAATGTCCTATTTAAAATAAATTACATAAAGCCCTCTACAAGATAGATTTAACTGAAGGTGCATTGGAAGAATTTTTTCCACCAAATTCTTTTCCATTCATTCCAAAAGGGTGTTGGAATTTTTTTCCAGAACAGAGAACATTGATTTAAAAGTATATATAGCTGCCATTGTCCCAAGATTTTCTTCTATACAATTCTTGTTAATTTATTATTTATTTTTCCTGTAGTTTTGGTAGGTTCTAGGGTCTTTTGTTTTTGTTTTAGCTTTTGGCCTCACATGATTGTTTTGGTTCTTATTATTAAATAAAATTGCATTTGGAACAGTAGACTCAATTTACAAAAGCATATTGTTTTAAAATAAAAGAGACTTTAAGAGACAATAGAATGTAAACTTTTCAGTCTATAGTTAAGACCCAGAGGTGTGAATTAATTAGTCTTGAGAGATAACGTGGTAGAGCCAGCTATATCTATAAAAAATTACTACCTCGTCTTGAGTTAAGATTTTCTGCAAACTTGATAAACGTTTCTTATCAAAATTGAAACATCTTCATAGCAAGAAAGACTCCAACAATACTGATTTTACTTGTTAGTGCTTTATAGTATTATTATTGCTGTTACTGTATGAAGATATCCTGTCCTCGAATATAAAGCAAGAGTCATAATAACCTATTTAGAAGATGAATGAGAGCAACAATCTATGTTGAAATGAATAAGGTATATGACCTATTATTCGACATTAACCATATAGTCACAATCATAGGAACCACCTAAAGACACATCTTTTAAAGCACAATATTTTACATGCAATGAGAGGTATTGAGAGCCATGCTAACTTAAAATTTTGTGTCATGAAATGGCTTACTAACCTTATCTACATCGCATACTAGTGACAATGGATGATCCAGAAAATGTACAAATATTTTGAACATTTATCAAATTTTGTTAAAAGTCATCTTTCCAAAGATAAGGTACGCTTAAGCCCTGGCCTATGATATCATTTTACATGGATATGTTTGAGTTATAGCAGCAGGATCTAGCAGCTCTAGCATTCATTGAATGCTCACTATCTTCTATGCTCAAAGCATTTTACATACAGCATCTCACTTAGTCTTCATAATACCATCCTTATTTCAAAAATGGAGAAATACATTTTAAAAAGCTAAATAATTTGCCTGACATGAGAAAACTAATCAGTGAACAAGCTGGGAAATTGTGTGGCAGTTTCCATATAGGCACTCAATAAACATAATTTGAACAAATGAATTAGTGAATCAAGCCTGCTAACTTAAAAGTTGCATACCGCCCTTCAATCCCCTGTACGAGCTCAGTTACAAGGTATGTTGCTAGCATCAATAGAACAATAACACAAGGAATAGAAATTGCCCATAGGTAATGAACTACACAAACTCTTAGACTGGATATTTTGCCTAGTACTCTCCATCCACTCTGATGCTACACCAAGGCTTATCTGCACCAAGGTATATCTCTTCCCATTCCAACTTGTTCAAGAAAAATGATATTTTCCTTAATGGATCTTTAGGAGAAGTGAACAGTAGGAAGACATTTTAGAATCACATTTTCTATCTCCAATGGATCATTTCAGTGTCACTAAACACATGTTCTCCAATAGAATTTTAAAAGTGACCTTAAAAATTATCTTTAACCATCCTTTTTTATTTTATAGTTATAAAGGTGAGGCCTAAAGAGAGTTGATCAAAAATTCTATACTGCAAGCCTTCCTTCCCTTTGGTGTCTGAGTAAGATAGGCAAAGTTTGCACTATTATAATCATCATCTTTCTCTTTAATACAGATCCCTTTCAGCTTGCAGCTAGATTACTTGAATAATAATAGCTAACATGAACTAAAAGCTTGCTCTGATCCAGAAAATGTGTTAAATGTTTTATATATATTCTCATTAAATGTGAAGATCAGAATCTAATTGTTTTTTAAAATGAAATATTCTTATATTCCTACTTAGAATCACAAAGTTTTAAGTAGTTGGGAAATTAGATGTATATTACCTGTCATTTTGCACCAGCACATATACAAAATATTACCTGACTGCAAGGAAATAGCTAATGTTAGAAGAAACTTTCAGAGAAGTCTGAGTTTGAGTGAAGCAGAGAGATATTATCTAATTTAAAACCTTTTCGGTGAAACTTAATCTGGTATAGATGACACTACAAGTTCCCAGAATCTATATCCCAGCTCCAACTGATGAAATTTAAATTGTCTAGTTTTGTGAGGAAAAGGGGCAGAAGAAATAACAAATATACGTATTTTGTTAGTCATAACAGGATTTCAACATCCTCTAGCAAACTCCTGAATGCAAGTCAAGAAGATTCTCAAGATTTATTATAATAGGACATATTTAAACTTATGGTTGGTATATGATAAATTTTATTTTATGAAAAGAACAGTAGTTTTATTTATATGTAATGACTCACCAGGCAACAACTACTCCTTAAAATAGCAAGTGATTTAGATATATGACTACTGACATAAAATATAAAATTTCAACATAAAATGTAAGAGTAAATATGTATTATAAATTATGACTGTAATCAGAGGAAGTAAGGAATTTTAGTGATTAATTTCTCTATGGCCCAATAATTTCTACTCAATGAACTTGAAGGAATTATATTCTAAATAATCTTTCTAACACAAGGAAACAAAAACTTCTACATCTTTGGCAATATAAAGTAGTATTCTGAATTTTAAAAAGCCTTAATACTAAATCAATATAAGTGTGTTTACAGCCTATTGCACTTATTCCTCTGATCGAAGAAGCATAGTAAGAGGTTCAGTCCTTCAGAATCATCCTATCTACTTGAAGAGGCTACAATAACAACACGAAATAACTAAAATCTGTCCTTCAGAGGCCTAGTGAAAAAGGGACTCAGAGTGGGAGAAGAGACTAAGAGAGCTAAAAGGGGTGGGGGTGCCTTCTCAGAGGAGGCAGCCTTGAAACGGCTTTTTGGGCGATGAGACAACCTGGTCAGATGTGAGAATGGGGTTCAGCCCGGGTCTAGATACAGCTGCAGTTTTCAGAGGTACTGAGAGAGGCAACCAACTACAAAGCAACATTTCCCATTGGAAAGCAGGCATATATACCCCTAGATAGACAGAGTTCTGGATAGTAGAGTATTTAGATTTAATTTTGTAAAAGTAAAACAAAACCAAAATCATCTATGAAATGTGTAAAATAGCGTGTGAAAAAGCGCTAGCACTATACGAGGTAAAGTAGAGAGAATGAAGCATATTCAAATGCATAAGTTTGTTTTTGCTAACACGAAATAAAAGTGATAAATATTTATGGATGTTGCCTCTTATTTTATAAAATCTCTCCACAGGAGAAGAAAAACATGAATTTAATTATGGAAAATAATCATTGAAAATAGTATGAGAGTGCTGCCGCTTTGTCTGGAGGGCTTGGACAAAGTCATACTAAACTATTTCTAAGCCAAAGGAAAACGAATGTAGAATATTCCTATATGAGAATGCAAATATCCAGTGGGGAATTACCAGGAGAAAGCTTTTCATTCTTACTCTTAGTTCCAGGAGAACAAAAATCAAGAAGTCTATTTAGACTACCCCCCACATGATTACCTTTGAGCTACGAATTAAACAGGAAAAATAAATAAAACAAATCTTGTAAAGAAAACTAACCTGTTGGTTTAAAAGAGAATCTTAAAGTTTATATTTATTTCTGTATAATATTAGAAACAGTGAAAAACTTATCTTTCATCTCCTGTTATTTTTAGACGAGGAAAAATGAGAATATATATATATTCTTAGAAAACAAAATTTAGAACCACAGCTTTCACAGGTGTTTTTGAAAACTTGAATTAAAACAGGGTAGTCTTTGAGCATGAAGTTGTCTTTCTGTTTTTAAATTAACAGCTGTGTGTTTGTTTTTATTTAATTGAGGAGGGGCAATTAATAATTATGGAAATGTCCTTTTAATTATAAGCTTGAGATTTTGGTGTTCTAAAATTGAAGCAAATTTTGACTGATAAAGTCTTGCTCAAAATGATTAAATTAATTTTGTTAGTTAAGTATTTGATCTTTTAAGGAACTCTGAATTGAGAAGGCAGGCGGAAGGGATAAGGATAAAAAAAAAAGAGGGAGATGGAGGGAAAGAGGGAGAGAAGGGGGGGAGAAAGAGAAAGAGGAAAAGGGCGAGAGAGACAGAGAGGAGAGAGAGAGAACAGGGAAATTGCAAAACATCTTTTTATAAGTCAATATTCAGAAATCTTTCAGTTCTAATGGAATAAAATAAATGTTAGAGAGCCACATTTTATTTCTAAAGGCATGCCAAATATACCACCTCTCAAACATGGCTGGCAGTAAATCAGCAAGATCAAAATTGTTCAATATTATATCTGGTGTTTTACATCAGGAATGAAAATAGTCACACGAAGTATCAAGCGGTCCTGTTATAGCCAGCCATACCTTGATAAGATAGGAGAGCAAACTGAATTATAATAAAAATGAATGCTTTCCAGGACACAAGTCTTCCCGGGAAAGACTTATAGTATAGAGAATATATTGTGGTGTTCCTGAGTGGTTAAGAAGAAGCATTTAACTATGCACAAAACGTTCCAGTAAAATCTATGCAGAATATGAGTTCCATCAATTTTTGCAGAGATGTGTTGCAAATTATAGCATAGGGGGAGGGTGTGTGAGTGTATGGAAAAAGAGAATGTGTACATTTGTGGCAGGGGGGTGTCTGCATTTGACCATGAGAGAAAGTGGATAATCAGGTCATAGAAGTTTAACATCTTTATTTTCAGGCAGAACTTTCTGTGTGATTGTCGGTTGAGCTTCAGAGATGCGTATCACGAACGGGTTCAGCAGTACAATACCGGGGCTGGAAGGGATGTCAGTAAAACTCTTCATTGCCCCTCCTATTTGCAGGCATGTTTGTTCTTAAATTAACAAAAGAGCTCTGCTGCCCTTTTCTAAAAGTTTTTGCAGAACGAATATTCTTTGGCCATGTTTTATCATTCCGAGTTAAATTAAAATGTATTTAAACATCTACTCTCCATGGGAAAAGTTAAAAAGGTAGTTGAAAAGAGGTCACAGATCTCAAGCTGTATGTTTTATCCACACAACACCTGGAAGTCAAGCGAGTGCTAGCTGTTGTCAGTATAATCTAATAGTAAGTACAGTGAGAGTTAAGGAAAACTAGTTTGGGTTCACCTATTTCCTATGAAAAAGTAACCTTATTGACCTAATTGCATAATATTGTTTGTTCTACAGACTAAGAACCAGAGAAACATTTTTAAGTAAAAAGAAGAATGAATGAGTGATGAAATAAACAGTATTAAAAATAAGAAAAAAATGAATTTCCCATCTTTATATGACTTATCCTATTTCTTCATAAAACCACGGCTTCATTTATTAGGGTAGGTATATGCATAGCTGGATCCTATGTTGTCTTTTTTTTTCTTTTTTTTTAAAAGAAAATGTGAAGATTTGTGAAAGTAATTCTAGGTATTAAAAAGTGAGCAAGGAGTATAGTATTCTTAATTTATTATTAATATTATTAATTAGTGTTTTTAATCCATAACCTGTATTTCATGTCTGAGGCACTCTGATCCACGTGTACATGCATCATTTCATCAACTCACTCCTCTACTCATCAGCAGGATGCCTAATTGAGTATTTGGCAGGTAGTGGACCTTTAAGTAATGATAACGGTTACTGTGCAGTATGTGAGAAATGGGTGTTGATTTACAAAGAGATTTTAATTACACAATGGGCAATGTGGAAATACTTTGGGAAAAGATAACCGTTGTATGTAAGTAGAAAGCAGATATGAAGTGACTGAGATGAAGGTAATTTATTAACACTGCTCTGGTTGTTTAACTGTGCTTTACCGTGCTGTAAAAATAGGATTATAAATATACATATTGGATCTACTTATCAGCCATGTAATCATCTGTAACATACAGAAATGTCATGAAGAGAAGCAGAAAGATGATAAAAAAGACCAGCAAATAGCTCTTAAAAGCATTCAATAGAGCTTTTGTTTTGTTTTTGGTAACAGAGCAATTGGAATGTGGTGGGACTTGATTGACATAAAAAATAATATATCTAATTGGTGACTCTTGGTACAGATTAAAGAAGTTTTATTCAGAGGGGCAGAATGGAAACTCTTCCTGAAGGTGACAACGCACACGGTAAGAGAGACTGTAACCTCTTTGAGGAGAGGGCCTCACTGATCTTTACATAATGCTACCTGGTATACAGTAAGTGTTCAAAAAATATTTATGGAGAAGAAGAGAGAGAGCTAGAGAGGGGGATGGTGTCCTCCAACCCCGACGAGACCAGTGGTTGAAAATGTGGCCACTCATGAAATTGCCTGAAATGCTTCTTACGGAGACTGGGTGCCAGAATAAAACCCACAGAATTGGAAATTTGAATAATCTTTTTAAAGGAAGGTTCACAGGTATTTTTCATGGTTGGTCAGGACTGGCAGTCATTAGAGTAGGCTATAAAATCACTGGATCAGGACTCCAAATTCCATTTGGAAGATGAGACGGGTCCTCAGCTCCTGTGTTTGGTCGTGGCATGGGGCACAAAGGGCAGAGATCTGACAGAGGCAGGGGCTAGGGCGCTCCTATAGCATACTTATGGTGAACTAGAGTTCAAGCAACTTCAAAACGCTTATGAAGGAACCATGTTCAGTAGAACGTATAGGTTAACTGTCCTCATCCCGCTGTTCTTAGTGAAAGAAGAATGCTATGAGAAGCAGCAGTGAGGTTTTCCTTTTCTATTCCCCAGAGACTCACACTATTAAAGGAACTAAACAGGGAGGCCATTAGACTGAGGTGGCTCTGAAGCCTTGGTAGGCTAGTAAGCAAACCAAGACCTAAGCCAGAGTCAGTGCACTTGTATGTGAGAAAATATAACAAGACAGCTAATCACAAACAGCCAACTAGGCTTTCCCTAATAAGGCCACTGCTTAAGTTAAGCCAATCAAGTCATTTCCTTGCTTTGCGTCTGTGTCTGCTCTATAAAAGCTTCTCCCCAGCTCCTGTCCAGGAGCGCATCTAACCACTTTCAGTTTGGCACTGCCCAATTTGAACTGATTATTGCTCAAATAAACTCAAGATTTTAATGTACCTCAGTTTATCTTTTAACAACACTAAGCCCTTTATGTGGAATTTGACTGAATTTACAACTCCGCATGTACTTTTACTTTTCATTTAAAAGTCTTCAGCCCCTTCCACACCTTGGGGAGCAACCTCTTGTTTCTGTGTACCGATGTGAGGTTATTCTTGTATCATCAAATGTAGACATGCATTAGAACCTTTCTAATTTGCTAACACTGGACATGCATTTGTGGTTTCAATCTGATATATTAAAATATATACATGTATAAATATTAAATAAAACTAGACAGTTGAATTAACCCAGAGATGCTCCTAGAAATGGAGAGTGTTGCATCAAGAGAGGGGGGGAAAAAGCAGGGTTGCCAGCATTTCTTTTTCTTTAGCCAGCATGTGATTAGTGAGGTTCTGCAGAGTTGTCAGGGGTGTAAAGTACACTTGAATTAGCAGGTAAGACGGCCTTTTAACATTTTTCTCTCTCCAAAAGACATTAAGTTTAGATTAGTGAAGGTGCAGCCTTAGATAAACCTCCTTCTGTACCCAGTCCTAAGTCATTCATAATTCTGATTCTGGCCTGTCCTCTAAAATTGTTCAAAGAGATGGACTTCAGTGTAAACTAACATTATTCACTTTATGAATCAGCAGAACACTAACCAATCTTACTTTTACCGTGTTTAGTCTGGTTGGTTTCAGTAAACTGAAATTGAATTTAAACTAGTACACTCTGCTATACATCGTTTTCTTCTAAAACATTTACCACCACTGACATCACTACCACCACCACAACTAGTTTAATTTCCCAAGCCAAAGTTATCGCAAAAAGGCCAGGAAAAGAGAACAATTTCCCTAAATTTATGGTGAATATATATTAGATTCTAAGTAGTCTCTACCTGAAAATGTTTTAGCTGCTCAGTATTCTTCCCCTTGGAGTATTTAATATAAATGAAATTGGGAGGCCAGTCCCATGGCCGAGTGGTTAAGGTCACATGCTCTGCTTTAGCGGCCCAAGGTCTCACTGGTTGGGATCCTGCGTGTGGACACAGCACTGCTCATCAGGCCACGCTGAGGTAGTGTCCCACATAGCACTAGAAGCACTCACAACTAGAATATACAACTATGTACTTGGGGGCTTTGGTGAGAAGAAAGAAGAAAAAAAAAAGAAGATTGGCAACAGATGTTAGTCAAATGCCAATCTTTAAAAAAAAAAATGAAATTGACTACAGATACTAATTTATGAAATATCAAATTTCCAAAGGTATGTAGTATTTGATTCATTTGTAAGTGCACACACTCTTCTCAAGTCTTTAAAAGCCAAATGAAATCTGTGGGACCTTAGTTTGAATCTAGACTCTGCTGCTTACTTACTCTTGTAAGTGTCTTGGGCAAGTTCCTTTAATCTCTCTGAACATAAGTTTGTTCCCTTATAAATGTCAATAATGTCACTCTACATCATGAGGTTGTTTTGAAAAGCAAATAAATATAAGGTTTATGAAATGGACTCAAACAATACCTGACATAGTGCTCAATAAATTTTCCTTACGCTGTTTTATATTTCAATAGTTAATGAACATACTTTATCAATAGTACTTGAATGGGTGTGTCCTGAACTACCATAAAAACATTTTCCATTTTTGAACATTTATTTTACAGAATCACTTCTCTGAGTCTCAGGTTCTAAAGAGACACGAAGCCTGGGTCTTGAGATAAAATTGTTGTAATTGTCCTCTCATCATTCAACAATGCCAAATTGGTTTCACAACTCTCAACTATGAGAATCGTAAAACAACACTCATTGAAGGGAAGTTTAAACAATGCCTATCAGAGTGAGGAGAGAACTTGCAAAATGGATTATTGGTTTTGTAGGTAACCAGAGAATAATACTGGAGATGAAAAAAAATGAAAAAATATAGTTACCATTTTCAAAAATGGAAAATAAATAGATTATGATTGAAATATTTCTTGGAAAATACTACAGGAAATGTAATAGATGGAATATTCAGATGAACAAAAGAGTGAGTCCTAATAATCTAGGTTCACAGAGAATAAAAACTAACAGTCTTTCTTTACATCTTGTACATCTCTATTGCAGATCGAAAAACTTTCTCAAGATAACCATGTGAGAAAGATGGAGAAAAATTATCTAAATGCTAGTGTAACTAGCTATGCTCCTAACTATTAAAAATATTATTCCCAGATATTTTACTAAATTGATCCACACCAACCTGAGAAATATCTAGACGTGTATTAAAAGAGCCTGACCTTGCTTCACCCTTAATAAACACTTTGGCCCTCAATTTGAATATAGGATAGGAAGTAATAATAGCAATAATAACGGCATCTATTAAGTCCCAGTTATATGCAGCACACTTTGCAAAGCATCATTTCTATATTATCCCCTGTACTCCTGAAAACCACTCTATGAAATAGTACTATCATCACCTCCATTTCTTATAGATTAAAAAGCTTAGACTCTAAAAAAATTAACAGTAACAATAATAACAAAGGGAATGGCAGGAAACTATGGGAGGGGATGGGTATGTCTATGGCCTTGATAGTGGTGCTTGTTTCATGTTAGTAAAAAGAATTCAACAATACCTTAGAAAGATCACACACCATGATCAAGCGGGATTTATCCCAGGGGTGCAAGGGTAGTTCAATATCTGCAAATCAATCAACGTGACACACCACATTGACAAAATGAAGAATAAAAATCATATGATTATCTCAAAAGATGCAGAAAAAGCCTTTTACAAAATTCTACATCCATTTATGATAAAAAGTCTCAACAAATTGAGTATAGAGGGAATATATCTCAAACTAATAAAGGCCACATATGGCAAACCCACAGCTAACATCACATTACTCAATGGTGAAAATCTGAAAGCATTTCCTCTGAGATCAGGAACAAGATAAGGATGCCCATTCTTACCACTTTCATCCAACATAGTTTTGGAAGTCTTAGCCACAACAATCAGACAAGAAAAAGAAGTAAAATGCATCCAAATTAGGAAGGAAGATGTAAAACTGTCAAGTTTGCAGATGACATGATACTGTATATAGAAAACCCTAAAGAACAACTGTTAGAACTAATAAATGAATTTGGTAAAGTTGCAAAATACAAAATTAATATACAGAAATCTGGTGTATTTCTATACACTATTAATGATCTATCAGAAAGAGAAATTAAGAAAACAATCCCATTTACAATTGCACCAAAAAGAATAAAATATCTATGTATAAATTTAACCAAGAAGATGAAAGACCTGTACTCTGAAAATTATAAAAAATTGATGAAATAAATTTAAGACATTACAAATAAATGGAAAGATATACCATGCTTATAAAGTGGAAGAATTAGTATCATTAATATTTCCATACTACCCAAAGAAATTTACGGATTCAATACAATCCCTATCAAAATACCAATGACATTTTTCATGGAACTAGAACAAATAATCCTAAAATTTGTATGGAACCACAAAAGACCCCAAATAGACAAAGAAATTTTGAAAAAGATGAATAAAGCTGGAGTTGTCATGCTCCCTGATTTCAAACCATACTACAAAGTTATAGTAATCAAAACAATATGATATTGGCACAAAAACAGACACATAGATCAATGTAACAGAATATAGAGTCCAGAAATAAACCCATACTTACATGGTCAATTAATCCACAACACGGGAAGCAAGAACACACATTGGGGAAAAGACAGTCTCTTCAGTAAACGATATTGGGAAAATTGAACAGCTACGTGCAAAAGAATGAAACTGGACCACTTTCTTATATCATATAAAAAATAAGCTCAAAAAGGATTAAAGACTTAAATGTAAAACCTGAAATCATAAAACGCCAGAAGAAAACATAGGTCATAAATGCTTTGACATTGGTCTTAGCAATAGTTCCACCTCCTCAGGCATAGCAACAGAAGCAAAAATAAACAAATGGGACTATATCACACTAAAAAGCTTCTGTATGGCAAAGGAAATTATCAACAAAACAAAAATGCAACCTACTGAATGGGAGAAGATATTTGCAAATGATATATCCAATAAGGAGTTAATATCCAGAATATATAAAGAACTCATCAAGTCAATATCAAAAAACAAACAATCTCATTAAAAAATGGGCAGAGGACCTGAATAGACATTTTCCCAGAGAAAACATACAGAAGGCCAACAGACACATGAAAAGATGCTCAGCATCACTAATCATCAGGGAAATACAAATCAAAATCACAATGATATATCACCTCACTTGTTAGAATGGCTATCATCAAAAAGACAATAAATAACAAGTGTGGGCGAGAATGTGGAGAAAAGGGAACACTCATGCACTATTGGTTGGAATGTAAATTAATGCATCCGCTATGGAAAATGATATAGAACTTCCCCAAAAAAATTTAAAATAGAACTACCATATAATACAGCAGTTCCACTTCTGTATTTACCCAAAGAAAACAAAACACTAATTTGAACAGATATATGCACCCCTATGTTCACTGCAGCATTAATGACGATAGCCAAGATTTGAAAGTAATGTAAGTGTTATCAGTAGATGAATGGATAAAAAAGATATGTGTGTGTGTGTGTGTGTGTGTACACACTATGGAATATTAGTCATAAAAAAGAATGAAATCTTGCCATTTGTGACAACATGGATGGTCCTAGAGGGTATAATGCTAAGTGAAATAAGTCAGACAGTGAAAGACAATGCTGTATGACTTCACTTATATGTGGAACATAAAAGGCAAAACAAATGAACAAACAAAACAGAAACAGTCTCACAAATACAGAGAATAAACTGGGGGTTGCCAGAGGGGAGGGATGTGGAGAGTTGGGTGAAATAGGTGAGACGATTAAGAGGTATAAACTTCAAGTTATAAAATAAGTAAGTCATGGGGGTGTATTATACAGCATACGGAAGATAGTCACTAATACTGTAATAACTTTGTATGGTGACATATGGTAACTAGACTTATGGTGATCATTTGACAATGAATATAAATGTCAAATAACTATGTTGTACCCCTGAATTAACATAATATTGTATGTCAACTATATTTCAATTGAAAAAATGACTACTTGACTTTGATTGCATAATAATTATATTTGGAAAATAATTCAAAATTTATCCTGTGTATCTTTTTGTTAAAAAATTGAAAAGTTATACAGTCAGCATCAGCATCATGGCAGAGTGAGTTTTTCCCTTTGTCTCTCCCTTCTTAAGTTACAACTACTCAGACATTGATTGACTAACAAAGGACTCCCTGCACAGTACACCAGAACACCTGAGCCATCCATGCATCTATATATCTGAAGGTGGGTGGACTGGATCTCCAGGAGGCAGTGGAATTAGGGGAGCAGCCCCTCCCTCTCCTCTCATGGTGGTGATCCAAAGCACAGATCCTCACACTGGCACACAGAAACAACCAAAAGCTACAAGGGCAAACAAGGTACTTGTGGCTTGGCCCCTGATCCCCTCTCCCAGCAGTGGCAAGTGGTACACATGTCCTGAGGATTCAGGACACACAGCAAAGCTGGCAACCTCGCCCCCATCTCCTTCCCCTGGCAGTGGTGCAAGTCTTTCCAGCAGTGGAGACAGCATTCAAAATGTGAATTTCCATAGTAGGCGTAGGGTGCCCTGACCTGAGGTTTTTGAGCACACCTGCATGCGACAGCAACCACAGACTGTACAGGGAGCAATGACATTCACTGGAGTCATAGGCCCTGTTCCCCTAGCAGAGGTGGATGGTGCACACATCATGAGGCTTCAGGACACAAAGTTTTGCTGGTGACCCAGCCCCCTCTTCCTCCCTTGGCAGTGACACCAGTCTTTTCAGCAGTAGGGAAGCAACAAAAACACACATTTCCCTGGCAGGAGCAGGGTGCCCTGACCTGAGATCTCAAAAAGCACATCAGCACATGCCGGTGACCAGAAGCCTCTTGACACTTGTGGCTTAGCATCTGATGCTCCTCCAGCAGTGTTAGGTGGCACCTGTGACCTGAAGCTTCAGGAGCCACAGCAAGACCCAGCCCCCAGTGGTGGCACCCCCGATGCTGGCTCTACCAACAGCAGGGTCTGCATACAAGAACCCAGGTCCTGAGCAGCAACTGTGACACCTGTGACCTCAGAGCCCCTGGCAGCAGTGCTGCCAGCATCCCCAGATAAGCCAGGGGCAACATCACAGGTGGTAGATGGGGCAGCAGCAGCACCCAAGCCTGTAGATAGCCCATGGAGAACCAGTGGAGGAAGATGAGATCTAGGTGACCCCAGAAGCAGCAGACGTGCTCACAGCCTGGTGATCCCAGTGGTGAATCCTGAGGCTGCAGCAACATCATAAGCAAGGGACCAGTAACATCAGAGGCACAAATGGCACAAGAAGGACATTGACAAAGGCTCTAGTGAAGGCAGTGGAGGATGGAAGGTGCAGGCTCTGAAATACAACCAGAAGCAGCTCAGAACCGAAGTAATCAAAGTCATATCCAAATAAGAAAGGTGGTTACTACCACAAATGCACTGGCTGAGGATCGATTCATCAAGTACCATGAAGAACTGCAGTAACATGGCAGAACAGAAAAAGAGTAATAACTCTCCAGAAACCAAACTTGAAGTCACAGAAGATTACAACCTAGCTAACAGAGAATTCAAAATAGCTGTCATGAAGAAACTCAATGAGTTACAAGAAAACTCAGACAGATAGTTCAAAGAACTTAGGAATAAAATTAACATACAGAAGGAGTACTTCACGAAGGGGATAGAAACTTTAAAAAAAAATCAACCACTGAACAGAAATACAGGAGTTGAAAAATGCAATTAATGAGAATAAAAATAAAGTAGAAAGCATTAAAACCAGAGCAGATCATATGGGAGAGAAAATTAGTGAGTTCAAACATAAATATCTAGAAATGATTTAGGTGGAAGAGGAGAGAGAACTAACTTTTTTTTTAAGTGAAAAAATTCTAGAGAAATATCTGACTCAATTAGGAAAAGCAACATCAGGACAACCGGTATACCAGAAGGAGAACAGAGGGAGAAAGGAGAAATAATAGCTGAGAATTTCCCAAAGCTGGGGAAAGAACTGAACATGCAAGTGCATGAAGCTAATAGAACTCCTAATTACGGTAATGCAAAAAGACCTTCTCCAAGGAATATAATATTTAAAAAATCAAAAGTAAACAACATGGGGCTGGCTCGGTGGCACAGCAGTTAAGTTCACACGTTCCGCTTCTTGGTGGCCTGGGGTTCGCCAGTTCGGATCCCGGGTGCAGACATGGCACCACTTGGCTCTCCATACTGTGGTAGGCATTCCACATATAAAGCAGAGGAAGATGAGCATGATGTTAGCTCAGGGCCAGTCTTCCTCAGCAAAAAAGAGGAGGACTGGCAGTAGTTAGCTCAGGGCTAATCTTCCTAAAAAAATAAATAAATAAATGACAAAGAAAGAATACTAAGGGTAGCCAGAGATAAGAAAATCACCTACAAAGAAACCCCCAGCAGGTTTTCAGCAGATTTATCAGCAGAAACTCTATAGGCTAGGAGAGAGTGGAGTGATATATTTAAAATCCTGAAAGACAAAAATTATCAGCCAAGAATAGTCTACCAGCAAAATTATCCTTCAGATATTATGGAGAAATAAAAGCTCTCTCAGACAAAGAAAAGCTAGAACTGCCTTAAAGAAATGTTGAGAGGAGACTTCCTACCTGAAACAAAAAGGCAAAGGTTTACAAAACTTTGAGCAAAAAGATAAATAAACAGAATCAGGAAATTGCAGCTCTCTATCAGAATGGATTAGTCAACAATTATAACTAAAGTATAAAGGGAAAGAAGGCATCAAAAAATAACTATAACCACTTCAATTGATCACAAACTCACAACACAAAAAATAATCTATGAGAAAAACATATAAGAGGAAGAGAGAAACCATGGAACCTGCATAGAATAAGGGAGATAAGAGGCTATCAGAAAAAGGACTCTCTCACCTATGAAATCTTTTACATGAACCTTTTGGTAACCACACACACATACACACAAAATCAGATCAGGGTCATAAACCACAAATAAATAAAAAATTGAGAAAAACATCATAGAAAACCACCAAGTTGAAATGGTAGGCAGATATGTAAGGTCAAAGAAAAAATGGAAATATAGAACAACTGGAAAACAAAGATTAAATGGCAGTATTAACCCCTTATATATCAATAATCACTCTAGATGTAAATGGATAGAATTCACTAATCAAAAGACACAGAGTGGCTGGGTGAAATAAAAAACAAGACCCAACAATTTGCTGTCTCCAGGAAGCACATCTCAGCACTAAAGACAAACATAGGCTCAGAGTGAAGGGATGGAAGATGATATTCCAAGCAAATGGCAACAAAAAGAAAGTGGTTATAGCTATACTTGTATTACACAAAGCAGACTTCTAGACAAAAAAGATAACAAGAGACAAAGATGAGCATTATATAATGATAAAAGGGACATTCCACCAAGAAGACATAACACTTATTAATATATATGCACCTAACACATGAGTAGCAAAGTATATAAAGCAACAATTAGCAGACCTAGAGGGAAACATTGACAGCAACACAATAATAGTAGAGGATCTTAATATCCCACTTACATCAAAAGCTAGATCATCCAGACAGAAAGAAAACAAGGAAACAGTGGCCTTAAATGAAACTCTAGACCAGATAGGCTTAACAGATATATATAGAACATTCCATCCAAAAACAGCAGAATATACACTCTTCTCAAGTGAACATGGGACATTCTCAAAGATAGACCATATGTTAGGAAACAAAGCAAACCTCAATAAACTTAAGAAGATTGAAATCACATCAAGCATTTTTTTCAATTACAATACCATGAAACTAGAAATCAACTACAGGACAAAAGCTGTTAAAGTCACAAATATGTGGAGACTAAACAATATCATACTGAAAATTTATTGGATAAATGAAAAAAACAAAGGCGAAATCAAAAAATACCTGGAGACAAATGAAAATAAGAACACAACATACCAAAATGTATGTGATGCAGCAAATCAGTACTAAGTGGGAAGTTTATAGCATTACAGGCCTATCTCAAAAGACAAGAAAATTTTCAAATAAATAACCTTATACTATACTTAAAAGAGTTAGGAAAAGAAGAAAAAACAAAGCCCAAAGTCTGTAGAAGGAAGGAAACAATAAAAATCAGAGTGGAAATAAATGAAACAGAGACTAAATAAACAATAGAAGGAATAATGAAAGGGAGAGCTAGTTCTTTGAGAAGATAAACAAAATTGACTCACTAAGAACAAAAGAGAGAAGACTCAAGTAAAATCAGAAATGAAAGAGAAGAAATTACAACAGACACTACAGAAATACAAAGGATTATAAGAGAATACTATGAAAAGTTATATGCCAACAAATTTGATAAACTAGAAAAACTGGATAAATTCTTAAAATCAGACAACCTCCCAAAACTGAATCTCTATAGAAATGGAGAATCTGAATAGACCAATCACAAGTAAAGACACTGAAACAGCAATCAAAAGCCTCCCAAAAACCAAAAGTCTAGGACCAGACAGCTTCTCCAGTGAATTCTGACAAACATTCAAAGATTTAATACCTATCCTTCCCAAACTCTTCCAAAAAATTGAAGAGGATGAGATGTTTCCTAACTCAGTTTTACGAGGCCAACATTACCCTGATACCAAAACCAGACAAAGACAACACAAAAAATTACAGGCCAATATTGTTGATGAGCATAGATGCAAAAATCCTCAACAAATATTAGCAAGTCAAATACAATACATTAAAAGGATCATACACCATGGTCACATGGGATTTATACCAGGGATGCTAGGATGGTTCAACATCTGCAAATCAATCAATGTGATACCAACATCAACAAAACGAAGAATAATGTTCACATGATCATCTCAATAGATGCAGAGAAAACATTTGACAAGATCCAACATCCATTTATGCTAAAAAAAAAAAAAAGAATAAAATGGCTATAGAAGGAAAGCACTTCAACATAATAAAGGCCATATATGACACAGCCAACCTCATACTCAATGGTGAAAAACAGAAAGCCATTCCCATGAGAACTGGAATAAGACAAGGATGCCCACTCTTGTCACTCATAGTACTGGAGATTTTAGCAAGAGCAATTAGGCAAGAAAAAGAAGTAAAAGGGATTCAATTTGAAAATGAAGAAGTAAAACTGTCACTGTTTGCAGATGACATGATTCTATGTATGGAAAACCCTAAAGAATCCACAAGAAACTATTAGAAATAATTAACAAATACAGTAAAGTTTCAGTGTACAAAGTCAACATACAAAAATCAGTTGCATTTCTATACACTAATAATGAACTAGAAGAAAGAGAAATCAAGAATAGAATCCCAGTTACTATTGCAACAAAAAGAATAAAATACTTAGGAATAAATTTAACCAAGGAGATGAAAGAGCTATACACTGAAAATTATAAGACATTATTGAAGGAAATCAAAGGAGACACAAAGAAATGGAAAAATATTTCATGCTCAGTGATTGGACAAATAAACATAGCTAAAATGTCCATACTAACTGAAGCCATCTACAGATTCAATGCAATCCCAATAAGAATCCCATTGACATTCTTCACGGAACTAGAACAAAGAATCCCAAAATTTATATGGAACCACAAAAGACCCCAAATAGCCAAAACAATCCTGAGAAAAAAGAACAAAGTTGGAGGTATCACACACTCTGAATTCAAAATATACTACAAAGCTATAGTAATCAAAACACCATGGTACCAGCAGAAAAACAGACACACAGATCAATAGAACAGGATTGTGAGCCCAGAAATATAACCACACATCTGTGGACAGCTAACCTTCAACAAAGCAGCCAAGAACATACAGTGCAGAAAGGAAATTCTCTTCAATATTTGGTGTGGGGAAAACTGGACAGCCACACGTAAAAGAATGAGAGTTGACCATTAATTTACACCCTACACAAAAATTGACTCAAAATGCATTAAAGACTTGAATGAAAGACCTGAAACCACAAAACATCTAGAAGAAAACATAGGCAGTAGGCTCTTTGATATCTTAGTAGCATCTTTTTTGAATACCATGTCTACTCAGGTAGGGGAAACAAAAGAAAAAATAAACAAATGGGACTACATCAGACTAAAAAGCTTCTGCACAGCAAAGGAACTCACTAACAAAACGAAGAGATAATTCACCAACTGGGAGAAAATATTTGCAAATCATATATCTGACAAGGGGTTAATTTCCAAAATATATAAAGAACTCATACAGCTCAACCACAAAAATTTGAACAACTCAATCAAAAAATGGGCAGAGGATATGAATAGATATTCTTCCAAAGAAGATGTACAAATGGCTAACAGGCACATGAGAAGATGTTCAACATCACTAACTAGTTGGGAACGCAAGTCAAAACAACAATGAGATATCACCTCACACCTGTCAGAATGGCTATTATTAACAAGGTAAGAAATAACAAATGTTGCAGAGGATGTGGAGAAAAGGGAACCCTGATACAATGCTAGTGGGAATGCAAATTGGTGCAGCCACTACGGAAAACAGTATGGAGATTTCCAAAAAAATTAAACATAGAAATACCAAATGACCCAGCTATTCCACTACTGGGTATTTATCCAAAGAACATGAAATCAATAGTTTGAAATGCTATATGCATCGCTATGTTCATCACAGCATTATTCACAATAGCCAAGATGTGGAAGCAACCCAAGTGCCCATCAATGGATGAATGGATAAAGAAGATGTCGTGTATATATATAATGGAATACGACTCAGCTATAAAAAAAGACAAAATCGTGCCAATTGTGACAATGCAGGTGGACTTTGAGGGAATTATGCTAAGTGAAATAAGTCAGACTGAGAAAGACTATATGATTTCACTCATGTGTGGAAGATAAACAAACACATAGATAAGGAGAACAAATTGGTCACCAGAAGGGAAGGGTGTGGGGGAAAGGACAAAGGGGTAAAGGAGCACATATGTATGGTGACAGATAAAAACTAGACCATTTGTGTTGAAAACGATGCAATTTACACAGAAACTGAAATATATTAATGTAAACCTGAAATATGCATAGTGTTACAAGCCAATATGACCTCAATTAAATAACTAAAAATAAATAAATAAACAAAGCAATTTTGCTTATCTCAAGAAAAATAAAAGGTTAACAAAAGTTTGGAGGAAATAGAAACTTTACAATAAAAAAGAGAAACAGGCTCAGAGAGGTCTAGTAAGTAGCTCCATGTCTCGACAATCAGTTATGCTGCAGTACCAGGCTTGAAACTCCGGCTCTTCTCACTCGCATGCCACTTGAGTACTACTCTATACGGCCTCTTGATATACACGTGCCAGTTACCCTTGCAGATGTCAAATCAGGAGGACAGAATAAGTACCTTGGATATCAGATTAAGATCAAAAAATATCTTGATCAGCTGGTATGGGAAGCTGGAGCTGGACTTTAGCAAGAATCAATGTGTTCTATCTCACCCGTATGCTCCAAACTCCAGCTGTATAACTCAAGGAAGGGAGACAGGTGAGTTAGTGGCAAGGGCTCCATCTCTGTATGTTCATGTGCATGTGCATGTGCGTGTTTGTGTTTGTGTGTGTGTCTGTGTAAGAGTAAGGGCACCCTGTTTAACAGCGTTATCCAAAGACAGAACTATCTGCTTCTGAAGATTGAGTCTCCTGGTTCTGAAAGCATTCAAACCCAGGCTAGATGACATTTAGAAAGCTACTACGGCTAAGATTTAGGCACCAGGTGGATTAACATCTAAGTATCTTTCAAACCCTGATATTCTGCTCTTATGGTATGCTTGACGTTCAAATAAAAAAAAATCCAGTGGGGTTAGGAAGAGAGACAGAGGGAGATACATATTTCTATTGTCTACGGCTTGTCGTGAATAGTTGGAAAATCCATAAAAGGAGCAAAATTATATCTCGACTGACAAGCCTCACCCAATGCCCACCCCAGGCGACGCTCTCATGTCACTGAGAAACAAACCAGCCCACCCACAAGAGAACCTCAGTCTTCTTGACACCTCAAAGCTGGAAGCCTCACTGAAGAAGTGAGCAGTCAAACGGGGCTTGTCACTGCTGATTAGGTGAATAGCGAGAGACGCTGCTCTGTGCACAAAGAAAAAAGAAGATATTTCTCTGCCAAGATGGATTGGATCCACCAGCTGAGCTCTATAGCTGGAGGGTAAAGGTAAGTTGCATTGTTGGCAATGGTCACTTTTAGCTGGAGTCTCAATACGGGCTGTTGAATAGAAGCTGGCATAAGGGAGCGCCTTCCTCTTCCCTGAAGGGATTGCTGGCTAAAGGAACCCTGTCAGCCGCCTTCCGGGGTCCCTGCCCTCAACATATGTGGCCTCACATCACAAGCAGCCAACCTGGGCTTCCCTCCAGTCAGGGGCATATGGCGAGGTCACCGTGGCCGAAGGGGCTGAGACAGAAGATTTGATTTCAGAGCCAGCGAGAGAAAGCCATCAATGCAGGTACAAAGAAATGAGGAGATCAGAACAGCTTCTGGCATTTTTGCTGTTTTCCAGTGTTTCGCCACTCTGTTGCTCAGGGACTTGTCCACACACCTAAAACTGGGGGTTTGATAAGAGAGGAGCGGAAAAGTAAGACTGAAATATTTTCCAATAGAACTATGAATTTTGCAGCATGAAAGAATCATTTTACACAGAACAGCAGTTTATGATTATTGAGGCACCAAGGAATAGCACTGTCCAGAATTTATCGTGCAGTAGGACTTCCCTGACAGGACCTGTGCGGCAGTGTTCTCCCGGCAGCCTGACGTCATTCTGCTGTGGTTCGGGTGGGCATGGGAAGACTGTGGCTGGAGCTGAGAAGAAAGAGATGAGGCAGGTATGTGAAAGCAGAGGTACATGATTTACACACAGTTCCCCCATCCAGCCAGGAATTACAGCTCAGATGAAAGCGGCAGCTTTCTTGTGGCACAGAATTCAGGATATAAAATACATTTTATACCAGGAAGTAATATTCTGCAACTTTGACCCAATTCACCACCCACCTAAGTCCATTAGGAAACAAATGAAACAGTCTAAATAAAGAGAGGCGACTAATTGAGGTTAGGATTTCCAGAACAGAGAGAGCTGAGACTAATTAAAGGCGCCTCCCAACCCCACACACGGAGCAAAGGAGCTGAAATAGAGAGGACACGAATTCCTTCTGCCCTGCACCACAGTAGCATCATCTGACAAGTCAAGCAGCTGGCCCAATGACCAAACATATGCACAGCCCAGTTTAAAATGAGAAAACATACACATTGAATGTAGAAGTATTTGAAGTATTGGCTGAGGTTAAGGGAGATACGGAGAAATTAGGATAGAGGAAAACTGGCGTGCTGGCTTTGGGACTGACCTGGAATGCCAACCAAACAAATCTTGGCATTTTTGGTTCCTGAAATAAAAAATAACTATTAATTTTAGAAAAGCTACAGATGTGAAAAAGATTCCCTGAAACGCTCATCAGGAGAATTGGCCTCAACATTTTTGCTTCCCACAGTCTAGTATTCGAAAAAGGAGTTCTGGTTGCTTTCTTGTTTTTTTACTTTGCAACCTAATATATTCACTCAAATCTTAACCGAATCTACCTTTTCCCTTTTATTTCAATGGCTAAATAACCACGTAAAGTAATTGTTCTCTGCTATTAAATTAAAAATTAGAGTAAGGAACAAAAGCCAGAATAACACAGTTAATGAAAACCCACCAATGTTTGAAGTCATTAGATGGCACAGAAGAATCTCTGGTTTATTAGGAAATGTCACCTGCCAGCAGCTAACGTTTGGACCAAGTCTTATATCACTATCCTGGCCAAACTATGACAAAGCGGAGAAATTGCTTAAGCAAAAACAAGGACAATAAAAACAAAGGTTTTCTAAATTACTGTTGCCCGTGTCATTAAATTTCATATTGTGCATGGAATATAAATACATCACTTTGTTCTGCATGACAAGCAGAAGTGAGCATTCATACATTACTCAGCCACTTAATTAAGTGCCTGGGATATTTGCAGTTAGCAGAAACTAATAAGGGAATCACATTTAAATTCAAATCACTCCTCAGGGTAGCTGTCTGCAACATAAGCAAAGCTTACTGGGTAGATGTTTCGCTAAATGCTCAGCTAAAAGCTTAGATTCACTGTATCTGTGAATAAAGAATAATTCTACTTGTGATTAAAGGTGAGAGTAAAATAAACAATTCTGTTAGAGATTTTTGAGTGATGTTTTATTTCTCCTGCTTTAAATACCCATTTTGTCTATTACTTTGGCTAATAGAACAAGGCTATGATTTAGGGCTTTGCTAGTGTAGAGAGGAGGTTCTATAAAAAACAAATGACTAGCCTGACCCTTTTCATGGCAGCCTTTCAACAGACCTGACAGTAACTGTCCCTGAACCACAGACAGTAAACAACAAAATTATAAAGTCCCTATTCAGAAAAAAAGCAAGCAGGAAACAAAGTGATGGAGGGTCTCACGAGGCCGTGAAAGGGGAGGAGAGGGGAGGAGAGAGGAGGGGTTCACATTTTTACAACAAGAAGCCAAGAACTCAGTATTCCGAACTCTGAGGGTTTGCTCCTCCCCTAGCCACTGCCCAAGAATGGGTTTATTTTTAGTCATTCATCTTTATAAATTTTAACTTTTCTGGACTAAAACAGTCCCATATGGTTTCAAATCTGCCCTTGATTCCAAGCAGCCTCCACACGGAGCTTCTTCAAAATTTCAAAGCCATCTGGACGCCGGGGGTACAAATGACCTCTCACAATTCCTCCTCACACACAGTGTGGTTTATCAGCTTTGGGAAACTGGACTGTCGGGCCCCCAAGCAGTTACTAAGGGCGGAGGTAGAGATGTGCAAAAAACTGACTTGAAAGGAAATATGCTCTTATCCAAGGTGGCTTATGGCAAAGTGAGTGGAATAACTTAGATTCAGATTGTACACCCTTGTTTTCTACTCACAGAAATTATATAACTTTACCTGCAATCATGCATCATTTTGCTACAGAAAACATAAATTCCCTAAATTCCAGATTGTATTCGTAAGTAGAAATAAATCAAAGTAAACTTGAATATTTTTACATTGCATTTAGAGGGAACATAATATTTTTGGTTAGATGCAAATTTGGCATCTTCTGCAAGTCATAAAATCTTTGAAGCATAAATTCTGATCGTCACAATAGGTACTGTCACACAGCATCACCTCGGATATCATCAAGGTACCATCTGGCATTAGTTATACAGCAGTGGATGAAAAAGGTGTAGGTCCAGCACTCAATTCTTAAAAGTATAGGGATCAGGATTCATAACAGCATCAAAAATCATCACAAGACATATGTAGGGTATATACGCAGAAAAGATTTTTGAGGATTTACACAGAAAATCATTAGCCTAGTTACATCTGAGAAGAAGACAAGGAGACTTAACTTTTAATTGTATATCCTTTTATACAATTTGAATTTTTTGCCATGTATATGTATCAATTTTTGTGGGGGATAATTAGATTAAAAAATAAAGTCTTCCCACAGCTCTTCAAATTTTTCCCCAAACACTTCTCTCAAATAACTCAGTGTGAGAGCACCTTTAAATATTCATATGCAACCACTGAAATCCATCCTAGCATTATGAATAACAGCCTTCTAAGTCTGTAACCACGCTCTCCCCTCAATCTGCCAAATGAAGTGCCTCCGGAGACATGTCTTACTAGATCCACCTCAATCTTGATGGAATTGTTGAGGATGATCTCTTATTTCTTATTTGAGTCATGAGTGAAATTATGTTAGACACTTCAATACTTAGGATAGATTTTAAAAAGTTGCAGAGTCAAACATGGTAGGCTGGCTACTATCACAAATAATGTCAAAAACCTGAGAAGATTCACTCAATAACGGTTTATTTATCCCTAAAGTCATAGACAAATGTGAGGCTACTTAGAGACTCCATTATAGAAAATGAAGGTCCAGGTTCCTTCCATTGTGTAACTCAGGCACATTATTCTAGGGCCCAGGACTCCTCCACATTCAGCCAGCAGATGAGTAATGAGAGAGCACGGAGGATAGTATGAGAGGTTTTATGTGAACGAAGCATGCAACTGGCATTCATCACTTCTAACCACATTTCACTGGCATCATTCAGTCACATGGGACCATCTATCTGCAAGGGAAATAGAACTTAAGGGTTTGCTTAGGAAGAAAAGTTTGGTAAACACCATAGTAGATTGGATCATTCTTCTTATATTTTCACTCTCTTCATGTATCCACACCTTTTGTCACGTAACTTTGCAGTACTTCTCAGGCGAGTGAGGAGTACACATTTCCACATCTCATTGATATTGGCTTTGGCCACATGATTTGCTTTGGTGAAAGGAAAGTTCATAGAAGTAACAAAAGCAGAAGTTTTCGATGTGCTTAGGGATTTTTGGCTCTCCTTTGTATTCTTTCCTTATTCTTGAGACAAGCGTGCCCCAAAGAGGATGAGAGACAGGGGAAGTAGACCAAAACCTGAGAGATATCAGTCTGGAATCAAACCTAGTTAACCCTCAGCCTGAAACAGAGTCACTTAGGTGAGCCTGGTCTAGATCAGCTGAACAATAATTGGCCTGCAAACCTATCAGTGAGAATAAGCTAGTTGTTATAAGCTACTAAACTTGGGGAGGAAATGCGAAGCTGTTTGTTATGTATCATTATTACAGCAGTAGCTTCCTGATACAGATACATAGTCTGTGCTTCAGTTGATGTCTGTGAGCAGTTAGAACTTTGAAGTACTCACTGAACGTCATTTTCAAGAGTATTTTGCCTGTATTGTAACACTAGACATTGCTCTACTTTGATAAATATTGAGAGAACTGTGAAATCTACTAAAATTTGGTACAAGAGAATGAGTTAACACTAATAAGGGTAACCTGGATAACACATTGTTTTTTCACCATAGTTTTCAAAGTCTCTCTTAAATAATTATTTACTGGGGTTTTTTTTTTTAGCTTTATTGAGGCATAATTTATGTACAAAACCTGCACATATTTAATGTATACAATTTAATGAGTTTGGAGACATACGTAAACTCTAAATGCCATAGGATGCTTGTTTTAAAATTGAATACACTTAGGAGATGTTAATAATTCTCCCAAAGTCTGTTGCAAAAGAGAAAGATAGAACCTATCTCAACTATTACAACTGTAAATGATCATCCAGAGACTGATTTTTTTCTTCTGTGAATTGTCCAGGTTTCTTCTCTTCACGCCCACTTTAGAACATTTATTTCACGGCTGGTTAGAACTTTCAACAAAGGATGATCAGAGCAGAGGAGATTTTTTTACACTAACCATGAACTAAATAGTATCTGGCATTTCAAATATAATGTCTCATTAAATCCTATGCAAAAGTATTTATCTTTCCCCCCATTTATAGATGAAAAATCTGAACCTTTTAGTTTTTCCTAATTTTTCCAATGTTCTATCCTACTAATATGTGACAGAGCTGGAGGACTAGGCTTAAAACTAAGGTGGTCTTTCTCTAGTGTTCATGTTTCCTACACTACACCAGGCTGTCTCCACAATTCATGTAAATTCAGTAACTTCACTTAATAAAGTAGAGGCTTAGATTGTGGGCTAAAATTAAGTTTATGGATGAGAAGAAAAAATGGATTACCTACACATACAGACATTTGTGATTAACTTTATTTTCTTAATTACACAATAAACTTTCATAATATTGCTTAATCTACATAAGAGAACATAATTCTTTACCGTACGAGTCTAACTGAAGAAAGAGGAGATTCATTTGTGGAACAAAAATCAATGGATTTCAAACCCTGAATTCACCAGAACTTGTTATAAACAAAGATGAGAAGACATCCAAAGACTTTCCCCAATTCTTCTCTAAAACTTTACGTGGGAAAGACTAATTTCATATCTGTTTTGATTATAAAGAAAAGACCTTCCAATTTTAGAAATACTAAGCTTAATAAGTAGAAAGTGTATGTGTAGTCAATATAAAAAATAAGTAAATTGTAAGAGACTTTCTCTACCCGAACTTTGGTCAAAAAGTATCATCTTTCTTAACCTCTGATTTATTTACCTTAATAACCAGACCAGGGAGAAACAAACCAATTCAAGATGAGTTTAATTCTTGTACAAGTCAACTAAATCCTTAAGTCAACACGGAAGGTTGAGTTTCCACAGGGTTTGAAGAATAAGAGTGCAGTGGGGACTTGCAACGGGAACAACATTCAACACGTTATGAGCTCACTGGAATTCGTGACACCTGCTCCACCTACTGAGTCAGCCTGTGGTGGGTGGGTGCTGGAAAGCGAAAAGTGGGTGACAAATGCAATTTCCATGGACAAAAATAGGTTCTGGCACATTAAGTTCATAAGATTTCTTCTATTTAACTCTTCTGAGGAAAATAGGAATTAAAAATGTGTGCCATACCAAGTTTTTTTTTAATAAAAAATACTTTTATAAGGGTTGGGATGTAATCCTAGTTTCTATTGCAATATAACTCAAAAAAATAATGATATTCTGATTTCTCAATCCAATTTCAACTGCAGACAGTACATAAGATGAATTTTTCTCCTAAGATGAGCTTCCCACTTTTTAGTAAAGAACTATCAACCAGGTGACAAATCAGCTTTAAACAGGCCTTAAATCAGCCCAGAATTGGAAGTAAGCTCTTTCTCGCCAAAAGTGCAAAGGCATCTGTTATCACTTCCCTAACTTTTCATGTTGAAATTGTAATAGCAGAGCAAATTCTCAGCATTGTCTCTCATTCAATGATTAATTTGTGGATAAGAATTATTAAAATTAAGTAATATCAGATATGTTCATTTCCAAAATGTTGCTTCTTGTATTTGTGCACTTTTCCAAGGGAAGATCCAAAACCAAATGAAACCCAATTTTGGCCTTGCTTTGAACACTTTCTTGAATATGACCCCTTGAGGTTTTCCCTCTTTAACATAATGTTGAATGCATGCATTTACATGATAGTACTATTTTAAGGCTCACCTTGCCTATTTCTCTCAATCTCTTGTTACATTAACTACTCTCAATTCCCATTTTGTATTAAGTTGAATATATGATAAATATACAACTAAATCTCTGTTTCTTTAATAAATGTCCCTTTTGTTATACATGTTAGCTCAGGGCCAGTCTTCCTCAGCAAAAAGAGGAGGATTGGCAGTAGTTAGCTCAGGGCTAATCTTCCTCAAAAAAAAAAAAAAGACTAAATCAAAACTACTCAGGTTTAATTGGTCTCCAAGTTTGTCATTGAAAATACTCTATTTAAGCTAAAATTCCCTAGAAGTATTAACTCATCTTTGTATATGTATAAAATTAGTTTAAATTTTATGATAGTAAAAAACAAATCATTATTTTATTATTTGTTTTTGTCATTACATAATTGATAGTCATTGTTGAAAATGTGTAAAATAAAAGCAAATAAAAAATCTGTAGTAATCTGCCTCCAATATCTGAAGATAATAACTTTTTAATGGAACAAGTCACTGAATGTTTACATGTAATTTATCTGTACATATGTATAAAATGTTTCTGTAAAATTAGGATTATTCATTATATTCTGTTTTATAAACTTTTCAATGTGTGTTCTCTTTGTCTTTCCTAGTTATTTGAAAGACATATTCTTATTTTAATCTATTCATGCTTGTATTTAGTTCACATTATTTTGTCTAGTTATCAGTGATAATAAAAATACATAATCTATTAACTCCCCAAACACGGCATCCAGTATTTACTATGGCAGACCTCAGAGAGCCCTCCCACTGAGCCACCATCCTTTTCCCATGTTTTCAAAAAAAAAAGTGAAATGTTAGTATCTTGTGATTACTTTTATGAGATCATCTGCTTCCAAGCTCAGAAATCTCCTTTGGAAACTGCATTAACTTATAAGATGGATCTTTCTTTAATTGGCTCCAATGCCCTCTCCAAGAGCAACTTATTCCTTCATCAAGTTGTGATTTTTATCTTTTATTGGAATTCATTCTTTAGGAAGAGGATGTGAGAAAACGGAGAATACACTTCTGTTGTCCTGACACACAGACACAGAGCTCCTAGACCTGAGGAAACTCTCTGGAGGTTAAGCCAATATTTTTTATGAGAAATATGAAATCAGTAAGATTATCTTTTTCCTTTTGTCTGAACTTATTTTATATTCCTAACTAGACGCTTATAAAATCTTTTCAACTTATTTTTAAATGTAAAACAAAATTCCAGCATATGTATAAATATCAATTTCTTAAGCGAATTTTGACTTATGTTCAGTAAACCTTTTCAATCCAAAGATTCAAGTCTGTCTAAGTTTAGGATAGTGTACTATAATTATGTATTTAATGAACACCTATCCTTCATCAGTTATGTTTTTTCAATCTGGAACTTTATATATATATATAAATATGCATATTGGTATCATATCTGCTGGGTCTATCTTCCACATCACATCTTTTCTCTTTCAGTTATGAGACTGTTTCTCCAGCATTTCATCTTCTTCACTGGTTTAATTTTTCGGTATTATCATGACTATTACTCATTGCTCTCATTGCTCCAGTTTAATAATTTTCATTCAGTTTCACACACTGCACATTTTTTCTTATCCTGTTACCTACTCTTTTAGCTTTTTAGTAACACAATTTTTTCATTGTCTAAATGTTTATTCTGTTTCTTGAGTAAATAATTTGTAGGAAAACATTTGCTATAATCTTTTGGAGTTGGTCCCATTCCAGTGGGAAACTGGGAATGCAGACAGTTAAAAATGGATGTTCACAAGCCCACAGACCTCAAAGGTCCAGAGGGAGTTGTATTATTAAGGCTCACCACAGTCTGGATCGATGTGCTATTGCTCATCTTTCCTTGGGACAATCTTTTCCATCACTTGTCTATGTAATTTGAGATTATATGAACTTTGGTTTCAGACAGATAGATGTAGATACAGAGATAGATAGATAGATAGCCTGTTACAGTAGAAGCACTTAATAAATGTGAATAATTCTAATGACGATGTGCAGAAGAAATCATGATTTCAGAACACTACAGCCATGCACCCCATAACAACACTTCAATCAACGAATGACCACATGTGACAGTGATCTTGTAAGATTAGTACCATATAGGCTGGGTGTGTAGTAGGCTATACTATCTAGGTTTGAGTATGTACATGCTGTGATGTTCGCACAAAGACGGAATCGCCTAACAATGCATTTCTCAGAGCCATCCCCGTCGTTAAGTGACACGTGACTGTATTAACACTCAATCCAGAGCAGTAATTTACAAATTCTAAATGATGCTTATGTTGCTGGTGTTGCATATGTTTACTTTACTTGCAGGGACAACCAAGAATTTTCTTTTCAAATATCCAGTAAAAGAAAATAATTGAGTTCATTTGATAGCTGCTATAAAGCACAAAATAATGAAAAAATACAATCCAGAAGAGTGAATCTGAACTTTCAGGAGATAAGAGTTATTTGACCTGTTTACAGAATAGAACATACAGTCTGTGCATATTTATAAAATTAATTTATACAAGTGATTTCAAAACCTGTTCCTAGACCGTAAGCCCTCCATCACTTAATTGGAATATAGTACTCATAACAAAAAGTGCTTGGCAGTAAAACTTGTAACAATTCTTTCTGAATGGAGATTTAGTTATTTGTAAAAGGAATGGTTGGATAACCATTGTCTAAATAAATAATGCCACCAAGAACACAGGCCCTCCATGTAATTTGCATTGCATTAACAGTTCTCATTTTTACATCAACTCCTTACTAAGAACTCATTGTGAACACAGTATTAGCGTTATTCTGGTTGTTACAGATGGTAGACACTATATTTTCTCAAGAGTAAGTGGGAGCTGGCAGGTGGACCAAAGGCAAGAGGGAGCAAGAGGTGAGTCATCTGGCCTCTCAGTTCCACTTAGAGCATATTGGGATTCCATCTACAACGTTTATTTGTTTGAAACTACTGATTTGTCCAACCTTCTGCTTACAGAAAATCACACAACTTTGCCCAGAATTATGAAGATCTATGAAAGTTCTAGCTGGGAAACAGACATTTCTCTGTCAAGATATGTCTACTATCGGTCTCTTGTATTATCACCTACATCTTAGGAAACAAAACACTCTAAATTTAGAAATCCTAACTCTATTTATGTATTTATTCTACACACAGTGTTATGTTCTAAACATATCATCTTAATGGCTTATCTCTTGTGCTTTACAAGTGTGTTGTCATTTCATTTGTGAAACTTGGCATTGAGTATGGAAACACAGAAATCCTGTGAATTCAAATATGTGCTTGTTTAATGAGACCACAACCAAACTCTGGTATGCTCCTGCTATACACTTTTTGATAAGCCTCACTATAATTCTTAATTTATTTTTTAAAACTAGTGCCATACTGTGCAGTCAATGTTAATCCCCCTTAATTTACTTTTGGCCAGGTACGTAGCTCATGAACATTTTTGAAATTAAGCTTGAATAAGATAGTTCAATGTAAAAGCTGAATAAGACATCCTTATGCTGAAATTAAATAGTTTTTAACCCCAGCCCTTGTTGCTTGAATGACAGCTTAAACTGAGAGACAAGAGATAGCCACAGCATAATGCATATATGAATAAATGGGGAGAACCTTCAGAGCTGCACAACACGTAGAAGAGCTTTTTTGCCATTAAAAGTCAGGAAAGTCTCTTAAAACTCTCCTGCTTCAGAGGACAGTCAGAGCCTTGAGTTTTTTCGAAGATCAATTAGAGTAAGCATTAGGCTATTTGCAGATAAGGAGAGACAATCCTCCAGACTTCCAAAATTTCTTGCATTGTGTGCATTTAGAAAATAGGAAACCGCATTAGGTAGACCTAGAGCTATGTTCATAGCATTGATGAAATCTGCGTTGCTGAGCCAAAAAGCACATAAACACTGAACTTACAGGTGTAAGATTCTCTCCAAGGAACAATTTAGCATTTATATTGAGGAGAGACAATTCATATCAGAGGCTAACAAAAGAGGAAACCAGGCCCCAAAATACTAATGTCCCAGCTACAGTCGGCCAGGAATCTCAGCAATACCCCAGTAAGGAGAGCTCAGTAATTAACACTAGGTTCATCAATATAGACTATTTCATACAAGGTGCTCAGCTATTTTCGCCCTGGTCTTTGTTTTATTGATAAATCTTATGCTCAATAGAACCTTTTCAAGTCCTCTTAGTTGAAGTTGGATTCTGATACATAGATACTGAGACTGAGCTTTTGGGGGGAATTTTTAATCTAAATGAAATTAATGATGACTAGAGGTCCTACCTCACCAGTGCAACATAGATTTTTGGCACATACCTTTGTGATTCTGTCCGGAGGCTTAGCTGCACAAAGCCTATTCTGGCTAAATGATAAAGAATTTAAGAACGTATGTAGAATATCCACTGGGAATTGTTCCAAGACCCAGATCTAGAATACTATATACCAAAATAAATGCAGTATTATTAGATTACTAAATGACCTAATTTTTTTCTACCTTCTTTTCTCAGTAGAATTTAGTGAAATCAATGTAAGCAACCGTAACAAAGTAGAGAAGAGGCCAGGAAACCACATGCATTTGCCCATTTATTTCTGTTATTTCTTTTTACTTTTTCTGAGTTCCTCTGGTTTACTGTATTAAAGTTCTATGATTCATCATTCCCAAATATCTGTCTATATCAAATACACAATTTGCCTTCCTTTGCATCCTTTGACAATTCTGACAGTAAAATAGCTCCCTTTTGTCCCTTCTCCCACAACAAAACCATCTGACAAATCATTCTTAACTGTTTCCCTCCTCATCACTTTGACCCCTTATACCCCAATTCCTGAGTATACGAGTCTTACACATCTGTAAACTATAGAGACACTGAAGAAATAAGGAGGCATTTTACCTAAACTATTTACAATGGTCAATGATTTTCATTTTGTTCATGAGGTAAAAATAAAAAATAATCTGAAAAGCATGCAGTAGAATAAATTAATGCTTTCCTATAAAGGATATTCTTATTTATTCTAGTATTTGTCCCCATAAATTTTCTGTGCAACACTTAGCTAACCTAAAAGCCTCTCTATATATTTAATGCACCATTGACAAAATGAGAGCTAACATCCGCTGCCAATTCTCCTCTCTTTTTTTTGCTGAGGAAGATTGGTCCTGAGCTAACATACATACCCATCTTCCTCTACCTTATATGTGAGACTCCTGCCACAGCATGGCTTGATAAGTGATGTGTAGGTCCTCTCCCAGGATCTGAACCAGCAAACTCTGGGCCGCCAAAGAGGAATGTGCAAACTTAACCGCTGTGCCACTGGACTGGCCCCAGAGTACAATCCTTTTAAGGTAAAAAAATTTTTGCTTGAAAATATAAACCTGCTTTTATGTAAGAATTTTATTTCCATGCCACATATTTTAGTTAATCATGTTAGTAAAATAATTGCATTCAGCCAAAATGGATATTCCTTTCATTTGTGAAAAGGTAAGGACACTTTCTTATAAGCTATTGGTGGCAATAATGGAATCTACATCATAGCATATTTTAAAAATTGGCCATCAACAAATTAGTAGGTATATCCTGGTTATAGTACTCCTACAGTGACACAATTGCTATTTTTTCTAGGGGAAGTCTGGGTGGAAAACGTTAATTCTATACCAAAGTTCATTTAACAAGAAAATTTTTAACAAGAATCTAACATTATCAGAAAAAATAAATAAAAACAAATAAACTAAAACACCTGAAACCACACTGAAGCCCTCTACTGCGTTACCATGACACCAATTACAGAAATCCGAGAGAATTTAAATCCCGCCTCTGGCAATATATATACGTGCGTAAAATGTATTCTCAAGCCTTGAATTGAAAATTTGCTTCCCTTCAGCTCTTCTTGTGGACTGAGAATACAAAAGCCTGCAGAAAAAAAATTATAATTTTTGACAATAAATGTTATAGATTCTTTGGTATTCCACCCCTACATTTTGCACTCCTAGCTCGTTTCTAACCTTGTGTTCTCAGAGAGAATAGACTTTTTCCAAAGCAATCCTGGTAGTTGAAGGCAATATTACACAAATAAAGAAGTTCATTTGAATTAGGAAGGAGCTGTTTCCAGTTGGCAGTTGACTCAGCTCTATTTTTTTCTGTTTTTGCACCCAGTTCAGCCATCAGCTATCACACTTTTGTTCCCGAGAGGTACAACACAGAAAGCTCTCTGTTTCTAAGCAGAGACTTTCCAGAGAGCTGACAGAGGCCTCTCAGAGCTTTTGCAGTAGGGGTTGAGTAAAGTAACACAGGTAAGTACAGAGAAGAGAAAGGAACAGTAAGAGAGACTATGTACTCCTAGCATAGTGCTGGGCCCTTAGTAGATATTCCAAAAAATCCTAAATTAATTAATAAAAATCATTCCGATATTTTATACAGTCTATAATCAGAGTCACTGGTTTAGGAGGTTTTCATCTCTTTTTGTCCTTAACAATCTTCAGGAAGAATTTCGAAATGAATAACATGGACACACCTACAACTATATATATACTAATCTTGACTTGAGTGCGTTAGTATTTGGGGAATGTTAATAATATTATTTATAACTACCAGTTTCAATTTAGAGTACAGCTCACATTGCACAGGGCTTTCATATAGGTGGATGCACAACCACAAATATTCTTGTTTGAATTTTGAAAGTCATGTTGGTATTCCCCTTTCCCTGACACTCCACAACCTACTCCAATTTTTTCAGGGAAGTCCCTGGAAGACAGCAAAGGCACTAAACAGAGCCACCCTAGAAGAAAGTCCCACTATGAAGAGAATGAGCCTTTCAGTGGAAGGAGCGCAGGTGATAAAACCTCATGTGATTTCCCCTTTCATTACCCCCATGGGCTGTGGGGAAAAAAGAAAAAAGAAGTCTGCAGCTGCATAATCTTCCCCTTGAAATTTGTCTTCGGTTTGAAGAACCTAGAGAAATAAAAAGGAGGCAACATTTACTGAGTATCTACTATGAATAGAGCCCAATACTACATGGCTTATATATTATAAATTTATTCTTTGCATTAGTCCTGTGAAGTAGGTGGTATTAACCCCATTTTACCAATAAAACTAAGGCTCAAATAGATTAAATAACCTGTTCAAGATCACACCATTAGCAAAAAGGAGCACTCCGTGTGACTCCGTGGCAGCTCTTGCCAGTGAAAGACACTAGCTCAGAAGCAAGAAGCAACTGCTTGAGCTTATTCTGGCTTTTAGGACTTGTGGAAAGAGAAGCCTAGTTTCCTCTTCACAACTCTGCCCAAGTAAAACTTTGCAGAGGATTTTTTTTTTCTTATCTAATGCAAGACTATCAATTAAGAAGGGAGAACAGAGTGAACACTCTTATGAAAGAGAGAAGCCAAGGAATGGGAATGGGAAAAAACAGGGAGTCCCAAACCCTCAGGACATCTGCCTTGGCAAACATAAAGAAAAGGATAGCATGAAGACTCGTTTCCTCTCTAAAGAACTCCATCAATCAAAGGAAAAATATGGCCCAAAGCTCTAAGCCTTCAAAGGGGGAATTTGAGATGAGCCAGTTTATCCACTGTTCATAGTCATCAACTGATTGATAATTTAGCGGTTAAAATATCTAGAACACTAAAACAGGAACTATTTACGTGGTTTTAGAAATCAAAGCTGTTAGGCTGAACTATGTGAAAATGCCCTCTTTTGTGGATCAAAAAATGGTTGAATAATGACAATTCACATGGTTAAACTTAATATATTATTAAGTTGTTAACACCAATTCAAACATAGGAGGAAACCCAAACAATGAATATTCAAACATACTACTAATGCCGGATCATTTTAAAATATAGGTTCGGACCCAAAATCTCTCTGATAAGCCAATTTGCAGGTGGATCTCTCCCAGAGAACAGTAGCTCAGACCTCTGAACTATTATTCAGGAAACACTCCTTTGTCATGACAACACTTTGACAGACTGTAAAGCAAAACACATGTGAACAAAGTTCTACTTCACCCATGCCATGGGCAGTTTTTCAGGCTAAGCTAGCTGATCTGTGCTTAACTATTCTCATAGCTGTGGCAAAGCTTTAGTTTAGGAACTGAGTATAATTTATATTCAGCCAATAACTATGTGAAAGAACAGATTTAATTTTTAAAGGGCAGGCCTTTAAGGTTTTAGCATAACTAAGGCTGAATTAACATGTTCGCAATAAGGGCTGAAGCAAGCTGCCCACCACACTGGCCAATTCCAGTGTACAAGCAACCCCCTTAGGAGTTCCACCACGTGCTTGATACGCCTGTTCTCCATGGCAAAGACAGAATATATCCTGTAGGCTCCCCATGAAGCAAAAGGCTGAAACAGCATTTAAATTTGATCCTTGGAGCCAAGGGGGAAATTCAAAGCTTTCCAATTTCAGAAGAGTTGGAATGAAATTCAGCTGATATCACTGTCATGCTTAGAAGAACGAAGAGACAGACAAGCCCAAGAGGAGATAGTCACAACAAACAAGAACTCTGGATCTCTACAGGGGAAATGTACTGCCAAGTCTTCATTGTCTCACAGTATACAGTGTGAGGCACTCCTGGGAAAACCCAGGTTCTCCACAGATGGGCACTTAAGGCTTTCCCTTCAGAGTACACTGGAAATGGAGCCTTTCTTTTCTGCTTTCTTCTTTTCTCTAAAACTTAAAGAGCACACTTAGCGTGCTAGGCACTGCCCTGGACATTAGGTCCAAATCCCAAATATTGGAGGGCTGAGAAGAGAAGAACCCAAGAAATATTTAAGAAGAACCATGTCACTATGGGAGTGTAATCAAGTGTTGGCTGGACAACATGCCCAATAGAGAAAAATTCCAATAATAGTAAGTGTATAGAGGTCAAGCAATTAAGATACCCTCCAGGTAAATTTAAAAGGCTTGTCATTAAGAATTTTGCTCTCTCCTTGAAGGGATATGCACCTCTGTGTTTTTCTATACCTTACTTTCCTCTTCATCGCTTAAACTCTTAAATTCTTTCCCTCTACTTTACCTAAGGACCCAACTCTTGAAAATACTTCCCTTAAGGGACAGGTATTTACATAGTACATTAAATGCAACATTTCATTTTTTCACAAGTAATTTCTTTAGAATGGCCCTACATTTTTGATGTACACCATTATGAATTAGGAAACTAAAGCATGGTGGAGAATTGGTGAATAAAGTTGATGTGTGAAGAGACTCCAAGATTGTACTTCACAGCTCCCGCAGAAACATGGCATTTCTTTTCCCCATTATGATTGAATCTTATTTATTTGGGATAAACGTTTTCAAAGGAAGGGAAGCTATATGGCTAAAACAGGGGAGAGAGTACACTGATGCCCTCCAGATTCAGCCCCATCTGTGATCTTTGAAAATTGTATTATCAGACTCCCCCTACCAAAAGAATAAACTGGAACTTGACTATATTATAAAATTAAATAATGCAGGACTTAAAAGAAATAAGCTTCTTATTTTCTAAAAATGTAATTAATAAAGATTGGTCTTCCCATTATTTTCCCATATTGACGTTATTAACTGCACTTTTCAAGTCACATCTTAGACATTGAGTGTACATACAAAGTTTTTCCCAATCAAATATCTTCTTGCCAATCTTTTGACAAAGCACCCAAATTACCCTCTGGGAAGGAAGAGTAGATTGTATTTTTATTCCCAATACTAGGCCCCCCACCGCCCCGTATTTTTATCCTTGGCAGTGGGCAGAGTATACTTTCCCACCTCACTGGCGCACGATTGGCTATGTTATTTGCTTTAGTCAACAGAGTGTTATCAGACATGATTCAGAGGTTTCAAATGTATTTGTATCAGTGCCCTCTTTGCCCTGCACCATTGCCATGAAAAAAAGATGTTCCCAGGCAGCGCAGAGGCCCCAGAAAAATGAGAGCCATGTGGAGCAGAGCTAAAACAACACCTGTTCTGGAGCCAAGCCCAGGTAAGCCCAGCCAAGATCAGCCAAACTCCAGCTAACCCACTGAGACATGAACAAGAAATAATTGTTATTGCTATTTGACAATGATATTTGGTGGTTGTTTGTTATGCAGTATCACTGACACTGCATCTAACTGATCCAGAAACCAAGCCTTCCCGCTGTGAGTCCTTGTGAGACTTTCCGTAAAGATTCTCTGCTTCCACAAGGTAAGAGATGGGCACGTGACCAAAGCTGGGTCAGTCTGACTTTCTCTCCAAAGACTTTCCATCATCTTGAGTGATGAAGATCGAAAAAACTTAGAGCTGTTTCATCTGGGGAGTTCTGAGGAGACTGTACAATAATTCTTAAATCCTAAATGCCTAAAAGTGCTATGATTCTTTACTTTTCAAAGCCTACATTCTCAGATTTTTCCTTCATTCTAGTGAGTTAGTACCTCCTATTCATTAAATGTATTCATTTACTTTCTAATTAGCAATTAATTTTTTGTTGCTGATATTTCAAAAACCTTAAGTCTTGCAAGGACTCCATTTTTAATCTTTAAATAAATTTGTTAAATGGTAAGAAATCTAGCATTGTTTGTATTTTCGAGGACTGACAGAAATGCATGATGAGGAGGAAGTTTCCTATTACAATGGGAACTTCTCTGGAAGAGCTAAAAAAAAAAGGAGCAGTGCCTCAACACCAATTAACTTGCATATATTCTTGATTTGACATCAGAGAATGAATAGGGCCTAACAATAACTTTTTTTGTCCTGGAACATTAACAAAATTGTTTCTACCCAAGAAACATTTCATAGATGTGATTCTTTTTATTTCATTGTTGTAGCTATACTTTACGAAATCTAAAAATTCTCTTAAATGGGGCTGGCCCCATGGCCGAGTGGTTAAGTTCACACGCTCTGCTTCGGCAGCCCAGGATTTCACCGGTTCGAATTCTGGATGCGGATACGGCACCGCTCATCAGGCCATGCTGAGGCGGCGTCACACATGCAACAACTGAAAGGACCCACAACTAGATATACACAACTATGTACCGGGGGGCTTTGGGGAGAAGAAGGAAATATAAAATCTTAAAAAAAAAAATTAAAACAAAATTCTCTTAAAATAGCAAGTAACAAGCCAAAAATAAATGAGTCAAAGTTATAAGAAATTTACTTCAGATAATTGACAAAAATGCAAATACTTATTTTAAATGGTAGAATGACTCCTGTTTCCAGCAACATGATGATCCAAGTTACCTGAAAACTCACCTGCTCCCGAGCAGTAAGAAACGTGGGATAAAGTTTTAAAAGATACTTTTAACTGCATAGCCAATATTTAAATTATAATTGTGAGAAATCCTCAGGGACCAAAATTGGAAAGGGAACTAAAAGTAAAGGAGGAAATACACAAGCTGGTAAGTTGCCTGGGATGGAGTACGAGACATTTTATTCTTTTCCTTAATAAATGAAGAATCTTGGATTTTGATGCTCAGATGAGATAATGCTCTGTGTCTGGGAAAGACAAGGGATTACTACTAATAGTCCCTTATAAAGCTGAAATCTTTTATACACACACATACACACACACACACACACACACCCCAAAACATGTAGGTAAAGAGAGACCACAAGCAAATTTATGTTTCCTCTTGGACTTTGAAAGAATCAAGAGCCTTATCTGAGAATTCAAAATAGTCCTGAAGCCTAACATGAATTTGAAGTTCTAAATCAAACTATCAAACTGTATGGTCTCACAAACCTTAAGCTACAAAATTAATATAAAAGACAGCACCAGTTTGACTAGCATACCTTTGGCATGTGGTGTACACTGCAAATGTTAATACCCACAAATAGACAATATTAACAATAAATAGCAAACAGGGCTACAATTACAGCAGAGATTATAAATAGTAGGAGAAAACTAAGAACAAAGTTAACCAAGGAATATGAACATTTAATAAAAAGGGTTATATTTCTAGAAAAATACAACTTTCAAACATGGCTCAGTGAAAGACTTATAAAGCATTAAAATAATCGAATTAGTCTACACCAGTGTTTCTCATCCTTGGTACTATTGACGTTTTGGACGAAATAATTGTTTGTTGTCAGAGGCTGCCCTGTATATTGTAGGATATTTAGCGGCATAGTTGGTCTCTATTCACTAGATGTCTGTAGCACCCTTAGAGTTGTGACAATTGTGTCTCAAGACATTGCCTTAATGTCTCCTTGGGAGAAAAATGGCCCCCCGATTGAGAACCACTGGAACCACTAGTTTACACTGGACACACACACACACACACACTCAAAATGTTACTAAGACAATTTTATATACAAGCTCTCTGAAACCACAGATTGACAAATAATCTCTCCCTTAAAAAGTGTGCCCTGAGACTCAAAAAAGAGAATTTACCTTATGCAATGAGCATGACATTAATATGAAAATCACATAAGGGCAGAATGAGAAAAAAATATAGGTAGATGTGACTTCTCAAGAAAGATGAAAAAATTCTTAACATTAAAAAACCAATTCTTTTAGTGTACAAAATTATATATCACAACTGAATTAAGAGTACCCTAGGAATTCAAGGATAGATGTTAGAAAAAAATATGATTTTAATTTACCACATACATACTATTACTGATATATAAAATGACATGGATGCACCTTATAGATATAATATTGTGCAAAAGAAGTCATAAACAAATAAATACTGTATTATTTCATTTATATGAATTTCAAAAACAGAAAAAACTAGCATACAAAATTAGAAATGGCACTAGCAGTGATTTTTGACAGATGTGGGTAGTGGGTAGGGAAAGGAAATGAACTTGAGGAGGGCTACCGGAGCCCTGATAACGTTATGCTTCTTGATTTGGTTGTTGATTACATAGATGTATTAACTTCATGAAAATTATTTGAGCTATCTTTTTTTTCTGTACATACCTTATAACCCAATAAAAATGTTTAAAAAATGTAACTCAATTGGATTTACTCAACCTAATAAATTGGAATTACTCAATGAATAAAATGTATCTATAACTAGACTACAAGTAACATCAAAATTAATATGAACCACTTACAGGATGACCAAATTGATTGAATGGGGAATGTGTTGTGGTGGTGTTTGTTGTTGTAGTCCTTTCATTATCATTGCTGTATAGTGTTGTATTGTGTAACTACAGCGCCGTTTACTTATCAATTCTACTGTTAAATAATGCTTATGTAGTTTACAGATTTATTATTATTGTCATTAGAGATATGAACATTATGCAAATTTTGAGGGAATTATAAGTATGCAACTCTTCGGAGTGTATACATAGGAGGAATAGCTGAGCCATAATGTATGGACATATTGAACTTTAGTAGATACAGCCAATAGTTTTCTAAAGGGGTTAGAATGCTTTACATTTTTCCACTAGCAGTGTATGAGAGCTCCAGTTACCCGGCTTCTCCAACACTCGATAGTTTTTATCCATTTTTCCCCAGTGTGAGGGAGGCGAGTTTTATTTTGCATTCCCCTGATAAATACTGAAGTTACAAATCTTCACGTGGATATCCTCTTTTATAAAACATCTCTTCAAGCCTTTTCCCCCTTTTTTAAGTGAGTTGTCTTTTTCTTGTAGTTTTTTAAAAATCTTTTCTGAATAGATTTGTCATATATACTATTGCTAGTAAGTTCTCCCACTTTTCAACCCACTTTGTGAGTTGCTTTTTAACTCTCCTGATGGTATTTTTTAATCAAGAGAAGTTGTTAATTATAAGATTTTACAACTTATCCATTTTTTTTAAGGTTAATGCTTCCTGTGTCTTGCTGAACAAAGCTTTGCTTACAGCAAGACCACAAAAGTGTTCTATATTTTCCTCTAAAATCTTTACTGTTTTACTGATTGCATTTATATCGGTAATCTATTGGGAACTACTTTCGTGTCTGGTGTGAGATAGACAGAGATACAGAGAAATGTATTTTTTCCTATATAGGTAACTGTCGACACAATACCGCTTATTAAAAAGACTATGCCATCATCAGTGAAGCTGAAAGTTAATTTTGTTATAAATCAGGTGATCATATATGTACAACCCTGATTCTAGGTGCTCTGTTTCATGATATATTTTTCCTAGCATTTTTCCCACAATGTATATTTAAAATTGTTATAGCTTTAAAATCTATCTTTATATTTCGTAGAATTTAAGTCCTGTAGTTTTATTATTCTTTTTTCAACTTTTTGATGGTTGCTTTTTCTACTTGCTTTTGCTTGTCAATTTTAGAATAAGCTTGTCAATTTCTTTAAAAAAGAGGGATTGCATTGAATCTAGACGAGTTTACGGTAGAATTAAAAAGCCTTACAATAGCGAGTCTTCCACTTGAACACGGTATATTGTTTATCTACTTGGGTCTTAAATTGTTCTCAATTAATGTTTCATAGTTTTCAATGTATAATTGTGTATATTTTTGTTATATTCATTTTCAGGTATCTGGTGTTTTATGTTATGGCAAATGCTACAATTTTGAATTTTTGTTTTCTATTTGCTGCTGGAATACAGAAATACAATTGATTTTTTACACTGACTTATATCAAGCAAACTTGCTAAATTCACTTAATATTTATAATAGCTTGATTACAGAGTATTTAGAAATCTCTCCATATACAATAATGTCATCTTCAAATAGATCTGTGTATCTAGGTTTACGAGAGGTGATTGCTGTAAAATTTTCATCTCACAATCTCTTTGTTACACATTTGAATCAAGTTATTATGGTTCCAATGTTGTTCTAATCTCTGAGTTTGTGCAAAATGGATGTTATTTCTTTCTGTAAATACATAAAAGAAAGCCATTTAGTCCTAAGAATGTAGGAAGATTTTTAATAACAGATACAATTCTTTCATAGATATCACACTATACAGATGTGTTTCTATTTCTTCCTCTAGAAGTTTAATAAGTAATTGTCAAATTTACTAGTGTACAGTTATTCATAAATTCTCTTGTCATTTTGATGCCAACAAGAATTGGAGTTCTTTTCTCTTTAATTCTCGATATTGGTAATTTATGTTTTTACTCTTTTTTTCCTAGTTGGTCTTGTTAAGATTTATCAAATTTTTCAAAGAACCAGCTTTTATCTGTGTTGATTTTCTTTATTGCACATTTTTTTATTTTATTGTCTTCTGCTTTTATATTTATTTCTTTCCTTCAACTTTCTTTAATTTTGAAGTGTGAATGTTTTCTTAGATGTAATGTAGTAAATTTACCTCTGATCCTTGTTTTATCTACATCTCACAAAATTTAATATGCTATAGCATCATTCATATTGTTCAGAATAATTTACAATTTTGGCTTTGAGTTCTTTGATTTCTGGATTATTTACAAATGTAGTGTATTATTAGTGTAAAAATTTGAAGGAATTTTTCTATTTATATTTTTGTTGTTTATTCTAGTTTAATACCACCAAGATCATAGAACATAATCTGTATTATCTCAATCTTTTCAGTTTTGTTGAAGCTTTCTTTGTGCTAGCAAATGGACAATTTGGATAAATGCATCATGTGAGCTTGAAAAATGTTTGTGAATTCTGTCATCATGAGTTGCAGCTTTCTAAATATATTTATCAATTAGGACAAATTGTTAACTATGTTGCTCAAATGTCGTATGTACTTAATTTTTCGGTCTGATTATCAGCCATTAACAGAGGTGTGCTAACATCTCCCACTTATAATAGTGAATTTGTTTATTTCTTCTCTTAATTCTGTCAATTTCTTCTTGGTATATTTTGAAGCTATGTTTTTGATTGCATACAGATTTAAGATTGTGATATCTTCTCTTTGGATTAGCCCATTTATTGTCTGGATTAGCCCATTTGTTGTCATCAAGTGTCGCTCCTTATTTCTAGTTCCTTTTGCCTTGAAGTTTATTTTGTCAAACATTAATATAGCTAAACCAGCTTACTTTTGTTTAGGATTTACGTTATATATTTCTTTTCCATTAATTAATTTTTAACCTCTCTGTGTTTGTATATTTGAAACGCTTCCCTTAGAAGGAGAATATAGTTATTTTTTCCAAAATCCAATCTAAATAATCTTTACTTAAAATATTGAGTTCAGTTACATAAAATATAATTACGGTTTGGTCTATATCTACTCTATCACCATTTTTTTTCTATATGCTTTGTGTTCTCTTTTCCTTTCTTAACTTATTCTGGATAAAATAAAATATTGTTATTAGTTCTTTTGCTTCTTTGAAATAACATGTAGATTATTCTTTTACTATTTTTATGGAAGTTATGCTAGCTATTACAACGTGTATCTTTGACTTATTATAATCTAATAAAATTTTTATTCTTACTAATTTACTGATACCACCTAGAAGCACAAAACTTTTAAATTATTGTTACCTCTCTTGCCTGTTATATTATTATAGTCATGCTTTTTAGGTCTACATATAATTTAACCCTATAAGATGTTATAATTATTGTTTTAGGTGGTCCATAGAATTTTATACTTGCCTATACATTTGTCTTGTCTGATGTTCTTTGTTCCCTATAGCACTTTCACATTTCCACCTGAGATCTTTTTCCCCTTCCTTTTAGTTTCTCTTTTAGTGGAAGTCTGCTGGTGACAAATTGCCTCAGCTTTGTTTGTCACAAAATTTATTTTACTCTATTTTTTGAAGCACATATTTTTGGATATAGAAATCTTAGCAGACAGTTATTTTCTAGAAAAATCATCTAATTTCTTTCTGGCTTTCATCATTTCTTCTGAGAAGTCAGCTATCCCTCTGGTATTCCTTTGAAAGCAACATGTGCTATGTGTCCTTTCTTTTTTTTTTTTTTCCTGAATGCTTCTCTTTTTTTGCCTTTGATTTTTAACAGTTTTACTATGATCAGCCTTGGTGTGGTTTTCTTTGGATTTTTCCTGCCTGGGATTTGCTAACCTTTTTGCATGGATGAGTTTGTATCTTTGATCAAATCTTGAAAATTCTCAATTGTTTGCTCTCTAAATTTTGCCTCTGACATGTTTTCTCTCATCTCTATGTCTGGGATTCCAATTACGATTATTTCAAGGCTTTTTAGTACGCCCATGTGTCTCTTATGCTGTTTTATTTATTTATTTTACTTTTTATTCTTTTTTCTCTCTGCATTCAGTATGTTCTATTGACTTATCTTTGAATTAACTCATTCTGTGTTCTGCTTTGTACAATGTTACTAAACTCATCTTTTGAGTTTTTTAGTTCTGTATAATAGTTTTTCAGCTGTGAAATTCCCATTTGATTATTTTTATAGTTTCTATTTTCATTGAAATTATATCTCTTTTTATTAATTTTTATTCATAGATTTATTAATTTTTAATATTTCAGTCATAAAGTTCTTGTCTGCCAACTCCAATATTTGGATCATATATAAGTCTTCTTCTGGAGTCTGAGTTTCCTTTTTATTATTATTATTTTTCATTCCTCTTTGAATGCCTAGTAATTTTTTATTATTTTCCAGATACTATCTACAAAAGAACTAAGAGGGCAACAGACAGTGTTACCTTCCATCAGAGAGTGTTCCTCCTGTTTTTGTAAGGTGGTGTCAGGAGTTGATTACATCCATATAATCAAGGAATTGAGCTGGCACAGGGCATGACTGCAGATTTAATGAGATGGAGTCTCCCTCTGATTTACCCTCTTCTTCTGGTGTGACCTTACCATAGCGTTTTGATTGAGACATTCATGGGTATTTATTTCCTTTGTCCTAAAAAATGCAGATGATGGAGTTCTGCCTCTCAGAGTTTCCAAAATTCATACTCCCTACAAAGTTTCAAAATCTGGCAGATGTCGTGAGGAAGAGTCCAGCAATGTACTTGAGGCCACACACTTTCCCAATAGGTCATGTTCCCCAGTAGCTAAGGCAAAAGATTTCACTCCGCCTTTTGGCTTGATTCCTCAATTCCCTGTGCAACCTCCAAATTCATAAAACATTCTGTTGTTAAAACTTGTTGTGTATCTAAGGCCCCTCAAATTTCCCTCAAATAGTTGTTCCAGTCCTACTTGATACCTAAAAGCTTTCTTGACTTTTCTTTCCTCCAGCAGAGCTCCCTGCCCAGTCTAAGCACAAACTTCATTGTACTCTCAAAATTCCCAAATTGCCACAGAGAAAACAATGGCTAGTTATCGTCACCTCAATCTGGAACGGTGCTCCACTCTCTACAATTTCCTTTTATCTTCATTGCTTTCAATGCCCTATTATCCCTTAAAAATAAGTTTTTTTCAGTTTCTTCATTTTTTTCTAGTTGTGGAAAAGAGATCATTGGCCTGTCATGATCTTCTACGTCCTCCTCAGAAGTGGAAGTCCTCGGATACTTCTCAAGCGTTAAAAGAAGCATTACTAGTAAGTGCATTGTGATAATAACTACTCCTGGAAAACAAGAAGAAATAATCACCCTAAGCATTAGCATTCCCTTTAAAATAAGAAATAAGGGGGAAAACAAACCTATGATAGTTTCCCCTATTCAACACTGAAAGAGAATTCCTAGCAAACTCATAAGAAAGGAAAATAAATTTCAAGTAAAAGGATTGTAAATGAACCAGAGAGCTATCATTATTTACAGAAAAAAAGAATTGCCTACATAAAAAAATACAAGAGGATATAAAGGCAAAATATTAGACCTAATGAGAAAGCTCTGCGTTTTTCCTAGAAACCATTAACTCATGAAAAAGTTCACATATTGAATTCCTATAAACTAGTAAAAAGCAATAGGAAAATGTAATTTTAAAATAGACGCTATTTAACATTGAATTTTGGCCACTATAGACTAGATAGTATTGGAATAGAACTCCCACCAAGATTATGAAAGCTGTATGGTCTGTAAGACATAATTGTTCAAAACCATTGAAAAGTCCCCTATGGGGCAAGAATTGGAGGCACTGTTATTCTTGACAGAAGATAGGCATGACAGGAGATCAACATTTGCCCTGGATTTTTTCCTGAGGATATATTCTAATTCACTCAGATAAGAAAATATGTTACCTTAACAGCAGTGTTCTCTCTGGGATAAGGAAACATAGGCTGGAGTTTGAGGCAACCAAATTGATTACAACTTGAGAAGCAAATTCCCAAAGAAGGAACCACAGAAAAGTGAGCTCTAAAACCTGACTTCAAATTGTTCTGAATTCATTGGCTGACTTCTAAACTGTGCATACATATGCTCTGGGACACCACAAGAAACTCAGAGGAAAACAGCAGGTCGTAAAAAGAAAAAAGACCTACTATTTCCATATTTAACATTTATTTATTGAGTATACTAGTCAATACAAATTTTGTTAATGTTAATATTTGACAAATCTTCATGTTGAATATACAGTTTTTTATTACATTATCCTTTATACTTTTGTAATTGTTGGAAAATATTCATAACTTTAAAAAGAGAGAAAAAATAAATGATGATATGGATGAAAAGACGTTATAATGTTATATGGGTCATTGCCCCACTGGTTCAGTTTTCTCAATGTGCAACAGGGACAAATCCAACCAAATCAACTGCAAAATAAACTCTCAAATGAGGTATACAACCTGTAAGTACTGCCAATCTCTCAATTGATGCAGCAATAATTAAATAATTATGTATTGAGTATGCGTCTTATGCAAAGTTTAGTAGTGAAGAAAATGAGAAAATACATATTAACAGAAAAGGGTGTAAACCAAAACAATCCAGAAAATTCCTCTAAGAATTCAAAGGAAAAACAGATTACTTTTGATGGAGAAGACTTGATGGAATAACTAGTATTTTGGTATTTGAGTCTAATATGTGCAGATGAGTTGAATTTAAGTAACCTGGTAGGGGGATGGGAGGCATAACATCCACACTTACAAATCTTTTCCCAACTCACCAACCCCTCAGAAGAAAAGCTCAACTCTGTAGAAGAGAGGATTTCAGATCTCTGGTAGTTCAAAGAAAAGTTAGAATTTAAAAGATTTTGTAGTTATTAACAAGCAAATTTTCATTCTTCTCATCATATTATAGCTCTACACAATATACAGTTTTGTTGGGCCGGCCTGTGGTGCAGCAGTTAAGTTCACACGTTCTGCTTCGGCTACCTAGGGTTCACTTGTTTGGATCCTGGGTGCAGACGTACACGCTGCTTGGCAAGCCATGCTGTGGCAGGCGTCCCACATATAAAGTAGAGGAAGATGGGCATGGATGTTAGCTCAGGGCCAGGCTTCCTCAGCAAAAAGAGGGGGATTCACCACAGATGTTATCTCAGGGCTAATCTTCCTCAAAAAAAAAAAAAAATATATATATATATATATATATATATATACTACTTTGTATCTTTAAAACATTGGTTAAGATCTGTAAAGAAATCTATTAAATGACTCCCAGAAATTATCAACAATCCTATAATCTTTGGATTTTTGAGGTCTATTAGAATTGTAAAGTCATTGAGACTATTAACCACCGCAAGGACTACATTCCAGTCCTACTGATGTTGGTCAACAGCATATGTTCCTACATGAATGAGAGCAAATTTATGTCAATAAAGATGCTCCAGTTAAAGTATCATTGGGTCTTCCAGTGCTTATTAAACATATCCACAATTTATCACATTGAAAGATGTAGCCTTCATGTAATTCAAGGAAGGCACATGTGACAAAGATGAACAAAAACAAATTCCACAAAATTTAAGGCTGATGATTTTGTGTGGCTTAGACTTGTCTACCCTTTGAGACAAATGGTATATGTGTAAAAGGTCAGAATTGCCAGTGTATAGATATATTTGGGGGAATTTTGATTAGTATTTCTTAAATTCTCCACTTCACTATTTAAAAAAAAAAATAGTAGTAGGCTCCAATTTACCCAAAATAAGTACCTGGATTACAGATTAACACCAATCAACTTTGAAGCAATGCTAACCTCTACACAATTTGTTCATGCAGAATGATGTCTAAAAATCGAGTTCTAGGTAGATTGCAGTTAAAGATGATGCACTTTGTGAGCAACACTGTCTGTAAGAGGAGCTTGGTGTATAGCAATTAAGAATCACATGGTACTTTGAAATGGATGGAGAAATTAAAATATGGAATCATAAATGACAAGAGGAAAAGGAACTAATCAAATGCCTATGCTTATTCAGACTTGAATAAAGCAATTACTGATCACATTATTTTCAATATTATCTTTTGAAACTAAGGACCAATACATAATAACGTGCATATACACATACATGCAATAGAAACAGATTTGATGTTCAGTTCTACACTAATGGAGCAATAATAAAGAAACCCCTAAACCTCAGATAATTCAATTTTTTTAATATACTATTGTATTTGAATGTACTTTTTTGTAGTCAATGTACATTTTAATGATATTTTAGCAATCATATTCCATGAACACAAATGCATCAATTGATCATGTCCTTTTCCTACTGAAAACCTTCAATAATTCCATTCGACTTTCCAGTAAATGAATTTCAAGTTTTGGAGCACAATGTTCAAGACTCCTGGAGGTCTAGCCCAACCTACTTTTAAATATGTCCTCCCATTGTCCTCTGGATGTTCTTTTCCCTAAAACTGCTCAAATCAAAATTGTCCCCGAATCCCCTATACTCTCCTAATATTTCTACCACTCCGAACACTTGCCAATGTTATTGCCTGCACTTAAGATGCCCTTTCCTCTCATCACCACCTAGACTAAAGCCTTTTAACTGTCTTACTGTCTCAGGCTCTCCCATTCCAATATAGTATTGTGCACACTACTATTGCCAGATTAGGCTGACATCATACTGTTCAATCATGTCACTCTCTTATTCAAAATTCTGAAAATCGCAGTCTCAAAATTAGAAAAAAATTCATCTTTCATTTGTTTTTTTTTTAGATTCCAGACATAAGTGAGATCATATGATATTTATCTTTCATCTTTCATAATAGATCTAATTATATCTAGTCCATGAAGCCTTTGTAATCTGTGATTGGATTTGTTTTTCTACGTTAAAAATTAACACAATCCAAGTATGGTACTTGAAAAATGATAAATACTTAGTATATATTTATTAAATGAATTAATTCTAACTAAAGCCCTATAGAACTGAATTTATAGCTCTATATCAGCTGTGTCTTGAAGTAGAGTTAAGTATAACTCTATTCTTCTTTTTGCTATGAAAACCCCTGGAAAGTAGGAACTGTTGTCTCTGTCAATGCTTTCCCCATAAGGTATTTACTATAATAAAGTATTTATTGAAAAATGAATTTTAAAATGAATGAAAGAATAAAATGTTTAAATGAAAAGAGTATAAGAAGTCATATGAGATTTAATGATCCGTGCTAATGCAGGGGAACAAAAAAGGATAGATGTTATGTAGAAAAAATTAATATTTCTTAGAAATGTAATTCCCATATAAGTTTCAATATGATAGCTCATGAAAGTTTGAGAGTTATGTTGCAATTGCTGGCATTTCTATTGGGTATTCAATTAAAAAAAAAATTCAACTTCGTATATATTTCAACATACGGAATGAATTTCCTGAAATATTTTTGAAAATAATTTTGGCATGATCATGCCACAAAATATTGTAGTAGAATACTTCTATGTAATTTAGTAGGGAAAAGTTATGAAAAGCTAAGTTAATTAATACTACTTGTTTTATCATATGTGGAAAAATATGGCTAATCCATCTTTCCATGAAACGCATATCATGAACAGCTATGTCTTAAAATCTGAATTCATTACTGATACTGATAATGTCTACAAACAATTTTTTATTGTTTCAGTTATTATGGCTCAGTAACAAACTGCCCCAAAACTTTGTGCCGTCACTCTTTTTATGTGCATGAATTCTGTAGGTCAGGAAATCAAAGAGGACATCACAGGGATGGTTTCTCTCTGTGTATATCTGTGGCTTCAGTTGGAAGCCTTGAAGGCCAGGAGATGAAATTGCCTGAGGGCTCATGTACACACATGTTTAAAAATTGATGCTGCCTGTTGACTGAGACTTTAGCTGGTGCCATCAGTTAGAACATGTACAAATGGCCTCTCCATGTGTTTGGGGCTTCTCGGAACATGGTGACTGAATTGCAAAGGTAAATGTGCTGAGAGAGAGAGAAAGAGAGAAAGAAAGAAACTCAGGAGAAGTTGTACCATTTTCTTCATGACCTAGCCTTGGACATCACAAAGCATCCCTTCAGCTCCATACTGTTTATAGTGATAGCTGCCCATTTTCAAGGAGGGGAAATAGCTTCCGAGTCTTGACAGGGGCATGGCAAGATTCTGAAAGAGCCTGGAAGATCAGAAATACTGCTATGGCCATTTTTAAAAAATATAATCTGCCATAATGATCGATGTCTTAAATCTGTAAAGAGTAATTAATGCATTCACTACCTGCATTCCTCATTACTGTATCACTTAACGCTTGCTGCATAACAAACAATCTCAAAAGCTCAGTTGCATTTATTATCATTCATGCAGATTTATGAGTCATTTGTTGTTGCTCTGCTTCAGGCTATGGGTCTGCAGAACATCTGGAGTGACTTTTTAGGACCAGAGAATATTTCCAGACCATGTTTTATTCATGGTAAAGCAATAGGGATGAACAGAAACACGTGGCCTCTTAAGACCTAAGGTTGGAACTGCATGCTTTCATGACCACCACAATTCACTTGACCAAGTATCTGGCCAAGCCCAACATGAAGTAGGGGAAATGATCTGTCTCTAAGGGGAATAATTACAAAGTTACATGGAAAAGCGTTGGGATACAGAAAGAGGCTAATTATTGGGAGTAATAATACAATCTACATAGTTACTTCTGTCCAGTAACAATATACAAATGCCTATATAAGTCAGAGAAGTAGAGCTACCAATAAGTTTAATTATATTATGGTAATTATATCAAGTTCAATTGTGGGAGGAGTTGGGGAACTAAAGACTGGATATGAGAGATGGAGGTTCAGAGAGTCACCAATCTGCCAACCTAATAAACCAACCACTTCTAACCTTAAGAGTATGCCCTCCAAGGGGGAGCTCATGGGGAGATCTATGGGACGTTGTGAATTTTGTATAGCTACCACCTCAGTGGGTCCACAGCTTTGATGATAGACCTGGGCCCACTGTCGGTCAACAGGACAGTAGTTGAGAAGAGCTAGACACCTAGAAGAGGAAAGAAAAGACAAACTGCAACCTACTGGACACCTTTGCATATGTCTGCAATGGCATCTGATCACAAAATGACCTTCAGAGGGTAATGGCTGCTGTTTCACTTTTACCTTCCCAACTGTGCACAGGTTCCTATTTTTACCAACTGTGAACCAGGCCCACATGCAGAAAGGGATTCTGGAAATGTTGTTCTCAGCTTAATGAAGTTAAGAAGCAAAATACCACAGTACCTATCAAAGTTAAGCACTTCTACCTTATATAACATTGTAAGCATATTTTCATTTATAATATGTATTATTGCTTCAAATAGGATTAAGAATGCTAACGAAATTTCTTACAGTTTTATTTTTAACAACAAAGCAAGATACAGGAAATTGATCTTACAATTTCAAAACACAAATTTTAGACTCTTTTCTGAAATTAAAAATATTTCTATTTCCTGAATGACAGAAGAGCAAAATGTCTATCTATAATTGTTACCTTGGAAAATTAAAAGTTAATTTTAATTCAATTATTAATTTTCTAACTTCTTCTGTCACTCTGGAAGTTAATTTATCATACATCATTAATCAATAATATATTAGGAAGAGAGCATATGTTTTGTAACCTTTAGGATATAATTATAAGATATTAATTTTACCTCTTGGGGAAAATCTTTTTGGATTTTAGGACTATCTTATCTTTCTGGTTGACCTTGACTCTTTTTTACTTCTTTGAAAAAAGCCTGTCTATCTGAATTGTCCCTATCGGAATCCATAGAAAGAAATAAACCAAGATATTTAAACTTGATGTCAGAAAATGGGTAAATTTTAAAGGTCTCATCATGCACATCTGGCAGCATTATTGCGATACACAATGTACTCTTTTTCTTCAAATTTGCTTTTGTTCAAGGAAAGGAAAAGGGAGAAACCCCACGCACCTTGTTGCTCTGTGAATTCTCCAGCCTGCAAGTGTCTGAGAAGCTGCCAGAACCTTTGATTTGTTTTGTAATCTTTAAGCTCTTTAAAAGGACCTTGACATTCTGCTTACCTTCTTCATTTCAGCTACCTATTAAACATCAGGCTTTAATGATTTTCTAACTATAACTGTAAAATTACTTTGCTCATCCTTCTGATATCACAGCCTTTCATACAATTCTTCTCTTTCCTTATTTGCTTTAGGGTGACATTGAGGGCATGGACATCAAAATCCTTTTTGTTTTCTATTTGATTCCCTGGACACACAGTGCTCCCTTCAGCATCCTTATGTTCTCTCAAATTCACAAAACTGCCCCCTGACTGTAAGTCATCACCCAAAAAAAAAGTCATTTGGTGAGCTGATTTTCTCTCTCACACACAGCGCATACAAAGCACCTCATTATATCTTGGTATGGCCTAGTAAACTGCAGAGACGTGATGGCCACTGAGGAGCCTCTGCACTATGCAGTCCTGATTTCTTCGTCCTTTCACTTGCGCTCCTCTAAGGAAAATAATCTCTAGAATAAAGGAATCTTGTAGGCATCTCAAATTGAATCCCCTCTCCCCTGTTCTCCCACTACTATTACCTATCCTGTCAGTTTCACCCTACCCTCATCCAACAGGCCTCCCTGAAACCACTCTCATACAAATCTCTTACTCATCCATTGGAACTTTAAAAGAAACCGTTAGAATTTAGTAAGCTCTTTTCATATATTTCTCATCCTCTCTGGGAAAGAATTTTATTGATCCATGAATGTCATGACATTTGCAGGATGATGGCAGTTATAGAATTTTTAACATGGGCAAGACTTGGCTTGGGACAAGACACATGACAAATGAGGTGCTAGTGATGATGCACATTATACACCACAGAATATTAGGATATAAGAAAGTGTATGTGTATACGCCGGGAAGTTCAGTAATGGCTCAAACCCTTAAAATAAACTGAGCTAAGAACGAAGCAGTGAGGAAACAAAAGTATCTATTCTTAACAGAAAAATAAAACAACCATTAAAATTGCAAGTGAAACTCTTGATTTGGACCAGTCATTTTATGCCAATAAGCAATAATTATGGTGGAGTGTGTTTCCACACTATATGCAACTAATTTCTACATAGATAATTATTTTGTATTATATTATGCAATGAGAGGACCATTCTTTTTCCATATAGTAATAAAATAGGGGATTTGTATGAAGGCTAGTGGAATGGTGTATTAAATTATGGGAAAGATATATTTATTGTGGAGACTTTGGTGCCTAAGATAAACAGAGAAAGAGAGAGGAAAGAGGAATGAGAGGGGAGATTGGAAGTTTACTCAAGATATCATAAAGGGGCTGAAAAACTGGGGACTGTAAAACCAGTAAAATATAAGAGGGAAAGCTTACTTTTATAAAGAATGAGTATTTTTTTTGGTTTTGATTTCCTGGAAAAAATAAAATTATTCTTGTCTGTAGTTTACCTGAAGGTTTGTTGACCTTAACTTTATAACATTTGGATGAAGAGCTTATAAAATGCCTACGATCCATAAGCCTGGAAAGCAAAAACTCCTCTTCCTAGGATAATACCTCAGGAGGCCACTGTTGACAAAGGCTAGCCACTACATTTCCTTGCAATGTAGTTTAGCTCGGTCATTCTACAAATCATCTGTCCTTAATATGTTTATGAGTAAGGTATTCTCAAACAAGATGTCAAAGTGTTAGTAATTTTCAGTGAATGAGCAATCTTGGAAACCAAGTTAAGAAGAGAAAGCAAAATGAAAGAATGCCACTCTAATCAATTCTGCCCTGTAGATGAGACTCCTACCCACATAATATGAGAGTTAATCAAAGTTTTCTAAAAGGCACAATATGGAAAAAATTCTCATCAATTTTTAATTGCGTTACAGATATCAAGCAATGTCTCAGCTACTGATTGGTTTTAGAAAGTGAATAGTGTATGTTCCATCACAATGTAGCCACCATGGTTCTTTAATTTAGCTAGCACTCTATTTTTCAACTTTGAAATAAAGCAACATATGCTCTATAATATCAAGGCCCAGAGTTAAAATTTTAATTTATTGATGAGGGTAAATTTTGCAATCTGCTTAAATAAACATAAATACATCATTTTTAATATTCATGCTTCTCAACTTTTTCCTGATAGGTTATAATTACAACTAAAGAGAACTTCCTTATGAAGCGACCAAGAGATAGCTTGGGACAGAGAACACTCCTGAATTAGGTTTTAGGAGAGAGTTTCAAATTTTCAGTCTAATAGTGGCTAGCTGATATCTCTAACTGAATTTTACATGGCATATGAAAAAGTTGTCTAATGTAAGTATAAAAATATTATTATGAACTTGAAAAAAGCCATATTGCAAAAATCACAAGTATATTATTTCTAGAACCTGGAAAAAAGATGCTTATTATCTAAGCAGTGGCTCTTTAGTAAACTCTACACACCTGAATTCTTAAGTTATTAATCTAAATATAGCTTTCTTGTCAATCCCAAAACTGAACAATTTTATCTGGGAAAAGATAAGGCCAACTTGTTAGGGCAGATTACTCTCCAATAGAGCATCCTTTTGCAAGCATTCAGTTTGTCAACTGGGAGCTCAGTATCCTCCCCTGTGAAAAATGCCACAGCAAGACCGATATGTCCAGGATGGGCAAGATAGAATGGAAAAGGCAGAGATGGTCACAATAATCAGACAAATCTAGCAATTTCTGAAGCAGGATATCCACCATTTGAACTTCCACGTATTTCATCATCCAAAGGACCTTCATTGTTCAGACTGCCATTGTGCGTGGTGGTGGGGGTGGAGAGACAGTTGTTTTCCAGCTACATGGCTCACTTAAATGTGTGGACCAGTCCTCTACACAGAGCAGAACTGTTGATACATCTGAAACCCAAACTTTAGTATTTCCAGTTTCAATGCAATTGAGCAGAATCAGGGATGCAGCTATTTCCCCCTATTTATAGCCTCACTCAGTGACAGGTCTGATGCATAGGAGCGGGCTCTTACTCAACACATCTGCTCCCCATGTGTTGCTGAGTCACACATACTTTTTTCGTTACCAAAAGTAACAAATATTTATTTTCTCCTTGACAGTCCCACAGAGTCATTGCAACAGAGGGAAAAGCAAGTGAGATTCCATTCAGCTTTGCTCATAAAAAGATCACTATTGGTGTGTGTGCCTCCACTAGAAGAGAGTTGCGGAAACCTTGGAATATGTCCAGAGTAGAGCAATGAAAATGATTAGGAAAGAGGATCTAGGAGAAAAGGTTAAAAGAATTGATATATATGTATATATATAAATAATATATAAATATGTATATATTTAAAGATTAGCCTACATCTGAGTTTTCTCTAAAGCAAATATTTATAAACCTGAAAGAGGCTTCGGGGACATTTGAAATCCCCCCTCAAATATAATATCCATGTTGGTTATTGATTTTCATATGAGCCTGAGATGGAATCATGCAGTATTATCTAAAGGTAATAGAATAAATAATATTTTTCTCACGACAATGTCGTAGGGCAGAAGCGTAAAGCTAGGATTTCTGTTCTTGTAATTTTCTATTAGTAATTCTTTAAATAGCAAAATGCAACTTTGGACTTACACCTAAAACTGTGTCTGATCTCAAAGACAATGAGTAAAAATGAGTAGACAAACATATCATTTCTCTGAATCAGGTTTATAACTGAACTACACTTTAAGCCATATCTTGAGTCTTCTCAAAAGTCTTATAAATGAATGTCATCCTGATTTGATTGATTGATCCTTGTTTCACACCCTTCATAAAGTAGCCCAAATTAGCTGCTGGAAAACGCTGCAAACTTGCTGAGTTTTAGCAGTCATCAAATTTGTATTGTCATAATTTATTGTGGGTGAGTTATAATTAGGTTTACTTATTAACTATAAAAGCTCTGGAAAGAAAATTTCAGAAATCATGCTGTTGCCATCTTATCTTGCCACTGCCTTTCTCTCAAAAAGGACAACACATCTAATCTACCATCATTAAAGATCATCACTTAGAAAGGAATTTTATGAAGTAGGAAGATTTTCATACTGTGACAGTGAGTCTGCCTTTTCTTTAAACAGCTTATTTGCTATCTTAATTGCATTCGTGTGAAATCACAAACATTCACAGGATAGGCTCTACAAAGACGTATTTGCTGCTATAATCATCGCTTTCCTTATATAATCTTGTAATGGGCTTAGCTTGGTTACACATATTTAGGAAAAAAATCCTTCTATCAAGGTGGCCTAAATCAAAAAGAATGTTAGCTGACTTGAACGTCAGCTGCTTCTCTGTGACCTTGATTGCGTTTAGATCACCTACATTCCCCTTGCTTCAGAAGAACCCACATTATGCTAATAACCCTACTTCCCAAAATATCTAATCCTCTCACATCTAGTTAAGCTAGTGCTGCACCAAAAGCGTAGATCACCCAAATGCTCAGGTGCTTACGGGAAATGCATCCTTTCCAGTAAGTCATTTTCGCTTGCCATTGCAAGTGTTCATGCATAAAACATACAAACTAGTTCAAGAATTTCCATGAAAATATGTGCCCCAGAATATTCTTCATGACTTTAAAACCATGTATTTTAAATTGTACACCCAATGTAATTCAGGTACATAGGCTGTGTTGAAATCTATTTAAACTTCAAAGAATTATCTTTCTACCTAAGGTTTAACTAATGTCATCTCTTTTCAAAAAGATAAGTAAAAAATTTGAAATTCCTTTCATTTTTCTACATAAAACCCAACTTTCTGCTTAAATGTAAATTCTCTGTGGAATAAGAAATTCAATCTCAAAATCTAATCTGTTTTCTAGTCTTAAAAATCATCTGACAGCTCTCCAAATGCAAAGTACACATACATTTTGAAAGTTAACCTTCAGGGAATATAAATAGAATAGAGAGAAGCACCTTGCTGTCTCATTGTGTGTGCAAACAGCATAAATTGATTCAAAATCTATTAAGATTAATCTTTCAAAACTAATACTTTGTGGTTCGAAGGTTACTGAGATAGGTTCCCTTCACACCTTGACGTGTTTTATCATATCTCAAAAGTGTCTTGAAGACTCACATATTATCTGATGTTTATCTAGGTTATTGGCCCATTCCATTCATAGCCAATCCAAGTTATTTCTTGTTAGAGAGAAAATGATGAATCCTCACTAGCATTCAAGAATCTTTTTTCCAGTAATGCGACTATCCCAATGGCCACATAGTCGTACATTTTTGGAAACTGGTAGTCCATTGTATTTAAAAACACCTATTTTCCGAGAGAGAGTTTCAAGTGAATGATTAAGTTCATAGTCCTGTACCTTTGCAAGCTAGCTACTAAGAAAGAAACACTTAACTCTAGGTAAAACAGAACATCTTTAAATATATATCAATTCAAGAAAATGATGTGGACAGAAAAGTAATTGTGGAATGAGTGTGAAAATAAAGGCAGCCAATATGGATGTAACCCAGTTCCCAAATATTTTTCTCAAGAGTAGAATTTTGGCAGAATTCCAAGGTTATAATTTCAGCTTTCTATTTAATTTTGCATTCATAAAGAGACCCAAAAATAATAACAGATTGCCTTTTTTTTTTTACTAATGAAACATCCATGTAATTATTTTTTGTCTCAGATGGAATAAGTTCTGATAAATAGTGAAGACCTGAAAAAACATATGGAAGAAAAATTTGATTCTTTAACTTTATCACTATCATATCTCATGAAATTAAATTAAATTGATAATACAACCCTTGGTAATCTATGTCTTCATGGAGGCGGGGGAGGGTAATTTATTTGCATTTATTGGGAGGGTAATTATCACTAGGAAGTGGCTGTGATACTAATATTTCCTGAATGTCATAGAAACAGAAACAAACGAAAAAATATTAAGATCTCTCTTATGGAGATATTTTTGTTTTCCTTCATTAAAGTAATCCAGCTCCCATCATGATTTCATTATTTTTATCCTTAAACATTATCCATTCCTTCTTCCAGGAAATGATGAATGCTGCTCAGAGATGAGTTCTTGAAACCTTGTGTAAACATGGATACAGGAGTGTGTCTAGCTGACCCAATGAGTAAGGACAGTGAAGTCAGCCAAAAAATGGACTGAAGACATCAATTTCTTGTCTTCAAACAAAAGCAGATTCCTGATGCTCAGTGCAGGTACCAGAAGAAAACTTGAAGGAGAGTGAGACAAGCCATCTTTGAAGGAATAATGAGGTTTTGGTTAGTAGCCGTCTGAGATTGGAAAGTGGTGTTCCTAGGAAAAACACCATCTGGTTAAAATAATCAAACCATTTTACAAATAAAGAATGTCAAGGAGGATCTTGTATTTGGCTATCATAACTATTCCAAAAATTATTTATGTCTAGATTACTAAGCAATGGCATATACGTCTGAAGTAAAAGTGTTACACACTATCACACTATATCAAGCCTGCAGGTAACGTGTTTATACATCACATACCTATGCAGCTAATCTTTTCCAATTTCTCTTATTTGGTGCTCTTTTGAAATATATCCAAGCATCAAAATGAAATGTTTTCAAAAGAAAGACTCAGTAAGTAAAAGATCCTCCAATAGCAGGAGCTCCATTTGAGTTCCTTTCTCATTGATCAAGGAAATTTATGAAAATGTGTAAGTAAATAAAACGTTTAGCAAACGTTGCACAAAGGACTGACCTACTGGTAATCCCTTATTTAGGAGTAATAGAATTTAGAAAAGAAAGAAGAGAGAAAGGAGAAGTGGAAGATAGAGGAGAACGAGGTTTTTAGAAGTACTTACAGCTACTAAATTACATGTGAAACATCTACTCTATGAGAAAAGTGAATCTCACAATATTTTTATTAATTTTACATCCAAACATCTAATCAAAGTTAAATCCTGAAGTGAGCAGATGAAACAAGGACACGAAAAGACAAGAAGAAAATCCAAAGATAAGAAGGTTGATATGAATGTTACGTAATTCATCTAAAAACTCAGTCATGTTGAGAACTCAATTCAGTAAGAAATGTTAACTCTGGTTAAAAGTGGAATAGTCCAGTCTAGTATCACGGATGAGAAAATCAAGGCTCACTCAAATAATAAGCTAATAAATGGCAGAATTGAGATTTTATTTATACAGTACTAGGATTAAAAATCTATTTGGACCGCTGATGGAAATCAAGTCTTCCTAAATATCTTGCAGTTTAGTATAGAAAGTGGCTAATCATTAAATGTTGATTGACAAAAAAATCCTAGAATCCCCAGAAACACCATTTAAATTTCAAGTAAATTAAATGATTTATCCCACAATATTTAAACATACTTCTTCCCTAACTCCTATAACCAAAGACTTTATTTTTTTCTTTTCATGAGACACTACTCACAAGGAAGTTAAAAAAAAAAAGGAACCGTTCAGATTATTGGCCCTAAGAATATAGTATGCCCTCATGAAACGAGCACTTGATAGCTACACTTCTCTCCACTTTTCCCACTGCATTTCACCTGGAACCATTTCTAGAAGCACTCATACCATGTCCAACAAGGGACACTCTTTAATGCTAGGAAGAGACATAGCTGTTCCTTGGTAGCTTTATGAAAAGTTGAGCTGAAAAATGAATTTCCTTTTTTGTTAACTTTCTACCATTTAAAAGTAAAAATATATACCTTGTAATAGTTGAGGCAACTGAGAGATGGGGAAGAAAAAATATAGGAAAATATAGTAGCATTCTGTTTTCTAACTTGCTAAATGTGGCAACCCAAATCATTAGAAGAAAATGGAAACTCTTCAGGAAATGTAACAGTGAGTATTCAAGGTAATTTGGAGTTTATATTAGATATCACAGATGTTAAGTGCATGCCCAATAGGTAAGAATCTATTTAGGAAATAAACAACTTCAGTCTGTTTTAAAAATATTTATATGTTTTATTTGATCCCTAAATATTATTGTTGAGCTAAAATAATTTATACAGCTACAAACATGAAAACATTACCCGTGGATGTAATTCAAGCAAGTGTATCACCTGTCAGTTGGTTGCTATGAAAACAAATTATAATTACAACAAACTTAGATTAATTCACTTTCTTTAAAATTCTTTGCAAATACAGTGCAGCTTTTTGAGAACTGAAAACTAATTTGACTTCCATTACTGATAATTAGCATTTGTTAATATGGAAAGAACTTTTAAACAAGCTGTAGCATCTCTGCTTCCAAAAGTGAAAGAACTGGCTATTATTAACTTTAAAACATAATTGGTTAGCTTAAGTGACTCGCCTAAAATGACCCAGAACTATGATGTTTTGAAAAGAACTTAGCCACTATGGGTTATAAGCCTCCTAGGAAAAACTTTCTTTCTGTTCCCAAAATCCCACCTCAAAGACTGTCAAAATCTATTAATTGATGTTTCATGATAAACTGAATACCTGCTTCTCTTCTTTTTGTGTAAAAATCAACATGTAATAGACAGGGGAAGTATAATCTGCTCTTTCAATTTTGCAGGTGCATAAAAAGTTCTACTACACTATCAGAGAATAACTAAACAGAAAAAGAGTCATTTTATACCTAATACTTGGTTAGAATTTAATTTCCATTTTACATTTATTTTCAGCAAAGGAAACTACTTAAACACACTGTGTGACTGCGCTGGATTGTCACAGACTTCCCTTGTCTCTGCTATTGTTCCACTCAGAGCATTCAGGGAACCTTGCTCACCATTTCTGCTGCGCAGTCATGTCATTCATCCTCTCTCTTCTTGTTCAAAAGCTTTTGAAATCACCTTCCTTGACACAGATTCCCATGACTAAGAAATACAAAAGAAAGAAAGCTAATCTCTCTGCCCTTCATTTTTTTTCACTAGCACATTTCTACCATACAGTACAACCAGTCCTGGCTTGCTGCTTGTAGCACTTTCCTATCAGTGCTTGCATAAAGTGAGCTCTAAAGGCTTCCCACAGAATACATGGGGATGTTGTAGGCTTTATATAACAGCATCCCTTTGTTTGTTAATACATGAAGGCTCTCTTCATTTGAGATACCCTGAAGTCAGGGACATTACCATTTTGAAATAATTTTGGGGATCCTGTAGAAGATGTCCACGTGACATAATAACCAGCACGATATAGAATTTGGTCTAAATCTGCTCGACACCATATCTAAAAGTTTGCAGAAGTTAAATTGTGTGTGCCAGGGAGTCTACCTGGCTTAAACCAACAGCAGATCATTGCATTAGCCTAAACTTAGTGCATAGCTCATGTCGTTCATGCAGTTTCAAACACGCTACAAAAACGGACCTATAAAGGTCTATGTTAGTAAATTATAAAATCTAGGGGTTGAAAAGGAAGTCAAATATATTGATTCTCACATTGACCAGAAAATAAAATGTAGGTAGGTTTATTGCAAGTGAGAATAAAAACAAAAAAGAGGAGAATTTTAGGCCTTCTGGGCAGCATCCCACTATATACTGTTGCATTTCAAATAAAGTATGTAATTAATTGCCCATGATATTAATTTATTCAGGTGTATTTTATCAAGTATCCTCCTAGAAGTTAAAGCTGATTTTTGTTCCCAAATACCATGATACCGAAAGATCTATTTGTTCATCTGGTATACACATGGCAGTGAAGTCAGTATATGTTTTGGGAGGCTCAATGTGTCTTCAAAATTCAAAACTAAACATCTATTAACAGTTTATAAACTAAATGCTGATATTTTTCATACCTTATCCAATTTAAGCTTCATGATAAGTGGAACCAATAATTGGAACCAAACTTTATCTCTAATTTACAATATCTAAAATGGGTTCAGAGAGAATAAGTAATTTGCCTAAAATTATGTATTAGAAGAATAGCGAGGCTGGGATTTGAATCCCTAGTCTGAGTTTTTAGTCCTGTGCTCAGCTGAATCTCAAAAAACCTTTGATGAAAATCTTATCCAAATTGATTGGTACTAGAGGTTGATCAGACAATCACAAAGGTCAGTTAAGGTAAGAAATTATCTTAAACAATTTATTAGATAGGCAGACAGATGTGGAGAGAGAGATTGAGATATGTACAAATTTGTCAATATGTTCATTTAAGGCCAAACATTTTCTTTCAGTACGTATCTCACTTTGTTTTCTCCACAAGGCAGGCACTGAGATAAGGATTAAGTCCAGGTGATTTATTTGGAAAGTGGTCGCCAGAAAGCACAACTAAGAATGCAGGGAAAGTGATTCAGAGCAGGGAGAAAAGCCAACCACGTGTAGGTTCAACCATGGTTACTGATATTCAGTCACACTGAGGACCCTCTGAGGAATGGTGTGGTACCTCTAAAGGGAGACAGAGACGCTGGCTATACTTTTATTCACTGATTCCCACACCTCATGGAATCAGGGTTTCACATGGGGTGTTAAATCCTTACCAGTTTGGGTGGCCTTGGCCCTGAGTTATGCGAGATTTTGTAGCCCTAGAGAAATCCCTCAGGCGGAAAGTCAGAGAAATGCAGGTACTTGGTATGAGATGCATAAAGGGGCTGAGTACTGAGCACCGAAACTGTAGGTGAACATGGAGAAGATGTGGATGGAGCATATCAGGCATTAACAGTGCCTGCTACTGTTAGGGGTGGTGGGGAGAGGGTCTCTGGTTGGAATTTCATCATTTATTTCTTGGTTAAACCAATGCTATTCTCCACTTTCTATAATTTTCATTTCTTTAAAGTGGAGTTAGAAATTAAAGATACTTGGAAGGTAATCAAAGTGCAGAATCCTTTAGGTGATTTATTCTTCATACTTTTATATATTTTCACCAAAATTTTACAGTCATTGTACCCTCAACTAATTTCATATCATGGGTGTTTTTTTTTGTAAAACTTCCTATAACAAATCTCCCCAACTATTCAAACAACATTCTTTCATTCTGCAGTATTTCAACAGTATACAGAATAATGTCTTTTTTTTTTTTTTTGAGGAAGATTAGCCCTGAGCTAACATCTGCCACAAATCCTTCTCTTTTTTGCTGAGGAAGACTGGCCCTGAGCTAACATCTGTGCCCATCTTCCTCTGCCTTATATGTGGGACGCCTGCTTGACAAGCAGTGCGTAGGTCCGAACCCAGGATCCGAACCAGCGAACCCAGGTCCACCAAAGCAGAATGTTCAAACTTAACTGCTGCATCATTGTGCTGGCCCCCAGAATAGTATCTTAAAATAGATAATTAGTATGAAAAGTACTCTTGGCATAAACATATTTAGGAACACTCAAGCTGACTCTTGCAGAATGTACAACTTAACCGGTGGGGTGGCTAAGGCAGCTGAGTCACGCAAATTTCTGCTTGCCTCAGACATCAGGTGGAAACATTTACCAACGAAGTTGAGACCATAGGTTGACTTTGTGAGTTTGTTAGGGGGAAACTCCTTTTAAAAAGTTGCTAGTGTTTACTGCTGCCATGGATCTTACTCTCAGTCCTAGAAAGGCTCATTATAGTTATTTACATTTTAAAAACAAAAATGCAAAGGGGCTGGTCCTGTGGTGCAGCGGTTAAGTTCGCATGTTCCGTTTCGGTGGCCCAGGGTTTGCTGGTTTGGATCCCATGTGCAGACCTATACACCACTTGGCAGGCCATGCTGTGGCAGGCGTCCCACATATAAAGTAGAGGAAGATGGGCATGGATGTTAGCTCAGGCCCAGTCTTCCTCAAAAAAAAAAAAATTCAAAGAAAAAATGTGATTCATTGTGCAGCCTAGAAAGGTCACACTATAGCCACGTGCACTTACATCTAGATCACCATAAGGCAAAGTCACACCCATGGCTAATTGATGAGGCAAGGCAGCCATTCATCTAAACAATGAGGCAATGGGAGAGACTTAAAATAATGGATAAAAATAAAATATATTCTTTGTAAGAATCAATTACAAAGGGCAAATACTAGGCAAAAATATAAAGTGGGTGAGGCTTTCAGCCTTGCTTTGTTCTCCTTTCTTGAAGCTTCTCTTACTTTTAGGCAGGTTGGCTCTGTATGACAGTCTGTCTCTCAAATACTCCTCCTTCCACATTGTAGCATCATTGCTAGGAAATAGATTCCCATCCCAGGACTTCATTTCCAGACCCCTCTTATATCTAAATAGGGCCAAATGACTAGTTCTTTTTTTTTTTTTTTTAAAGATTTTATTTTTTCCTTTCTCTCCCCAAAGCCCCCCAGTACATAGCCGTGCACTCTTCGTTGTGGGTTCTTCTAGTTGTGGCATGTGGGACGCTGCCTCAGCGTGGTCTGATGAGCAGTGCCATGTCCGCGCCCAGGATTCGAACCAACGAAACACTGGGCCGCCTGCAGCGGAGCGCGCGAACTTAACCACTCGGCCACGGGGCCAGCCCTAAATGACTAGTTCTTAATGATAGAAAACGGATGGAAGCTCTGTGCACTATTTCTTGTCCCAGATAGTTGAAAAATGAGTATGGGACACTTTCTCCCCTTTCTCTTACTGTCTGTTGGCTAGCTATCAATGCTTGGGGTGACCCGAAAAATGACAGAGCTTCTGGCAGCCTGGTCCCTGAATAACTAAACAAAAGGATCACGCCTCTTTTCCAGCCCGTACCCTCTGACCTGGAACTACATTGACCGTTTAGCTAGAAGAAAAGAAAAGAGATTATATTGAAGCCTATATTTGAAAAAAATGCTATGTGTTCCCCCAAATCATTTTATTTTCCTGGGAATAAAGGAAGATATAATACTGAAACTCTTTTGTTCTTAGGTTGGGCTTATATCTCTGAATTCTGGCTAGTGGATTTTGGGTAGAATTGATATATGCCACTTTTAGACCCAGCCAGAGAGCCCCTTCCATGATCTTGCATTCCCACTCTCCTCCTGCTCTTTTTTGGAGCTTTATGTTGAAGATGGAAGGAGTCTGGATCCCTAATTGACCAAGTAGAGGGAAGCTTGCATTGACTGTGACATGAGGGCTTATTGATAAGCCACTGAATTAACAGGTTGTTTATTTCAGCAGGTATCTTACTCTGAGTAACACAGAAATTAGAAACTTGAAGTGCAGTTCTGCCACAACAGAAGCATGAAATATGCGGAATTGGTTCAGTGGTCAGATGGTAGGTAATGAGGAAGCAGATATCATAGGCTGAAGGGAGATGCATATTATGTATTGAACACATTTGGTAAGCTGTCACCTACACTCTGCCTGCTGAACTTATCTTAGAAGAAGAGGTTAGAAAACAAAACCACTAATAGTATTTGTTAGTTATTTCTGCTAATAAAGAGATGGACTAAGAAAAAAGTGACTAGGTTTATAAGCAAAAATAAAAGAGAATTAGAATCTAAAAATGTGGACCTTGCTATATGCTTCTAGATCCCAAATAGTAAGAGATGCAGTTCAAATAAGTCTTTGAACACAATGACTTAATCTTGTGCTGAAATTCAGGTTAGCGATCCCATCTTCCTAAAGAGTCTGATAGCCTCAAGGGAGCTGGAATTATGCAGAGTCAGAGGCTTGAAAATGAAGAAGAAGGGAATAAACAGGTTTGCAACCTATATCTAAGAAAGATCTTTAGGTATGACTACTGGCACCAGGAATTGACAAGAAACAAATAGGTCAGAAGACACTAAGTTTGTGACAGAATTCTATTGACAAAAAAAGGAAAACATGAGCCTGTTCTAAAATGATGGAGGACTTGGAGCAAAATTAAATACCAAGCATCAAGCTAAGAAGCAGGTGGCAAAACCGATACGGTCCTCAAGAAGAACACGTTCCCCAACACTTACTTCAGAAGTCTACAAGGAAGATGATAGACAAGGAACGATCTCTCAGAGGGCAGAGCCAGGGCCCCTCTATGGGAACAACAGATAAGGAAATTCCTCCCAGAGAGCAGAATTAAGGCCTAATTAAGGATAGATGGCCTTCACAATGTTCACCAAACAGGTTTCAGGATTTCTCTATACCAGCGTCTATTACATGAAGCTCATTCTTCACCTTTCCACACGAGAGTGTTATTAAGTTACTATTGGTTGGGTTTTGTGAGGAAGGGGCCAGATAAACAGCCTTTTCAGTTTATAGGATGCTGACCCACTGGAATAGACAGTGCATCAGCTCGCTATTCTAGACTTTGAACTGGAGGCAGTGACTGCATTAACTTTGGCTTGTCTGCCTCATTGGAGAGGTCATTAATCTTTTCTATGTTTATGAGAAAAAGCAAAACAGATACTTCATACTGGAAGGATAGACTTTGGCAGAGAAAATGCTATGTGTTCACAAAATGCATCTTATTTCTTGGCACACAGGAAAACTATCTTTTTCACATATCCTTTTGGTTAGGGTGGGTCATATTGAATCTTGGCCAAGAAATAGCAGTTGAAGTGATGTGTTTCCACTTTTCAAAAGCCAATCAATATTTGATTCCATTTTTCCAAACTTGGAGGCTGCCTGTGCAATAGTCTTGTTCAAAAATATCTACCTCCTAGTGTCAGAGGCCACCTTTATTCTTCTTTGGTGTCATCACTATAGTGCCTACTGATGCCATAATATCAAAGATACCGGGAAAGTCCCCTTGTGTTCAGGGGGCTTTTCTACTGCTTACTAACAGAAGCTTTTTTCTTTCAGTTATCTAACATTTGTCTATTTAAATGAGATACTTTACATCATTAAGAGTGAACTTTAGAATGACAAATATAATTCTTAATATTAACATACATACTACTTAAAATATTTTGAATACTACAATTAGTGAAACATTGACTTCTTTTCTGGAGAGCAATTTTTCTTAGAAAAAATGTGTAGCATCACTTGAGCTTAATTAACTGAATAGGCTGAATACTAGCAGTGGGTTGAATGGTGGGCCCTAAGTCCAATGACAGGTGTCATTGGAAAGGCCTGGGAGGTTGTGAGACACGCAGAGACACAAGGAAGAAATCAAAATGAAAATGGAGGTAGAGATTGCAATGATGTGCTTACAAAGCGAGAAGTGCCAAGAATTGCTAGTAACCACCAGAAAGAGGCAAGAGGAAAGAGGCACATTCCTTTAGAGTCTTTAGAGGGAAGATGATCCTGCCGACCCCTTGATTTTGGACTTCTGGCCTCTGGAACTGTGAGAGAATAAACTTCTGTCGTTTTAAGCTACCAAATTTGTGGTGATTTGTCATGTCAGTCATTCTGCTGTACCAAATAGTTCCAAAACCTAACAACCAAGCTCCCACTTACATCCTCATTTTGGAGAGATCAACAGGTCACGCTCTTCTCTTTCCCAGTATGCCCACATAGGGATAGCTTCTTTTGGTTCACTGAATATTGATAATCATAGAAACTAAAATACAGAAATAAGTATATATCAGAAAAAGCAAAGCTGAAGAATCACATTGAATCTGAACGTTAAATCAAAATAGAGCTTTGCACAACAAATAGAACATTTTACAATAGCAGGACTCATGTCTCTTATACTGCCTTATCAAAATAAGAGAAAAAAGACAACAGCATAAAATAGGAAGTTATTTGACAGATGATCTTTTGACTCAACTGAATCAATTAAAAAATAAACCAAAAGCCATTTCAGCAAGGACACGCCAATTGGTCTTGTAAAAATTCTCACCAAAAGAAAATATATCAAGGACCTCATTATAATCTCTCTAATATTAAGCATTTTTACCTACATACTCATTACAGATATTTCAACAAACATGAGCCTTATCATAATTTATGTAAATTCACATCAACCTTAAATTGAACATTATTTGAACAAATATATGTTTTTGGCTTATTATGATGATACGGAATTAAGGCATCAAATACTAGGATTACGTCACGTTCTTATAAATATACTATGGCCCAAATCTTCCTAAAGTCAACAAAAAGGAGAGAGAATTAGCACATTATTGATACGTCAATTTGGTTCTAATTTCCAAAGTTATTCACTTAATTTGTTAATAATGCTTTGGCTAAAGGTTTTAGTCAAATAAAGTAAGTTTATAATATTCTCCTTATTTATGTACTTGACACTACTTAAGAAACAAAAGTATGCTGACTTGAAGATAAAACTAAACTGAAAAATAATAATGAAATTGCTACATTTTCTTCCCTACTCTAATCATTAGAACCAACCTCTCTTCACACTGCTCTGGACATTAACTGATAGTCAGGTATACATTGCATGATAAGGCAGCTAATACTTTCAGATTTCCTCTCATCTTATTTTCCATTTGATCTCAGTAAATAATTTATTTCCTGACTACTGTGTAAAGAAAATATCAACCTTGTTAATAATCGGATTGCAATTTGGTGACTTCTGGACAATACCTTTTAATTTTCTCTGTTATTATCTCTCATCAAGTCTTGAAACCTTTTTAAAATAAGTCTTTTGATTCAGTTGGTTTGGGATAGGGCCAGTAATTGCACATTTCTAATAATCTCCTTGGAGATGCCAACGCTGCCGGTTCATGGATCATGCTTTGAATAACAAGGTTGTGGTCACATTGGGGAAATATTCAATTTTCATTTCATTAAATTCATATTGGCTGCAATGATTGTAGAGCCATATAATATTAACCTTCAATAATAACAACATCTGAAAAGAAAAAACATCACCCAAACAGAAATACAATAACTTTAGAGTTTTTCAAACTCCTTTTTATATACTTTGAACTGTCTTGTGTGTTTTAACTACCCAGCAAATTAGTTCAATAGCCAACACTTCTCAACTATTCTAACACTTCACAACTACACTAACACTTTGTCAACTTCCAGATTTCCTTGTCTCTTGCTCACTTATTCATTTTTCATATTTTCAGTGTCCATAAGTACTCTTGGCAGCTTAGTAGGAGCTCATCTCTTATTTCCATATTCTGCTTAAGTAATAACAAAGCCCCTTCACACAAATGAAAAAATGAGCATTCTTAAAAGCACCTCTCTTGAGCTCTTGCCAAAAGGTGTCATTTCCTTCAGATCATTGTTCAAACCTAAGCTGGAAGAATATTTGCCCGATATCCTGCAGTGTATTCATTCAGCTTTGCCACAATGTTATCTATTAAGATGACCTGTCCAAGAGATCACTTTTGGAAAAGAGAAACTTGGAAATCACAGTCTAACAATTCACTTAAGAAATTATGTTCTTTAGAAAATATCCAAATTCTATTCATTGTTACACGCATGTGTGTGTACAGACACATATAAGTTTACAGATATGGACAGCCTAAACAGTAGAGTGAGAAAATTAAACTATTAATAACAGAAATATTTAACAGAAGCATTAAATAGCCTTGGCATTTTCTAAATAATGTTTCCTTGTACTTGAAAATAATACATTTACTTGGAAGTAGCATGGTGTAATGGTTAAAGATGTGTGTATTGGATTCAAAGGAACTTACTTCGAATCCCAGTGCTGCTATTCAATAGCCATGCAACATAGGATGCTTAACCATTCTGGATCTCAGTTTCTTCACAATAGCGTCTGCTTCAAAAATTTTTGCTAGCTTTTGCTGCATAGCAAAAACCACAAAATCACATAGGCATAGAATATTAAGTATTATTTTCTCACTCATAGCTCTGTGGGTTTGGGGGGTGGCCGAGGGAGTCCATCTGTGGATTAAGTCCAGGTCAGCTCCATGTGCCTTATTCTGGGGCCTGTGTTGGATGGACAGTACCTACCTGGAGGCATGTTTTCCTCATAATGGAGTTCTGAAGCTTCCAGAGGGTTAAGTAGTAAAATGTGCTGCTTCTTAAGACCCAGGTTCTATACAATGACAATGTCACTTCAGCTCACACTTGATTGGCCAAACCAAGTCATATACCAGGCCCAACATCAAAGGAGATGTGGAAGGAAAATCCTCTCCTAGACATGATAAGGAGAGAGGCAATGACAATTATCTGAAGAATAATCTAATCTTCCCCAATTTCTTGTGAGGCTTTTAAAACACATATCAGATGGTTAGAGACTGGTATATAATGAGTACTCAGCAAATGCTAGGAAAAGAGAGAGATTTGGTGTAACATTGAGTCAGAACCAAGCTGGCTGTTCTCCATTTCCCTTTTTCTCTTGGATCCACAGCTCAACCACATTTCACAGTTCTGCTTACATTTAGGTGTATCCATTTGTCTTAGTTCTGGCCAACAGAAAGTAGAATGCAGTAATATACTAGACCTCAGCCCCTCTCACAAAAATCTCCCTGACAATCCCCCATGAGGCTTAAAGTAGAGTTCCCAGAGGAAGATCCAGAGGTTCTAGATAAGAGTATCCAGCAGAATTTTTATGATGATGAAAATGTTCTATATCTGCACTTCCCAATAGTCGATTGAGCAGTTGAAATGTGACTACTGCAGCTGAGGAGCTGAATTTTTCATTTGAATCCATTTAGATGTAATAGCTACGTGGCTAATAACTACCATATTGGATTCTGCAGTTCTAGTGAAGGGCAAAGACTCTAGATAGGAGTCGGCAAGGTTGCATGCTAATCATCTGATTGAACTGTGACATGAGAAAGAAAGAATTTTTTACCTTGTTAAACTACTGAGGTTTGGAGATTGTTTGATGGAATTGTTAGCCTACTCTGCCTGATAGGGACCATAGATAATACAGTTAAGGATGCAGGCTTTAGCATTAGACAGAGCAGAGTTTGAATCCCAGCACCACAAATTACTAGCTGCATAACTTTGGGCAATTTATTTAACCTCTTCCTTTATCCATTGAATGACAAGATTACCAGAATCTTCCTCATAGACTTGTACAAGGGTTAAATATGCCATGTAATGTTTTTAGAATGATACCTGAAACACAGTAAGAGCTTAAAAATGGTAATTATAATTATTGTTGTTGTCATTAACTAAATAGCTGAAAATATACAATTCATGAAGTCACCCCAAAATCTCTCCTTACCTTAATGAAATACTTATGATAAAATTTGTGCATGAGAGCACGGGATTTAGGCAAGTCCTACCACGAATCAAATAAATTCAGATAGAATGGATTATAGTAGTATAGGAACACATTTCAGTATTATGCCTGGGACTTTAATAAACTGCATAGAAATAAACAAATAATAGGAACTCCAAGCATATTATAAAAATGATTAAGGGGAGGGAGTGCCTTACAGACAGATAATAACTAATAATAATAAAATTTAAAACCATAGTTGAAAAAACACTCAAAAGGAAATAATGTAACATGAAAATTGAAAAGAGATATGTTTGGTTCAGGAATAGCTTTTCACTAACCCCACCACCCCACCTTGACTATAATTTGTTTAGAACCCTCAGCATTAAGGAAAATACAAGTGACAGTAATGTCCATAAAATTGCTGAGAAAAGAAAGCCTAGATGTGGAGATGAAGTGGGTAGTTTATGACAGGACACTTACCCTAAATCAAATGCAAATTAAACTTATTATTGTGGAAGTATGAAATTTCCATAATAATTTAACAAATTACCACCAGCATAATTTCATATGCTGCTTTAAAGACACATTTATCATCGATTTAGTAAAGGCTTATTTCATCTAATTAAAACAAAGCTCAAAACATTTTGTGGCAAAAATTTATACCAAGAAACAACATAACCTAAAATCATATTTATTATGTTTTAAAGCTAGTGACATAATTTTAGGCAAGGAGAAATTACTCATTTCAAGTGGTAACTTTCTGCAATTTTGACTACATTGTTAAAACTTCAAAACTTATCAGGAATTTCCACCTCATGGTGATATAGAACTTAAGTAAGACATTTCACATTTTGTTTGATTCTCATACATATCAAGAAAATATACTTTTCAATGTTGATTAAAGTACCTACCTGCCAATTTTTGAAATTAAACTCAAACATTATAGAAACAAAGAAATAAATGCTCTTTTAGGCTTATATTTCCCAGAAATTTTTAGTTTTGTGAGTTTATTTATTTGTTTTGCTTTGTTTTGTTTTGATGTGCCCATTTCTCAACATAAAAAACAATGTGAGATCATTATTTCCCTTAGATCATGCCATCTAGTCCCGGGTCTTTAAATGCAATCAATATGCCAATAACTTCCAAATGTGTATCTCCATCCCTGTTGGATCAGTCAACTTTGTTGGGATAGCAAATAACTGTAATATCTCAGTGGCTTCCAGAAACATTTATTTCTTGTGCCTACTACTTGAGTGCAACAACTCTGATGGACTTGCCTAGGAGCTGTGCAGTGTCAACTATCTCCGATCAGGTTTGAAGACCAGAGAACCCCTGGGACATACTACTCTCACAGTAAAGAGCAGGAGAAAGGGACCAAACTAAAACATGCTGGCACATTTGGAGCTTTTGATCAGACAGAGCAACATTCAAATCTATTCATATCCTACCAACCATGAGCATTTATGTGGCCAAACCCAAAGTAATAGGGTGAAAAGTATGTCCTGCCTATAAGGAAAGATGACAAGGGAGAGGAAGGGACAAAATGCCTGTGAACAAATAATCCTACCTACAGCACTACAGTACAGTACTGAACTCAAGGTTCGTACGTACACTGGAGCTGCTTGATAACTCCAATTCGATGTCTAGCAACATCTCACCCTTACAGTGCCCAAAATGAATCTTTGATTTCCAATGCCCCCTCCATGCTGCAATCTTCTGACTTGTCTTTCCTGTCTCAATAAGTGGCACCATCATCCAGTCTATATTTCTGATCACCACTCTCTAGCAGCTGATCCTATTAACTCTCTTCCTGTAGTGAAGGATAGTATTTACAGACCCAAATCTGAATATTAGGTTGCTTATTACACTGGGGGAAGTGGTATTTTTCTATACTTTTAAACATCTATCTTAGGAAAATTTTCAAATACATAAAGTAGAGATAATAATATAATGAATTCCATGTACCTAACTTCAATATGTTTCAAACTCGTGGCTAATCTTGCTTCATCTGAACCTCATTCACTCTCACTCAACACCTCTCCAAATGGTTTTTAAGTAAATTTCACATATCATGTTATTTCATCATTGCCATTATTATATAGATAGAGTAGTATTTTTAAATCATCAAACAAATCACTTTATGCTCTTGTGTTAAACCCTACCCAGGTTCCTGCCACTGTTGGAATAAAATCCAATTTCCCCGACACCTATAGTATCAGTCTCCACCTACCTCTCTAAACTGTTTTCCTCATGTTGCCATCACCCTTATCCAAAAGGCTTTTGACACTATGGAATTTCTGTTGATCTAGTTTTCCCTTTACCTCCACAACTCTCACAATCCTCACAGAGCTATTTCCTTCTTGTTCTTTAGGGCTCAGCTTAAATACTAAATTCTCGGAAGCATATGCCTTGAACATCATTGTGAAATAACCAGCCAGGCACTTTATCAGAAGACCCTGTTTTACGTTTGTCATGGTACTTATCACCTTTTTGGCAATTTTTAATCTTATTACCTGCTATCAGTTCAGTCTTCTAGGATATAAGCCTGAGAGAGAGAGTGGGTGTTTTTTACTACTACATTCTTTCACCTAGAACAAGAGCCCTTCTCAAAGTATATGCTTATGAGTTATTTGTTAAATGAGTAGGCTGTTGAGCTTTCTACTACCTGGACCACAATCCTCAATATTTTCATTAAAGAATTAAATCAGTTTCATTAAGTCATGTAGTTTCCAGGTCTTACAATATTTTCCTGTCCAGGATTCAGAATTACATAAAACAAATGTCACAGAAATAGAGGAATGATATCTTGCCATTTTAAGATTAAATACATGGATATGTTTGTGTCTTACTTAATTGAAGAATAAGGTATGAGAACTGGATTAGGGAATGCACAACACCCTGAATAGCAGTCAAAGGCAGAGCCAGAATGCCTCTTGTGACATAATTTAAGACAATTTGAACATAAAAACAAAAGATCAAAGATTTCAATTTTTTCTTTTATGTTTGAGGTTTCCAGACATAAACTCAGCTCTAACGTATCCAAGAACTTCCTGTGGATATATTTTCTTTGGTCAGCCTATTTCTCAACATAAAACCACTGAGAATCATCCTGTCTAACTAATCCTTCACCAAATTTGGAACAGAATATACTAGCAATTAAATAAAATATATAAGAAATAAGCAGAAGGCATAATACAAGGAGAGATAATAATTGAAGCGTCACCAAAACCACATCTGAGGGTACCATTGGGTGAAGGATGATGAGTGAATCTTGTTAATTTTTCCATTATCTCTATCCAAATAATACATGATGTGTCAATGTGCCATCTTTGCAAATGTAGCCACTTCCCCATCTTCCAGGCAGATTGCCTCCCCTAAGCTCCTCAACAGAAATTTAGGACCTGTCATTGGTTAAAGGTATTTTATAACCAAAAAATCCTTACCTAGAACCAAAAAGATCATTACCTGAAAAGATTTGAATTAAGAACAAAGTTTCTTTCTACCCATCTGAGGCAGAGAGAGTGAGAACTTTCCCCAAATCATTTTCAAGTGGATAAAAAGGCAGAGAGGAAATATGCTGTTCTGCTTGGTGTCCAAACATGACAATAAAGAACTGGGATGAATTCTGTCCTCTGCCCTCGTCCCCCGATCCCGCAGTTGAATTTAGCATATGTCAAAGGAAAACAAGGAGAAAACTTGTTAAGGTGATGCCATTAACCAGTTTCTTTATCTTTTTCTGTTTTGTGTTTATATACGTAAAAATGAGTTATACTATGGTGAATTCTATGTTAGGAAAAGAACTCCATCAATATAATGGCAAGACTAGTCAAGTAGGCACAATATTTTCAAACTCAACTATGCAAGATATTAATTTTCTTTGTTTTCTTTAACTCAACCTAGTTACAATCTTTACTCCCATTCTGCCCAGGAGTAAAAACACATCATTTTGCCAATTCAAAGTAGACTCTAGGATTTCTCATACCTTTCCTTTTCTTCCTGGTATTGTGTCTAAATACCAAGGTAATTTTGGTGACAGGTGACCTGGGAGATGGTGGCATCTTGTCCTCCATTACCATCTGCCTATAGTGACATCCACTAAGGCGTATCCTACAATCTAGTTCTGGAATTAAATCCTCACAATGGCATCATGTGAGGGGTCCAATTCTCATGTGATTTCATCATATGATCCATGCCACATATACTGTTGCAAGTCTCCTTGAATTGTTTCAGCTTACAAGCTATGCCAACATCATCTAGAAAAACCATCCATCTAGACTGTAAGTTTTGGTGCACGGAGAATCCATTTAGCCATTTCATTTATATCCTCTTCTGCCAAGAAGACACGTAGCACCTTGGGAGCACAGATTTTACCCAGTTGCAGATCCCTAAAGTTATCGGGGGATTCTACTTTGTCCCCAATAGTTTAGAATCACCTCAAGTGAAAGAGGAGGGGGTAGGAAACCCACACCAGCGTCTTGATTGTTAAACTCCTCCCTTCAGCTCTAAGGATCTTTCTCTAGTCTGGGGAGAGTTCTATGAAAGAACTGCTTCCACGTGACTGAGAAAGAAAAGTGCCTCAGTGAACAAGGAGACAGTATTTAATACTCTAAATGTTTTCAGTATTAGCCTTCAACAATAGTTAGGTTAGTTTTCTGAACTTAATCATTTATCTAAAGACAGCTTAGTGAGTATGAACCCTTACTTTACTTGTCTATAAAATTTCTTATAAGGATGTAGTTTGAGTTTGCTTCACAAAGGATTTTCCTTTTGTTTATATGGAAAAATAGCATCATTAATTGACAACCTGTCACATGTAAAACCTGTGCTGTAATAGTACAAGAGTAAATGTGGGTTTACCAGAATTTACTCTTAAATACAACTGATGTGTTTAATTTAAAGAATGGAAAGGATTTGAGAGCTTAAATGAGGAATCTTATTAATTCTTCAAAGTATCAGTGGTATTTATTGATGAATAACAACTGATTCAAATATCTTAAGTGAAACTGAGAATTATTCAGAATATCGTAGCCAAGGCAATTATCAAAGATGTTTCATGTCAATTACAATTTTATAGACAAGCTAACACAAGCCATTGTGCTCTTTGCCATACAGAATTCAAAATTTGAAGACAGATCACCTTGTGAACTTATAATAAAAATAATCTAGTACATAGTGATGAGTAGTTAGAATTTTGTGAATTTATAATTTTCAAGGTGGCTATCAGACTCATGTTCACTCGACTCTCACAAGTAACTCTGTGAGGTAAGCACAATGGTATTTTTTCATTGAAGTGATAAGCCATTAGACTCAGAAGAGGTAAATTATTTACTTGAGGTTGTAAGTCACAGATATTCCAAAGTAGAGCTAGAACTATATGTTTTGAATGATAGTATATGGTTTTTCTACCTCAGAATTACAGTAGGTAAATCTGAATGAGAGTTTTACTGAACTTAGTGGGGGATTCTGCCTACTAGCAGCACAACTTAATCATGCACTCTTACGAAAACTGTGATGGGGCTCATAGATTGTAATTTGCTAGAGCTTCAACAGATTGCCCTACTTTCTGAGTGACATGTTATTCCAGAATATTCTAAAAGAAATATAGTCTGGTCTTAATAATTTTTCCACAGTTTTATTTACATTACTAAAATGCTTACTAATCTATTTTTCTGATATTTTGCAAAGATAAAAATGTACCTACTTCTTTCCTGAAATACGATAAGTCCCAAGTTAGTCAAATCATGATTAAGGGGGATTTATTGGATACCAATGTATGAGTCTTAATAAGTGGTGCTTATTATTCTTAGCTAGACTGCATAGTTCAACAATGAAGAATGGAAACATAGTAAATAGCATGTTAATATGGCAGACATTTGAGTAACTGCTTTGTTCTCATAGATCTTCAAAGATTTGCACAAATACAGAATTCATTACAGTTGTTCTTCAAATAAAACTAAAGGGGAAAAGAAGATCAGTTCAATTTCTATAAGCGAGATATTGAAATTACTTGAAACAGCCTTGTGGTAGATATTCTCTGGGGAGAATAGTTGTTAACTCAATAGAATCAAGTCCTGAGATGAAGGGGAAGAAAAACAAACCAATCAAGGCTAATGGTTCCTGATGAACCCAGATTAAACACAGAGATTGGTCTGGTTTAAATATACTCAAGGGAACAGTCCTTCAGATAAGAGTATCAATTTTCACTCTGGGTCAATAGGATGAAGAGCGTGCGGTTAAAAATCAGATATTGCAAATGTTTACAGCTTGAGTCAGGATGTATGCTGGAAAAAAAAAACTTGGCAATCAGAAGACTCTTTGAGAGTACATGAAGAATTGTAATTAATATAGTCAAATAAAAATTATTAAAATTAGAGAAAAATAGTTAAAAAATAAATATGCAAAACAGTAACTTTTCTATATATCTATCTTAAAGAATGGAAAAAAATCATAGCAATACAAAATATGAAAATACTTATGCATAAACTTTGTCCAAAATGTCTAAGATTAAAATGAAGAAAGCTGCAAAAGTATTGAATAACATAAACACTTGAATAAACTAAAAGATATCACCACACATGCATGGTAAGCTTAAATACTGCAAAGATTTAATATTTTTTTCCAAATTAATTTCTAAGTTTAAAGCCAATCTAATCAAAATCTCAATAATATTTTTGCTAATCTTATAAAATAATGCTAAAATTTATTAAAGGATATATTGATAAAAGGCAAATAAATGAAAGGTTTTTCTACAAGGATGTTCAATGCGGCATTGTTTAAAAAAAGTGAAAAGATGCGATTATTTAAATATTTGAATTCATTACACTGTAATTGACGGCCATGATTTTTTAGGCATTAAAATTATTTTTACAATTAACACATCGTTAGGTAAGTTATAAAATGGTATGTACATTATAATAATGATTTTATTTTGAAAATACTCTGGATATATATAATAAATATATTTGTAATTAGGAAAAACATTGGTCCAAAACCTTGCTGCTCCTCCCTGGGGGCAGATCAATCTCTGGAGACCGGAGAGAAGACAACTATTCACTACCTCGCTTGAGGAATTGAGCAATCCTCAACTTTCATAACCGGCCCCTCCCATGCATTCTGTGTTCACGTTTCCTTCTTTGATCTGATCCCATTTAGTTTTTTCAAGGGAATAATCATAGTTTTTGTCCATTGCTTACTAACACATGTATACATAACTATATATATGTATACATAAACATTAACTTATTTTTGTATCTATCATTGCCAAGGTTTTGAGGTAGGAAAGGAAGGCTGCAGCATATGTTTATTCTGCAATCTTGAAGCAAAACTGGAGAAAATATTGGAAATACATTTGTCAACAGTGGTCACCCAGGCTTGGCTTACCTCTGTGTTGCGGTGCTTACTATTGGGTGGCAGAATCATGAATGCTTTTTATTTTCTTTTTTGAGCTAATCTATGCTATCTGAATTTTTCACTCTTGGCATGTATTGCATTTGTAATTATAAAATCCACGACATGTGTTATTGTTTTGACTACCCCTAATAATATCTTCTAAAATAAGAATGAAACATATTTTTAAAATATTTTTACTTTTACTGTCCTAAATTAGTTATAGAAGGAAAATAGACATTTTCTAGTAAGAAATATACTCAAATCTGTGCCACCACTGATTTATGAGGCTGTATTGTACCAACTGAGCACACTATTAGAGCATAATCTCTTTGAGACTAAAAACTGTGCCAAATGCATTTCAACACTCTGGTGCAGCTAGCACAGTGTGTCGCACATAGTGCTAAATGAAACGTAAGTTGAATTTAACCCACGTATTTTAAGATTGACTTACTATACACCTGAGTCTCATGCTATCAACCACTGAATACATCCCATTTTGACATATTTGGGGGATATGTTGTAATTCTCTAAAAATGTATTTAAAAAGATTTCTGAAAAAAGTGTATAGCATCATGTTGAAGATAAGAAATTTGGGTGATATTGTGAACTGATTAATTATAAACTCTGGTTTATTACCTTAAAAAACAAACAGGTAGCATCTAGTACCACAATGCTCTGCGAGCAGATACCTACGTTCAAACAAATCATTATGTGCTTGAGATCCAGCTAATCACTTATTTGCATTTTTCATCTGTAAAAATATTTTCCTACCATTATTTCAGGAAAAAAAGAATGAACTTGAGATCTTATAGCATACAGCTCCATGTAGAATTGACTAGAATTTAGTGTTATTGTCTTTATATATATTGAAAACATATTGGTTTTTTCTCATTCCCCAAAATGTTAGAATAAATATGGCAAGCTGCTTATCGGACTCAGGTTAGAGACTCATACCTTCCCAAAGGGCACCCAACTGGACTGCTAAGAAAAGTGGGTCACTGGGACAAAATTTATTGTAGAAGGATATACATTTACGTAGGATTTCAGATGACTTCTGGCTATTTTTAGGGTTCTGAAAATATGCAGCATGAATGAGTTAGAACCTGTAACCTGTCCCTCTCTCATTTTATTGACGTGGGTTTACTATAAAAGCAAAATGTTTACATCTGCTGAAAATATGTACATTCCACATAGGCTTCCAGCAACTAAGTATGAGAAAAATCTCATTTGCCTGGACTGCTGATTGATTTCCTAAAGTCCCATTGCTTTCGATTTCTCAGTGATGACATACTTCCCTGCAGTCAATATGCATCTCTTAATTTGTTTGCAGGAAAATTGGCCTCTTTTGCCTTCTCAAATCACACTTTGTAATCAATGGCTATGTTCTAAATGCGACTCAGAAACGTCTTTAGAAATCGAGGGCAATTTCAATAAATTATTTTTAGCCTGATGTCCCTCTAGAAACTTATTATTACCATAGCATAGCAGCAAATTATTTTTTTGCTTCTTCCTTGCATCTGCAAACCAACAGATCCTACCACTATAGGCCAAAATTTACAGAGCAGTCACATGTTATGAATATATTTTGTTCAATAAAATCTATTCCGGAATAATTTCTTGAAAACATGCCATAGTTAAATTATTCTTGTGATATTTCCGATCTTTTAAAACATAGAAATTGATTCTTCTGTCATTTGGCACACCGAGTAAAGTAAATCTTCAATATCTGATCCTAGAAAGAAGTCTTAATTTTTAGGAAAACCAAGGGCCATCTGATACTATTAAAAGATCAGGGATGAGTGAGATACTTGGGCTTGGGATTTAAAGTCAAAATTAGATTATAGTAATGAGTAACAATTACAGCTTAGGGTAAGCTATTTCACTTATATTGAGTGCTTCTGTTTCACAAGATAGCTGATCTTTTCCAGAGACGGGTTAATGCATTATACTATTATTTTATCTGAATGACGGTATATCTGTATCATCTCATCATGGTACATGATGATACATGATAACTATCATCATCAGTTATCTACTGCTGAAGTAAACCTCACCAGTACATGGCCTACACCAGCAAGCCCACCTGGGTACAGATCTCTGAACTGGAGCACAGCCCCTTAGTATGTCTTCATCCTTGATTGGTCTATTCTACAAAAAACATTCCTTATAAGCAACAACAAATGCCACAACCTTAAAATCCTACAATAACTGTGGAAGGAGATCCTACATGAATGACTAGCCACAATATAACCCCAGAGTTAATTCATTTGGATGGAAGGCAACTGAAGAAACAATCAAAGTCAAAACCAGAATGAAGATACTGCCAGAACAATTACCAGAAGTTGTGGTTCAAGGCTCGCAATAGGGTTACTTAACATAGGTCACAGAGTTCACGAAGACTGAGGCTCAGCTGTAGAGCCATGCCAATCACCCACAAGCATGGCTCATTCACTCATTGACTTATCAAGTGCTAACCGGACACCAGTGCTACTCCAGGCACTGTTCTAAGAAAGTGTTCAGTAGTGATGAGCTTAGACAAAGTTCCTCTTCCCATGGAGCTTCAACTCTGTATTGAATAATGTACACACAAAACTAGGGGCCAGCCTGGTAGCACAGCAGTTAAGTGTGCACGGTCCGCTTCAGTGGCCTGGGCTTTGCCAGTTTGGATCCCGGGTGTGGACATGGCACCACATGGCAAGCCATGCTGTGGTAGATGTCCCACGTATAAAGTAGAGGAAGGTGGGCACGGATGTTAGCTCAGGGCTAATCTTCCTCAGGGAAAAGAAAGAATATATATATATATAGTCATAAGATTTTAAGAATATATGTATTTTGTAAACATACACATACATATACATATCTACATATGTACATATAAATGCAAAGTAATGGTAGCCAGCCCTGGTGGTCTATTGGTTTAGATGTGATACTCTCACTGCTTCGACTCGGGTTCGTTTCCCAGTCAGGGAACTACACCACCTGTCTGTCGGTTGTCATACTGCAGCAGCTGCGTGTTGCTGTGATGCTGAATGCTATGCTACCAGTATTTCAAATACTAGTAGACTCACCCAGGGTGAACAGGTTTCTGCAGAGCTTCTAGACTAAGACAGACTAGGAAGAAGGACCTGGCCAACCACAGAACAAAATGGCCATGAAAACTTTATGAATAGCAGTGGAGCATTGTCTAATACAGCGCTGGAAGGTGAGAGGATGGCGCAAAAAGACCGGGCAGGGTTCAGCTCTGCTGTCCACAGGGTCTGAGTTTACTTGAAGGCACTAACAACAACAAAAAGCAATGATAAGTGCTCTGCAGAGAAAGCAAAGTACGGAATTCTCAAACAACCGTGTTGTACTACATCTCTTGGAAATACGCTTCAATACAACTTCAGAATCATGTTAGTAGAGCTATGAAACAAGAAAACTTTTGCCGAGATCATTCACATTAATACTTATCTAAGCAATTTTTCTGAACTTATTAGTAGGAGGATTAGCGCAAAATTCAGATTTTTGAATGCTAGTCTTGTGCTTACCCGGATGTCGCAGCTTTCTGCTTTCGTTAGCTATAGGCTACATTTAAGTTTAAGGATTATAGTATTACCTTAAGAAGAGCATTAGAATAAGACTCAGTAAACGAGGATTCTGGAGATTCAAGAGATCGCGAGATCAGGAGCAAATCTTAATCTCTTTGTGTTGGTTTCCTCTAACTAGCGAATGTGGATAAGCTCTTTCAAATGAATAAAAAGGAGTATTTAAGAAGTTCTATTCAATTTAATTCAACACATCACGTCCCGGGTGCTGTGCTGAGCATAGAGTACACCGAGGAAGACAACAAACACTCCATAATTCATTACAGCTGTCAAAAAAGTGAGCCCTACCCTATTCTAGAAGAAACAGAAGGCACTGTAAAACTTAAGCATAGACTGAAAGGATGAGTATATGTTAGTGATTTAATAAGCGGGGTATTTGAACTCTGAGGTTCCCCGGAAGAAAGGCAATGAGTATTTATTTGTGTGATAACAGTAGTGGAAGTCATATTATTATAACTTTTTGTCAGAAAATTAACAATAAGCTCAAAAATCTAAATAAATTATTATATGAAAATAAATCTTGGAAGTTAGTGTCTTCTCCCTTAAATTCTTTGGTGAAACGTGAACTAACCATTAAAATTTAAAACACACCTAAACCTCACAGATGTTTTCACAGACTGTGTTGCCAGCATTCTTCCTATCCCTTCCTTTGTCTCTCATTTTTGACTTATTTCACTCTCTCAAGCAACCACTCTAGTTAGTAGACAGCACCATCAAAATACAGCAGCACCCGGGGCCAGGCCAGTGGCATGGTGGTTAAGTTTGTGCCCTCAGCTTCAGCGGCCGGGGTTCTCAGTTTCAGATCCTGAGTGCGGACCTAATGCTGCTCATCAAGTGACACTGCAGTGGCATCCCACATAAAATAGAGGAAGATTGGCACAGATGTTAGCTCAGTGGCAATCTTCTCCAAGCAAAAAGAGGAAGATTAGCAACATGTGTTAGTTCAGAGCCAATCTTCCTCACCAAAAAAAAAGCACCTGAAATTGTTCATTTTTGTACTGAAGGCATTGAAAAGAGAATGAATAGCTGTAAGTAGTTTTCTCTTTAGAAAGCTTCTGGTTGAAAAAAAGAAACATTAATTTCTCTATGAACTTTGTTTCCAAAAATTTTTTTCATAAATTTTATAAGGTTGATCATTCCACTAAAAATGCCCTTTAATTTGAGTTAAGTATCAACATTTGATGATGAATCTGTATATATATCACTTTGATAGAACAAAGAAATAAGATTTCTAGGGCTCACAAAAGCTACATCAATTTTCCATTAAAAGCTTCAGAATTTAGCTGATCTCATTTAGCAAAAACGTAATTAGTGAAAATAAAGAAATAATAACATTCATTAATCTATTATCTATTTTATATAAATTATGTAATGATATTCTTTTCCAGTCATGAGAATACAGGTTATAAATGACTTTGATAATGTGTTAACACACTGAGAAACCCAATTTAACCTGTAAGTATGTATTTCTTCACTGAAATTGTACAAAACCCATTCATCAAAGTTTTCCATCTGCATCCATTTCCTACCAGCAGGAGAAAGCGGGGAGGATGAAGGAAGGAAGATAAGAGAATGAGAGGAGAGAGGAGGAAGAGAAAGAATTCCATGGGGCTGGCCTAGTGGCGTAGTGGTTAAGTTCACACGTGCTGCTTCTCGGTGGCCCGGGGTTGCCGGTTCGGATCCTGGGTGCAGACATGACACCACTTGGAAAAAGCTACTCTGTGGTAGGCATCCCACATATAAAATAGAGGAAAATGGGCATGAATGTTAGCTCAGGACCAGTCTTCCTTAGCAAAAAGAGGAAGATTGGCAGTAGTTAGCTCAGGGCTAATCTTCCTCAAAAAGAAAAAGAAAAAAAAAGAATTCCTGACATTATATTCCTGCACCAAACTTCAGGTTTTTCAAATACCTAACACAAAATGGGAGCCATTTAGTATGTTGTTATAGTAAACATAACCCAAAATGGCTCTTGTCCCCAGTTTCAGTTAAACGCTACGAAATATAATTCTTGCTTTTACCTTTTGTTTTTATACTAAGAGCTCCAAAGAGCTATTTCAAAATTATCATTCTATTAAAAGCCTGGCTCAGTTCCTCTTATCTGCCTTATTTGCATTTATGTTTGGGATAAGAATTTCATGTCACAAAATTCTCAATGTGCCCCTGATGGTCTTTTGAATTCTCCCCAATAATAACTTACCTTATCTTCAAAAGATTAAAAAGGCCAGTTCATCAGCTCAAATGCCACATTTATTTTATCTCCTGAAAACTAACCTTTTTTTGTGCAGGAAAGTCATAGAACCACTGCTTCAGCATAGGCTAAAATAACCCCCACCGCATACTTCTTAAAGCCTTTACTTTCTCCAGGAGTTGAGAGCAGAAGAAAAGGCACAATACGGCCACTGTGAAATTTGTTTTGTGTTGTTTTGCTTTACTTGATATTTAAGCAGCCCAGGAAAATGGGAGATCTCTCCTCCAGGAGACCATACTAGACAAGTGGCCATAGTGAACGTTTCCCTCGTTGATCCCGAAAAGGGAGGCAATCACCAAGTGTCTGCATATGGGCCAAAGAGGCCTATCTCAACAGCCAAACTATTTGAAAGATGCATCATTTTAACATCCATGTAAAATTTGCTTTCTACTCCTTTCAATATCCAGTTGCTTTCATTTATTTAAAAAAATTCCCATAATTTCTAATAAAATTGAAGCTCCAGGGTACCACAACTCTCCAGTCTAGGGGAGTTTAAAGAATCTCTGGCATACCACCCCATAATCTCGGAAGGATTTATAGCCAAGTCTGAGATGCATAAACAAAGGTGATATTTCGGATGAGGAATACTAACTTACAGAACACGGTTAAATGCATGGCATAACCAACCTTAAACGGTTATATAGTCAAACCATGGTTTCTAGGTAAGACTACCTTTGACATAAACATGGTAATCTACCCTTCTGTTTGAAAATCTCTGGAAGGGGAAATTACATGTCTAACTAAGTAAGTACGGTAGTCAGGAAATTACTCAAATTCAAAATGCCTTTCCCAGTTATAAGTCATCCATTCCTATCCAACATAGGATGCAATGAAAGACAGCTATTAACTACTACTACACTATCATTATTATCTCTTTAATGTTAGAAACTAAAGGAAGGCATTTTTTGTTAAGAAGCAGTTGATTTTTACTCTGAACTGCGCAAGGCCTGTGAGATGATAATAGCAGTAAAGACAGCAATAGAATTGAAACAACATCCTCAATAGCTCTGAAAGCTCAGGAGGACGGAGAAACCAAGGCTTTGTCTAATCCAAGGTCATGCAGAAAAATTAAAAAAAAAAAAAGAGTCAATAGAAAGCCAATCCAGGGCTTTCAGTCTGTTGTTCTTACTGCTTGAATAGTCTCGCTATATTTAAAGTTCTTTTCCATTCCGGTAAGACAGAGCCCGATGGGATTCATTCCCCCTTGTGCAGGTTGTTTAGCTGAGCCATACATTTCTATTGGCCCTATTGATTAGGCATCTGCTTCCTCTGTGAGGATGGTTTGCTCTTGTGGAACCGTGTTTAGCAGCTGTTACAGTTCAGATGAGTGTTGACAGGATGAAAATTAAATTAACACCCAATAACATTTTAACACCTGGTCCAACAACTGCAATATCATTGAATTTCACCTTTTCGAAATTGCTTCGGGAGTTAATTCATCCTTACTTTGACTTTGACCTAAGGAGACACTCCTATAATTTTGCCTCAAAAGACTCTCCCTTGACTGTTCATTTATAATTTCCATGAACCTTCCCTCTGATCCATGTTCAGCAGCTGCATGGGCAGTTTCTGGAAAATACTCAGTAGAAATATTCCATCAGAAGATGTGCCACGCTCTTGATTATAGCTAAGGAGTGAGCACAGACGGAAAATGCTAACCAAAGAGAAAGTACGTTTCACTATAGCACAGGTTCCTGCTGGGCAAGTAACCATCTACTCAGGGAAAATGAACTTGGAAAGAACGCAGGTTTCACACACGTGTGACTTCCTAAGTCTTGACTGGCTTGTGAATAATGTTGGCGGGAGCTATAGAGCATAGTCCTTAAGCTGGTAGCCTCTGGAATCTGACAGCCTCATTTAAAAATCCAAGTCTTCTCCTCCCAAACATGTGACACTGTGTAAAATAGTTAAATCCCTAAGCTTCTCTTTCTTCATAAAATACAACTAATAATAGCACTTGCTTCACAGGGTTGACGATTATACAATCCACTTTATATATGTATACATAAATTATACAATTTAAGAGTTGTAAAGCTCTTAAAGTGACAGTGCCCCACAGGGTTGACACATACTAAGTCCCAGGTAAGTCCTAAGTACCATTATTATTTCATAGCCTACCTGAATTGAAAGAGAGATTTGAGGTGATTTAATCCTATCCTCTTATTTTACTGTTAAGTAAGCAAAAGAGGTTTGGTAACTTCTTCAAGGATCCACATAGTCAGTGATGAGAAAGAAATTCAAGTTTCCTCATCAGAACTCTCATTTTCTTTTTATAAGACTGCCAACTCCTTAATAGGCTATTTATTTAGAAGAGATTCTGTGACTGTGCTATGTAACTCATTCACTTAGGCTCCTTTTATCTGTATTTCTCTTCCTCTTCTGGGAGAAAGAAATGGTGTTATTTGCTATTTGCCAGGGCTATTAAGATGCATAGATAATAAAACTATCTTGCTATCATTCACTGTTTAGGATTCCTATCAGATACTAGATGTTCTGCCGAAGGTAAATATAACACAGTGCCTAACCTACAGGAAGGCAAGGAAAAACTGGTACCACACAACCACATAAAAAATACAGACCAGTAAACAATTGTTAGAAAATGATAATCCATTTAGTGGACTTTCCAAGATCTTCACTTCTTTTCTTGTTTCTGTTGCCTTCAATTTTATTGCTAATTATATTCGTAAGCAAGGAATGGAGAATCACATCTTTTAATGTGGTTAGTGTTAGCATTTGTTAACAATTGTTGGCAATTGTTCTGTATTTCTAGAGATTGATACTGTAGACTCTAATGAGATTTTTGGATTAATATAAATTGCATTTATTCATCTACTTTTCCCACCTGCCTTCTCCCCTGCTAATACAGACACACGAGTCTTTGTTCTGTTGTTTATGATAGGTTATTCTCCCCCAGTTTTGTTTGGTTTGTTTTGCTTCACGTCTTGAATATATGGGAGTGGTAATATAGACACAATTTGCAAGATATGATTAGATAATGCTTTCACAAAATTATACTTTTTAAAGAAATTGTTTTATCTTGATTCTTTTAACTAAAACATCCCAATCCTATATTGTTATATTTGCAAGTTCAATGTAATCATCAATTTTTCAGAAAATGTTTTTGTAAAAGGAGATATAATTTCAGGGAGAAAAAAAAGAATGAAAAGGAGGAGGAAGCATGAGGATCTGACTATTCTAACCTGCTGCTATGAGCAAAATAGTTTTCCAAAAGCGAAAATCAAATAGTGGGAAATACTGGATGCTTTCAAAATGTTACCTAATTGCTTAATTGCCTCATTCTCCAACATGGTTCCCTCTGTCTCTTCAGTCAAATAAAGACTCTGTTACCTTAATGCCAGAAAGGATCTAATCACCCTGGGGAGAGTATATACATAATTTGAAATACATAAGCATTAAAGATGTATAATGTGCTTGGCCATACATATATCACTAATTCATTCTATATTTCCCAGATAAAGGTATAAATATCCTGAGACAGGTGTATTTTTCACGGAAAATGAGACTAATAACAGCAAAGAAACTTATTTCTAGCCACCTGAGTATGTACTTATAATGGGAAGAAAGGTCACAAGATTCTCAAATTCTCATAGATACGATAGTGGTTTTTATCTATCACTTGCAAGACTAATTACTTAGCATCTGAAAGCACTCCTAGTAAAACTAATATATTCACACCAAGGCCAGCATTAATATTTCAGTGTTGTATGAGGAGTGAGAAAAGGAAATTTTTATAAACCTTCCAGTTCAACTAAAATATGGTTGAACATTCTTAAGAGGCCTTGGCAGCAAGTCATACTTTGCTTCTGAATATTTTAATTATTCAGCACCACAAAGAGATGTGGTCATCTAGGAAAGAAATATTGTTTCCTGGGAGAAAAACGGAGGCAAGAGAAAAGAGAGATAAAAATCAGGAAAGCTCCCGTCTATTTCAATGCCAATATATGGAGTTATCAAGTTATATTTTATAAAAATCATAGAACTGGAAGGATTCTTAATATTGTATTCAATCCATACTCATGCCTCCTGGAAGGAGACAGAAAATCAGAAAAAGGAGAAAAACAACTATAGCATCTTGAATCGAGAAAAGCAGTCCATCAGCCCCTGGTTTTCTTTAGAAATATTCCAGACATGGGAAAAATCACATTACTATAAATGCTCATCCTGTTCACAATCGATTTGTCCAATTGTGTACAGTCTGATCATTTCGGCAACCAGAACAGATAGGGCCCCTCTGCATTCCTCAGACGTTAAAAAATAATAGTAATTCATTCATTAAAAATCCACAGAATCACAAACCTAGAAGTAAAGCTGAGGATCCTGAGAGGAGCACTTCATTTTACAGGTGAAGAGACTATGCCTGCAAAAAGTGACACGTTTTGCCCATGGTCACATGGCAAAATAAACAAGAATTCAAATGGAAGGATGTTACCTGGCAGGTCAACAGTCATTTTACTACACCTGGCTAATTGCACAGCTCCCTTTATTATTTGTTATCAATGCCCAAACAGCAGCAGAAACTAACAGGAGTCTGAAAACTCTAGGACCTTTTCCCCTACGTGCCAAAGATAATCAAAATCTTACCTTCTGGGTCCTGAGTCAGACATGGTACAGGAGGAGCCATTCATTCAGATGTTTGCCAGCCTGTTCTTACAGTGCCCTCACCTGTGACAGTGGAAGATTGCTAATAACTATACATCCCAATCAAGAAAATTTTGGAAGTAAATGTTTGAATTTATGTATTTGGTGCCAATATATATTAGCAGAAAAATTGCATATGAACAGATTGGGTAAGAAAATTAATCAAGATATTATTTCTTGCATATATAAATAATGTACTGTTTCAACAAAAGACATGGCCACTACCGGAGCTCTCTAAATCTCTACTTTGGGTATTCTATAGAAGGATGAGTCTCAGACCTCTGTTTTGATACTGGTTTGCCCTCATCTCAATAGATCTTTTGACTTTTTAGATATTTCCCAGATTTCACTTTTAATATAAGTCCCATTAAAACATAAACCAAAAAATAAGATTCTCCTGGTAACTAGAATTCAATTTTCTTTACCAAAAAATCACCAAGAAAGCAAAAAGAGTCCCATTTTCATCAGCATTTAGACTAAGAATACCAAGAGTATAATGCCTTGACCCGGGAACTCTGCAGTGAGAATGTTCTTTAAAGCTGTCTTGACAGATTCTCTTAATTAAGACATCATGTTGCTGTGACATATCATACCTACATCTCTTTGACACACAACCTGTAGAAAGAAAAAGCAAAGACACAGTCACTCTTTGGCTGATGTTTTATTTGTTGCATCACCACCAAATGTTAAGTAAATAGGCCAGCAGATTTTCTCTTACTTAGATCCATGAGAGGGAAAGTCCTTTATCTAGAGATTATGATTTAAGGTTTTATTATCAAACTAGGGACAATAAATGTAGTCATATTTGCTTTCAGTGAACAATCCAGCTTAATACATTTGTACAAATACAGCCTTCCTAAGAAAATAGATATTGAAACTGAGGCTCCTAGGAGTTCATGGAACTCAGACTGAAGGGAAATTGCCTTTAGAATCATTTACATACTCAGAATTAGCTTCAAGATGAACTAAGAGAGTAGGGAAAAGAAAACCAATATCACATATCTCTGAAATTATATTAAGCATAATTTTAAAAACCCAGAATACATATTGTCATCTAATAGAAAATTTTACAACTTAAATCTATTAGATTTATTTTAGTGATTGCACTCAAAATATATAATTCTTTAAACTATTTCCCATGTAAGCTTTTTTTTGTGGAAAGAATGAGTTACCAAATATTTGAAAAAATAAGCATACATTCTGAACAAGCTCACAAATTATGATTTCTGCAGAAAGATAATAGTTGAATGTGAAATATTCAAAGTGAATAGCTGAAATGTTTTTCCTTTGTTCTTGTAACATTTATTGGCATCAAGTTCATCTCTTTACAGAAGAACTTGCCCCACACCCTAGATTGTAGACCTTTGGAAAAAAGAGGAAGTGCTTTGTTAAACGGGCTACAGTGCTGGGGTAGATTCTAAGGTGGGGAAAGAACTGCTAGGGATCCATACCAAAGAAACAGGCTAATTAGTGATGGGCAATAGTGAGGAGTTAGGGGGGAGAAGGAGAAAAAGGGCTGCTAACCCAAGGATACTGCAACCCTAAAGGTGTGCCTTCTGGAACACAGGTAATTTTTTCTTATTTACAGGAATAACAACAGTAAGCCCAGGTAGTTTCTATATTACAGTCAACTTTGTTCCATGTTTGAAACTCAAAATGCATTTACTTACAAGCATGTGCAGTAAATTATGATTAGCAACCTTGAGTGCCTTTAACCCACAATGCAGCTAATCTGTCCAAAATTAGCATTAGGGTTGGAGAGTTAGTCTCAACAGTTCAACAGCAAATTTCATGGTTAGAACAAGGAGGGTCCCTTAGTCAGGGAGAATTTTCATAGATTCAGGCATTATTTATATATATCTAGATGCTGATTCTCTTCTTAAAGCTCTCTAAAAAGTATATTTCTAACTTGTTTTCCAATACGATCCCATCTCAGGACCCATGTGACTTTACATTTAAAAATGCTTCTTGAAGTAACCTCATTTGTTTAGATTTAATCAATTCTCCTGCTCTTATTCTCAGTGGAGATGGAAATTCCATGTTCACCATCTTCAAAACAATTTCTAATTGTAATCTTTAAGGTCATTGTAATTGTTTGGGTCATTGAAGAAGCAGACACCAGGGTGGAATTAGCCTTTCAAGAGACTTGTTGGAGAAACACCTTCAAAGAATAAAGGGGAGGAAGCAGGAGCAGCAGAGAAACCTTTTCACTGCAGTGCAGTCTGACATCCATGAAAGGAGTGGGTCAAGAAAGAGGATTGGGCAGGTAGAGTTCAGACTGCGGTACAGCTCTAAGAAAACCTCAGCGAGAAAGATGGGGAGTTCCCAAGCCAGACTTCCCCAGTAGAGGTGTCCAGTATCTCATCTGAATGGGCCAACACTCGTATTGCTGCCATGCTCAATCATTGGTTGAGAACATCCTAGGAAAGTGGGACCTCACTGTAGACATGGGGCTGGCCCCAGAGAGGTGGCATCTGGATGTGCCTTTTACTGTTCTCCCCACAGCAGGAGATCTGAGGTGCTTTTCCATGGCTGCCTTAGTAGTTTTTGGACTCTTCCTGCATCTTTAAAAGGAGGTCTGAATTGTGTCCTAGGATGAGAAGACACTTTATAAATGTCCAAAAATGTGCAAGAATATGTATATCAGTTTACCCTCCAACTGGAGATAGGTTTTCTATCAGTACCACAGTGACAGAGGAATTAAAGGGACACCATGCACGTTGCCTGCTGACAAACACTGCACTTGGATAAATATATCTCTTCACTTACATGGGAAATTAAAAAAAAAAAAAACCAAGGACGCGACTTCCCCATATTCATAAGTGAGTATTCTTATTTTCCTCTTGATTGATGAAACATAACTTTGAATAAGTTTTTCAGTAAGGGTAATATGCTTCTTAAGAATATTTGCATCCAAGAATTCCTTTCTGCTGCTTTTGCAAATACGTGCCAATTTGACTGAGAGGAGACAAAGGAATTACAGCTTTTTTAATGAACATGGCCCATAAGGTGAGAACAATTAGTCTCCCCTCACATAATTCCTAAAGAACCAAAGTAGAGCTACAGCATCTGCTAAGTATGTAGGGACACGCGGTTTGAGGGTGAGAAGTTCCAAGACCACTGAGGAACAACTGGAGACATGAGCTTAACTACGTAGAAACTGTGTTGGTTACTTGGGCTTGCTTTTCCATGCCTCATTTTACTCTCCTCTTAAAGAGATTAGAAGGCTAAAAATCATATGACTTAAACTACTTTGGAAACTAGGTTTCCAGAAGTGAATTAGTTGCATTCACATCACATTTGGGAGGTAGTGGTGGCTAGCAAGCAAGCTCTGACAGGAATGCTTTTGCTCAGACATTCTGAATGTTCCGCTCCTTCGTCACTAAGCATCTGGATATGTGGTGGCTGTCGTAGTGGGTGTGGCAATAACAGAGTTTTGTTCTGTCTTTATCACAACTCTGGTGTTGTGATCTTGTAACAAGAAATCTAATGGCAACCTCTTTACAATGCTTTTGTAAATATTTAATTCTCTTATGTCAACACCTAATTTCCTGTAAACACCCAATTTCCTATAAACATCTAATTCCCTACAGTAAGTCTCTTTCTTTCATTTTCCTGGTCAAAAACCTTAGCTGATACAATGATTATAACAGAGAACTGCATGTTTGATAGGGAGGTAAATGGACTGAAACCATAAAGTGCAGGACTATGAGACGACCATACTTGCATCAAGATGGAAATTTACTATGAAAGAGTCACGATTTTCTAAAAATCTTCCAAAGAAACGCAGCGTAGGTAGTCAGTCCTGGGGAAGGAGCCTCCTGGAAGGGAATACTGTAGTGTTTAAAAACTCATTGGTAGGGGCTGGCCCCGTGGCTGAGTGGTTGAGTTCGCGCGCTCCGCTGCAGGCGGCCCAGTGTTTCGTCGGTTCGAATCCTGGGCGCGGACATGGCACTGCTCGTCAGACCACGCTGAGGCAGCGTCCCACATGCCACAACTAGAGGAACCCACAACGAAGAATACACAACTATGTACCGGGGGGCTTTGGGGAGAAAAAGGAAAAAATAAAATCTTTAAAAAAAAAAAAAAAAAAAAACTCATTGGTAGATTCTGATGGGGATAGACAGAGGAAGGGTTCCAGGGACCAGTTCCTAGTACTTAATGATAATGCATCTTTCGTTGTAGAGCACTTCAGAGTTTATAAAGTGAAAGCATCTGAGCATTTTGCAGCCAGTGCTCTAGAAAAATTGAGCTAAATATGAGAAATATTGTTATCTGTTTTGTAGATAAGGAAACTGGGGCTCAAAGAGATTTTCACAACTGGCAAGTAGTAGAATCTAGATAAAAACTGTTTTTTTGTTCTCAGTAGATTTTATTCAGTACAATGCATTCTCTCCACATAAAAATACCTCCCACACAACAGTAAAGTTTGTTTTGAAAATATGATTTGTACTCAAAGATGAAATATTTAGATATTGTATAGAAATTAAAAGAAATCTGAAAAAACCTTGGTATTCACTCAAATAAATAAGAGAATACACTTATCATTGAGCTTTCAGAGCAACAACTAAAACTTGCAGTTTTAGTTTAAAAAAAGCAGGTTTAACAGTAGCCTCATTTTCCACGTCTAATAGCATCCTGAGAGTGCACATAGCTTTAATTTTTGTCTTCTAAAGACACTACACTTCTTCCTCCCTTGGGGTATTGTCATTACCAATTTGTTCCTACTCTTGGTAACTGTGCCTCTCCATTCCGCACTCGTTTATAGATTCAGAGTTCCTGAAATTTTCTATCACTGAGTATCATGCAATATTACCATGTGGAATCTGAGTACCAGACAGTAATGTGCACAGCACAAAGGTGATACATTTTATGAGATATATTAGCACAAATGGGGTGTACTTCAAGGTGAGCCACGGAATAGAAGCAAAAGACACAGAGGCGCGCAATCGGTCTTACAGCAGGCTATGTAGCACCGACAACCCAGACTCAGTGCTTTTGATCCTACAATTTGAAGTGACCTGCAATTCACATTTACTCAATCCAAAAATGATTGCAATTTAACAAAACGTAACTAAAATTAAATCTATATACCATACTTCTATTAAGGGAAATTTGCTGTGGAGGGTTACTACGTTTTATACTCAGCATCACTTAAACTTAGAAAAGAGTTTTGCTAACATGTAATGAGCATCAAATATGTGTCAGGAACTATACTAGGTGTTTCACATAAATTATCACATTTATGCTTCACAGTAATCATATGCAATACTAAAATTCACATTTGTATTTAGAGACACGTCAGAAAGTTTGAGAAATCTTAAGAGCACATGATCAATAAGTGGTAGCACAAAATTTGAAATGGAATAAATCTATGCATGTATGACTAAGCCAGACAAGCTCTCTAGGCTCACACTGGTGGGAACTATCATACATTACATCGAACTAGGTCATCTGGTTCATTTTTAATCAAAAACCCTCAAAAAATAGTTTTCTGAATTTCTCTTATATTCAAGCCACTTAGAAGAGGCATGCTTTGAAGGATGAAATTAGCGAATTAGATACAAATCCTACAAAAAAGATGCTGAGGTTGGTAAGCAGGGAAGACCCCTACTCACAATGACACAGTGAGGCAAGTGGGATGGGAGCCCTAAGAAACAAACACAATCCTTTGGAAGTCCACAGAAGAAATTATCATGTTTTGGTGATGAATCAGGAATGACTTTGTGGAAGTGACAGCATATGAGCTAGACCTAGAGGGATGGGTAAAATTTAAAGTCAAATAATAGTAAGTGTTGGTGAGGATGTGGAGAAACTGGAAGCCTCATACACTGCTGTGAACAGGCAAAATGGTGCACCTGCTTTGGAAAATAGTCAGGTAGTTCTTCAATGGATTAAACATATAGGTATCATATGACCCAGAAATTCTACTCCTGAGTGTATACCCAAGAGAAACGAAAACTTATGCCTATAAAAACTCATACACAAGTGTTTATAGCAGCATAATTCATAATAGATAAAAGATGGAAATAATCCAAATGTCCATTAGCAAACAAAGGGGTAAACGAAATCTAGTATATCCATACAACAGAATGTTATTCTGCTGTAAAAAGGAATGAAGTATTGATACATGCAACAATACAGATGAATCTCGAAAACATTATGCTATGTGAAAGAAGCCAGTCACAAAAGTTCACATGTTACACAACTCTATTCCTACAGAAGTCCATCATAGGGAAATCTGTAGCGACAGTCCTTGTTTAGGACCGGCGAGGGTGATGAGTGGATAAGGGTATGATGGCTAAAGGGTGTGGAGTTTGTTTTTGAGGTGGTGAAATAGAGGAAAAATCTTTCCAGAGACAAGAAACAACATAAGCCCACAAAAAAGATTTAGCAATTTCATTTGTTTTTACCATGCCCTATTCTGCTACTTTTTGTAGGATGTTGTTTTAACACATAGTGTTTAGACAGAACAATATTACCTATCTAAAAACTGACATTTTTTCTTATTTGTACTAAGACATAACTGAACTTAAGAGCAACATAAAATCTGCCCTTACACCTTTCCTTCCATACTTAAATTACGCTTACTCTAGTATTGTTTGTTTTGATTCATGGTTGTGTGTTCCGGTATAGTTGTTTTCTATTGCTGTGTAACAACTTACCACAAATTTAGCAGCTGAAAATAGCATCTGTTTGTTATCTCCCAGTTCTGTAGGTCAGAGTCTGGGCAGGCATAGTGGGATTCTCTGCTCAGGGTCTCCCAAGTGCAGAACCAAGGTGTTGGCCAGACTGGGTTCTTATCTGAGGATCTAGGGAAGAATCCACTTCTAAGCTGATTCAGGTCATCAGCAGAATTTAGTTCCTTGATGTTGTAGGACTGAGGTTCACATTTCCTTGCTGGATGTTGGCCAGGAGTTACTCTTAGCCACTAGAGTCCTTGCACATGGTCCCCTCCATTTTCAAAGCCAGCAATACAACAGCACAGCACAGTACATCTTTACTGTGCTTTGAATATCTCTGACTTTCCTTCTGCCACCATCAAGAGAAAATTCTCTGCTCTTAAAGAGCTCATGTGATTAGGTAAGGCCCATCCTTATACTCTCCCTTTCAATTAACTCAAAGTCAACGATTAATAACTTCAATTACATCTGAAAAACCCCTTTTTCAGTGTAAGGTAACATAATCAGGGTGTACTATCTCATCATACTCAAAATCCCAGAGATAATGGCAGGAAATCTTGGGGGTCCATTTTAGAATTTGATCTACTACACCTGGTTAAATGCAAATATTTCTATGTACATGTAAACTTTGAAAATACTATCTAAGAAATTATAAGAAGGTTTCTTTTCTCTTCACAATGTCTCCACATGCTTAACTGGTTTATGTATATTATTATATTCTAAGAAGGGAATACTCTGTGCTGGTATTTTTCAAATAGTATATCATGTGTCATTGTATCACTTTGGTTCATCATGACCAGCACTGATAATAGAAAAATGAAACTGAATAGAAATTATTAGAATCAATCACAAGAGGTTAAAGGTATTTTTGTGAATCATTTTTATTCATATGTGTAAATATTTCATATTCATTCACATCATATTTATTCACATATCCCTCATGCATGTTTATCATGTGTCAGCAATGTGCTAAGAATTCTACCAAAATTAACACATAATGTCTTGGTTTTTTCTTTTTTGTGAGGAAGACTGGCCACGAGCTAACATCTGTTACTAATCCTCCTTTTTTTCCTCTCCAAAGCTCCAGTACATAGTTGTGTATCATAATTATAAGTCCTTCTAGTTCTTCTATGTGGGACGCCACCACAGCATGGCTTGATGAGCAGTGTGTAGGTCTGTACCCAAGATCTGAACCTGTGAACCCCGGGCCACTGAAGTGAAGTGTGCAAACTTAGCTACTCAGACATGGGGCCGACCCCAACACATAATGTCTTAATAATAATCTTTACTGATAAAGAAACTGAGGCACAGAGAGCCTAGCCAAAAGTGACACAGTTAGTGAGTGATGGAGCCAGGATATGAACCCAAGCTCCACTGGGTTTCTAGAATCTAATTTAGCTGGGTGCTCTTAAGCTCTATAGTAGTGCTATAATTTTTGCTTTTATTTCACTGGTTTTATATTAAATAGAGTTGAAAAATAACAGTCTATTTAACGTTTCCCAAAAATAGATGACACTGAAATCTTTTGTTGAGTCCATCTGTAAAGTTCATCGTCGATCCTGAGAAACATGGCTTTAGAGATGCTTCTGCTTATAGCGTAACAAAATGGCGAATCTTACACAAATATTTCATTTCTAAAAGAATTTCAGTAAATTAAAAATCAATTCTGTCATCAAGCATTGCAAAATATTTTAGAAACCCATTTAAGTAATCCCTCTCATTTCAATATTTCATGAGAGAACTCAGATTCAGATAACCTTCAATGGTTGTTTAGATTTATAAAACAGACCAGGAATTCACTGTGGTAAAGAAATTCTCATCTCCCACTCGAATTACACTCATGGAAGCAAGAGTGAAAGGTATTAAATACATACCATAATATATTAAGCAGCATGTAGAAGCAATGAACTGAATTACTTAGAGCAATATGGAAGAATCTGGAAACATATTGTTAAGTTAAAAAAATAGATGGAAAAAATTTAAATCTTTGAAGTAAAGATAAAGGGCATAGGTACAGACATACAAACAAATAAAAATGCCATGATTTCTTTTCCAAAATGTATACATATCTACAATATAATGGGTGCAAAGTTCAAAACTATTTAAAATATTAGAGACACCACCAGGAGTCATTTAAAAATTGTCATGACCATATACTTCTGCCAAGGAGCCTTGCCAAATCCTGGCTCTCTCGTGGAAACTTTCTATCTACTGGCTTTCACTCCCAGAGGAACTCTGGCTGTTTCCTCCTGTTCCCACCTTTTGTCCTTGATATCCTGCATATCCACTGCCATTGATTATTCAATTCATTAATTAAGTGCAATATTAACGATTGCATCATCCTATTTAACTGATGTGTGTGCTCCTTAGGAAGTCATTCATGTAAAGTATAGATCATGTTATTTTTAGTTGGTTAACTATGATGTCAGTGATCATTTCTTCTAGAAGTTAGGCATCAAGTTTTCAGTCAAGAAAGTTACTTTCTATGGTAACATAGTTTCTATGAAAATATCAATTTAAATTGCAGATTTTAAGGTATCTTTTCATGAACATAAGTTCTCATAAAGTCCATGAATATCCATAGATTTTTGAGGGCTAAAAAAATAAAGCTAATATATCCTTTAATATTTGCCTGTTTATTTAATTAGGATAAAAACTAAGGTTATTCATGAGAATTCACATCAAATATCTGTATCTTTCCAAAGCATTGTTCATTAATAATGAGTTGAAAATTTCCTGAATGTGTTTCTAGAAGTCGCTTGTATAAACATTATATACAAAACGCTCAGCTAAAATAACGCAATTAAAAGAATTTCCTAAACTCAAAAGCAAAGAAATAGCAGTCATGACAACATCTACTATTTCTGTCATTCATTCACTACAATAACAATCAAAAAGATAACAATACCTCAAATTCTTGCTGTGCCAAGATTTGATAAGGTCATTCTACTTTTTTTTTTGACAGAAGTCATATGAAAAAATTTCATTGAGCTTATAGCAAATTGGAAAGCTGAAAAAGCTGAATATGTCAGCTATGGGATGACATTACTCATTGAGATTGCTCATTCAGTGGTGACTCCTCACTTCATTGTACGGTATTACTCATAACAATGGAAAGAGTGTAACAATTCCTCAGCTTCCAGCTTAGGTCATAAATATGCAAGCTTCTTTCCGACACTTTTATTTAACATTAAGAAATATCTTCCAGACGTTACTCGAAAATTGTAAAGGTTCTAAAAAACTAAAGTTTGAACAACAAATATTTGCTTACACTTACTTTGATGAATGAATGAAAAATAACATCTTAGAATAGTTATTATCTAGAAAAAGATTCCCTTCTCCATGTAGGCAGATGTATGGTAAGTCACCCTGTAGAAGCTGAATTACCTATTGGAGGCCTCAGCCTCTATTATACTTCAATAACACACCACAATACTATATCCTTGAGAATATGAGTATATTCTCTCACATAACAAAACAATTTATAGATAATACCATCAAGACAGTTGCGTTGATTGAGAGGAATCCTTTCACAATGCATACGTATATCAAATCAACACAATGTACACTTTAAATATTTTACAACTTTAGATAATTATACTGCAATAAAGATAATTGTTTTTTTTAAAAAAGACAGCTTCATTGAGTCAAATAAAGTCTTAGGAATGCATTTCAAAAACAAATTTGATTTGGAAACCAGGAAACAGATGTGTTGGTCTGCTGTCTTGCAAGATCTTGGATTAATGTTCATTTCGGTTGATAAGATTCAGAAACAAATCACATTTTCATCAATACTTTCCTTAATGAACTCTTGTACATTTTGTCTATTTAGATGGATTCTGCAGTGCTATCCTGTAAATTGACTAAAGAGAAGCACAATTGATTGAAACTAGAGAAACAGGCTTCCTTGAGACAAAAGAATTTATAGACCAAGAAATCAAAAGGCCCTAAAATATTCCAGCTATTATAGCACAGATTCAAATGTAGTTTCAGTTAAGCAAGATAAGTTCGAGAGATCTGCTTTATGCATTGTAGCAACAGTCAACAATACTGTATTGTATGCTTAAAAATTTGTTAAGGAAGTCAGTCGCATTTTAAGTGTTCTCAATAAAACAAAATATAAAATAAAATTTAAAAATAAAATTACTTGGACTCAACGAGTGCTTTCTTGTGCGTACCTCCAGCATTATTTACAGCTGAATTGCTCTGAAACCTAGTCTGCTCCACCTTTTACTTTTTTCTCTTTTCTTGCCATTTGCTCTTTATTCCCTTTTAATCCTTACCAGAGAATTTATCTTGTTCTTCCAAAGTTTAACAATAACTTAGTCGTCAACTCAAATATGTTTTCTTCATCCTCTCCCACGACCTTTGAGTGTCCACTGGAGACTCTCTCTGATTATGACTGCCTGCCCCTGTCCCTTTCTCATGTTCCTCTGACCTTCTACAGCTATTTCTTCTCTTGTCTTCTTTACCGGTTCCTTTTCCTCAACCCACCTTCCAAAATCTGTGTTCTCATCCCGTTCCCCCAATCTCCTCCTTTTTCTGTTTTTTTTTTCTCTTAGCCATCCCTCACAAAATTTCAATGCTTTCAAAATTATTTCTCTGTAGTCCACCAGCAAGTTGACATCTATTACCTTATTTCTTCATCCTCACTTCTGGCAACCTATTTACTTAATCTGCTTTGAGACCATAAGAAAATCTCAAAGGCCAGATTCACAAAGTTGAACTTCTCAGATTCCTAGTTAAAATAACTTCTCCTTTTACAGTCCGTCTTTCCTCTAGTGGCTTGACCGTTTTCCCCACTCATGCACACTTGAAACTTCAGGGTTTCATTTTTTTAGTTCACACACCTTGCCTCCTGCCTATAGTCAGTTGGGAGGCCCTGTGGATTCTCCCACCACAATACTTCACACCCATCCCATATACTCCATTTCACTCTACTGCCACCATCCCCTGCCTGTTACACTGTGTCCATAGGTTTTGTCAACATTGGCATAAATATCTCACTTTTATTCAAATATTCTTTATAACATCTTTTCAAATCTCTTCTTAATTCTGTTTTTTTCCTTTGGAACATACAACTTAAACACATTAATCTTTTCTTAATTTCCAAGATCTCACAAAAGTGGATATAAAACTTTTAAATGGAACCATGATTGTTACCTCCTGGGGAAATATTTAATTGTGAAAATATTGAAGTAGTTTAGGGTTAAAGATAGCTTCACAGTATGAGAACTTTTATCAGACTGCATCTAACTTGAAAGCACTATCCCCTACATTCATTCATTTAGTCAGTCAATTGTTTATTCAGCAAATATTGAGTACTTCCTATGTTCCAGGCACTGTTTTAGGCGATGGGTACATAGTAATGAATAAAACAGACAACTAATAATGCTTATATGCTAGGAATAGTCGGGGAGTAGACAAAAAAATAAATAAGATAGGAGTTACCTACAATACCCTGTGTGCCACCACAGTACAACATAGATAGCAGAGTGCTGGGGCTCAAAATGACCTAGAGAAAAACAAGTCTGTCAGTAGCAGAAGGTATCAGATAGGCTGCACATTGAAAGAGAGCAAAACTTCTTTTATTTCAGCACTACACAATTTAGCACAGTAGAACGTGAGTTAAAGGAAGAGCTGGAGCTGTAGCAACAGCCAGGCTTGAAGTGCAAGCTTCGTGCAATTACAGAATGAAAGACTAGCAGTTCCCAGCTGTTGATATAAGTCTTGATATAGCATTAAAAATTACCAACTAGGACAAGGCCACATTTTACTGGACCAACTTGTTCTTTTTTACTTTGATCACACCTGTTTAATAATTCCCCCAATTTCTTAGTAAGTGTATTAGTTAGAGTTCTCCAGAGAAACAGAACCAATAGAATGTGTGTGTGTGTGTAAAGAGAGAAAGAGAGAGACTGACTGATTATGAGGAATCGGCGCACACAGTTATGGAGGCTGATAAGTCCCGAGATCTGCAGTTGGCAAAGCTGGAGACCCAGGGGAGCTGATGGTGTAGTGCCAGTTCAAGTATGAAGGCCTGACAACCAGGAAAGCCAATGATGTAGTTCCAGCCCAAAGACTGGAAAGAAACCAATGTCATAGCTCAAGGCAGTCAGACAGAAGGAGTTCCCCCTTATTTTCAGGAAGGTTAGCCTTTTGGTTCTATTCAACCTCTTCAACTGACTGCATGAGACCCACCCACATTAGGGAGGGAAATCTACTTTAATCAGTATGTCAATTCAAATGTTAATCTCACCTAAAAACACCCTCGCAGAAACATCCTGAATAACATTTGACTAAATTTCTGGATACCTCATGATGCAGTCAATTTGACACATAAAATTAACCATCACTGAGGAATGAGTGAACTATACCATATATATATTAATTACCTTTAATTAGTGTATAGAGTGTTTATATTATCTATGTAACCTATTACTAAACCTTGATATATACTATTAACAGTCAAAATGAAATACTTACTATTCTTTATTCATATTTTCCTCATCCTATTCTTTTTTACTATAATGTAACACTTCCTCACCATTTTACACATTCAAAATCCCTCCTACTCTTAGGGCGCAATTCAAATGTTATTTCACCCATGAAGTTTTTCCTACCCAAAATAGTCTATTTTATACAGGGCAATCGCTCTGTACTTTGCACATGCAGCACTGTCTCTTTGAATCAACCTCCTAATTTTGGATTTTCCAAGGTTCAATCACTGAGCACCTCCTCCTCTTTATACGCACTCATTTCTTTGGAAAGCCTGTCCAACCTCGTGACTTTTTTTTTTTTTTTTGAGGAAGATTAGCCCTGAGCTAACATCTGCCACCAATCCTCCTCTTTTTGTTGAGGAAGACTGACCCTGAGCTAACATCTGTGTCCATCTTCCTCTACTTTATATGCAGGACACCTACCACAGCATGGCTTGCCAAGCAGTGCCATGTCCACACCTTGGATCCAAACCGGCAAACCCCAGGCCATCAAAGCAGAACGTGCACACTTAACCACTGCACCACCAGGCCAGCCCCCCAAACTTGTACTTTTAAATGCCACTTATTTGACAAGGACTCATAAATTGACTTATCCGACTGAGTCTTCTCTTCAGTGTTCCAGACCTATGTAACCAACTGCTGGAAAGTTTAACAGACTTTTCAAACATGCCATGCCCAAAACTGAACTGATCATCCACCCAAAATTACTCTTTTCTATCCCAGCAGTAAGAACGCCATCCTTGCCGTTGCTCAGGCCAATAACTTGAAATAGTCTTTTTTCCCCCCCAGAAATTTTATTGAGATCATAATGGTCTATAACATTATGTAATTTGGGGTGTACATTATTATTCATCAATTTCTGAATAGATTTCATTGCTATCACCACCAGTAGTCTAATTTTTATCCATCACCATACATATACACCCCTTTACCCCTTTCACCGAATCTCCGAGCCCCTTCCCCTCTGGTAACTACTAATGTGTTCTCTTTATCCAAGTATTTGTTATCGTCCACATACGAGTGAAATCATGCAGTATTTGTCTTTCTCCGTCTAGCTTATTTCATTAACATCATATCCTCAGGGTCCATCCATGTTGTTGCAAATGGGACAATTTTGTCTTTTTTTATGGCTGAGTGCTATTCCATTGTATATGTATGCACATTTTCTTTATCTATTCATCCATAGAAGGGCACGTGCATTGATCCACATCTTGGCTATTGTGAATAATGCTGCAATGAACATAGGGGTGCCGAAATCTATTTGGATCATTGATTTCAAGTCCTTTGGCTAAATACCCAGTAGTAGGATGGCTGGATCATATGGCATTTCTATTTTGAATTTTTTGAGAAATCTCCTTACTGTTTTCCATAGTGGCTGCACCAGTTTGTATTCCTACCAGCAGTGTATGAAGCTTCCCTTTTCTCCACATCCTCTCCAATATTTGTTGGTTTTTGTCTTGGTAATTATAGCCATTCTAACTGGTATAAGGTGATATCTCATTGTAGTTTTGATTTGCATTTCCCTAATAAACAGTGATGTTGAACATCGTTTCACACGTCTTTTGGCCATCTGTATATCCTTCTTTGGAAAAATATCTGCCCATTTTCTGATCATGTTGTTTGCTTTTTGGTAGTTAAGTTGTATGAATTCTTTACGTATTTTTGAGAGCAACCCCTTATTGTATAAATGATTTGCAAATATTTTCTCCCAGTTGGTGGGTTGTCTTTTCATTTTGTTCCTGATTGCCTTTGCTTTGCAGAAGCTTTTTAGTCTGATGCAGTCCCATTTGTTAACATTTTCTTTTGTCTCTCTTGCCTGAGTAGACACGGTACTTGAAAAGATGCAGGGACGGGCCGGTGGCATAGTGATTAAGTTCACGCACTCCACTTTGGCAGCCTGGGTTCACAGTTTGGTCCTGGGGGCAGACCTAGCACTGCTTGTCAAGCTATGCTGTGATGGCATCCCACATAAAATAGAGGAAGATTGGCACAGATGTTAGCTCAGTGACAATTTTCCTCAAGCAAAAAGAGAAAGATTGGCAGCAGATGTTAGCTCTGGGCCAATCTTCCTCCCACACACACACAAAAAGAAAAAATGCTGCTAAGACCAATGTCAAATAGTGTACTGCTTATATTTTCTTCTAAGAGTTTTATGGTTTAAGGTCTTACATTGAAGTCTTTAATCCATTTTGAGTTAATTTTTGTGTATGGTGAAAGATAATGGTCTACTTTCATTCTTCTGCATGTGACTGTCCAGTTTTCCCAACACTGTTTATTTAAGAGACTTTGCTTTCTCCATTGTATGTTCTTGGCTCCTTTGTCAAAGATTAACTGTCCATAGATGTATGGTTTTATTTCTGGGCTTTCAATTCTGTTCCATTGATTTCTGTGTCTGTTTTTGTGCCAGTGCCGTGCTGTTTTGGTTGCTATAGCTTTGCAGTATGTTTTGAAGTCAGGGATTGTGATGCCTCCAGCTTCGTTCTTTTTTATCAGGGTTGCTTTGGCTATTTGGGGTCTTTTGTCATTCCATATAAGTTTTAGGATTCTTTGTTCTATTTCTATGAAGAATGTCATTGGGATTCTGATCGAGATCATATTGAATCTGTAGATTCCTTTAGGTAGTATGGACATTTTAACTATGTTTATTCTTTCAACACTGAGCATGGAATATCTTTCCGTTTCTTCATGTCTTCTTCAATTTCCTTCAATAATGTCTTAAGTTTTCAGTGTGTAATCCTTCACTTCTTTGGTTAAGTTTCTTCCTAGATATTTTAGTCTCTTTGCTGTGATTCTAAATGTGGTTGTATCCTTGATTTCTCTTTCTGCTAGTTCATTGTCAGTGTATAGAAATGCAACTGATTTTTTAAAATGGATTTTGTACCCTGCAGTTTTCATGTGGTTGTTCATTATTTCTAATAGTTTTCTGATGGATTCTTTAGGATTTTCCTTATATAGAATCACATCATCTGCAAACAGCAAGAATTTCACTGCTTCTTTTCCCATTTAGATTCCTTTTATTTCTTTTTCTTGCCTGATTGCTCTGGCCAAAACCTCCAGTACTATGTTGAATAGGAGTGATGAGAGAGGGCACCCTTGTCTTGTTCCTGTTCTCTGAGGGATGGATTTCAGTATTTCGCCATTAAGTATGATGTTGGCTGTGGGTTTGTCACATACTGCCTTTATTTTGTTGAGGCACTTTACTTCTATACCCATTTTATTTAGAGTTTTTATCATGAATGAGTGTTGGATCTTGTGAAATGCTTTCTCTGCATCCATTGAGATGATCATGTGATTATTAGTCCTCATTTTATTAATGTGGTCTATCACATTGATTGATTTGTAGATGTTGAACCATCCATGCATTCCTGGAATAAATCCCACTTGATTATGGGCTACGATCCCTTTAACGTATTGCTGTACTCAGTTTGCCAATATTTTATTGAGAATTTTTGCATCTATCTTCATCAGCAATATTGGCATGTAATTTTCCTTCTTTGTCTTGTCCTTGTTTGTTTTTGGGATCAGGGTGATGTTCACCTCACAGAATGAGTTAGGAAGCATTCCATCGTCTTCAATATTTTGAAATAGTTTGAGAAGGATAGATATTAAATCATCTTTGAATGTTTGGTAGACTTCTCCTTTGATTTCTTCATTGATCCAACAGTTGTTCAGTAACATGTTGTTTATAGTCTCCACATATTTTTGACTTTTCCAGTTCTTTTCTTGTAGCTGAGTTCTGGTTTCACAGCATTGTGGTCAGAAAAGATGGTTGAGATGATTTCAGTCTTAAATCTATTGTTTTGCTTGCCTTGTTTCCCAAGATATGGTCTATCTTTGAAAATGATCCATGTGCACTTGAGAAGAATGTGTATTCTGCTGTTTTTGGATGGAATTCTCTCTCTATGTCTATTAAGTCCATCTCATCAAATGTTTCATTTAAATCTACTATTTCCTTGTTGACTTTTTGTGTAGATGATCTGTCCATTGATGTAAGTAGGGTGTTGAGGTCCCCTACTGTTATTGTGTCAATGTTAACTTCTCCCTTTAGATCTGTTAATAACTGTTTTATGTACTTTGGTACCCCTGTGTTAGGTGCATATATATTATTAAGTGTTTTGTCTCCTTGGTGGAATGTCCCTTTTATCATTATATACTGCCTTGCTTTGTCTCTCATTGTCTTTTTTTTATCTTGAAGTCTACTTTGTCTGATATAAGCATAGCAACACTTACTTACTTTTGTTGGCCATTAGCTTGGAGTATTGTCTTCCGTCCATTCACTCTGAGCCTATGTTTGTCTTTAGAGCTGAGATGTGTTTCCTGAATACAGCATATTTTTAGGTCTTATTTTTTAATCCATTTATCTACTCTGTGTCTTTTGATTGTAAAATTCAATCCATTTACATTTAGAGTGATTATTGATATATGAGGGCTTAATACTGGCATTTTATTTCTTGTTTTCTTGTTGTTCTATGTTTCCACTGTTTCTCTTCCTTTGTATTTCTAACTGCCATTTCATTTGGGTGGTTTTCTGAGGAGGTTTTCTCAGTCTTCTCTCTTTTTGTGAATTTTGGCCCTGGTCTGATTTTTTGTTTAGTAGTTACTATGAGGTTTATATAAAAGATCTTGTAAATAAAATCGTCCATTTTCTCATAGCCTCTTATATCCATTAAGCTAAGGAGGTTCCATCCCTTTTCTCTTCCCCTCCTGAGTTATTGCTGTTACAAATTATTCTGTTTTTAATGTTGTGAGTTTGTGACTGAATTAAAGTGTTTATAGTTACTTTTGATGCTTTCTTTCCCTTTATCTTTTAAGTTATAATTGAGTATTTGCCGCCCTGTTCTGACAGAGAGCTGCAGTTTTCTGATTTTTTCTGTTAATTTATTGCCTTGCTCAAAGCTTTGTAGACCTTTGCCTTTTTATGTCCAGTGTGAGGGATTCTTCAATCATTTATTGTATAGGAAGTCTAGTAACAAAGATCTCCCTCAGCTTTTGTTTATCTGGGAAACCTTTTATTTCTCCATCATATTTGAAGAAAAGTTTTGCTGGATAGAGTATTCTTCGCTGAAAGTTTTTGTCCTTTAGTATTTTGAATATATCATTCTATTATCCCCCAGCCTTTAGGGTTTCTGCCAAGAAGTCCACTGAAGCCTGTTAGAGTTTTCTTTGCAGGTTATTTTCTCCTTCTTGCTGCCCTTAATAGTTTTTGTTTGTTGTTGACTTTTGCCAGTTTTACTATTATATGCCTTGGAGAAGGTCTTTTAGCATTGATGTAATTAGGAATTTTATTAGCTTTGAGTAATTGTCAGTCTGATTCCTTCCCCAGGTTTGGGAAGTGCCCAGCTATTATTTCTTTGAACAAGCTCTCTGCTCCTTTCTCACTCTCTTCTCCTTCTGGAACATCTGTAATCCTTCTGTGGCTTTTCCTAATTGAGTCAGATATTTCTCAAAGAATTCCACCATTTTAAAAAAATCTTAGTTCTACCTCCTCCTCCACCTGTAGAATGTCTATATTTTTATCCTCTAAATCACTAATTCTTTCCTCCATAACGTTAGCTCTATTTCTTAAGGATTCTAGATTATTTTTTATTTCATTAATTGTGTTTTTCATATCCAGAATTTCTGCTTGATTTTTTTGGGGGGAGGGGGGTTGAGGAAGATTCACCCTGAACAAACATCCATTGCCAATCCTCCTTCTTTTTCTTTCTGCTTGAGGAAGATTAGCCCTGACCAAACATCAGTGCTGATCTCACTCTACTTTATATGTGGCAAGCCTCCACAGCATGGCTGATGAGTAGAGTAGGTCCACATCCAGGATCTGAACCCATGAACCCATGCTGCCAAAGCAGAGCACATGGAACTTTAACCACTTCGTCACAGGGCAGCTCCCTACTTGATTTGTTTATAGTTTCAATCCCTTCGGTGAACAGATTCATTTTATTCGTGAGCTCATTTTACTGTTTTTCTGTGTTCTCTTGTACATCATTGAGTTTCTCTATGACAGCTATTTTGAATTCTTTGTCATTTTGGTAGTTACTTTCTGTGCCTTCAGGCTTGGGTTCTGGAGAATTGTCATTTTCCTTCTGGTCTGATTTGCTGTTGCAGTTTCTCACAGAGATTGATGAACTAATCTTTTGTCAGGGCATTTCTGATAGTATTAGGTCACAGATTCCACTTGTTACTACTATGGGGAAGCAGGACTAGACTTTCTGGTCACACCCATCCTGCTGGAAGCTGGGGAGGGGTGGGTACTGTGGGTGCTTGCACCAGCCTGGAGAGTGTTCAGGCACTTGTATGAACTGTGCTTGGTGGGTGAGCCACTCCTTGGGGCCACAGGGACACAGTGGGCTCTCTCCTGCAGGGAAAGCGATCATGAGTGGGCTAAGGGTTGCCGCCGTCTCTTTCTACAGTCACCCTGGGGCATGTTTCAACATTCAGAGTGTTTGTGCCAGGCTGAAAAGTGTTTTGTGCATGTGCACAGAGCTACTAGGGGAGGGTGAGGAGTACTCACCTATCTCCACCACTTTCTGGAGGGCCAGCCAATCCAGCCTCAGATGTATAGCTGTGTATGTCTCTCAGGTGTCCTTCTGTGCTGTATGGGCTTCCTTTGTTGGTCAATGAATGTCCATTTAGCTGTAGTTCAAAAGGGGGAGAAATAAAAGGAACAGCTCACTCCACCATGTTGCTGATGCCACTCCCCTTGAAATAGTCTTTTATACATCTCTCTTTCTCTCACAAACCCTGTCCCATCCATCAGGAAATCCTTTTGGCTCTGCCTTAAGACTATATCCAGAGTCAAACCACTTCTCAATAATTCCATTGCTATCACCTGGTCTTATCCACCATTATTTCCTTGTGTGGATTTTTGCAACATCTCCCTAGCTTATCAGTAGGCTTTTATTCTTATCATTCGTGATACAGTAGGTGAAAGTCTGCAGAGACCTACATGAACCATCATTTCCATTACTTTTCTAACTTCATTGTTTACTCCTTTCTCCCTTGTTCATTCTACTCAAGCTTCGCTCATCTCTTTGTAATTCCTCACATATACCAGGCACACTTCATCATGGGGCATTTTCAGCCACTGGTTTATCTGTCTGGAACATTCTTTTTCAAGACAGTCTTGTGACTCACTTCCTCATCTCTATCAAGTCTTTACATAAATACCACCTTCTCCCTGAGGCCTCCTCTTACTACCCTTTTTAAAATTGCAACTCTCCCCACCCTACACTCTTGATCACCTCCACCTGTTCTATGTTTTTATCCACGGTAATTATTGCCTTCTAATCTGCAATTTGATTTACTTATATTATGTGTATTTGTCCACCTCTTCTCACTGAGACATAAGATCTACAATAACAGGTATTTTAATATGTTTTGGTCACAAATACATCTCAAGTGCCTAGATTGGTTTTGAATGAGTGATTCTTCCCCAATTTAAGCTATTTTATACTGCTTATTCATATTTATAACAAAAGATGGCTGCCTCTAGCTCTCTAGCTTAACCCTCCCTCAAAGAACATGTGACCCATTTCAGTTTCAAAGACTTTGGATTACCTAATATGAGCCATAAAATTTAAACTGCAAAATTTTTTATTCAAGCCTTTTTCTGACCGTTTAAATGACCCTCACTATAGGCCCTACTTCAGGAAACCTGCCTAGTTCAGCAGATATTGCCAATGGAGCAACCAAACTCATTTAAGCAAGTAATAAAAGAAATCTTGACTAGGTTGAAGAATTCATTCTAACTAATTAAATCGATTCCTTTGTCCCATTCATCAGTCATTCTCTTTAAATAGCTATGCCAATTTACTTTGTCTTACTATAAGATTTATAACCTTGCATGTTTATAGTAGAAAGAAATGGAAAGGCAAGGCTAAAAGAAAGTTTCAAGTCCAATAGGCAAAAAGTATATCATCTGCCCAATTTTCACCTGTATCAATGTAAAACCTTTAGGCAAGATGTCTCCAGTTATAGTTCTTAAAAAATCTCTATGGACTAAATTTTCACCCTTTTCCTATCCTAAATGGTCATTTTCATGTCATTTCCTCTGGTTGTCATAAACAGACCAGATCCCAGTTTTCTACATAAGCCCTGGGACAAAACATTATTTAACAAAAACTACAACAAATTTTTAAATTAAAGACAGAGATCTCGTCTCCTTGATATTTCTTTTTTCTTTTCCTTTATTTCTTCTAAATGAAAAATGATGTTTAACAGCTAGAGGCAGCAATAGAGAAAGCTTATGATCAATGTCACTGCTTATCTGGAGATTGAACTATCTCCCTGCCTTCTTTCTCCACTCCATCCCACTCCGATGCAGTTTTAAAACACAACCATAAATTCTTTGACACTCCTCCCATTGATAGGTGGGATCCATGTCCCCTCCCCTTGAATCTGGGGAAGGTTATGTATGCTTTGACCAATACAATACGGTATTTGACTTCCAAAGCTGGGTCATAAAAAAATCTCTGGAATTTCCATCCTCTTTACTGTACCACTTGCTCTTGAAGCCCTGAGCAACCGTGTAACAAGTCTAACTGTTAGAAGACTGCCATGCTGGAGTGGAGTCTGGTAGATCCCCCAATCGACATTCTTAGCTAAGCCCATTCTTCTGTCATCCCAGTCTAGGTGACAGATACGTGAGTGAAGAATCTTGAAAGGAGATCCTCCAGCCCAAACTGTTGCAGTCTTTAGCCCTTTGAATCACTCCCTGTCACTGAATCACTCTACAAGTATAACAAAATGGTTGTAGCTTTGTACTAATAAGTTTTGCGGTAGTTTGTTACTCAGGAGTAGATAACTGGAACTCATCCCAAGGCAGTAGCTGTTTCTTTGGACTTCTGAACAACCTCTCCACTAACAAAACTTTTACAGCCGGTTATCATTTGTAAAGTAACTGATAAAATTCACAGTAACGCATTAATAGGTGATAACTCATTATAAACCAGTAAGCCTCCAACTTCCTAATTATGAAATCAAGGGTACATGCTTTGTAATCTCCTGGGTCCCTTTCACTTTTGGCCTTTAGGGCACTCATGAGCAGTGCCTTAACTTAAAACAATGATGCACCAATGGCGTACTTGTGGGGATACAATTTGATTTCAAAATATTTAGCTTTAGCTTAGAGTCTCTAAACTACATCACTAGTTGTCATCTTCATCAGTTTTATCTATGATTAACTTTAGTCTAGAGACTATGTGAATTCAACATATCTTAAGGAAGAGGTGGATGTTTATGCCTCTTCCTTAATTACTCTTAAATAAGGTGTGTGATTTCTGTGGATAAAAGATCCAGATACTTTCCCTTTTCACAATAATGGATAGACGCAGTTCTCTCAGTACCATGCTAATGTCATTAAATGGATAGAATATTAGACAGAGAAAAATTTCTGGTTATTTGCCTGGCAGGCAAAGAAAAATGTCTGGGAAGTTTCCTAAGGATCAGATTTACTCAAGCAGTATTTTGCCACAAGTATATTCTTTTGTTCATTCCTAGAAATTGCAGTATATTGCTGAATTTTTTTCCTTAAATAAGTAATTCTTGTCCATAGTTATTTTTTTGTTTAATTAAGTATTAGAAGCTGAGGAATTTCCTTCTAGATTTTTTCTCTCTCCCTCCTAATGGTAGATCAGCAATCCTTAGTAAAGAAACTAATGAATTCAGGTCATTAGGGTCTAAATGGAAAGAATGGCAGTTGATCAAGTTATGTTAACTGTTAAAGTTTAAATCTGTGCCTTTCTGAAAATCCAGACATAACCCTCACATCACGGATTGTATGCGTTGTTCCTTTGGAAGTGGAGAATGACGTTAGAATAACTAAGAAATTATTTTTGACTGAGGACATATTGAAAATTATCATTATCCAACTCTGGTGCTTTGACTAAAATGGAAAACACTTTTACTAAAGCACTGAGGCTCTCGTTAAGGAGCCTTAGCTTAGGAAAAGCGCAATTGTTGACCCTCTGCGCTTAAGGCATGTGCTGTTCCATGCAGATAGAGGCTTTTCTACCACATTCCTCTTGATGGTGCATAATGGGAGTTACATGTGCATATCAGGAGGAGAATAGACCTTAATTTGGAATATTAAGTAGCATAGGCACATAAAAAGCCTTCATTAAAATATTAAAAGTGTGCTAAACCCGTAAAAGCTAATAGATGTGTTCCTATGGGAGGAAAATTCCAACCTCAAGCTCCCTCCTTATCTCAATTTCTGACATTTGTTAATAAGAAAGAACATCAACTTAGAAAGCCACTTTTATCCAGTGGTTGCTAAAGTGCTCCTAGACCACCAAAGGATTAGCTCCTACTTTGCCTGTTGCAGAACACCACAGAAGGTTATGATAAACAATCATTGTATGCCTGAAACTACCAAATCAGACAGACTTAAGGCTCATTTTGTCATCTTGAGCTAAATGGGGGGAAAAAAAGTGCTTACAATAACTATTTTCACCAAGACTTTGATAGCCTCATCAAGGTTTTGTTGTTATCGCTATGCCAATGGACAGAAAATGCTCATATTTTCAATGAACATTTAGGAAGCACCTACCATATGAAAATATCCAGAACCCAGGGCTTTTAGATTCGTATTTGACTTTGTAAAATATAAAAAAACAAACCGTCTAGAGATTAATTGTTATACATGAATCATTAAATAAATTTAATAATTTCTGTATTTAAAGAAAATTCATCTCAGAACACCTTTTTTTTAAATTCTTTTGAGGAAGATTAGCCCTGAGCTAACATCTGCCACCAATCCTCCTCTTTTTGCTGAGGAAGACTGGCCCTGAACTAACATCTGTGCCCATCTCCCTCTACTTTATATGTGGGACGCCTGCCACAGCGTGGCTTGACAAACAGTGGGTAGGTCTGCACCTGAGATCCGAACTGGCTAACCCTGGGCCACTGAAGTGGAATGTGCAAACTTAACCACTGCACCACCAGCCTGGCCCCTCAGAATGCTTTTTGAAATCTAACTTTAAAATAAACATTGCATTAGATACACAGGGTTCTTTTTCCCTCTTAAAATTTAGTGCCGTAAAGAAATTACTGTCATTTGCCAAGTAATGGGTGTCAGAAAAAGTAGTTGCAATAGTTATACATACCTAATCCTTAGATATTGTTATTTTTAATGATTTAAAAGTCCTAATTATATATCTTGGGATCTTCCATAGTGCCTGAAAATTGGCTGATCCATAGTAAGCATTCAAGGCCTTCTGTTTAATATACAAATATTTGAATTTGCTGATACTTTACTCTTGCTGAGAATATTTTAATATCATTGCAAGGATAAACATGGAGTGGAACAGTAAGAATTGTTTCTGTAGCAATTAGGCTATGAAGGAGTTTGTGGATGTACAGAACTGAGAAGAAAGCATATAGGAATTGGTAAACGAGTAATGGCTGCTAATTAGTGTATTAGTTTGCTAGGACTGCTATAACAAAATACCACAGAGTGATTGACTTAAACAACAGGAAGTTTTTCCCCACAGCCTTGGAGGATGAAAGCCCAAGATCAAGTATTGGTAGGGTTGTTGCATTCTGAGGCCTCTCTCCTTGGCTTGCAGCTGGTGGCCTTCTCACTGCATCCTCACACGGTCTTTCCTCTGTGCACAGGTACATTTATGGTATCTCTCCACGTGTCTAAATTTCCTTTTCTTACAAGGATGCTGTCAGATTGGATTAGGGCTTATGCTAAAGACATCATTTTCACTTAATCACCTCTTTAAGGACCTTGTCTGCAAATACAGTCAAAGTCTGAGGTACCAAGGGTTAGGGCTTTAATATTTGAATTTGGGGGAGGGGGACAATTCAGCCCGTAACAATTAGTTTCTTATCTCTAAGAACCCAGAGACTCACGATGTTAAAATAGGCATTTTGAAAAAACTGAGAGTCATATTTTGGAGGATACATTAGAAAAAGCCATTAAGGTCCTTGATTATCCAGAAAATATAATAAATTTGAAAAGGTATGAGTCAATTGTGTAATCAATAAAAGTAGACCTCGTATCAACTACATAATGATCAAATTAATGACATGGTTTTATGCTATAAGAATGAAGGGTCACTCTGCTGAAAACAGGTTCTTTTATAACCTACTTGGAAGAAGAAAACAGACAAGATATGAGCTTGAACAATAACCGATAGTTACATTCTGGAATCTTTCTCCCAAAAGATAGGTGTGGGGAGCTTGGGAGGAAAGGCAAAGTTAAATGCTAATTACTAGCCTAAGGCTTACCAACTCCTACAAACCATCAGGGCTTTCCTGATGACCTTAGTTCCTAATCCCTAGAATGACTACATTCCAGTTTGCCCAGGACTGTCCCAATTTATGCCTGTTATTTCTCAGTGTCAAGTCCAGTTAGTATCCTAATTCGCAAAAAGTATCCCAGTTTGGATGATATGATCACCCGCATATCACTATATCCCTTCCCCAAGAGCATGTGTAAACAAGACACCCTTAGCAAGTGTTGGAGATTCAAAAGAACTTTCTTCCATCCTCAATAGATGCTGCTTCCTACCTACATTTACACATCCAACTTATTTTCCTCTTGACCAGTGAGGAGAGGCTGACAGACCGGAAGTTCCATTTTATCCAGTATTTTATATATCGACAATATAACCTAGGTTCTGAAGAGAAAAGAGAAGAGTATCTGTAATATTTTTCAAATTTTCAATTTTAGTTTCAACAGGCATCAGGGTATTATGGAAAGAAGTCTGGGCCAGAGACAGTATCAGAATTTTGGCCCATACTTTGTCAAGAAATTCTGAGACTTTGTGCACGTCATTTAAACTATTTCAGTCTTCTTTTCCTCATTTATATCAAGGGAGGAGGGTGGACAGGAGAGTATAATATCCATCCTGCCCATTTCAGTGTTCAAAGGAATCAAATGAGATACTGACTCAAGGCTTTGAAATCCTTTAAGTATCATAAAATGATAGTTACTGTTACTCTTATCTTCAGAGAGAGAAACAGACAGCATAATAATTAAATAAGTTGATAAAATGGCTTGCCCATGACAGTAGTGATCCTCTCTAGAAGTCATATCTTCTCACTTCTAGAACACTACCCTTTCACACTACCATACTTGACACCATCAAGATTCATGAGGAACCTGGGGAAATGTGACAGGAGAAAAACTGAATTAGAGACTGTATGTGGCTGAACATACAGCTGAATTAAGAATGCATGATTGAGGAACCTAGAAGTTCGGACTGAAGGGAAAGGTGAGGTACAATAAGAACATGATGACACTTACAAGCTTCCCAGTCAGGTCTTCAATGAGCATTTGTGCATTGTTTGTGATATGTTGGGTCCTCTATGCTTTTTATACTTTGGTTGTAGGGGACAGAGAGCCAGAGAATGAGTGAAGGGAGGGAGAATGAGAAAGAAGAAAAGAAACAGTACAACACCACTGAGTAGGCGTTTAGCTTTTCACTTGCTCCATTTCTGACTTTTTGTTAAAAAAGGACATGGGAGAATACAGAAAAATAATGATATGAAACTATATCAATCGACATAGACCTGAATGTATGAAATGGTACCTTCACCTACAATATCCACTGTTTTTAATATGTGTGCACATTTTGTTTTGGGTTTTTTTTTTTTTTTTGAGAAAACAACATACAAAAATTTGTGGGTTTGTACCAGGAAAGAAGGAAGAAGGACCTGGCCACAGAATTCCAAAAAAATTGGCCAGAAAGCCCTATGAATAGCAGCAGAGCATTTTCTGATACAACGCTGGATGATGAGAGGATCGTGCAAAAGACCAGCGGGGTTCCACACTGCTGAACACAGGGTCGCTAGGAGTCGGAATGGACTTGTCAGCACTAACAACAAGAAACTAGGAAAAGCTGTTGCCTATGCCTAATCCTCAATTAGGGCAAAAATTTTTTAAATAAAAAATAATGCATGGTGAATATGGGAAAAAGAAAGTGCTTACCAACATACGTGTAAGCATAATACTCCCCACTTGGCACTATCCAGTATACTGTCATCTTATTCTTTATCTTTCTTGAAATTCCCAGCATCTCCATACCCATAATTTAGGCTATAAATTGCATCTTAGATTGAGGATATATCTAGCTGTGGGTGCTACATATGTGCTCTGGTTTCTAAACAGTCATGTTTATGCTCAGAGAGAATAAGGTCAACATGGTTGAGAAGACACTTGGTGTCAATCCTTGCAAGCATTGCAAATCATTTGAAGTGTTTCTTCAAAAAACACTCAAATCATAATCACTCTTGTGACTGAATGTGGTACTATGACTCTATGATCCTTTGACAGACAGTTTGTTTTGTTTTGTTTAAACAAAACTATCTCATAGTTTGTATTGAATCTGTTTGTTCTTTGATGGATCCAAAAGCATCAAAATTTGGCGAAGGTTCTCTCAGTGATGACTCTTGGCTATGACCATGTCTAGTTGAGGAAACTAGAGAATTAAGATTATTGTCAAGACACTGTGACTCCCACAAATCTAATAACAAAGCAGTTTCAGCTTTTTTCTACTTATATCAGTTATCTGTTGCCACAATAATGCTGTGAATTGAATAAACAGAAAGCCTCAGTGACCTCCGGCACGAAACATTTATTTAGCTCACAGGTCTGCAGGTTTATGGTTTAGGCTGAGCTCAACCAGATAATTCTAGTCTCAGATGAGCTCACCTGCACATCTGAGGCTCTGCTGGCTGCCAGCTTGGAATTTATGCCTCTGGATTAACCGGGTTTTAGCTGGAGCAACTCAGCTGTGCTTTACGCATCTCTCACCTCCCTCCAGCAGGCCATGCTGGTTGTGTTCTCATGGCAGAGGCAGAGGCGTGAAAACAGAAATGTCACTGCACAAGTGAATTTTCAAGCCTCCTCATTCATCGCTCCTGCTAACTTCCCATTGGCCAAATCAAATTACAAGGCTGAACTTAGAATCATGGGGCAGAGAATAAACTCCACCTTTTAATAAGAGTAACTTTAAAGTCACATGGCAAAGGGATGTGAATGCAGAGAGGGATGAAGAATTGGGCTCTTTGTACAATTAGCGTACTTTTAGTCTTCCTCTTTGAATGTCTCCCTAGCACAGAAGGAGGCATGACTTATTTATTTCTAAGTCTTTAGACACCCTGTGAAATTAAGCTATCTTCTATACACACATTAACTAACTTCTAACATATTCTCTTGTGTAGATATATCAAAGGCCGTTCTTAGATAAATAACCTCACAGATCTTTGGAGCAGCTCTACATGGTCTCATTGATAATGAGACCTCTTCCTCCAGTTCACCTCCTCACCCACCCTGAACTCGATTTCACCTGCCTACATGGCTCTCAGATTTCTCAAACTGAACATTTTCATTACTGATTTCATCATTCTTCTCCACCACACCATTACTGACATATTTCTTCTCCTGTATTCCTTATTCTCTATGCTCTATAACTGATCCCACCATGCACTGGGTCAACGAAGCCACAAAAATAGCTCTCTTCCTGCCTACCTTACCCCTGCATTTTCAAACTTTCATCATGTCCTATAACTGCTACTTTAATATTTCTCTTATCTATCTTCTCTTTTCTATTCCTGCCACCTCAGTCTTAATTCATACCTCACCTTTTATGCCTGAACTCCAAAATTGTCTACTTGCCTTTCTATTGTATCCTGCCCCAAAAGAATCTTTCTAAAACAAATAGTTTCATAGGTATGTGCCAACTTAAACATCTTCAATGGCACCTCATGGCCAATAGGATATAAACTGTGAGTCCCTTTGTGATACAGCCCATTCTTACTTCTCCCTATCACTCAGTTGTCCTTGTAGTAATACTAATCTAGAATAATTTACTCTTGTTTTGACAAGCCTGACTGATTCTACTCATATACCACATTTGATCTGAATGAGGTATACACGCACATAAATACACACACGTACATAAACACACACACACAAACACACACACACACCAGTTGATGTAATGTAATCATTAAAGACACAGACTCTGGACTGAGGAAGAGCCAAGTCTGAATCCTGGCTACACTGCCAGGATGTAAATTTCAGCATGTGAAATAAACTCTTTAACACGGTCACTTTAACTGAATAATAATATATTTATTTGTGTAAAAATATAACAACACCAAGCTCCTAAGACTTTGATGGGGCATGATGAGAGCAGTAGGTTAAACACTTAGTTTGGCACATAGCATTTAATAAATTCTCAATCAGTGGAGGCCCTATATCTGTCAGATCTCGGTTCAGAAACTGTCTCCTGTCTGAAATCCCTCCTAAATGACTCAGAGTTCCTTTCACTCCGTCCTTTATACCCTCCCTACATTCTGTGTAGATCTTTATCATAACAGGTGTGGAGCTCATCAATGCACTTACTGGTATACATCTGTCTCCACCTTTTTTTATACTATTCTCCCCTTATATAGATAACTTCTTATGCATCTTTTCAACCCCAGATTCTAGCATGTAACAGATTTGATGTCTGAATGAGCTCAGAGACAGGTGGTAGGAAAAGAGTTGGGTTAAAAAGGAAACAATATAACACGTGTACCCAGGATGCATGTAATATAGTCTCCTGATATTAAATAATGCAGATTTAAGAAAATAGACTAAGCTTAAATCCTTCTCAATTCTATTAAACAATATTCCAGGAAATATGCCACTCTCTCCTTTTCAATCAGTAGTTTCTTCTTAGAGCTCTCTCCAGATGTATAAAAAGACTTTGGTTAGCCAGGCTTACAGAGTAACTGCCAGAGCCAGCTCTCCAGATGGTACTGAATTTGTCAATAATGACAGCATGGAAGTGTTGATGCTGTCCTTCATTTTCTTATACCTGATGAACCAAAAACATGAAAGAATGTCAACCCTACCCTGCTGTGGCCTGATTCTTTCAAATGCACAATTTACAATAGATGAGCCACCTGCTAAAATAAGAATATTCTTGCCTTGAGGAGTACTGGCCAATCATTAAAAATTTTGTTCTACCCTCAGACATAACCCTTTTGATCTCTCAAGGATATTGTTAACAATGAGGAAACACACATAAAAGAAGGTGAGAGATTTAAAATAAATTTTAATAGACAGTATACCATATTAATTATTTATTGACTTCAACAAATTGTGCACATTCATTTAAATGATATACATTCAAATACCATTCAAGGCCTCTGTGTAAGTGGTCAGACAGCAAGCAAAGCAGAAGAAAGGTAATGTTGTGGCTTCAGAATTTCACCTGTGTGAAGGGTCTTTTTCCTTCCTACCCTTCCTGTCACAAACTAGATACTCAGTTATAATATTTTAAAGTCAGAATATATCTGAGTACATCTGAGAATGATTAATAATGAACTTCAGAATGGAGTTTCTGGAGAGCTAACCATGATTCTGAGTTTTGTCCACACTCATTGTCTCCTGCTGCATGAAATACCAGAATGGTGTCTTGATTTGAGTGTTCTGAACTTACAAGGTCATACTAAAATTGACAACTACTATCCAATCCAAGTAGAGAAGGACCAAAGAGTAAAGGAATCTAAGAGACTCACAGAAACAAATAAATAAGCAAGAACTATGAGAAAGTAGATATCAAGAGTAAGCAGAAGCCAGGAGGTAAAAATAGAAAAGCAAGAAGTGGACTCAAATAAAATCAGAAAAATAAATGCAACAGCAGAGTGACTAGAAAAGGGAGCAATGAACCCTTGCCTCTGACAGAACAACTAAAACTTTCTGGGGGACACACAGAGAAATCCTCAAGGCGTGGATATTCGGTTGCTGAAGCAGTTTCTTGGGCTTTCCTTCTTCTCCTGTAAACCTACAAGGAAATCGCATCATGAGTGGAGATCTGAATATGTTTCTTTCTTACCACCTAGAAGTATCTTAATAACAAAGTGAGAAAGCAGAAAGAAGAGACATGTGTTTGTGGTGGGAAGAATTTACAAGCCATTTTTTTCTGGAATCTAGCCAGGATCAAGGCTTTGAGCTCTTAACCCTCAGAATCATATTCATCTGTTGTGCCTCTTTCATCTTACTCAATACACTGTTAACTCTGATATTGCTCCATCACGGGTCAACATCCCCAAGCAGTACATAGCCTACTAGAAAAATGTTACATTAAAATAATATCAGCTCTTTCAGACATGCTAAAGTCCTCCTCTTGGTTCATTAATGTAAATCAAAAAAAAGTATATTAAACCACTAGCCATAAAAAAGCAATATTCAAGCCAAAACGCAAATGAAAGAAGATGGTCTCTGTCTACCATACTTTCCCCAACCAGTATTTGCTCTTTAGTAACTCTCAGATTTCAACCAATTGATATTTCCTGCCTTGAAAACCTCCCATCATGGAATATAGAATGTTCAAAGAAGTGATTTTTCACTTCTCCCAGAATCGCCTTTTTGCTGGTTTGAGCAGATATTCATTCACCACCAACTATGCAGAGCATCACTTCCACCATATATTATTAGCCAAAGCAGTTATGGGGCCTGTTCAGATTCAAAGAGTAGACAAACAGACTTTACATTTTAACGAGAGAGTGGTAAAGTCACATCGCAGAATAGCATATAGGATGGGAGGTATGGTTGTGGCCATCTTTGGCCGATACAATCTGCCATTCTCCAAAATTAGAATGTAAGCACATTTTACAAAATATCTTCTCACCTTCTCTATTCCCATAGTGTTAGCATAATACTTGGAACAGAGTGGATATTTTTACACATTTTGTTTCATTTTCCAAGCAAGCTTTGAGATATTTCTAGTACCAACACACAGTACAAAAGGTAGAGTTTCTTTTTCCTCTTTTGGGTTAAATATAGACAAGAGGATGCCACCTATACAAAGAGGTTTAAATTTTTACCTGTAATGAAATTACTGTCTGCCTCGTTTTCCCTCATGGAAGAAGCAGCTTCCATTTTGGACACAGCAGCTTCTAAAAGCCCCACTTGGTAAATATATTTTCATTATTACATGACTAAATCTGATCTCTGGGTATGGAAAATGTATATTCTTAACCTGAGGTTGATTTGTCTTTCCCCAAAAGATGTAACTTTTTTATTTTAAATTTTAATTTAAAATAAAAAATCTATTTTTTTGAAAGGTCCATTAACATTTTCATGAGATAAGTTTGTGTTTGGGGGAAAAAAACCAAAAAACAAACAAACAAACAAAAACAGCCTTCAATACTCTAGATGAAGGACCTCCTTTCGATTGTTGCCAAGGAGACCTCATCCGAAGCTTCCCTCTGTGCTCGGCATGCATTGGCTCATATTCATCACTATTGACAGTCTCATATGTGTCACTGTCCAGCAAAAATCCTATCTGTTACTATTAAAAGCTACCCTTTGCCATATTGATTAATTGCTTATCTGAGCTCTACAGACAACAACCTCTGTTTGTCTCAGAAGCCTCATGTTAGTCAGAATGGTACCTCTAGCTCTTCACTTCCTGTCTTCACAACATTAAGTACACACAGCTCTGACCTTAGATATTTTCCCTGTACCTGTGTCTTAGCACTTAGACATCTCCCTATACCTTGTTGCAGTATTAACTCTCAGACAACTAAACTCTGCTCCGTCCATACCCTCCAGCGCTCTCTGGACGTTGGGTATGGATCCTCTACCTAACCTAAAAATGTCAGAAATGTCCTGAGCTAACGTGAAATGTCTCTAAACGACGTGCACTGAAGAAATTTTATAAAAACATACTCAAATACCCCACTTTCTACGTGGCTTAGCCCCATTTCCTGATAACAATAACACCAGTTAAATGGAACTGGCATAAAACTATTAGATGTGATATGGTACATCAGCTTTACAGCACTCACACTACACATGAGGAGAGAAAGGCAGAGCTTGTTCTCAGCTTAGCCACAAACTGCACTCAAACAAAGATTCAGATGTTACTGAAACTTCCTGGACAACCAGTGGGTTCAGCCCACTAGGAATTTATTTCATTGGCATCTCCACCTAGAAAATATTTTATCCTGAAGAACGAGCCATGTCAGCTCAACTTGAGAATGATGTTTCAAGTTAGAAGGAGGAGGCAGCTACGAACAGGTGCTTTATTCTTTCACCCAGTCTTAGCCTCACATCTGTATTCTGGGGAAATTGGCTTCAAGAAAAAATAAAAGATACTTTCAAAAAGTCTCCATGAGATATTGGGAGCATGAAGCTGCTACCCTCTGGGACACGTATCCAAACACATCACAAAGGTGAGCAAAAGGGCTTCTCTGTCCCTCAGCATAGAGAAGAATGGTCACACGGAGCTTCTTCAGCATCAATGGTAACTTTAGCTTTGCCACAGCAGAGCAGCCTCAGTTCAGGAGAACATGGACACAACTCAGTTTCAGTGATTATCATCAAGAGACCATCACAACATCAGCAGCCTTAAAGTTCCTTTGAAGGATTATGTGGGCACTATTTTGGTAGCACATATTATCTTAGAAATATGGAGCAAGAACCAGAGCAAAAAGCAGAAAAAAAGGTTACGCCAGAGGTCATAAATTAATTGGGAAAACCTTGAGAGGAGCTGCAGGTCCCACAATAAGAAATTGAGGGAAATAGAAAAAAAATACTATTTGCCATTTTTAAGGGATTTTTTTTCTGCATAGAAATAATCTAAAACAATAGGTGAATTAAGAAGTAGAATTCAGAAAAGCCCCAGCAATTTAGAGGGTAGATAAATATTTGGAATAGGACACAGTGCAAGCCAGGCTTGGCTCAGTTGGCTGTTCACATCCTGCCAAATAGCAATTGGGTCAAAGTCTAATCTTCCAATGTGATCAGGTAGAATGGATTGTGCGCCTACAACAGTGCCTAGAACAGCGGGGTGAATGGTTGCTGTTGGCCTCCCTACGCCCACTCCTTTGTAATCTCTTCCCTGGCCACTTCTCTATCTTTCCTTATTTTGTTTATAGATATTAAGGATATGGGACAGGGCCATTGACCTGAGCCTTTACATAAAATACACCTCATATATACATATGGAATAGACAGAGAAAACATTTTTTTAAATACACTATGCATAAAATTAGAAGAAAAACTTCCCGTAGCACATTCAGCTCAAGTTGCTGTTTCTTATTTAGGATGCTATTATAGCTTCCTTGCTAGAATGTTGATTTCTAGAATTGTTCACTGTTAGCAATTCACCATAAAATTCCAGAAGTATGTCATACGAGATTTCATTGAAGATAAGAGTTAATCAGATTCTTTTAATTCTCTGCATACATTTTCTCAAAATAACACATACTATCCTTAAGAAAATGTGTTCTAAAATATGATCAAAGCAAAAATAACTTGTTCCCTATGGAAACACAAAGGCTTTAGCAAGTACCTTTCCAATTTATATAAACAGAGACAAATAGGTTAATTTTGTTTATTGTTTTTTTAATGGCTCTCAGCCAGGATCTCATTTACACAAACGTTTTATATGAAAACTCTCTTTTAAAAGGGTATTTCCTCAAGACAAAGGAATCTCATGGTAAAATTGGCATGAGTGTGTTATGTGAAATTGAATTATGTTAGCCAGCATTCTTCTAATTACCATTTTTTCATGGGCATCCATTTTTCAACAATAATATTAGAAAATAATTAATACCTTCAGGACAAGAACCTGAACTTTATGCAAACATAGATTAGAGAAGTCCAAATTATTTTTTAATGAGCTATATGTATTATGTCTCCCTATCTAGAGTTCATCTGGACCATGGCATTAAATCAGCCTTGAGTTAATTAAGTGGATTATAAGTATTCCTGGCTTCTGCCTTTATTAGTATGAATCTGCCAGCTCAGAGGCACTCAGCAAACATGGAAATACTTTATCAACACCCACTCCAAAACACCTTGAAATATTTCAATCCTGTCTATACTCTTGGGATAATTCTAGAAGCTCAAACCTATTGGACTCTTTTCAAAATCCATTAGTTTTCTATTTATATAAATATGAATTGCAGGGATAGAAGAGGCTTTCTTTGTAGATGTTGATTTATATTAATAAGAGCTATAGTCAAACAATTGCTCTCGAGCACATGCACCCGCGAAGGTACGATATCTCTTGCTGCAGATACTGGCTCAGGCATCAGCAGATTAAATGAACAGATTTGCTTCATATTTTAGTGTGCTAAATTGAATACCAGTCATAATGGAAATCTCAACATGCAAATGAAATCAGAAGAGCTTTTCTAATTTTCAGGAAGGGAATGAGAAAATCAATCTTTCAGTTAAAAAAAGAAGACCTGCAGATCACTCATTAATAGCTGATCACATTTGGGCAGCAGCCAAACTAATTTAACTTATACCTACTTGTGTTACGTTAGTAAGAAGAGCAAACCCTTTTGGAAATAACTCTATTAAAATCTACCCCAAATTTGAAAGAAACATCACTTGTGTGAAATACTCCTATGGAAAAAAACCACCGTGAATATCAACAGAAAAGCAATAGACATTCATTTTCTGCGAGGAACTCAGCAGGGAAAGAAAAAAGAGCAGAGTCAAGATGTATTTTCCGTGGATCTGGTTCACATTCTATCATACACCCGAAGGCCATATTTCCACAGCTGTGGCAAAACCCTTTATAGGAGAATGATTTGACATTTGAAAAGTCATCTTCCCAGTCTCTTCCATGTAATTCTGTGATGAAATAACAAACACAGGCACCTCGGAAAGGGGGTGGGATATCAAAAAGGCAATGGATTTTGGATTCAGACAAACTAGACTTTAAATACAAGCACTGCCATTCACTATGTGAATTACCTTGGAAAATCAGTTAACTTTTCTCAGCCTCAGTTCTTTCTACAGCAGAGGGAATTCACTCCCCAAACAGAACCATTGAAGGAAAAGGACTCAGCAGATTTTCTGGAAGATAATGGGTACTCAGTAATTATCCATTCACTTATCTCCCTTTCTGCAGGCATTATCACCACTCTCTCATTCTTTATTCTATCACCTGCTACTCAAAAACTTTAGATTCCATCATGTGACTTTTTTTATATTCTACTTTATCCCTAGGTGTTCACAAGTTTTGACTACACATCCTGTCTATCGAAGTCCTCAAGACTTTCTCTCCCCACCACCTCATTCCACTCCTCACCTAGGTCCAGGGGGAAAAAACAGAACAATGAGCAATGGAATCAGCATGGTTAGGTTTTTGTACTAGAAGGTGAAGCTTCTGTTGGAAAGAATAAAGGAATTTTAAAGATAGCCAGACCCAGGTAAAAATACTCTTGGCTCTATGAATCACTTTTCTCTTGAAATACTCTCCTTCTTAGAATGCCTTGTGGCTGGTAGCTTCTTTTCCCTATTGGAAGAGGAATTGTTCTCCACATCCACAACCCTAGAGGAAGATCCCAAGAGAAAGGAACTAAGGAGCAGGCTGCTAAGGCCAGACCATTGTTTAAGTCAAGGTAGTCCTCATGGTACAGATTGGGTACAGCTTTGTTCTCCAGAGAGTTGGATACATAAGCATTTCAAAGCCAAATGAGTAATTAATTCTTTTTCTTTTCATGAAATGATATATCTATGCACATGAGACTCAGGTTAAGATGGGCAAGGAGAGCTGCAACTGCTGTGTGAAACAGGGAGGAGATTCAGAGGTTCAAATCCTGTCCACAGACTATCACTATACCTCCACTGATTACATAAATGTAAGCCAGCTTTCTTGAGTTACATACAAAACACTTTACAATATTATAACATATAATTTTATTGCTTTACTAGAACCGTAAAGATTTCATACCTCAAAAAAAATGGTCTTCTTTTCCAAAAATAAGTGCAAAATATCTAATTATATATTAAAGGAACTCTATTAGATTATATAGCTAGATAATTATTTATGAATACTAATTTTTGATGGACCAGTGTGGTCGGCTGAATAACAGCCGCCAAAATATCATGTCCTAATCCCTGACCCCTGTAAATCCTTTTTTACATGGCAAAGGGAACTTGGAAGATGCGATTAAGTTAAAGATCCTAAATTAGGGAGATTATCTTGCTTTATCCAGATTGACTCTAAATGGAATCCAGCATGTTCATTTGAAGGAGGTAGAGGGAGTTTACTATAGAAGAGAAGATGGCATGTGAGCATGCTGCTGGCTTTGAAGATGGAGGAAGGGGCCATGGGCCAAGGAATCCAAGGGATGCATCTCCAGAAGCTAGGAAAGGCAAGGAGACAGATTCTTCCATAGAGCCTCCCTAGAGAGTATGACCTTGCTGATACTTTAGTTTTGGCCAAGCTTTTGGGGCCCATTTTGAACTTCTGGCCTCCAGAACTATAAGAGAATACAGTTCTGTTTTTTTAAGCCAAAAATTAGTGGTAATTTACTACAGTGTCGATAGGAAATTAGTACAGTCCGAGATGTCTAAGGAAATAGAAACTTACAGAGGATCAAATAATTTGGGAATGTGAACAAGAAATAAAGTTTTTCTCAAATTGTCCAAACCTACTTAGGTGCCTCCCACAGCACAGCACAATCCTGTCTCCTGTATTTCTCACATCCTCTGGAATTAAATTATTTAGTTGTCTCTTCTCCACAAAATAGAAAGCCCGTGCGAGCAAGGTCCCTGTCTGCCTTGTTCATCTCCGTATCCTTGCAGTCAAGCACAGTGACTGACAAGTAGCACAATCTGATAAACATTTGCTGAAAAGATGAATAAACGAATGAGAGAATGAAAGAATAAATTATTTAAGAATGGTGCCAAGCAGAGAGAAACAGGTGAGGTGACATGGGAAGAAAAGAGCATAACCTCAAACACTTACCAAATTGTTGGGCAGAGTAGTGTGAAAAAATCATCCCCTCTGATCCAGGGGATTGTTTCATATTTTTCTTGGTCACCTTTGCCAACTTTTAAGAAACAAAGCACAAAAAGAAAGTCGGAATGAAACCGAAGTTTTGTAAAATTCATAAACTTTTAAACAGCCCTTAAATAATCACAAAATGTAAGCATTTATAGTAAGCATAAACAATATATTTAACTCATTTTATAAGTTATATTTAAAATGTATTTTAGAGGCCGGCCCCAGGGCCAAGTGGTTGGGTTCACATGCTCCGCCCCGATGGCCCAGGGTTTCATGGGTTCGGATCCTGGGTGTGGACATGGCACCGCTCATCAGGACATGCTGAGGTGGCGTCCCACACAGCACAGCCAGAGGTACTCACAACGAGAATATACAGCTATGTACTGCGGGGCTTTGGGGAGAAGAAGAAGAAAAAAAAGATAAGAAGATTGGGAACAGATGTTAGCTCAGGTGCCAATCTTTAACAACAATAACAACAACAAAATAAAGTAAAAAATAGAATGCATTTCATTGTATTATATATCATATAGATATTATTGTTATACTGTTATACTGTGCTATTATATACTCTAAACAATGATCCTTAGTAACAAATTACATATACAGGGCTATTACCATTTTACAGAAGCCAAGAATCAATAGTGGAATTCAAGAGGAATTCTTATCTTTAGAGCTAAACCTTTCACACACCCCAAATGGGTCTATTTCCCTTCTCTACACAGGAAAGGCAGACAACGTTCACCAAAGTTTTACTCTCTTCAACAGCCAAATGCAACAATCAACTTTTCTTTAAAACATACTCGTACACATAGAAATATGAAAGCCTGCTTTGATAGCACTGGACAAGCTGTCTCATAGGCTTATGTGTCCAGTGACTTGCTTGTTACAAGTACTCATATTGCCCAGTCATGAGGGTTAGTTCTCTGTCTTAATCATTTTAATGTAACATCTGTGAAAACCTTATACTTATAAAAGTTTACTGTTACTATGTGTATTCAGGCATAGAAAATCTAATAGATATGTATCCCAAACAAAATATTTCCTCCACACGGAGCGTATATCCTGGGATCTTCTGCACCTGTTAATCTGAAAGCAAAATTTGGATCTGAAATTTTATTTTTTTTTTATTTGAGCAGTTTTGTGCAGCTGTTCAAACTAGTATGCTAATATGAAAATCAAATATCATTTATTCAGAAGGGGAATTAACTTTTATAATAACACACATTTCAGAAATTCCCCATGTAGATAAATATTGTTTTTCCTCATATTTAGATTCTCTTTACAAAGATTTGTTCTGTGTCACTGAATTCTTCTTGTCTCTAGTTTGGGAGCTATATATGAATATGCAAATAAACTGGAGCGGCAGTCATTCATTGCAAACCAAGACTACTACCAATGCCATGAGCATCTTAAAGAACTTCTGCAAGTTAATATATAGTAATATATAGTATAGTGAAAGGCCAAAGAAAAGACCTGACTGGAGGTTAATGTTTATATTTACCATTACAAAAGATATAAATCCAAATGAAGAGATTGCTTACCTGTATATAGTATATAAAAATATGCCTGCCTCAGTGTAACCAAAGCTGAATTTGAAAATATTTCCAGCACAGAATTCAATTTCAAACATTTCCAATGAAATTCAAACAGCAATTAAGAAAAACATTAAAAAATGCAGTTCAAAAGCTTTCTAGTTCATCCTATTAATGCAGATTGGAGGGCGTTTTCTCTTCCTGTTTCCTAAGTTTGCTTGATTTTCCCATCACTACTAAAAAGGAAACATAAGTTTTGTCCTAAAGTATACTACAAAGATTTTGTGAAAACAAATGAGATCATGTGTTTAAAAGTATTTCAAATGTTTTAAACAAAAGTTTCATGAATGTTTAGGGCAGTCATTACCACGATTCCCTGACTTTAAGATGCACATATTTTCATATTTTAACGTTCCTACATTTGTATGAAACTTAAATTCAGTGACATTTCACAACCACATTTTTTTTATTAGTGAAACATAATAACATCTAACAAATGATGGCATCTTAGATTGGTGAAATGTAGTAAATTATTTGGCATATAAGATAAAGCAAATATATATTTTAATTTAAATTTCATTCTATCATGTGGTATATAAAAACAATCATAAACTAGTGTTAAATATTAAGCAATCATAACGTAGCATTATGTATTAAGAAATGTATTAGGGGCCAGCCTGGTGGTGCAGTGGTTAAGTTCGTATGTTCTGCTGCGGTGGCCAAGGGTTTTCCGGTTCTGATCCTGGGTGCGGACATGGCACTGCTTGGCAAGCCATGCTGTGATAGGCGTCCCACATATAAAGTAGAGGAAGATGGGCACAGATGTTAGCTCAGGGCCAGTCTTCCTCAGCAAAAAGAGGAGGATTGGCAGCAGATGTTAGCTCAGGGCTAATCTTCCTCAAAAAAGAAATGTATTAAATAGGGGCCAGCCCAGTGGGGCAGTGGTTAAGTTCGCATGCTCCACTTCGGCAACCCAGGGTAGATGGATTCAGATCCTGGGTGCAGACCTACACACTGCTCATCAAGCCATGCTGTGGCGGCATCCCACATTCAAAATAGAAGAAGACCGGCACAGATGTTAGCTCAGCCGCAATCTTCCTCAAGTAAAAAGAGGGAGATTGGCAACAGATGCTAGCATTAAATGAATGTTAGATGCTTTTTTTGTGGAGTGTATTCACTTATGAGGAGAAAGTAATAGCACATAAATGTAAATGATCTGTCTGGCACTTATGTCCAGTCCTTAAATCTGAAAACATTTTCATAAATTAGAAATGGAAAAAACTATTCAGTACTTTCCTTTTGCTTCCTAAACAATTCTACAGATTAACACTGCCTCACAGGTCTAAAAATCGTACTGTAGATTAGTGTGCATCTAAGGAGAAATATATGGTGCTTATTTACAAAATACATATTTTTATAACACCAGTAAGTATGAAAAAAGGTAAGCAGGTGTCAACCTGTGTCAAAAGATTCTAGAGAATCATGGAAAGCTGGAACTTACACAAATCTATTCCTAAATCTCTCTGACAAAGTGCCTTATAGCCTCAATCCACCAGGTAAAGGCATTGCTGTTGAAATGCCATTATTATCAGAGATGGGTCATTCCTAAACTGCTATTGCCCATTAACACCTAGGATAAGATAACCTAAAAGATTGGTCAGCCATTAACAAATGACTCCCCCAAGGAGTTTTGATCAGGAGCAAGGAAATGTAGCCAAAATTGCAAAGATTCATATCACAGTCTAACTTCAACCAATCGGTCAAGTTAAGAAACATCAATGAGTGATGTCAATGAGAGGTGAGTGATGAGAGAGATCCAAGTACTGTAAGAGATAGGGTTCTGGGCTAAAGGGTAAAAACTGCCACAATCAAGATCTGGCCCTGAAAAGGGAAAAAAAAAATCACGGAGCAGTAACCTCGATTTAACAGTTATCTACTGGAATATTGTTGTATTAAGATCTTGCTTTTTAAAGATTAAACAGATGGCCAAATTCTTTTCTCACTCTAGTGCATCATGGAATAATGGCCTGGATTAGATTTTCATTGAGGTCATCCATCTTTACAGGAAGATAGATGAGAAAAAATAATTTAATTTTGAAAACTGTAGCACTTATAAAAGAAGAAAGTGAGTATTAAGAAACAGCGTTCTTCTTTCCTTTATGGGTAAGAGAAGAAATACAACAGGCCAATTTGGAGCTTGCAAAGAAATTATTAAAAAACGATCACTCTAATTTTGAACAAGGGCTCTACAGACATATTGGAGCTGCTGAACACTTTGCATGTGCAGCTCCGCCAGATTTTTGTGGTCTTTAGTCCTAGTCTGGCACTTCTAATGTTCACACAGACTGTTTCAAAATGAAATCTGCGAAACAAAGAAAGATCAAAGTACATTTAAATATGTGGGTGAAGCTGAAGGATCTGTGAGTAGAAAAGATCTCCAAGACAGAAACTGTGATGCTTAAAAGATTGCTACTGTTCACCAACAGAACCCAAACAAAGCATCATTTTGGTCCAGAAGATGAAGCTGAAACTTTTTTGCAATTAGGTTTGGATTATGGACTTGCTAACTGATTGCTGACTTCCAGCTCTTAATGGTAACTGTTTCTAATCCATTTCTTGAAGAAGAATACCCCACATGACGCAAAGTCAAATTTATTAAGAGGTCAAATGTTAGAAATGGGTGGGACCTTAGATATCATTTAATAAAACAACCTCATGTTACAGATGTGAAAACTAAGGCTTAGAGGAGGAAATTGACTTGCCAAAGACTATACAATCTTTAATGCAAAAGGTGGAAACAGATCCCCCATCTCCTTACTCACCATCAAGTGCTCTTTCCCCCAATATCCTGATGTTTTGCCCTTAAAGCATAACAAAAAGCAGCCGAATGTGAGGGAACAATTTACCATATATCATACTTGAGTTTTGGCAGCATCTCACTGTTTTTTAAAGCCACAGTTATCTGAGTTAGTAAAGATTGACAGTACTATTTCAGCAAAGTTTATTGTTCACATGAAACCATTACAAAGTCTAGTAAGAGAGAGAACAAATTTGATTTTGAAGTTGACTTTTTGTGCTTAGAGCATGTGATCGGGGAAAACGTTCTGACAGTTCAAGCTTACTCAAGCTTAATGACAGGTCTAAATTGGAGCTTGGAGATAAAGGAAATTCTTTAGTGATGCCTCAGTTGTCATTGATTGCTATGAGCAATTTTAAAGCTATTCAAGATGAGAATTGCCAGCTTGGTTTTGAAAGGGGAGAAAGTGGTACATAAGATTAGAGGCTGGTACAAATGCTATCTTGGTTTGAAAAGAGAGGACAGTTTTGTATCACATACATAGGTGACAATCGTGACTACATATAGACATTTATCAGCAGGAAATGACTCAATGGATGTTCAGAGTAGTGTAAGCACCAGCTGTGCTAAGGAAGATGAAAATGCAAGGCGGCTTGCCTTACAAGGATCACCAGCAGCAAGATGGCTGAAAAAAAATAAGCAGCTGCTAAAGCTAAGAGCTAATAAAAAATAATTAAAAAACCAGCTTCACAAATTATAGAATGTCTTCCAGCTACTTGATGAAAATCATTGAATTAAAAAGATATGGAGTCCATTTTGAGAAATTCAATTTCATCAACTGGAAACTGAAAGCATCTCCAATGCTACATATACACTGAAGCCTTCATGCCCCATTTGCACTACTCCTACTGAATCCCATAATAAGTTTCTACCTATTGAGTCCAAATAAATGGCAGCTATCAAATCTTCTATTTTTAACTGATCTTTAAAATCGCTTTATCTCTTGTATTTTATCCTTATAAAATATCCTAAATCCTTAAGACTATTAATTAATAGATGTGTTTTCTACCAAATAAGTTATAAGTAGCATTAATTTAAAAGTAGGAGCCAGAAATAGAGAAATTCAACAGTCATCAAAATATGCTTCTACAAAAAGTATTCTATCCAGAGGTAGGATAGATGACCCCAGAAAAAAAATATATAACCCCAATAGATATTTTCCTCTGAAACTCTCATCTCTTAACTGTTTGTCATTCCCTAAATAGACTGTCCATATTCACACTCAGGGTTTTTTTTAATGAAATTGTCCATCTATATGAAATGCCTTGTCCAATATTCTTTACCTAGTATATACAATGCATCCTCCAAGCTCTAACTCGAAGGATCACTTTAGTGATCAAAAATCTTGTCATAGAGAAATAAATACTCCTGCCTCTTCCACAGTATACACTTCCAGCATAGCAGTATCACATATCATTTATTTATTTGCCTGTTTCCTCCGCTATAGGATAGGGACGGCCCTGTAGTATATTATTTGTCTCTGTGTACATCCCAATATTTAATATATTGACTAACACATAACAAGTATGATAAAATACCTGTTGAATAAACAAATGAAAATGGACCTTATTGATAGGGTTGTATATTTCTTTGCTTCCTATGAAAATTACATCAGATATGAAATTTAGCTACAGACAACCCTGCCAGTGATTTCTTCTTTTACATATTTCACAAAAATTTATACTTTTACTCTAACAGTCCTATAGAAAAGTATTTCATTATGTCAGTTTCCCACTTGTTTATTGTTAATGAATAAAATTGCACAGAAATTGTATTATGTGTTTGCATGATGAGAAAGATAACGTTTCTCCCCTTATTTTACGGCAATATAGAAGAATTCAACAAAAAGGTTATTTTCTGTTGGCCCAGACTGAGATTGATAAACATGGAACTGGAAAGACGATGTAACAGACATTTCAGAATCCACCTTCTTTCAGAAGCTTCTGTGGGTGGGGGAGGAAAGGAAGCGCATCCCACAAATACCTGTGTGTAGACACACACATATTCACACCTTGTCATCACTGACATCCACACCTGTAGGATCATAGCCATCGAGACATCAGGAAATACAGCCACAGTCTCTCAGTATATCTTGCTGCCTGTCAAAGTATTTCCTTGCATAATTCTTTTACAGGAAATAAAAAATCCTCTATGTATTTATTTTTGCTATTTTAGTGGACCTGGGAAGAAAATTCCAGACGATCTTGGTAAAGTGAGCTGGCAAAATCCAATATAAATATACTAACAAACCAAAGCAAATATTTTCAATTGTAAATTATGCCACATCCAGGGAAATCGCATAGTCCACAGATGTTGCAAATTTACTAATAACACGTCCAATCCCAACAGTCTGGGTATCTTCAATTGTTTGTTTGTTTGTTTGTTTGTTTTACCAGAAACAATCCTACTGGCCAATTGCCACTGTTTTCTCTCCTGAATTGAGGTCTGTAAAGTCTTGCATTACTTCCCAAGAAAGATACGACATTCCTGTTCATTTTCTCGATTTGCTGTAATAAGAGAGAAAAAAAGGTTCAATTAAATAACCTCCCATGTAGATGTTTGTTCTCCATTAAGGTGTATGTAATGATTATCTTGAGCCAGAGTAAAAATAGTTCTGATCTCCTCAGGAATGTATATAATCATATATATATATATATATATATATATATAAAATAGTCTAAAAATGAGATAGTTACACTTAATATGCCCTACCTTTTTTTCAAATAGACATTAAAATGATCTAACATGTTATCTGAAATTCTACTATAGGATATTTTACTAAAAAAAATCAATTTTCTGTAATGTTTGTTTATACTGTAAAATTACCAAGAAGCAAAACATTTCTAAGGTGACATTAGAACGCTGTAAGTCGCATCTGTGCAAAGATCAAAGATTTCTCTTTTTTACTAATCCTCTGAAATTATTTCAATCATGATATTGACATAATAGCAGTTATACCAAAATTGATAAAGTATGGCTGCAATTTGGATCTTGTAATAATAAAATTGCCCTGTGCCTTTCTGACATACAGGTAAATTATTACACAATCTTATGTTTCCCTCTAAAACATATAAATACATGTATTCTCATGTGAAAAAAAAGAAAAGCACATTCCATCATGTCAAAGTACACTCATATCTTTAAGATTCTTAAAGTTTTGCAAAACCAAAAGTCATCTGATTATTACACTTTCAGTGACCAGAACTATATAATCCTCAAACTTCTAAACAGTAATGTGCTTCTTTTTAAACCTAAAATAAATTAAATTAATTGACTAAGGTGTATAAACAGAGCAAGCTTATATCAAACCTACAAAATTTGAATTAACTGTAACCAAATTATAATCTGATACTAATTGGATTTTTAATTTCAATGACATTTAATCTTTAGTTCACATAACAGGTAGTGATAAAAATTCAGGTATATATGAAAGTATGGTTAAAGATATTGTTCTGAATGAAAGAATGCAATGCAAATAACAGTTATCAAGACACTTCTGTGAATGTCTTTTTATATAGCAAGCTGCTGAAGAAATTTCACTATATTATGAGAGCATTCTCTAAAGAATACATTGAATGGTGTTCTCTTTTATGAGATTCTGTAGTTTGTGATCTTTTACTGGATCACCAGTTTTGGTTCTTTTTGCTAGTGCTTCTGCCCCATTTTTTGCATCACTATGTAATAGATGGGGGCCCGGCCCGATGGCGTAGTGGTTAAGTTCACACACTCTGCTTCCATGGCCCAGAGTTCATAGGTTCGGATCCCTGGCGCAGTCCTAGCACTGCTCATCAAGTCACACTGTGGCAACACATAAAATAGAGGAATAATATTGGCACAGATGTTAGCTCAGTGACAATCTTCCTCGAGCAAAAAGAGGAAGGTTGGCAACAGACGTTAGCTCAGGGCCAATTTTCCTCACACACACACACAAATATATATATCTATATAATAGACAAGAAGGTCTGATCACAAGCTCAGGTGTGCAAGAAATATAACTTTAATTTTCCATAACTTACTATTTTCTATATAGACGTTTTCCACCTGAGGTTACCCAGCGTTACCCAGTCTATTTTGGAGTTTTCCAGCTATTTCACGGTTTTCTATCATTTCAAGGCCTCAATACTATACATTGGCTTGCATCAATCCTCTGCAGAGTTTAAGAGTAATACAAGACTAGGGCTTGTGGGGAAGGCATTTAATCCTAGGTTGTTGTCATCTACTCGCTAAGATATACATCCCCTCACGAGTAAGCAGTAGAAGTAATGGTTAAGAATACAGGCAAGTGGCTTAATCTCTTGTGTTTTAGTTTCTTCCTCGGTAAAATGGAAATAACAAAGTCTACATAATAGTGTTGTTGCGAAGTACCTGTGAGCACATAGAAAATGCTTAGAATACTTGGCAACTGTCAAGTAAACAATAAATGTGAGCTATTGATAGTTATTATCCCACCCTGTAGTAAATCTTCAATCCGCTCAAGTTGCTAACAGGTTCCTAGTCCTAATTCCACATTGTCCACATTCATTTTCTGGTCCTAGCCACTTATATATATCCCACATTCTTGAATACAAGGCTTCTTGGATTGTGCTTTCTCTTAGCTATGTCTGTATCCTTCTTGGACACAGAAAACATTTGAAATTCTAAGATTGTCTCAGTCTGACCTTCCTAGACACATCAAGTATCCATTTCTACTCTGTTGTCTGTTGTCACATTTTGTTTGGTAAAGGAAAAAGGTTGAGACCAGGACCATTTTGGTAGTTTGGCTAGTGTGAAGAAAAGGATCAAGGCAAAGTCCCCTTTTTCAAACATGCACCCCCCAAATGACTCATCTACTCCCTTCATCTCCCTTCATGCTCTCCCACTTTGTTTGCCAAAAGGCAATGGAAATTTTATTTGATCTGAAAGGGAGGGAGGCAGGGAGGTAATTTTCTCTGAATAGATATTGCATTTTCTTTCAAATTTATTGTTTGTGGGATGAACTTTATGCCCTGAGTTTTTCGTGGCTTAAGTACCTGAAGGTCAAAAGTACCATGTTCCTATATCTCTAAAGAGGCTTCAGATGCTCAAAGTCTGTAATGACTCTTTTTTTCTTTTCTTTTGAAGACTGGCACCTGAGTTAACAACTGTTGCCAATCTTTTTTTGTTTTTAAAAAAGATTTCATTATCTTTCCTTTTTCTCCCCAAAGTCCCACAGTACGTAGTTGTATATTCTTAGTTGTGGGTCCTTCTAGTTGTAGCACGTGGGATGCCACCTCAGCATGGCTTGATGAGCGGTGCCATGTCTGCACCCAGGATTCGAACTGACGAAACACTGGGCTGCCTGCAGTGGAGAGCTCGAACTTCACCACTCAGCCACGGGGCTGGCCCCGATCTTCTTTTTTTTTCTGCTTTATGTCCCCAAATCCCCCCGGTACATAGCTGCATATCTTAGTTGGAGGTCCTTTCAGTTGTGGCATGTGTAATGACTCTTTTGAGGCAATGTCTCACAACCCTACATGGGACAAGGGGGAGTACATTTCCAGGTAGCGAAAACTCCTGGGGGAAACACAATATATTAAAATATTATCCTGCCAGATACAATATGAAAGTAACACTACTGCTCTTTTATTTGTGTTAAAGAAAATATGTAAGAATTAAGATATACTTTAACCCACTTCAAATCTCTATTTCAGGATATCTCTAACCAGTGACTGATTTTCAGAACTTATATAAACTCGAGGAGGCCATATGCTGTTATATAAAATACTTTCAAAACTCTTAAAGTTGTAAATATATAAAAAATGTGATTCAGTAAAAATAAAAATGAAGTCTCATTTCCAAACACTAAATTCTGTTTTTACAAAGGAAATATAAAAAGTCAATAAGCCACAGATTGTGTGTTATATTTGCTTTAATATATACATCGAAATCTATGAGAAAAACAAAATTGAAACCATGGTGGCTCTTCTTTAATAAGAATTATTCTAAGATTTTTAAGTAAAAATGGCTCAACTTTGGCAATATTAGGCCTGCAGAACCACAAGACTTTCATAATCAATGTTGCCCTATAACTCTTTAAATTATGATATACTTTAAGTATGTTAGCATATCTTCTAGAAGGGATATGAGAAAGATGCAATACTTTTAGCAATTAGTGTCAAACACTGAGAATGACAGCAAAACAAGGCAAAAGAATCTCTTTCTCTAAGGTAAAAATAAAACTTTAATGTAAGTTGTTTTTTTCCTCTATGTAGAAAAAAGGTTTTATGTGATTTTTTTTAAATTTGAAGTAAAGTCTAGCTTAAAACTATGGATATTTTTTTAATGCATGCCAGAAAGAAATGACAACCTGAATGCAAAAGAAAAAAATTTGGATTCAAAAACTATTTTAGAACCTTGTGTTGCAAGGACCATAAAACTGTTTGATTCAAAGTTTTGTTATAAAAATATAAGCTATATGAGGACATGAGCCTTGTCTAACATTTCCCCACTGTATCTTCACTTCTCAGAATATGGAATAGAATATGAAAATCAGTCCATAAATTCTTGTTGAATTAAAGAAAATGTATCATTTTATCCTCACTACATATTTGTTACAAACGAAACCTCATTTTCGCCTATTTCATAAACAGAGATGATGACTGATTTTTTTTTCAAATAACACACAGCCATTTAGTCACAGACATGAAATGTTATCCAGTCCTAATTTAGTTGTATTCTTTCTTTGAGAGCAGAGCAAGATTTCTGAAGTTACTAAAGGCATATTTATGTCATTGAATGACTTGAAACTGTTCTTTTTATTCCATACAAACCTTGGAATTTTGCCATATTCAGAAATAATGATTTTTTTTGTTTTGCTTTAAATCTATGTATATTGAAGGACAACCATTATTTCTTCCTAAGCAGTTGTCCATCCGTCTATTCATCCATCCATCCTTTTCATCTTAATATCCCTCAGCACCAAAATAAGGATTCATACAAACAAAATAAAGCAGATAGAGTCGAAACCATTACGATAAATAGCCAAACTTTCTCTACTTTGTGCTTAAAAAGCACTACAACTTTGTCATGCCTTTAAACTTTTCATGGTATGAAATTAATATGTCACATTGGTTTAGCGGTAAGAGGACCAGCAAAGTCTCAACAATTTGACCATTTCCTATCCTCACACCACTCTACATGATTTTTCAAGCAATTCCCTTCTTACTTTATCAGGACAGTTTGATTAGGTAATTCCCTCAATCTACAATTGCAGGATTTCATTCATTCCTGGTAGAAGAGGGAAGCACTTTAAGAAGAATCAAGCCAAAGCAAAACTGATTTAGCAGTGAGCTCAAGATTGCGAAGGAAAGTAAAGCCATGTTGAATGAGAAAGAGTTAAAGGAATCAAAGGAAAATTCTAAGCACGAGGCAAGGTCATGGTCTCTAAACATTTGAAAGGTTGTAAGTTCCAAGAAGGACTATATTTGCACTAGGGATAGAACTAGCACTGTGGATGGAAGGTTAAGGGTACATGGCCCAGTTGAATATGAGGAAGTCAGAGCTATTCAAATACAGAATGGGTTACACAACTCAGCCCATGTGGAAATCTTCACCATTTTTTGTCACTGGACTTATCCAAGTGTAGGTTAGAAAACCACTTGGTGGGGTTGATGTAATCCGATTCAATCATTTCATTAAGATTTGGATTTCATGACCTTTAAAGTCCATTCCAACCCTGAGATTCATTGAAGTCCTGAAACCCACTCCACTGGGAGTGCTGCCTGCCAAATTAATCTTTGCATGAAAGGCAGAAAATGATGTCAATTGTTGCAGCTGCTGTGAGTCAGCTGGAAACTGCTCGACAAAGGCAAAGTTCAACCTAGTTACCAAACCCCGACTAATTTTAAATGATTTTAGCTTTCTTAGATGGTTCCAGAATTACACACTCAATTAATGCTGTTGATTTCAGCCAAGTCTCCACAAAAAGAAGTGGAATGTAAGGCAAATATTCAGATGAATCAAACCAAAGAAACTAGATCTTTCAGTTTGAATGCTATCTTCAGTGATCCTAAAAACTCAGACCAAAAAGATCTCACCATTCAGGACATACAGGGTTGAACTGGAAAGTAGGAGCTCCTGGTTCTAGTCCCTACCATATTTCACAACATTTGTAAGAAAAGAGGTCTCAGAGTCAGACAGATCTAAATTTGAATACTGGTTTAACCATTACCAGCTATGGGGCCTTGGGGGGAGATAGATATGTCTGAATCTCAATAGTCTCATCTATAGTAAGAACAAGAGCAACTCCTACTTATTGAGAGCCTGCTATGTGCCTGTCACTGTTCTAGAGCTTCAGAGGCATCCTTATAATTTTTGGAGAATTTCTATAAGATGGGCATTGTTATTCACATTTTGGAAATGAAGAAAATGAATTTTAAAGAGGTAAAGTAACTCCCCCAGGCCACATAATTGGCAGGATTTTTATCAAGTTGGACAGAACCTTTTTGCATTTCATGGTAAATTCTGGCCAATGTGATATAAAAAATGTGCTATAGCTCTTCCAAGAGGATTTCTTTGATGGTTGGGCCAGGCCCTTCCTGGGTCCTGCCTCCTTCTGCAGTCTAGAAGATGTCTGTGATGGCTAGAGCTCTAGTAACTGTCTGGGGCCACACCTAGGGATGAGGAAGTCAGGAACTGAAGAGAGTGTGGGTCCCTGATAATTTTGTGGAACCTCCATATCTATCTTAAGCAGTTCATAAATGAAGTTCTCTAACATGAGAGAGAAATACATTTCTCTCAGTTTAAACATTGTAGGACATTATTAATTTGAGTTTTAGTTAAATGTTGCTGTACCTGATCCTAAGTGATATATCACACATCCAAATAAATTCTGTGTCCGGGTCAGAGGCTCACACCGGGGCATAGTATGAGAGAGGTTTGATTAAACAAAGTGCGGAAGCTAGAAAGCCATATAGCAACTGAGAATCACTATAGGTTATTAAGTAGCAGAGCATGGCAAAATTTTGGACAGTGTAACTAAGACGTAGTATATATATAAAATAAGTTGGAGTTGAAGGCAAAACTTTGTGTTAATAAATTAGAATACTGACAAATCAATCCTTACTGTGATGATGCTCTAGAACCAGACAATAAATAATAAACCAGTCATAATTTCATACCGGAGGGCAAGAAGCTCATCCTTTGTGTAACCCATTCTTTAAATAATTGTGCCCTATTCTTCTATGTGTCATGATTGCTATTTATGATCAAGTCCTAAGGCTGATGGAAGACACAGTAATTAAAATGCATGATCCCTGCCCTCTAATGAAAAAGACTTAAAATTAAACAAATACACAGAAATGAATGCTGTGATGGAAATATGCACAAGATAACTTGGAAGCCCAGAGAAGCACTTCCTACATGGATTATGGGGAGGCATGACAATAAAGACTTGTGAAAAGACATGGCAGTTGACCTGAGTCCTCAGCAATACACAGGACTTAACCAGGCATGGAAAGAGCAGAGAGACACTCTAGACAGTGTAAACAGGATGTACAAATGTACAGAATCGACACCTTGGCAAATTTGGTCTGGTGAATGAAGTGGCATAGAGGGAGATGAGATTGGAGATATGAGGAAAGGTCCAGATACTGAAAGACTAATTACTTTGGCCAGAAGAGCTTATATTTTATCTTTAAAGCATCAGAGGTTTTTAATGAGCACTGAAATGATCAAGCATACTTTTCAAGATCACTCTGGCAAGAGTTTGCAGGACAGATTGGAGGTGACAAGACTAGTTGCAGGAAAACCAGTTTGAGGCTATTGATGTAACTGGATAAAAGGAATTCTGAGAAATAGACTGAAAGCAGTTGTATCGTAGATGTAATTGAAGGACACTTTGGAGGTATTTAAAAGAACTGAGAAGGGTCTCCTAGAAGCCATTTGGTTCCATTGTGAGAATTTCAGGGGTATATGAAAGCAGATCCCAGACTAACGTGAGCAGGTGACTAAATGAGCAATGCAGAAGTAGAGACGAGTGCAGGCTACATTATAGCTCCTTTTCCATCAAAGCCAAGTTTCTAGAATTGGAGCAAAATTTAAAAAGATGTTCCAAGAAGGAAAACAGGAGGGATGTGCTTTTTCCTAAAGAGGAAAGAACTGAGGACGTTTATATTCTCGTGGAGATGAGGGAATCCTGGAGGGATGTGAATAGGGCCAGCCTGATGGCACAGCGGTTAAGTTCTCACATTCAGCTTCAGCGGCCCCGGGTTCACCAGTTCGGATCCTAGGTATGGACCTACTCACTGCTTGTCAAGCCATGCTGTGGCAGGAGTCCCACATGTAAAGTAGAGGAAGATGGACATGGATGTGAGCTCAGGGCTAGTCTTCTTCAGCAAAAAGGGGAGAATTGGTGGTAGATGTTAGCTCAGGGCTAACCTTCCTCAAAAAAAAAAAAAAAAAAGATGATGAGGGATGAGAATAATAATTAAGTAAAGACCATGAGGAGTTAGGTCACCCCTAGGTTGACGACAGCAAACCTTCAAACTCAACACACAAGAGTGAAGGTAGGAGGCAATTCATAAAGAAATTGCCAGTATTTTTCATAAAGGCAAACACTGACAACGCCGTCAGATCAACAGTAGGAAAATGAGGACAGACTGTGAGAGATTAACACCTGTAAAGAAAAGCCTCAGGATTAAACCCCAGAAATTAAGAATGGTGTCCTCAGGATGCAGTTGTTACAATGGTGAAGCTAGCACATTTTCCATCGTTGTATCCTCTGTGCCTCACACCGTAACAGCAGCAAGCAGTCACAAGTCACTCCTATTTGGATATCTGAGTGGAGAGTGTAACATGAGCCTCCTACCTTCTCCAATATGTGTCACCATCTTCTCAGTATACGTAAGTGTGGGCTTTCTCTGTGCTACTGTCCTTTTTTTTTCCCCCTGCTTTATCTCCCCAACCCCCCCCCCCCGCCCGGTACATAGTTGTATATCTTAGTTGCAGGTCCTTCTAGTTGTGGGATGTGGGACACCGCCTCAACGTGGCCTGATGAGCGGTGCCATATGCGGGCCCGGGATCTGAACCCTGGGCCGCTGCAGCGGAGCGCGCGAACTTAACCACTTGGCCACGGAGCCGGCCCCTGTGCTACTTTCTATAATAAAAGTCTACAGCTTTCTGAAGGTGCTAGAGATGCAACAGAGGCTAGATTCTCTGAGGAAATGGTCATTTATTTATTGGCTCACTCAAAAATCATTTAGTGGGCTCTACTATATACCAGGCGTGGTATTAGAACTGGAAATGCAAAAGTCAAGTCACAATGTTTGTTTTCTATCTAGAGCTTCCAAAGAAGACTCTAACCAGCCGTGAATGGGGAGTGTGAAATAGCTCCTCCAAGCCAACAGAAATTGAGCTGGATCTCACAATAGCATAAATTGTTTATAGCAGTGCTTCTTAAAGTTAAATGTGCACATACTTGAGGATCACGCCAAAATGCAGACAGCGATTCAGTAGGTCCAGGGTGGGGTACAAGAGTCTGCATTTGAACAAGCCCCCAGGTGATTCCAATTCTGCTGGTCCATGCCATACTTTGAGTATCAAGGAGTCACAGTAATTTAATATAGGTGATGTTAACTTGGACATGTATTTAGGAGTTTTGTTTCTAAAAGTGTTTTCTTCATAATGTTCAATCTTTTTGCTACAATCTTTTTCAGTGCCTTGGATTGTTTGTTCTCTGCTGCAATAGTTAATTGCTGTCTCAATTGGGAAGACTACATTTGGATATATTCTTCAAAATAAGATGTACCATAAATAACTGATGACCATCACTATTCAAACATTTTTTAGTGTATTTTGACTCTAAATACTGTATAACTTAGTTCCTTCAAGAAAAATTCTCAATGATCTATTTTCTCATTATTAAAGCCTTATTTCATTAGGATTGGAGAGAGGACATAAATGCTTCCTTATTTTCTCCTGACAACTAAATTGTTCTACCTTTTCAGCATTTAATTGGAATGATCTCAATTATCATTGGAGTAATAACTTTGTTACTATCACTCTGTAAAAACTAGACTAGATAAAACTGAAGAAAACTCTTCTATATTTAAGGAATATATCTACAATTTCTGAAAACCATCAAGAAGCTTACAATTAGCACTCTAAAATTCTGCACACTGAACAAAACAAAACAAAGAAACAAACAAAACCAGGAGCCACTATTACAAACTCAACTACTGATACTCCATATGATAATCCTTAGACTGAAAATATTGGTATAAGAATCTGCTTAATTCTCTGCCCCTATAGCCCTCTAAATCTAAACTAGAATTACCAACCCACCCCTGAATATTCAGTTGCCTGACTCCCATCTTTTTAGAACAAGACCCAGTGAAGAAAGCCCTAGGTCAGTATTTAGCTTTAAACCCTCTTGACCGTTGGTTTGCCCTAATTTTAATAGCAGATTCGCTGGTTGCCGGGTGCCTTAGTCTTTATCAGATACTTCCGGACACTGAAGGGTTGAATTTCCTAACCCTTAATGTGAGTCTCCTCTGGATTAGATCCATAACATCTACTCCTAGATCATCAAAGTTGCAATCTCTTCTCTTCCCTGTAGACATTCTTGATTTGAACTTCAATTGAATTTTTGTCTAATCCTCACAATCTGCCGGCATTTTCCATCACAGACTAAATTTATCAGTTTACATTTATTTTTAATAAATACTAATGCCTGAATTATCCACATTCTGTTATAAATTATTTACTTAATACTATGGATATGCCTAGGTTTCTAATCTTGACCCTTCCAGCATATTCATTCCCCTTGTCACAAAATCTATCCCATCCCTCTGTCATTTCATTCCTGATTCTAAAACTAAGGTCCCTCCTTTTTCATTCCTGCAAAAAAAAATTTATTGAGCACCTACTATGTCGTAGGAACTATCCTATAAATAGGGATACAGAAGAAAGATTCCATCTGTGCAGAGCTTATTTTTAAAATACTATGATTCATTCTATCAGACATGCATATAAATTAAAACATCTTTGAACTTTATTCCAACTATATTTTATTCTTCATTTTGAAAAGTTCAAGAATAAATCATTTTAAATCCATCATTTGTTAGAAGTCTAATTATAATTTTCTAATATACAGTCTTAGATTTCTGTAAAATGAATGCGTTTAAAATCCTTATATGTTTATCTACCTATTTTACCTACAAAGAAAATAGTTTATAATCATCTTAGAATCCTAGATTGGAGTTTTTTAAAAGTATTCAAAAGTACGTAATTTAACATCCCTGCCCAAATAAGGAATATGTTGCACAGTGTCTGTGTACATCTTTTCTCATATGTTCAGGAATTGGGAGTTTCTTATTACACAAGGCAAGCTCACGTCGCTGCTTCTTTAATTGGTACCACTCCATGTTCAGAATTAACAAAGGAAAATATTGTCATAAGACAACTTTCAAATATTTGAATACGACCATCCTGTCTCTCCTTAATTCCTCTTCTCCAACTTGAAGAGCTCCAATTTGTGGCAGGGTTTACAGATCCTTCACCATCCTGATCCCTGTCCTCTGCATGCAAACCACTTGCAATCTTTCTCTAAAAAGTGTAGCTCGCTTAATAGAATGAGATAATCCAGATAGACCAACACAAAGCACCACAAAAACTCCTGAGACCTGGATAATCTAAAAGTGCAAAGGCGTCACATCTTGAGTTCATGCTGAACTCATGGAAACTAAATCTTTTTCTACATGAAGTACAAGCCAGATATCTCTATATCTTGAACTAAATAAACCAATTCTTTATGCTAAATAAACTAAACTATATTTGTCCTTGTTAATTTTTTATTGTTAGTTTCAACCGAATATTCCAGGTCTAGGGAGATTGAAACTTGACTCAATCAGCTATGTTATTAACTACCTCACCCAATTTTTTTCTGTCTGAAAATATGATAAGCTTGTCATATATGACTTCACCCAAATAACTGATAACATTACTCAATAGTATGAAGGCAGAAGACAGAGCCTTGTGGCACTCCCAGATGGCAGCAAGCCATTAATCTTTTTCTTTTCTATTTGTCCCCTTTGTAAGTATTTTCTTATGAAGCTAACGCATGTGTGCTATAAAATTTAAACAATACAGAAATGAATAAAGTAGAAACGGAAGTACTCTTATTGCAATCCTACTCTCCAGAAGTAACAACTGTTAATATTTTGGTACATATACATCTATCCAGATAGATCTATCTATCTCTAATTTTACATGTTTGTAATTTTTTTCAGAAGTGGGTGAACACAGTAAATATTGTTCTGCAACTTTTTTTTCATTTGAATTATCATTGACCTATATTTTACACACCCACACATTTCAAGCCACCTTATTCTCTTTAACAATTGCATTATTTGCCATCTTATATTTGTACCACAATTTGTTTAACTATTCTCTTTCTTATTATCCTACTTTACTTAAAGTTTTTGCTGTTATAAAATATATTACAATGTATATTTATTATAATGTACAAATTTGGAGAGCATTAATGAGAGTATTTCTGTACAATTCATTCCTTAAAGTATAATTGCTGGTAAAAAATTATGAACATTTTCAGATTTAAATAGATACTTGCCAAATTGTCCTCCAAAAAATGATGCTGAATTATACCTCAACTGATGTTAAATTACTATATCCACTTGCTTACATTTTTGTCCCAAAATGAGCATAATCAATCTTTCAATTTGTGTCACTGTGATAGGTAAAAGTTTATCTCAATTTATTTAGAGGTTTTGTGTTTATTAGTGAATTTGTGTTTTAATACTTGGCAGTCATTTAAATTTCTTCTTTAAGTTGTCAGATTCTGTCTTTCCATGTTTTCCTATTGGGTTGCCTTTTGTAACTGATTGAGCTCTTTGAATCACAGAAGTCTTACGTTTGTGACACATTTCCCCAATTTTCCATACTGTCTTGCTTCATTTTTGTTGTTGCTGTTGTCATATAGAATTTTTAATTGTCATATAGTTAAATTTTTAACTTTCAAAAGTCACTTCTGAGTTTCACATTACCCCTTGATAAGCCTCTCCTGCTACACAAGGATTAAGGAAAAACATTTTCTTCCAATAATTTATGATTTCACTGTATATAAGTAAATGTTTAACTAACTTGAAATTCGTGTTGGTGTAGCGAACTTAAAGAGCCATCTTCTTTGTTCTCAAATGCCTAGTTAGTTGCCACACTGTCATTTAATGAATATATTATTCTACACTAATTATGAGGTGAAACCTATATCTTTCTAAATCCCCATTTATACTTGGATCTATATCATGACTTTCTATTTCATTTGACTTGCAAGTATTATGCTGTTTTAAATACATTAGGAAGCAATATATATTTTTACTTTCTCTCTCTATTTTTAGGATTTCCTATAAATCATTAATAGTTACCAATTATTTATCAGTACCATTTTAGTAATAGTAATATTGGGTATTAATATTAGAAATTTTAAGGTAATATATTCTCATTAAAAGAAAAATAGAGAAAAGCAGAAGAATACTGGAAGGAAAACTAACAGTTAGTTTATGACCATTCTTCTAGCTTCCTAAATGTGTGAAGACTTGATCAAATTCTTTCAACAGTAATTCAAGGAACTTAAAGGAATACCAGATCTGACCAAGGTTACTCTCTACCGAACCAAGCAACTGTAGTTCATGGGAAAGAGTTATTATCAAATAATGTGTAACCACTATTGATGAGATGTCTACCACCGAAACTTGGAAACTAGATCCATAAATTTGAAGACCTCTGAGACTAGCTAGGCATAAAACTTAAAGGACTCCAGTGCTGATTAATTCTTTAAACTGAAATCGTTGGCACCATCCCAATCTCATCACTCATTACTGTGTGCATCCCAAGTGTAGACTGAGAAGATTCCAATACTAAAGGCATAAACACAAAAACACATGATGTTCCTTAACTCTCCTTTTCTTTCATTTGTAGCTCCACATTGGATATATAAAATGGATGAAGTCATTTATAAAATGAAAATCAAAATCTTTTCCTCTGCATATGATTTGGCTTCATTATAATGAATGGATATGAGATGTCATCTCTCCAAACAAGAAACCAAGGTAAAATTTGTACTTTTACAAAATAAAGTATCAAGTTTTCCCATAAAATCTATAATGTATGAATTCTTCCACTTAATTAAGTATAAAAAATACCTGTTATATAGCACTCCCCAGTGATCTCAAGCAACAGTTTTTCATTATCCAGGTATTGGCAAGCTCCTAAATGAAACTACTGATTTTTAAGAAAGGTAATATAAAGCTGTTCATCTCAAATCTAGATGACCATAGAATCCTTTAAGGACTTTTAAAACAACAAACAAAGAGACGTCTCAGGCTTGCCACTGGAGATTCTGATTTACTACGGGTAGCATGTGGCATTGAGTCAATGCTTTTAAAAAGTATTTCGAGTGATTTATGATAATTTTCTAAACCATATGTATGTTTTTCACCCATTTCTGCAGAATTTACAACATAGGCTTTTAAACCACCAACATTCAATTATCTGGGGAGATAATTTTAAATACGTATAACTGGGTTGCATTCCAGATACAGTGATTCAGAACATTGAGAAGGACCCGAGAATTCTCATTATTGCAAACTCACTAAGTTTCAGTCATACTAACTCTAATACTAAGAAGCATCATTGATACTAAACAGCATCATTGAAGTAGAAATGCAGAGATAGACTGATTACAGTAAAAGTCCTGGATTTTTATTTATTCTACACTTAGTTCAAGCAAAACAATATTATCCATCATCAAGGAAATCAATGCTGTTAATTATAACTTTATTGGTGCTGTGGTTTTGTTTCTATCTAATTTGAGGATTTGGTATGGATATAAAATTTTCAAAGAACTAAAACTTAAGCCATTTATACTTAGTTGTTGATTTTAAAATATTTATATACAATTACAGTAAAATTAATCTAAGATGACGTTGAGAATTTATAAGAGATTGTTTTCCTTAAAAAGCAGTTTTTGATTGACAATCTAATCTTTGATTGTCGATTGACTATTTCTACAATGAAGCCACTAAGAAAACAGACATTTATCCAAGGAGTTAAAGTATCATCTGTCATTGCCTTCCAGGATGTGATGGTTAACTTTATGTGTCAACTTGGATGGGATACACGACCCAGATTTTTGGTCAAACACTAGTCTAGATGCTGCCTGAAGGTGAGAGTAACTTTTGAATAAGTAGACTTTTAGTAAAGCAGATTATCTTCCAACATATAGGTGAGCCTCAAATAATCAGTCAAAGGCCTTAAGAGAAAAAAGACTGACCTCCCCAGAGGAAGAGAGAATTCTGCTTGCAGTCTCCCTTTGGACTTGAGTTGCAACTTCAACTTTTCCCTGGGTCTCCAGGTTTCCAGACTACCTGACAGGTTTTGGCTTGTCAGTCTCAACAATCATATACGCCAATTCTTTATATATACGTATACGTTACAAAGTAATCAATTTATTGTTTTGGGGTTCGGGTTCCAGGTAAGATGAAGTAAGCACACCTCCCTGTCTCCTGAATACAGCTATAAGATCTGTACAGACAACATAGGACAGACTTTTCAGAACTCTAAAAAATGGATAACAACAGGCAGATCAGAGAACACAAGAATATTAATGCAACCAGATGCCAAGAAATGAGGACTGTGGTACGAACAGAACTCAAAGACAATGCAGAAATCTCTTTATTTCTTTTCTCTGTTCTTTCATGCTCCAGCCCCAGGAAACCCATGGCAAAAGTAACAGTGGTAGCCACAGGAGCCCAAAAGAGTCAAAATTCTGAGGGAGGGGAACCTTCCTCTCCATTTTTTGGAGTGGTTCCAACTAGGTGGGGTCAGCCCTCACTACTTTTTTTCTTTCTGTCCTCACATCACTTGGTCCTGATTGTAGGCTCAGAAATGGAAGTGGGTGACAGAATAGAGTAATTAGAATACCAATGTTCTGGCCTGAGCACTAAAATGGAAACCCCCAGGGGACTGGAAAGTTCCAGGGTGATGACAGACAAGAAAGAACTCAAAGAAACAACCCAAAATGTTGACTATGAACTTCAGGGCTCATTCCCAGCTGCCAAAGTGTGGATCTGATCCTAATTAATATACCAAATGCTTTGAAAACTGGATTGATGGGAGACCACCATCCAGGTTCCAAACTGAGTACTGGGTGGTACAGCCAGAAAAAAATCCATAAAGCACTACAAAAGCTTCAAAAACTGAACTATTAGAAACACAGTCCACAGAAGACTAGGTGGAACTTGTTGCCTGAACATAAGCAAGTTGATTTTCTGCTAAAATGTAAGTATCAATACTCTGAATAGGATTAAACAAGACCCAGAGTCTCATAACATATTTAAAATGTTCAGGATACAATCCAAAATTGATTGGCATATGAAGAGCCAGGAAAACCTCAACTCATGTGGGAAAAAACATACAACAGATGCCAACATTGAGATAACACAGATGTTGGAATAATCTGACAAAGACTTTAAAGCAGCCACTACAAAATGCTTAAATTAGCAATCTTGAACACTCTTATAACAAATTTTAAAATAGAAAGCCTTGCAAAAGCAATACAAGATGTAAAGAAGAACCAAAAGGAAACTTTAGAAGTTTCAATAACTTCTAAAATGCCATAACTGGAGGAAAAAGCTCAGTGAATGGACTCAATAGCAGAATGAAGATGACAGATGAGAGTCAGTAAACTTGAAGATACATCGACAGAAGTTATTCAGTCTGAACAATACAGAGAAAAAAGTTTTAACAAAGGGCAGAGCCACAGAGAATATGGGACAGAAAAAAATGTTTTAACATCTGTGTCATCAGAGTTACAGAAAGAGAGAAGAAACTGCACAGCTGAAAACACATTTGAAGGTATAATAGCCAAAAAATATCTCAAGTTAAGCAAAAGCTCTCTCTAGATTCAAGAAGCTGAGTGAAACTAAAATAGGATAAACCTAAAGAAATCCATGTCCATATGTATTATAATCAAACCATTGTACACTAAAGACAAAAAAAATCTTGAAAACAGCCAGAGAAAACAGTGTATTACCTACAGGACAATGACTCAAATAATGGAGATTTCTCATCAGAAACTGTGCAGGCCAAAAGAAAATTGCACGTTTTTAAAGTTCTGAAAGAAAAGAACCGTCAGTCCAGAATTCTACATCCAGTGAAAATATCCTTCAGGAACAAAGGTGAAACAAAGATATTCTCAATTTATGTAGATATAGTGCATAAGCAAACTATAGCCTAAATTGGAGGCAATAAGGTAGCAAGATCTCCACGTTCCAACTGAAGTGGTAAAATACTGATTCTAAGTAAACTGTGAAAAGTTAAGTGTATTTTGTAATCACCAGAGCAACCACTAAAAAAAAAAATTGAGATATACAGTCAAAATCACAAAAGATAAATTAAAACAAATGCTAAAAACATGTTTAAATACCCCAAAAGAAGGCAAGAAAAATAAAATAGAGAATGAAAACCAGGAGGAACAAACATAAAACAAACAATAAAGTGAGAGACCTAAGTCCAAACATATCAAAATTCCCATTACATTTAAATGATCTAAACATGCAATTAAAAGACAGATTGTCAGAATGGACAAAAAGACACGACCCATCCATATGCTGTCTTTTAAAAACTCACTTCAAATATAATAACATAGGAGGATTAAAAGTAAAAGAATGGGGCCAGCCCTGGTGGCCTAGTGGTTAAGTTTGGCACACTCCACTTTAATGACCTGGGTTTGGTTCCTGGGTGCAAACATACACTACTCATCTGTCAGTGGCCTTGCTGTGGTGGTGGCCCACATACAAAAAGAGGACAACTGGCAACAGACGTCAGCTCAGGGAAATCTTCCTCAGTAAAAAAAATAAATAAAGCAATAAATAAATAAAAGCAAAAGAATGGAAAAATATACTACCAAACACTAATCAAAGGTAGTTGGAGTGGCTAGCTTAAAATCAGACAAAGTAATCTTTACAGCAAAGAAATTTTCAGGAATAACAAGGGGCATTACATAGTGATAAAAGCTTGAGTTCACCAAGAAGATATACCAATCCTAAATGTTTATGCATCTAACAACAGAACTACAAGCAAAAACTGATGGAATTAAAAGAAGAAATAGATAAATCCACAATTATAGTTAGAGATTTCAACACTTCCCTCTCAGTGAAATATAGACAGAAATTCAGTAGGGATATAGAAGTTCTAAACAATGCCGTCAACATATTGGGTCAAATTGACGTTTATAGAACCCTCCACCCAACAACAGCAGAATCCTTCTCAGTATCATCCTTATGATGATATCTTATATCTCATGATGATACCTCCTGGGTATCATATTTATCTCACTATACATCCTTCTCAGTATCTTTTTGTTGTTGCTCTTGAGGAAAATTGGCCCTGAGCTAACATCTGTTGCCAATCTTCCTCTGTTTGCTTGAGGAAGATTGTACCCAAGCTAACACCTGTACCAATCTTCCTCTATTTTGTGTGTGGGAACCGCCACAGCATGGCCTGATGAAGAGTGTGTAGGTCCACACTTGGGATCTGAACCCACAGATCCCAGGTCACCAAAGCAGAACATATGAACTTAACCACGACACCTCCAGGCAGGCCCCTCAGTATCATGTCATGACTTATCTTACATAGATGTTATAACTTCAGTCTGGCTGTATACCTCTCACACATGTTCTCTCCTGTTAGAGACTGAGGATTTCAGCTACACATTTCTCAACTGAGTGAGACCCCAGGGAGTGTCTTAGCTACCATTCTCCTCTAACTTAAACCACTTTCTTTCACTCCAGCTCACAAAACTTCTACATCTACTAGGAACATCCAGTACCAGATAAAGAAAAGGTGAGAGGAGCATATAGAAATAGATATTGTATTTTCCTCCATAATTTTATTTTAAATGCATTTAATTTTAAAATATATTTCAGAACTGTATATAAAACATATAAGTAAATTACAAAAACAATGATAACTGTCGGATTTTACAAATAGAATCTTGTCAGTGTCTTAGAAGACTCCTGTGTGTCCCTCCTTAATTACCTTTCTCTCCCTCGTCACTAGAAATGACCATTATTCTGATTTTTATGTTTTGCTACTTATGAATCCCTAAATAATTGTTTGATTTTTCCAGATCCTCAATTGTATGAAATCATCATACAGAAACTATCATATTGCACCTATCCTTTTGACTTTCTTCTTTCACTCAATATTACGTATATGTTCATCCATATTAGGAGATGTACCATAAAGTATCCTATTTTATGAATAGATCAAAATGTTAAAATTCTACTATTGACAGACATTTGTGTTGTTTCCAGTTGGGGGTTATAAAAAAGGCCACTATGAACACGTGATACACACATAAGGTTTTTTCTAGAGTATACAAATAGAAGTATCCTATTTTATGAATAGATCAAAATGTTAAAATTCTACTATTGACAGACATTTGTGTTGTTTCCAGTTGGGGGTTATAAAAAAGGCCACTATGAACACGTGATACACACATAAGGTTTTTTCTAGAGTATACAAATAGAAGTGGGATTGCTAAGTCATAGGATACACACATCTTTAATTTTCCTAGATAATGCCAAACCTGTTTTCTACAGTGGTTGCACCAGCTTTCAATCCACCAATATAGTGTGCATGTTCCCATTGCTTCACATTCTTGCCGACACTTGATATTTCTGACAATTTAACTTCTGCCAATTTGATGCATATATTATAATAGCTCATTGTGATCTAAACTCACATCTTCCTTTTTATCAATAAGGTTGAGAATCTTTTTATATGTTTACTAGCTCTTTACACTTCTCTCCTGTCACTTAATACCGTTTAGAATTCTTTTGGAATTTTGGGTTCCACCCTCCCTCTTTCCCTAGCAGTTTGTCTGAGAATAAAACTTGTCGTTGATGTTGGCTTTCAGATCTCTGTAGCCATTTAATATCACCTCCAAAAGTTCATGAAATAGTGGCATCCCTAAGAGGCACCAAGTGTTCCCCACCTCACCAACATATCTGTTTTCACACCACTATGCAAGTTCCTCCAGAACTAATGGAGAATCACATTCCAACTGAACACCACCTCATTCATTGCACCTCATTCCATTACGCCTTTAGTTCTGAAGAAGGCATTAGGATTTGAAGCACTCTGTAGAGTAAATGTCTTGGACATTGAAGGTCCATGGAAATAATTCATCATCTACCCTCATCCCCTCATTTTAGAGAGGAAGGAATAAAGACTATGAAACGTAAACAGAACCAGATTTAGAATGTAGGATTATTTCTTTTAATGATCTCTTCCAAAATTCTAGATAAAAATAGAAAGATTGTTTCTGCAATTATGAAAATAACATATATTCATATAGGAAATTTAAACAATAAGAAATTATACAAAGAAGAAAATAAAATTCATCCAACTTCCCACAAACGAAAGTAACTACTGTGTATTTCCCTGAAATAAACTACTTGACATCTTTCTCTCTCTCTCTTACTCTGTCTCTTCCTCAGTCATTACTTGGCATTTATTTTATTTCTAACTCTTTATTGTAAACAATATTGTAATAAATATCCTTTGTGATATATAATCCCCACATTTATTTAATGTTTTCCTTATGATAAATTCCTAGGAGACAATTGGTGTTAAAACACATTCTTATTTTAGTAGTTTACTCCCATCAACTTCCCTACAGGAAGTACCAATTTACCATAAGAGAGCTAGTTTCCTCAGGCCCTTACCTACATTGGATACTATCAATCTTTTTAACATTTGCCAATCCGACAAGAAAAAATGTGATAGATCATTGTTTTATGTGTATTTCCTTGAATACCAGTTATGTTGACATACCACAGTATGTGAAAATGTGTCTCTCCTGACATGCTTTAGCAGTCGGAATTAGACATGAGATACAACGCAGCCAATTAGTAACTTCTACCCAGGATAATGAACACTGGGGGAGCAACGTAAAAATAATGGGTCAGTTAGAGATTCTATGAAGCATGTACCAAGGAGTTGAGAGGCTAATAGCATGGCATAAAGGAAATGTTAAAAGATGTGGAGTCCAGCAGCATATCAGGTAATTGTCCAATGTCATCAGGGCCAGCAGTGTCACATGCCCAGTGACAACTATGACAATGGTGATAATCAACATGAAGTAAATACATACATCAAATACTTCCTGTAACAAGTCCTGGTTCTCATCCTTCTTGTTGATTATGTGAGCCACCTGATACTTTTATCATCATAAATTAAGCAGCATCAATTTTCATTTGCACCTCTCCTTCATGGTTAGCTCCACAATTTTCTTTCCTTCTACCTATTTCCAGACCTTCTACCATCTGATCATATAATTGTTACCTTTTTGAACTAAAACATAAAGCAATGAAAAAATCTTCACTGCTTTCTCATTAATTTGTATAACAAAATTTCAGGCATAATTTTCAGACAGATATTTGGTGAATTTGCTTTAGGAAATTATATTTAAACAAGCAAGAGATTAGGTCTAGACTCGCATATGCCTGGAGAATTCTAGATTTGCATTGCAATTTTATTTTCATTTTAAAAGGAAAAGTATGATTAACTAAAAAAGTAAAATTTTTACTTTCATAACCAGTTGATGAAGAAACATGGAAGCATTAGTTATAACAGGTGCCACTCACCACTACACACACATGTTGAAAGCTGCAAGGGCATTGCTGTACTAGGAAGACAAGCATATAACTTTATTGAAAGTAAGTTGTTCTCAATAATATTATCAACTACCAAATGTCAGAAACTTTGAAGAAAGAAGAAAATGAGTGATTTTTCAATTAAAACCGCACATGAAGCAAAATAATTTGCAAGTTTAATTTGACACTTACAGACATCTGGAGAAACATTTGGTAAATTTAGAGACATTCCACTGGATGTTTTAGAACTCCTTACTACATATTTCTCCCATTAGACCCAAAGACAAATCATTATTTAAAACGACATCATTTTTCTCCCAGTAATTTAAACTAAAATCTAACTTTTAATAACATTTAACTGTACTTTACGTTTTTAATAGCCATTATCTCTTGGTATGTACAAAATTCCAGAAAGTTATATCAACTAGATATAAAGGCAAATTGGCTTTACTCATTAACATCCTAATTACCATGCCCAATTAACCTTGGGCTTATTTTCGTGATTTGCTTTGGCTAATGGAAGGTGAGTGGATGTGACATGTGACCGAGCAGAAGCTTTGAGGGTGTGAAAGGTTGGACGCACTAGCTCTCTTATTTATACCATGAGAACTGTATGGCCTAGTAGGGACTGCTTCTTCTGCTTAAATCCCCAATTAAAAAAGACACATGGAAAAAGCAGAGTCGTCACTGACCAACAGTAGCCTGAAGCTAATGTGTAATGAGTGCAACCAATGTAACTTTTTGCTATAGCAATCGAATTTGAGAGATGTTTGTTATACATCATAACTTAATGCAAGCTGACCAATACACATGATACCAGTCCTCACTGTGATCCACCCTACCTCATCAGATCAGATAATTCTGTGTATTATGTATTACTTAAAAAACTAATAATAATGAGAGAGCAAGCTTCTTAATCCCAGAATTCCCAGCAGAATTCTGTTATTTATTGTAACTGGAACAACCTAAGTCATCTACTAGGCCTGAGTTAGGTTAGGAGTGTAGAACGAGGTACTTAGTTTAGCCTACATCCTCCACTCCTGGAGTCGAGGGTGCAAGCAGTTTCTCTAAAACCGCAAAGATCACTGAATGGAAATTGAGGGCTATTGGAAACTGAGAAGGGGAAATAGTCAGAAGACAGTTAACAAATATTTGTTCCACTATGAAATAAGATATTTTTTAGTGCTCCCTCATAAATGATATTGAAACTTTTAAAGAAAATGTATGCATAGTTTATATTCAAAGGTATTTAAAACATGGACAGAAATATAAATTTAGATTACTGGTCATTAAATGACCATCTGTATTATGACTGCAGTAATTTCAATAAGAGTAAAGAGTAAAACTTCATAACGGCAGGATCATATATAGCATTCAAACAATATAAGTGAATTTGAGGATTAATTAAAAAAGGAAAATACTGATGAGTTTAAAAGATATTCCATTTTGGGGGGCCAGCCCTAGTGGTCTAGTGGTTAAATTCAGCACTTTCCACTTTGGTGGCCCAGCTGCAGTTTGGTTCCTGGGTGTGGACCTATACCACTCTGTTAGCAGCCATGCTGTGCCAGTGGCCCACATGCTAAAAAATAGAGGAAGATTGGCATGGATGTTAGGTCAAGACAGATCTTCCTTGGCCAAAAAAGGAAAAAAAAAGACATTCCTTTTTTATTTCCACTACACACTTACCTACTAAAGAGTTACATGATCAGTTTGAGAGAGAAATCACTGGAAAATATTCTTTACCCAGTCAGAAGGTTATGAAGGAAATCTAGATACTTGTATACATATTTGAGTCTGTGGTGCATTTCAAATTAACTAATAGACATAGCTAACAGAGAACATTTCATCACTTGTATCTTCAAAATATATATCGTCTTACCTCAAAATTAAATACACATCTGTCATGCAGTATGTCTATTTCACTTCGTTTATCAATATTAACCAGAACAAGAATGCATATGTCTTGTTCTATTCTTAAATTTACTAGAGATTTTTGACTATATTTAACTGTTCACATGAAAATGGATAAGAGCTGGCCCAGTGGCCGAGTGGTTAAGTTAGTGCGCTCCGCTGCAGGCAGCCCAGTGTTTCGTTGGTTCGAATCCTGGGCGCAGACGTGGCACTGCTCATCAAGCCATGTTGAGGCAGTGTCCCACATGCCACAATTAGAAGGACCCACAACGAAGAATATGCAACTGTGTACCGGGGGGCTTTGGAGAGAAAAAGGAAAAAAATAAAATCTTTAAAAAAGAAAAAAAAAAGAAAATGGATAAGTATAAAAATCAGACAGGAGGGTAGCAAAGCATATTAGATAAAGTTAAGGAACTGAAGGTGCCTTAGGAATGGATAAATGCTAATTCAGATGAGGTGCCCTTAAGATTGGAGAGGGAGAGAAACGTAGGTGGTAGAAGAGTAGGTGCCTTACTCCCCTACAGGAATTAGAAGCTGAGAATAATCACTTTGATAGGAAGAATTTGAAAGTTACTTTTCTTTTATAATATGCCACATCAAACTCTTTCCCCTCTTTCTATAGGAGTTTATGAAAAATTTTCAGAAAAAAAAAATGGAGTCAAACCAATGACATTTAGTTGTTGTATATTCCTAAAAGCTTAGAATGGTGAAGAAATCTATAGGTAGAAAAACTGAAAGAAGAATGTCATTATCATAGCTTTTAAGGATATCTGTTTTTCTATCTTTATTACATAGGAGAAAACTGAAAAAGAATTTGATTGTGAAAATGACTTTCCATCCTTAAAAAACTGCCCTTCAATGAAATTATTAGTAAAACTCGGCCCAACTGCATCATCTCCTGTGAGCATACAGCTGCATCAACAAGGCTTTTTTTCTGTTTTGACAAAGCAAAAGAAACATTCTTAGGCATGAGGTGGCAAAGGGAGGGCAAGTAATTTTGTTGTAGTTTTTTTTTCCATTTCTGGATTAGGTGAACTCACAAAAATGAAATGATAGATGCAATAAGTAATATATGCCCATCGTTGTTGATGCCGCTATAATGACTTTAAGAGGCTACCATGCTATATGATTAAGCTTGTAGTCACGCTTGCCTGAAGTCGGCTCTCATAACTGGAACTATAAGCAGGAATCAGAAATCTCTTGGCTTCCCTTCCCTTGTAAACATTGCTCCGTCTTTACCATCCTTCTCCTCCAGAAGCCTTCTTTTCTGGCCTCATTAAGAAAAGGATTTATGCAAGGCTTTACCTTCAGGCAGGTGGATTCTCACTTGAGACTAGGGCGGCTGCATTGCACAACTCCAAGGGTTAGAATTCGAAATGTAGCAAAAGCCAGGATGCAGATTTTTTGAATTTCCTAGATTTCCAGAAGGCACTATTCACATAGAAAACAATGTGAATGCTGCCCCTTGGGGTTGAGGGGCACACTGGTATTGCTTGGGGCATACTATATGATCCCCTCAAAACTTTGGGGCCCAAAGAAATACAGGGCCTGCAAAACCCTTGTTTCACCACCACCTCCTTCTAACATTACAAATAATAAAGTCTAGGATAAGGGCAGAAGTCACTGGCAAAATTCTACCTGCTAAATCTGACTCCTTTCTCTCTTTTACACTGTGGCTACTGCTTTGGGGAAACAGTTGATAAAGTTATATATGAACAAACTAACAAACAAAAAAACAGATCATTCTGCTTACGTACCATGGCAAATTGATAGATTATGTTAACCGTGTAAAGAGATCTTAGATAGTCAAAGAACTGGGAATTGTAGACTACAAAATGACCACGTTGCTCTGTAGCTGCAATTTACAGATGAGAAAACTGAAGCCAAGATACGATCAGAGATCATAGACTAAGAGTCTAGGTGTCTAATCAGATTCACCCAGAAAAGCTCTTCTTCTATTTTATTTAAAAATGCTTCCATGTAAGAGGCATTCTTCACAAAGATTTCCATTTTCCAGCATGACGCTGTCTTCTGCCCAAGCCAAGACACACCTACCTCATGAAAAGAAATTCTAAAGGACGCACTATAGGCAGAAGGACAGTGATCTCAGAAGCGAAGACCAAAGCAAGTGAAAATGAGCAAGGGCCATTTACAACAATGATAACATGTTTTGTGGTTAAAAACTAGAAGTAAAATACACAAAATCAACAACATGTAAGTCTGAAGATGGAGTGTTAAATGGAAATAAAATGTTCTACAGTTCTTATATCTTCTGAGAGGAGAACAAAAATGTTAAAATACATTTGGACATTAATGAATTAAGCATGCAAATTCTGATTTCTAGGATAATCACTAAAAGGGTAGAAAAAGTATATTTCCAACTGAGTTTAGAGGAACTAAATTCTTTAGATGTTTCTTCTGCTATTTTCTTTCACATTTCTAAATAATTTGTTGCATGTTTATAGGGCTGCTGTTCACGCCATTTCCTCTTCTTTGTTCCCTATCTTCTCTCAACATAGTTGTATCATAGTTCTGAGCTAAATCCATATTCAGATTTAACATTATTATGACTATATAAATAATGTTAGTGCTGACTCAAGGTTACCGAAATTGCATTTCCTTTCTTGACTTTTTGTCTTTTTTCTGGAGTTAATAATGACCTCATTTTTCTTTTGCATGGTTCTCTATTACTTATCGAAAATTCTTTACAAAATAATTGAAAGTAATTTGTTCTGGGGAGTGGGAATTGGAGATAGGAGCAAGGTTGAATTTCAAAATATTTGACAACCAATAACATAGAGAAATCAATTAATCCAATGCTCTCTGTCCATAAACAACCAGCAAGGCCACACCGGAGTGTACCCACAGAACATCAGCCCTGGGGAGGGGAATCTGGAAGGAACTGGTGGACTAGGAGATTGCTATTGCTTTGTTACAAGCCTTGGAGTACTATCTGACCTTTCAAATGGCATGTATGGGTTATACCAAACAAAAATGAAAATTAATTTAAAAAATAAATACCTTTGGTTATATTCAGTTCTTTAACCCTATTAGATCTATTTGAAGCTAAAGAATTTTATGTGACATATACGCACAAAATAAAATGCTAGGTAGTATTTGAAACAAAAGTCCAAAGGGGGAAAAATGTTTCTGCTGTTTAACAGGACTTCCCAACAACTGATGTGTTTATTTTATAACAAACAAATATTTTTGCCTCTGTTTAGAGCTAGAGGCTGAATAATACACATCAAATTCTTCTAGACAAAGTGAATTGAATTAAAGAAATGGGCAGTTTTCCTCTGGAGGAAACCGTTAAGTAATTGCAGCCTATTAGGTGTTAATTTTCAACAGGTGTTGCTCAAACGTAACATAGTATCATCCTTGTATTTAATAAGGTCTCTGAGTTGAGAGTCCCTGTGCCAAATTTTATATCAATTCATTTAAATTGGATGGAGTTACTATGCTTTCCCCCAAACAAATAAAGATAGACATGCTATTTAGTATCTGTAAGGGGCACCACATTAATTATCTTTCTTAATTTCCCTCCAGAATTCATTTCTGTCAATAATACTGTTTCAACTGAGGTGAATGGGAGGCAAGGGTATTAGGTTTAAGTAGTGGACTGCTGACAAACTGGTTTGGGGACTATAGTGGAGATTAGATTATGAAGCTACTAAATAGAGGAAAACTGTCTTCCTCTTTGTGATGTACAGACAGAAAAGAGAGGCCACTAATCTTTCCTAACACTGAACTATTATTAGAAATATAGAGTATCTATGAGTACAAGGACTCTTACAGGTTCTCAGCAAGATAGAGCTTTAGCTTTTTTTTTTTTTTAATGGATTATCAAAGGAAATTTGTCTTATTATCCTTTGGAATTTAAGGGCAAAGCTTTGAGGCAAGACACAGGAAGAAAAATTTAGAAATATAAAGGTACAGTTGGACATTGAAAACAATATGGAATTTGCTATAGAAAAATATGAAAACTGAATATCAAGCAAAAATTTAAAAAATAGCAATATATGTGTGAGTTACAAAGTAATACAAAATTATTAGACATTAATTTATTCAATTAAATAAATACTTAAACAATGAAATGGAGATATAAAATGGTACGGTCCTGCCCTTATGATAAATGCAATTTAAAAGACAGACACATAAGCAAACAAGTTTTAAATAACCAAATAATTATTAGACTCTGTGGTTAATTTTGCCTGGGGCTGGATCAGGAATGACTTTAAGAAAAGGCAATTGGAAATATGTATAACTGACCGGTAAATTGAAACAAGAAGAAATGCAGATGGAACAGCAAGGAAGAATCAGAGTGCACAGCATATTGAAGGAGGTATAAATAGTGTGACTATTAGAATTTATGACAATCTTTGTCTAAAGAGAGCACATACTGAGGGAAAGTAATAGCACGAGTCTATTACATGTGTTGCTGTTTCCTGATATTTCTCGGACAATTAGATAAATAACCTGTCTATTGTTGTGCTCTACATTTTGTGAGGAGTCGTTCCTTGCACTCCAAATAGAAACCCTCTTTCCTAACTTGTACAGGAATATTCCTTCCCTAACCCTACCCTTGCAGCCTCCAACAGAATCTAATGCACCGTCTCACAATAGAGGCACATGCTGTCAGAAGCATTTACAAATTTGGGCAGAAGTCTTTGTAAATTTTCTTCCTTTTTCTATCTTGTACTGACTTATACCATATTATCAAAATATGACATGAACCACGCAAGACTAAATTTTTAACTTAGTTCTTTTCCACCACATAAACAAAGAAATAATTATTGTCCTCTATTCATGAAAATGCTATTTCAGGGATTTTTAAGAACTACAGAAATTCGAACCATTAGAATAAACTGTGAGAGCATCCAGGTAATAGTTAGCAACAAAGACAGACTGTACTTTGGGGCATAATTTTCGTCCCCTTAGAAAAAGTAGAACTTTTTCAAATGTATAAAAATATAATTAAAAGTTTGGCATAATACCTGTTTGTTAGTATGGCTCTGTCATCCTGCCTGACTTGACACAGTGCAGCCGATATTTACATCTTCACATCATCATTCTCCCGATGTTCTGTCTATGTTGCCAATAAACCCGAAATGTCAATAAAAGTTTTACGGAGTCTTTGGAGGTCCATATTTTGGCTATTGCTCAAACAAAGGAAATTCAGGTGACTCCCAACTTTTCAACTTTTGATAGCTGAATTTTCAGTCCTTGCTTTTGTTAACTTGTTCTCATAGTTAAGATCTCACAAATCTCATGTTTATAATTATATTGGCTATGATATTGTTAACACTCCTGATTCTGAATTATTCAAACTCTTCCTCCTTCAGCTCTTACATTCTAAGACTTTCAGAGGCATTCATGTTCATTAAATGTTTTCAATGTTAGTGACACCAAATTTGAATGCCAAGTATTTGACAGTCATCTGAAGGATCTTCTAAAATGACCATGTGTGGTTACTCTGGCTCTGAGGGAAAAATGCGCCAGCCCTGACTTTCCCTGTACTTGGAATTTCCAGGTATAGAAATACCAAGTGGACATGACTTGACAACCTTTAAATCAAAGGATATGCATACCTACACTTTCTGAATAAATTGTAAACACAAATATTTTAAACAAAATTTAAGAAAGTGAAACGTTTTAATATTTTAAATGTGGAATTAGGTCATCAACCTTACATCCAGATTTGTTTGTCAAACATCTGCCAAAATTTCCTAGATTATTGAAAAACTAATTTCATATAAGGCAAGTGATGAACATGTCAACATACATTAGTTTGTGAGCTGATTTTTATCCAAATTATTCCTTATTATAAATATTATCATTTTAAAAGTATAAGGAAAGGAGTACATGGTTACTGTTTGCATTGATTCATTGCCTGGATGTTTTCTCCAGCAAAGCAAAGAACAAAATAGACTTTGGAAAATAAATCATCTATTCATTACCAGATATCTATGGAAATAAATTTATATTTTAATATTTAAACAATCATGCTCTTGTCTGGAATCATATGAGAATTAGGAACTTAAAAACTCTTGCCAAGGGGGCGGGCCAGGTGGCACAGCGATTAAGTGAGCATGTTATGCTGCAGTGGCCCGGGGTTCGCTGGTTCAGATCCCGGGTGCGGACATGGCACCACTTGGCAAGAGATGCTGTGGTAGGTGCCCCACACATAAAATGGAGGAAGATGGGAATGGATGTTAGCTCATGGCCAGCCTTCTTCAACAAAAAGAGGAGGATTGGCAACAGATAGTTCTGGGCTAATCTTCCTCAAAAAAAAAAAAAATTTTGCCAAGATCTGATGGAAGCCCCATTAGGATAGCTAACGTCAGTCATGATACTTAGAAGCTTACAACAGAAAGGATTTACCTCCCCAGCCAAGGAGGATCATCAAAACTGTACAGCTCTCACCTTTCCTCTAAGCCATCCAAGGATAGTGTTAAGAAGGCTTGCCCACTCTCTCATCCACAGTCAATATAAAAGAAAATATGATACTCAAAGAACCTTTTTACTCACGTATTCTCAAGGACAACTTAATTGGTTTTCTTCTTAGAAAGAAACTAAACTCCACTTAGAATTGAACATTTTTTTTAAAGGAAAGCTGAAAAACAATTTAAAATTTTGAAATTTGTTTCCAGATGCCAAGGTTCAGGAAATCCCATGGTTGTAATTTTTCAAAGATGTAAAATATTAATAGAAAACAACTAGAAATAACTGATAGCATAACTAAACTGAATGGTCAAGGAGAAGATTGTGAAAGTAACTCAGGTTATAAAAGGTGTCACGGAATCCCGAAGTCCTAAGCTTTATTATAAGCAGACATTACCAATCAGATGGGAGGTTCAGGAACATTTTTATATGGTTATTTTACTGGAGTTTATAATGAAAGTGTCTGTTATGTTCTTCTATGTGAGCACAGGGAACATAATAAATAAAATAGACAGGCCCCATGCCCTCAAGAAAATTGCCATCCATGTTCCTCATCTTTTCCACATGGCAAGAGCTAAAAAACTTAGATACCTAAGACACCTCTACGCTACAACATTGTGACTGGCATTTTTATTTCCCAACACCAACGGAGTTATTTTCAATTAACAGGAAGAGGAAGGAGGGAAGAAGAGAGGAGAGGAAAAGACAAAAAGGAGAAGAGATAAGAGGGAAGAGGGAAAAGGAGGAGTAGGGAGGGGGCGGGAAGGGAGGTTAGCAGAGAGGAGAGGAGAGGAAAGGAGAAGAGAAGAGAATTTTACTTCTAAACAAGCAGTTACACTACCAACTTTCATGTGAAACTTGCAAAGTATGATATTCGCTTTTATTGAGTTTTTCCTACCAAACATCTCCCAAACATGATAAATTGCAAAAGGATTTGGCAAAGGAAATCTTCAAATTTGCTTTTTGTTGTTGTTGTTGTTGTTTTAGGAAGATTAGCCCTGAGCTAACTGCCACCAATCCTCCTCTTTTTGCTGAGGAAGACTGGCCCTGAGCTAACATCCATGCCCATCTTCCTCTACTTTATACAAGGGACGCCTACCACAGCATGGCTTTTGCCAAGCGGTGCCATGTCCACACCCGGGATCTGAACCGGCGAACCCCAGGCCACTGAAGCAGAGCGTTCCCACTTAACTACCAGGCCAGCCCCATTTCAGATTTGTTTTTAATGAGCTATCTTTATGAGTATAAAATATTGTCAAGCTGTTCCAATAAACGTTTACGTACAATTCAAAGTTTAAATACCTTGATAAACCTTTAACTGTAGCATTAAACAGGAAACCACCAACTTGTCTAACATTGTTCAACAGCTTTCAGAATTTTAATATTACATCTCTAGTAAAGATATTTTAGCAAAAATATTTGAATTCCTCTACAGAAGCAAAATGTGAAAGGAGAGTGTTACTTGAAATCCTCAATGGCTTTAGGCTAATTTTTACATATTTTTATGCTAATTAAAAACAAAACTCTTACACTGGTAACACAGGATTTTTCTTACTTAGAAACATATTTTTATTTTCCATTGTTATTAAATTATTTAAAAGTCACTTTGCTATAATTCTGCACAATATTTTATACATTTTTCTTTAACATGGACCCACGGGACAAATGATTAAAATTAAATCATAGAATGATTATAATTACTAGAACTGAAAAGGATCCCTGAACATGGAGCTAAATATTCTTTAGTTCATGAAGCACACAGGCAGCTGTAAAGAAATCAGTGATTCAAAATTTGTCAAAAGTCATTGTTGATATTGAAGCTTAGATATCACGACATGTCAAACTGCTGTCTTCTTGTCACAGCAAGTCCACCCAACTCTTCACTCCTCCCTCCGTTTCAGTACAGGACTTAATAAACAACATACAAAACACACAACGAACACATTAAAAAACCCCAACATTTTAGAGTCTAATTTAATGATTCCAGGGGAAATGTATACTGCTTTATTTAGGTTTTTGTTTCATATTAAGAGACAGACACAACCTGGCATTTGAAATATGATGTGCTCCAATTCATCTTACTCATAAAAACACAAATGGACACAGAAATGGTGTTACATACTCTGTATGTCTCCTAAAATTACTTCCACAGCATAAAGAAGTTACAAACATGGTTGACATAAAGAAACATCCACTTTCGTTTTTCTGATCAAGCTTTGCTTCTAGAAAAGTAAAGACCACATGAAATTGAGTGTTTGAGAATTAGGGCGGTATTCTGGACTGAAATGTTAGGCAACAAATGAAAAAGAGAACTAGGAACTTAGAGCCCATTCTCTCATTTCTTCTTCTTCTCCAGAGTCAACTGCTTTCTTTTCAACTGTTATTAGCTTACACCACTCACAACACACATTTTGGTCAACCCTAAAGCTTGCAAATTATTTTGAAACATAAGAACTTAAAATTCATTGAAGTGATATATTTCTCATTCACTTCTGCACTGGTTCCCTTGATCTATAGTTTATTTTGCCCTCTGGTTGACACTATACATAGCTAAGAGTATTGTGTGATGTTCCGCCATTACTGTTCTTATACCGTTATTACTCTGGTTCCCTATAATAATCACAAAAATGTTCTTGCAAATTCACCAGCCTTTGAGTATGACATAAATTTATATTCTTGTTCAATAACCTCCAACAAAGTGTCAGCAGCTATTTATAAGAATCCCCTTAGTTATATTCAGTGATATTTCTGAGGTGTCTTTCTGTGCTCAAGGATATTTCTTCCCCTCCAGCCTCCCCACCAGGTAGCCCCACTGCTGCCATTGCTGCTGCTGACCTTCCTAAGACTGTGGCTCCTTTTCTCACTACTCTCCTCGATGGGGGATGACCACTATTACCACTACTCTGGCATCAAGGGTGAAGTCAGACATATCCCTTGGGTCATTCCATTCCAAGCCTGATATAAGCCCATCCCAGTTCCCTATAATTCAGCAAAGACCAAACTATATATTTAAGATATATATATTTTACTGAAAATTGGAGTAAAATGAAAGGTAAGTACAACAAAGAGAATTACTTATAAAGACTACAGGATGTCACTACTCTCAGAGTCAACAGGCTAAGCAGACTTCTTCAGCAGTCTTCACTAGGACTTCTCCCCATAAATCTCCAATGCTGTCACAATGAGTTAAGATTCAGCTTACTCCCAACACTGGGATTACTTTGTGTATGTCTGTAGTTCTAAGTTCAGAACAAAACAATCACAATGATACAAAAAAGAAGACTTATTTTCTTTTCCTTCAACAGTGTCTAAGTCTGTCTCCTTAGAGCTTATCCTTGTTTCAGAGACCCTCTTAGATGATAGACAGGGAGAATGTACATTCTTCTCAACCAAAGCCCTTCTATTTTTCAGATGAGTATACTCTTATTTGGCTTTGAGAAGTTCATCACACTGGAATACAAACTCTAACGTTAGCAAATTCTGTATTGTTCAGTCTTTAAAATATCACCAACCATGGAACATCAACAACCCAAACTGTATATGGCTACAGTTGAAAGATGAAATCAGTTCCATAGCCTTTTCTCCAGTGGGAGTAGGGGAACTTGCACATAAAACTATCAATACAGTCACAATTTCTATCAAGAAAAGCTACACTTAATCTCTTAGTCCATGACATCTGCATTCAGGTAACTTCAGCCTTCCCTAAGACTGTTGCTTTTCTCATGCAGAACTAAAAGGCTTATGTTGATAATCTGGCTGCCATATCCATGGAGGGCAAGTAGACGGGAGAATGATTAGTTTCATCTGGGGCGACTTATACACCAGGGTGCCCAGCACATGACATAGCTTTTAAAATTAACATTCTTAAACTAGTCTTCAGGACCATCCAAAAACTTCCAATCATGTAATTAATCAATATCTCACTATTTCTATATATGCTAGTTAAGGTAATCTTCATGATCCAACACAACTTGCTGATTTCCACGTTACTCCTTCTATTCGGAATCCTACCCTATCTTCTCTACAAGTCTATGTTCTTTTAGCATTCTTTAAAATTCAAGTCCAGCCAATCTTTGTCGGTTGCCTTCTCCGCACTTATCCCCCTTTCCTCTTCCTAATAGTTTCTTGTTTCCATTTGAGATACAGGTCTTTCCAAGGAATTTAATTTCTATTCCAATGGCAGTGATGGAGCATATGCATTCTATCCCTCTCTAGTCACGATAATTAGTTCAGAGATTCAGAGGTGCTCAGAGAATTCCAGACTTTATCTGAGGATAACACCCTCAGGAGAAAGAGATGAGTGTATAAAGTCTGGAATTCTGAAATCACTGTTTCGGTCACCAAAAGAGGGATGCTTGACTGTGATGCCAACACACTAAGGAGAGAAGAGCCAAAAGACTGCAAAGAAACGGAGCCTGACTCTGATGATATTATGTACCTCGGGATCAATCCTTTTCAAAAGCCAGATCTACCTTTGAATTCTGCAACACAAGCCAATAAATCTCCTTTATTTTATAAGCCAGTTGGACTTGAGTTTTCTATTACTTGCAATGGCAAGTATATTATCTACTTTACACAGTGTAAACCTCATCTTCTTCAAGAAGCCTTTCATTCTTGATCTCACCTGACTGTTTCTCTTCTACTTATCTTTTCCTCAGCTGTTAAGCAGCAGAATACTAAGGGAATCTGCAATAATCCACACTAATAGCAATTTAAATTACAGAAAATCTGTTTCGGTAGTTAAAATGTTCCTAATTAGATTACAAGCTTCTAAAGGCATAAAGAAAATCTTCTGTTGCACTTTTTTGCTTTCAAGAACCCCATACCGTCTTTCTCTCTAAAACACAAGTTTAGTAAATGTTGAATGCCAATAAATGCGGTCAACAGTGAAGATGGTACAATTCTGTTTTACAGACAGTGACTTAGTAACATATATCTCATGATTAACAGATTATCTAACACTCCCAAAATTTCACTTGAGAGAGATTGAATTTACCTGGTCACTTAGTCATTTCTTTCTTTAACTGATGTTAAGAGCGTAAATGTTTAGTATTTGATAGAGTTTCCTGCAACTCTACGTTCATCAATTTCATCATTTTGCCTCAATGTTTTAGTGACAGCTTTGCTTCAGTATGGAAGAGTAAAATGAAGAGTATAGGTCCTGGCTAAGCACCAAAAAAATCAACTCGTAATTTTACCTCCTATCTTCACAAATCGCAGTCACCCAGAAGGACAGTTGCAGTAAGACCAATGCAGTGCTTGAAGAAAATTGTATATACAATTGTCTGAAACTGGTATGCCAACTGCAATAGCAAAAAAGACCTGCTAAATTAGCTCAATATTTCAACAATTTTATTCCCTACGTAAATAAAACACAGGTGCCTGAGAATGCTAATCCACAGACCTAAAGTCCGTGGTAATAAAGTGTTCTTGTAAATTCCCTTAATATTCCTTCTTGAATTGTTGCAATCATTGAGTTGCTAAAGTTGTGTTTGAATACGATGATATTTGTTTCCTAGATCAGAAATCAAGTACACTGAAGTTTTGGAAAGCTTAAAATCCTTTGCTCTGCAAGCAATCAAATCTCTTTTAAAGACAAGGTTTTGCTCGGCAAAGATCTGAACAACTGCACTTAGCCTTTCAACACCGCTGTTTCCAGCACATGGCTTCCTGACAGAGTGTACTCCACCTCTGTGCATCACTGGTTTGTTTTGCTTCTGCCTCCTGTGCTAATTTCTATCACTAACAGCCTGAAAACTTGAGTAAAATACTCTGGAGTCTCCTGAGTGTTTATAAGTGATAGCAGATTAGTCCAGGATTTGATTCCAAATATCACAAGTTGATCATTTTGCTAGTGATAAAACTGTCCATTACACATTTACGTAATAGTGAATGTTTGTCATGAGGCATCACTTACTTTTCTGCAGAACATCAAATCCTCAATACAGACAATGAATGTAGTAGGAAAATTGTTTAAAAGTCAAAATAGGTTCTCAAATGCTGTATTGAGTTTATAATTTAGATTTATAAATTTCTCTTTCCAGATTTTATACTGGATTGAATCCCATAGCAATCCTCTTCTTTTCCTAAAGTCTCAATTCAAAAAATATTAATTGAGAGGCCAGCCCAGTGGCGTAGCAGTTAAGTTCGCCCTCTCTGCTTCAGTGGTCTGGGGTTTGCTGGTTCAGATCCTGGGCTCAGACATATGCACCGCTTATCAAGTCATGCTGTGGCAGGTGTCCCACTATAAAATAGAACAAGATGGGCATGGATGTTAGCTCAGGGCCAATCTTCCTCAGCAAAAAGAGGAGGATTTTCAACAGATGCTAGCTCAAGGCTAACCTTCTTCAAAAAAAAGTAATATATTAATTGAGTACCTACACTGTGCCATGACCTGAGCACAGCAATAAGGGGACAATGGTAAGCAATATAGCAGATCCAGGCTCTCGGGGAGCTTTCTGTCCAGTATGCAGTTCAGATATATAAAGAGAGTAATTTCAATGCAATTCGAGAAATGTATTGGAAGAGGAAACTCAGATGCTATGGAAGTGTGTGAAATGGGTAAGCATAGTACCTAGGTTTGGAAGAATCCCAGAAGACTTCCCAGGGAAATAATGTCTAAATTAAGAACTTAAAGTTGAGGAGGATTTAGGCAGATAAATTGAAGACAGTGATAGTGTTGGAAGAATACTGCAGGAGGAGAGAACAACATTGGTGAAGGACTGAAACAAGATCTTTAGGCAATGGTGATTTGATATTTCGCATAGTTCTGGATTAACAAAACCAACTGAGTACACAGAAATGCAAATGTTCTGACTTTTGAATTTCCAACATGGTACATACCATCATCTCAGTAGCTAGAGCACGCAGGGTCAGGGTCAGAGCCACAGATAAGCAAAATGGGCTGTTGGATTTAGGGCTCTCCCATTATTTCATTGCATAAATTATAGCTGTTTGTGTGGATTCTTTCAGTTAATAGTTCTAGTAGGTTAGCATCTAAAGAGAAAAAAATATGAATTAATTAACTTCCATTTGTCCCATATCAAAGGTTAAAATGCATTATTTGCATGGAACAGTCTCAGATAACCCTACTGTTACCCTATACTAGGTGTTCAGTGGGAGTGGGCAGGCCATTCAGGGAAAAGGGAAATGGAAGAAATTCATATTTAAGTACCTACTACATGCCACTGTATTTTATATTTGCAGTCTTATTTAATTCCAATGGGGAAGGTTTTATTATTCATATATATATGAGGATAGTGAAGCTTGTGATGTTTAAATTACTTGTTTAATTAAACACATAAAATCTGTTACATATACTAGAATTTTAAATCATTGGAACACCAATGATAAACTTGTGCAGCTATGTTAGTCCATTTGTTGTACAACCTTCACAATAAACCACGTAAATGAAGTTCTTATGATGGGGTCATTGATTAGGAAACTTGTGGTTCGAGTCTATATATTTTAGATGGAGGCTTGCACATAACGTCGATATAAAATTGTACCAGTGTGTACACTACCACAGTCCTCATGTGCCACACCCTGTACACACACGTGTATTTATCTGACACATGCTTTCTACACAGCAAACTGCCAATTGTAAAGTAAGTGAGCATACAGACTGTGAACTCACGACAGCGTTATATCATGGACTGTGCTTTTACTGAAAATCATTTCTACTTGTTTAACTCTAATGTTTATGACAAAAATAAGAGGCATTAAAAGGTGCTTTTTCTCAAACAACTAGCAAATTAATCCAATATCCATATGTTTTCCTTTCATCCCTCCTGCTTGAGAGGTCAATATTATTATCTGGTAAGTTCTTTATATACATGGTTCTATATTATGCACTAATATTTTCACTGATATACTTATTCTGTTTGCATATTTTGAATTTTTAATTTCAATGTTCCTTTGGTTGTTCTATTGTGATTATTTTTTAAAATATATATTATAATCATTTTGTCAAGTTTTACCCACAAAAAAATATTTGAATTTTGACTAAAATTACAAAGAATTTGTAAGTTGTTTAACTTTGGTGAAATGAAAAGTAATAAGGCATTAATGACTCTATTTATTATGGAATTCCTTCTGCAGTGTATTATAATTTTTCTCCTTGAAATAAAAATAAAGAAATAAAAAATCACATTGCCTACGGAAGTTTTAGGAAGTATAATGTTCTAACTCAAAATACGTCAAGGACCAATTTTACAAAGCAGTACAACTTAGCCAAAAAATAAAGTGGTTTGTATCATTGAACTTTTGCCCCATAAAGGAGTAAGGTAATTGAGTATTAATTAGAAACTTATTCCTCTGAATGGCAATATAAGATGGAGCTACCTTTTCTGGGGGAAGACACTTGCAGGCAGTTAGCCTTACTCTGATAAATATCTTTTCCTTAAATGCCTCATGTTAAAGAGAGGTTTTGATTGAACTAAGAAAGTAGGCTAGGAAGAATTAAGATTCCAGAAATTTACTACCACTCATGTTGCTACATTTAGCAAAGTTTTGTTTATAATACCTCTAAAAATAGTTTTGCATATATTTTCTTTGTTTTAATATAGAGATCCTGCAAAATTCTCCATGAAGTTTAATTCCAGTGATATCATAAATAGGATACATTCATCAAATTTGCTAATTGTTTCTTGTTGGCATATAGAAATGATACTGATTTCGTACATCGATTTTATGAAAAATCACTTCATCGAATTCATTTATTGGGTCCAATAGATTTTCAATTGATCCTCTTGGTTTTCTCAGGTAGATAACTTATTGTTAGCAAACTAATAATGATTTTGGCAACATTGATTCCAAAGTCTATACATTTTTTATCTCATTTTATAGCATTAGTTATCTCTTCAAAAAAGAAAAAAGAATGACAGTAGTGATTAGCTTTGTCTCCAGTACACCTTCTGCTGAAGTTATATCAGCACAGTTTCAGTTACATGGCAAGTCAAGACAATATTATTATGTAAAAATATTCCATGATCAAATAAGTCTGGAAAACATGTTAGTTTAAATTAGGCAAGACTCACTGGTGAAAAAACACTTAGAATTTATATATAATGCTTATTTTGAATCTCCTACAGTATATTGTGAGCTGTATTCCCAAATTATTTGACCAGTTTAGATCACTTATTTATCCCAAATTGTGAGCACATTAAAAACAGATACAAATTAATTTTATTTTCAAATAGTTAACCCTATCAAAATCGTAATTTTCTCCAGAGATTTGAGAAACCATTGTAATACAATATTTACATTTCTTGTCCAGTATTATGGAATTGTTGTTGTCTTTATCAAAGACGTTTTTCTTTATGTTTATTAGAGCCATTCTGGTTTGGGTTTATTTTAGTTGGCTTGTACATATTAATCTTTTATCAAGCCACCTTATGAGAACTCGCATTTACAATTCAGTGCCCCATGGATTGAAACTTTAGCCAAATAAAATGACCCAATTTACTTAATATCATTATAACTAATACAATTTCATGTTTTGTATTAAATATTTATTCGTTTAATGTATTTATATTTTTAACTATTTTGTTTTTTTAAGTATCTCTTGTAAACAGCATGTGGTCTTTTTAAAAGAAATTTGACTTAAACTGAAATTGACGTGTTTTAACAAGTAAACGCATCTCATTCATATTTATTATTATTTTATTTTATTTCAGCCAAGTTTTTCTAAATGGACTACTTTTTTTTCCACTTTTATATTATCCAGCGCTTTAGATGAAATATATCTTTTCAAAGTGTAATACTCAATTATCAGAATCAAGTATTAATTGCTACCTTTTGGAACCTGACTTTCTGACAATAAATTTCACATACTCAGCCCTAAGATTTTTGCCTTTGCATTTGGCTTTTTTACCAACTGTGCGTCTTTCTCGAGATTTGAATTATTATCTGTATACACACCATAAAATGAAATGACTACCTCATAATCTAAATATTTCTAAAAATAAATTACTATAACATATTATTCAATTACAAAAAGACCAAGAAGGAGTTGGAAGAAAAATGAAATAGAAGACAATAATCAAGTGTATATTCTATCTTGGTTTAATTAACAATGTTGTAGCTTTAGAATTATTTTAAATTATATTATTTATGTCAATTTCATGTTGAATTTGCATTTTCTTTGCGTTTTCCACCACATTCTCTCTTTCTTTCTCTCCTCATCTTCCTTTCTTCCTTCTTTTTCTCCTTCCTTCTCCTCTTCTTTCCCTCTGACACATCTTCTACTTCTCCACTCTGGCTCACCTTCTTCCGCCATACTTTCACATCCAATCTGAGACCACCCACACAGATATCTGGGCTACTTTAAGACTTTTCCTTAAATAAATGTATACTCGGAAGTAGCTATATTTCTATTTTAACCCTTTGACTAGTAGCCTCAGAGACTGATATTAGACTACCTCATGCAGCAGCTATATGAGTGACGGCGAGGGAATGGAAAGATGTTCTTTCATTCACCTGTCATCTGAGGAAATAGTACCATCATGGGGTGGAAAGAACCATGGCAATAGTCACAAGGCTTGAGTGATGTCCCTGACTTTGCCAAGAAATCTATACTAGGATGGAAACAAACAATTCCTTATTCTCACCATTGTAGCTCCAACACCTATCCAGTTCTAGTACAATTATAACGTTAAAATTGATAAAGTACAGTCTAAATTAGAACAATGACCAATACCACCACCAACATTCAACGTTATTTAATGGATTATTTGTTTTCCTTAAATAAAGTCAAGGTAGATATGACATGTATTGTTATGCTTCAGGTTATTGTATGTATGCCATGTGATGATTCCATTCTTCCTCCACTGTTTCTCGTCAGACTCTATGACACCTTTATTCTCTCAGAAGAGCATGGCCTTCATTTGATGAGGATGCATTATTTACATGCTGAGTCCACATGTGTTCTTTTCTCATTAGCCAGTGACAATTAAACTAGTACTGCATTTTTTTTATGATGTCAAATTAATGTTTAAATCTATTGAACAACTTAAGAAACTAAATTATTATTCATGAAAATGTCATTTAGTTGCAAATTTATTTTGCAAAACAATAATGTTTATAACAGATAAAATAATTTAAAAACAGTGTACAGCAGATTTTTGTTCTCATTTTGACATTAAGACATACCATCTTAATGGCAACTCTGCTCATTTTACCAGCACAATAATGTTAAACAGTGTTACTTTAGGTGATCACTTAACAACTATTAAATCATAAATATTTATGCAAATCCAGGAACTGAAATCATAATGCAGAATGTGATTACATTGACTTTTAAATTGTTATTAAAATAAAGCACACAAAATTTAAAATTTCTATAGAGTACTCAGGAACCATGAAATTGCATCTTCTGTCCACAGTTTGAGAAACAGTGCACTATACCACACTGAGGATTAAAGGAATGAAAGGCATAAATGATTTGATCTGAGAATGAACTAGAGATAGGCAGGTTATAGCTGAGATGTCAATGAACCAGACATCTGCTAGAAGTCTCATTTTGCTGGAAATTTCATCTCTCAGCTGTTTGATGAAGCAATGAGGGACTACTTCTCTGGACTTAACTTGGACGAAAAAGAACTGGTTCATGAAATTCAAGTGACAGGAACCTCAAGAGAAAGTCAACTTGTCATCTTAGTGCTTGAAATAGCCAAGAAAGGAAACACTCAGCATAGTCTGACAGGTACCTTAGACTTTAGAAAAGCAGATTGTAAAAATGTTAGAGAAGAGATCTCAGTGATTCCACAACCTTAGTCTTTTAAAAGGATTGGAGATCTTGAAAAACAAATTCTGATGAGAAAATTATAAATGGCTACCACAAGGTAGAAACAAAAAGGAAAGCTATATGAAGGAAATTAACATAGCTATGTACATTTCCCTGCATGCACTGTAACAGAAGGAAAGAGAAAGGATTATATTTTGAACATCTTTTATATGAAAACAAGATGCTAAATTGTTCACATAGAGGTGTTTCTATATCCATTTTACTGATGAGGAAACTAAGGCTCAAGGAAGTTAAGGAGAGTTCAGAAGTATAAAGTCAATTACAGAGTTATTAAGGTAACTAAAAATAATAAAAAGATCTGTCAGCCATGTGAAAAGCATTATTTAAAAAGAGAAATGGTTAATTCCACTACTTGATGCTGATCGTTTCATATTAACCAAAAATAGTCAATAAGCGTAACAGTTAATGCTCACATTCCCTGTAATGAAAATGTATCTTCATACTAGTAAGGATAAACCAAATGCAAATAAAAGACATTAGATGGTTATACCTATAACAAGAGGTAAATTTATATGTCCATGGATAGATAAATTACATTCTATATAAGCAAAAACGTCTGTCAATATGTTGGCCTGTCTTTGTCCCCTTCTCAACAATGTATGCATTACAAAAACCTCAGCCGATCCACTGGCAGCTAGTAACTAAGCAGATTCTCTTTCTTTAAGAACATAAACTAAGATACTCAGAAATAGTAACTAGTCAGATAAAGGTAAGCAGTAGAACTGAAGACTCATTTTAAGTTAGCCCAGGGGTAGCATTTTATCAATTCTGCGCCATCTGCACATTGATGTCACGGAGGAGCAAAGGCCATGAGTAGCCAAAGAATGCAAGTATTCTGAGCGCATCAAGACATAAGATATGCATATAGAGAAAAGCATAGATGAGAGACCAGGTGGCCCAAGAAAGAAAGGAAGTAGCCTCAGTTACTGTCTTTCCAATTCCAGGCCTCATGTGTCCAGCTGCCTTTAGTTTCTCAGCCTTGGATACCTAAAGGAGATACCATGTGTAATGAATATCTGCTGGGTTGTCTGTATAACACCTTTACTTCTGAAAACTCCGCTCTACCTCCTACCATCTACATGATTAACAAGGTAGTCATGTTCATGCAATATAACTCTACCCCGTGACAATACAAATTAATCCAGACATGGAAACCTTGATCAAGTGAAACAAAAACCCTTTCTTCATAGAATATGGAATAAGCAATTTCAGCCTAAAGTAGGCCACTTTCTGAAATAAAGAGGATATAAATTTGAGAGTTATTGGGAGTAGCCATTATGTACTTGTGAACTAGAAAACAGAAATATTTCGTGCCATGGAGAAGGAAGAAGAGAAGGAGGAGGAAAAGAAAAGGAAAAGAAAAGAGAGAGAAAAAAGGCGATGTGAAGAGGAAAATAGAGAGAACAGATGGAGAGAACTTTTGAGGTTCCCTTCAAATGGACTAATATATGGTCCATTTCTGAGATACAATTGCATCCCTACCCCTGGGTACCACAAGACAACCCTTATTCTGCATATAATTACATCACCAATATAAGAAGTATCTGGATGATGATGGTGACTGGGAAGAATTCTAGAAAGTGATATAGAGGTCAATATTTTTCTAATTTCCATGTAAAATTTTATGTACATACTGAAATTACACATCATGAAGCAGTCCGTCAATTCCCAGCAAAATTCCAAGACATGTAATTAGACAGATGGCTCATGAACACCTAGAAAAGGAAGTGGCAATCACCAATAGCCATTTTAAGTTCACTAAGAATAAATTATACCAAATTAATTAAATTATATAGACATATTAAATCTGCATTTCAATGAGGCATTTAATGCAGTGTTCTGCTGATGCCTTTTTGGAGAAGATAGATGTGGAGAGGATGTTTCTAAATTATGTAGATACGTGTTAGTTGAACAACTATTCTCAAATCACGGTGATTAAATGGTTCCATTTTGAACCTGTTGTGAGCCTTATTCACAATTTTGAGTTAAAAAAATAGACGCAGACATAGAAAAGAAGTGCATGAATTTGGAGAAAAAGCCAAATATTGAATGACAGCATCATGATAGAAAAATCAATATTTTTTCATTACAAGAGTTAAAATAATTGATCAAATTGGGAAAGGAGAAATTCTAGAAGAAGAAAATAAAGACTAATGCTTCCGTTTAAAAAGTAAACTTCCCAAGCGCAGCATAGGAAAGATTGTGAATAGGAAAGAAATAGCCATCTCCTTTGAGGAATGGGACTATACCTTATAGTTCCATATTCACAGCTTCCAACACAATTCCTGGAACAAAGCAGGTGTTAAAGTTAGTCAATTTTTTAATTAATGAGACATTTAATATGAGCCAACAAATATAGTGCACACATATCATATTTATATAAAGACAATATGTAGCAAGGGAGTCAACAATATCCTTGTACCTTACATTGACAAGAACATAAGTGGAGCACTGTGTCTCCTTGGGAGCCATATATTAATTCAGTGGAATAGTGATAAATTGTAGTGGTTCTAGAATAAAGTAAACTAGATGGTAAAACAAAAAAAGGAAGATTTCAGTATTAGTCAAGGCTATATAGAGAAATAGAGCCAACAGGATGATCTATATCTACACGTATATGCATATCTACATCTATATCTACAGAGAGAGAGAGATTTTTAGAAATTGGCTCATGCAATCACACACTTGTGGAGACAGGCAAAATCTGCAGAGTAAGCTGGTGAACTGGAGACCCAGGGAACAGAGAATGTTGCAGTTCAGGTCTGATGGCAGTCTGCTGGCAGAATTCCCTCTTTCTTGGAAGTTAGTCTTTTTCTTAAGGCCTTCAGTTGATGGGATGAGGCCCACCCAGATTATGGAGCGCAACCCGCTTTACTCAAAGTCTACTGATTTAACTGTTAATCTCATTTCAAAACATCTTCAAACGACATCTAGATTAGTGTTTGACCAAATACCTGGGTACCACGCCCTAGCAAAGTTGACATAAAATAACCATCATAACTCCAGTGTCATATGATGAATGATTAAGAGGAAGAGAGATATTTAACTTGAATTAGAGAAAAATTAGGGGGATATATGGCATTTATTTTTAAATATTTCAGATTTTAAAATAAAGAGAGGATTAGACTCAGCCGTTATAAATCTCAAGTGTTATCTTAGGACACAAGATACAGATTACAAGTGAACCCAGAGAATAAAATTTTTAACAGCTAAACTATCTAATTTAGATGAGAAGTAGGATACACATAGAGAAAGAAATATGTGGCAAGGTCTCAATCCTTAAGGAAATTTACAGTTTAATTATGGAGACAAAAATGCAGATACAAAGTAAAACTAATTCATTCATTGAACAAATATTTATTAATTACATGTGACAGGTACTTTCCTATATTTTAGGAAATACAATAGCATGCAAGAAAATCCCCCTGCCCTCATGAACTTTATATGGTAGTGAAAATATACAGATAATAAATAAAATACATAGTTTTAATATATAGTGTGTTAAAAGCAATAACTTCTAGGGAGACCAAGGACTCTGGCTCCTGGTTTAAAAATCTATGTGTGATTTTTCCGGCCCAACTATAGGCAGTCACAAAGGCTCTACCTGGCTGGCCTCATGGGGGAACTCCCCTCCCCATCCCAGACTTGGAGCACAGCCAGTGCATTGTCATTTGAAGGGAGTCGCTGCCAAGGTCTCAGGCCTCTTGGCCAGTCACGCTCTGACGCATGTCTACATTCCTAGCCCAGGTCCCTTCATTCCAAGGCTTCTTTATTGGGAGCCTTCAGCTGAGGCTGTCTCTGGGCTCCCCTACTCACATCTCCTTATGTGGGATGGAGGAGACTTCAAAGCCACTTTTCTCCACTCTGAAGTAGTACTCAGTACTCTTCCACTCCTAGTCCTTTACTCCCTCCCCTCATCCACCCCTTAGGTCCGTAAAACTACAGGAGCCTTTTGTTCAGGGCTTCCTCAGCAAAGAGACTACCCTCACACACCTCTGCACTGATCTACCTGCCCCTTTCCATGGGGAAAATGGAACGGGAGGAGTCCATGTTTTCTCCAGTTTAACTTCTTGCTTCTGATCTAGAAGTAAGTGATTGCAGGTCTGACTGTGACTTTATTTTGGCTTGTCTTAGGTAGCTACTCTGACATCTGACAAGTCAGCTCTCTCCAGACCAGCTGAGCTCCAGAAAGATATTCTTAGTCAGTCCCAGCTTCCATAACAGAATACCATAAACCAGAAGTCTTACACAACAAATATTTATTTCTCACTTTTCTGGAGGCTGGACGTCTGACATCAGGGTGCCAGCATGGTCAGGTTTTTGGTAAAGGCCTTCTTCCTGATTTACCAATGGCCATCTTCTTGTCGTATCTTCACATGGCAGGGAGAAAAATCATCTCTCTCACGTCTCTTCCTAAAAGGGGACTAATCCCATTCATGAGGGTTCCACCCCCATGACCTAATTACGTCCCAAAGGCCCCACCTCCTAATACATTCACATTGGGAGTTAGGATTTCAGCATATAAATTTTGGAGGGCCATAACATTCATTACATAATGGAGACAGAATAGAATAAGAAAGAAAGATAGGCAGGGACAAGAGAGGGAGTGCCATAATGTGGTCAGGGACCTAAGAAGGTAATACCTGAGTAAACACTCAAAGGATGTGAAGGAGAGAGCTTGGAGGCTATCTGGGGAAGAGCACTAAGGACAGGGGAAAGAGCAAAGACAAAAGCCCTGAGGAAGACACAAGTAGTGCTAGACAGCAGTCAGATGCTGAATAGCCAACCATAACGAGATAGAAGAAGTCTTGCTTCCTCAGTTCTTCCAGCCTCGTTAGAAAAAGGAATAGTTACTTAGAAGGCTGTGGAAGTGCTGTGACAGAAGAAATAGAGGTATCCTTTGGAGACACAAAGCAGAGATGCCTAAGGATCATGGAGTAGTCACAACAGACACCCCAGAAGAAACAATGGCCAATCAGAAACAAGAAGAACAAGAAACAAGAAGAGTCAGTCAGACAGGGTCCCACAAAAAAACAAAAAAGTTAGTAATAGGTAGGGAAGTCATGTTGCACAACTCTAGGGGGCTCCACTTACATCATAGTCTTGGTGTCACACAGCACACAGCTCTGAGGCCCTATATGAATGCCCTGAAATTAGAAGCTGAAAAGAACATGCTGGCTTTGGGGAAGCAAAAGCATTCAATAGAACTAGAGTACAGAGTGACTCAAGAAGTGAAATGGTGAAATCAAGAGGGAAGCAGAGAGTTATACAAATTTTTAAAAGTCATGGAAATATTTTAAACAAGAAATTAATATGACAAAAACTCTGTTATGATGTGAGAAGCGATTGTGGGACAGCAGGGAAAACCAGTTATGAGACTATTGTGAGAAATATTTTCTTGGCGTGGACAAGGGTCTTGAAAATAGGGTTGAAAAAAAGCAAGTAAAGAAAAGTAAAGGCAAAAAGGGTTGGGAGTTGATGGAATGTGGATGAGAGTGAGAAAAGTTAAGGATGAACCCAAGGTTTTAATTTGGACGCCTGGGACAATGGTGACACTTCTGACGCAACTAGACACTGTACACAAGATGATCTCCTTAATTTGGACTTTATGCACTTGAAATGCCTGCAGGAAATCCAAGTAGAAAAGTAAATAGTATGAAATATAAATAGATATTCCACAAAAGATGGGTTCCCTGGGGGCCAGCCCAGTGGCGCAGCGGTTAAGTTCACACGTTCTGCTTCAGCGGCCTGGGGTTTGCAGGTTCAAATCCCGGGTGAGGACCTACGCGCTGCTTATCAAGCCATGCCGTGGCAGGTATCCCACATATAAAGTGGAGGAAAATGGGCACGAATGTTAGCTCAGGGCCAGTCTTCCTCTGCAAAAAAGAGGAGGATTGGTGGCAGATGTTAGCTCAGGGCTAATCTTCCTTAAAAAAATTTTTAAAAAGATGGGTTCCTCTGTCAGATGTATCTGGGAAATACTATATACTTTATCCTGCTCTTGACGATCCCTTCAGTTACTTGTTCATTCAACCTACATTTCATAGTTCCTACTTTGTGCCATTAAACATGTTCCGCTCTGGAACACAGAAGTGATTAAGATGAACCTGGTCACTGACTTCAAAGAGCTTATAATCTATGAGGGATACCTGAATTAAACAAATAATTATTTAAATTATAATCAGAATTTTACAAATGAGCAGTACAAAGTTCCAGGACCGTGTACAACGGGGAGCCAAATCTAACCTGAGGAGCCCCCATGTCACTCTCACATTAATGTATTTAGATCGTACTGAAGTGAAACCTCTCAAAATTATTTACATAAGAATTTCCAAGAGATGTTAGATGTTTTTAAGCATGGAAATTGCTTTATTTCCCCTGAGAAATATCTATTCCGTGTAAAGAGCAAACTTTGGATTGTAGTTTGGAAAACTCTCAGGGAGAGAACAAGGGAAAATTTAACAAGGAGTTGAGACTTCATTGCCGGCATGTAGTTTTCCTTTTCTACAAAGAAAGAACAAGACCAAAGGTGTGGAGGCAGGACATACAAGGCAGTTTGGGGCACAGGAAGTAGAACACCCCGATAGGAAGAGCAGCAGGCCCAGCTAAAGCAATTCTGATCAGTTGGCCACTAAAAGAGAAACTCTAAGTTACTGGGCCTCAGTCAATTGACCACCCAACTTGCTTCCATTTCCTACCTCACATACTAAAAATGATAATATTCATTTTTCTCTTTTCCTCCCATTCTAGAGACACAGCAAGACTGTCATAGCCGTGTTTAATGAATGAAAGAATGAGTGAACTCTGATCTCTTTGGTGTGTGTAATGAATAAAATATTATTGGTTATTAATAATGAAATAGAGTTATTTAACATTTAACTGGCACAGATTGAGATTTCATTTCTGATGTCTGGAACTGTGCTTTGAGTCATCAAAGGACTTTAAATCAGTTGAATGTTCAGGCTGAATATATTTATATTATACTTTTTTCTTTTTTTGGTGCGAGTGTGAGTCAGGGATACTGGAACTAGAAATATGCCCTGGGAGGAAGCAGGATGTAGGGCACCCTCTCAGATCTTCCTCTCTCTGCTGCTCTTGTCGGCCCATCTACATTCTACTAAATTCTTGGTCAAAATTTTTACAAGACAATTTACATGGGAGCAATTTTAGATACCGACCATTCATGAATTCACTAAATAAGCTAGAGTAAGTCACTATAATTAGATAACATGCAATGATTAAAAATATACTGCATTTAATGGTGTACAAAGCTGTTAAAAATATGTGAACTAAAAAAGAAAATTTAGTATAAGCTCCCATTTTTGTGTAAAAATGCATCTGTGCAGATATATAAAGAGTGCTACTTTCTGATGATTAAAAAACAGGTTTTTCTGTTTTTTATAAATATATATTTTCAAATTTTTCTATTTATTGTTTTAATAAAATATTTGAAAAGTTAAGTCTCAAAGGCTTTTTAGATGAATATATATTTTGAGGTAATAAATATGAGTTTTTATTAGTAATAGCTGCGTTGGATTTACAAGTAAGTTTGAGTTTTATTCACGTTTAGCTTTGTATTTACAGAAGCTGTTCTGACACTTGGTAAATATTCTGTCCAATAATCTTTCCACTGTTGCCTTTCCAAACCCCCTACTCCCCCTACTTTCACTATTCACTAGCAAAGAATGAACAGCAATGGCACCCGCTTGCTAAGTTTTGATGATTCAAGTAGCTAAGTTCATCAAGAATTATCTGCTGCAGGCTGCACATTCTGAAAGAAATGGTCTTGGTGAAGGATCTGTCTAGGTGAAGACCCCTGATCATGAAGGCCAGTTTATACTTAAATATCGAGCGCTTTCTACAGGATCCTGAAAAGAGAGTTGTTGAAGAGAGGCTCTCTTGATGACTAACTCTACCTTTTTTGCAAAACTATACTTTGTTCTATGTAAAATAACTCCTGAATGGAAAAGTGGGACATTAAAGTGACAAACTGACTTTCATGAGTCTATGAAGTCTCAGCTTCATAGTAACACTACAGAAATTTTAATGAACACTGTCTAGGTACCAACAAGAAAGAGAGAAAGAAGGAATATGGGTGTTACTTATGTGGTAGGGGATGAACTGAATAATACAATTGGTAATGAAATTATTTCTGCTTTCGAAGTGTTTACAAAATAATAATGGAGATGGACAACCAATCCTGATGCAAGGTGGAATAAACTAATCTAACCCTTTGAGGATTAATGGGTTTTTGGTGGGAAGAAAGCAGGGAAAAAGCATTCCAAGTTCATCAAGACCAAAAGCATGAGGGCATGAAACTACATGGTATAATTATAAAAATGGTTAAAATTTAAGCTTAAAGGAAGACGACATTGGGAGGTGCTCCGAACAGGCAGACTGAAGTCAGTCGCAGCCTCAGTCTATGAACGCCATTTTAGGAAATCTGACTGTATTCTATAAGCCACAGACAGTCTAAGTTTTTTATTTACAAAGTGATACACCCTCTGACCCACGTTTTAAGAAGCTAATTCTGGAATGAGCATAAAAGGTGGAACAGTATACTGAAAGGATAAAGACAGAAACACCAACTGGAAAGCTACCGGAATTATTCTGGGTATGGTGTCACTGCCTGCCGTATGAGAGGGACAATGAAAATAAATGATAAACTGATGAAGCACCGTTGTGCAGGAAGAACAAACAGAACTTAGTAATTTATCAGTGGCTGGGGTGAGGGTAATGAAAGACACAAAGATAACTGAGGTTCTTCCTGTGAGAGACTTGAAAGACGAAGTACCAGGTCTACTGAATTGAGACTAATTTGGCTTTGAGATGTCCTGGAAATTCTTGGGATTTAGAGTTAGAATTTCAGGAAAAGCATGTCAACTGAACAGTTATCACCCAAAAGCCATGGCAGGATATTTCCCAGGAAAAATTTATGTTAATCAATAAAAAGACCTAGACCAGAAATATAGGAAAAGATTACATATTTGAGGGTTAATCAAAGGAAGCAGAAACAGCGATACTGACAAATAAGGAATGAGAAGAAAGATTATAAACTGCTTTAAAATCAAGAATAAGAAAACAATCTTTTTTACCTGTTTGATCAGAATGCAAGAAATACAATAAAACTAAGTAAGGAATAATGTCAGGGAACCAATGGAGCCAAAAGGTTAAAGAATGAACAGTAGCCAATAGTGGTCAAATATAGCAGAAAAATTGGGGAAGTTAAGGACTAAGAAGAATGACTAGAAATGGCAAACAGTACAATACTGATGACCTCTGAAACAGTAGTTTCAGAAAAGTGTGGAAGATAGAAGCCATAAAGAAATATTTTAGTAGGTGGTAAAGAAATGGAGACAGCCATTTAAAGCAGTTTTTCAAAAAACTTAATAAAGTTAAGAAGAGATATGAGGTAGCAATTTGGCAAAGAAGCTAGATCTGGAAAAGAGTTGTTTTATTCTGTTTACATTTGAAATATGGGAGATGATAGCATATGTTGACTGAAGAAAATCAAACGAAGATAAAGAAATTAGATATAAATTGAGTGATAAATTATGGGACAAGAATTATGGAACTGAGGATAATGATGAATTCAATCAATAACAACAATGAATTCAATCAAGGATTAAGGGACTAACCTTGGAAACTAGGAGCAATTTTTCTTTAAAGAAAGGACAAATATTTTGGAAGTCCAGAAATAAATCAGTTTATTGGGAGGGAAGGAAGTTGAGGGCAGTGTGTTGGCCTGTTGTACTACCAAAACATGGAGCAACCCTATGGCTTAAGGTGATAGGTAGAATTAATAATTTGAGATGCTATCAGTGGTTCACACAACAATTTTGAAATGTCAGAAAGCTTTGAGTGGAATATCATCTGACATAACTGGGTAGGTAAGGGTATAACTCACAGATCCAGAAGATAAATGGACCCCCAAGAAGAACTGCCACTGCAATTAGGTTTCCTTAGGCAACACCTTTTCATTAAACCAAGAAAGTGAATCTATTCAATGCCTGAAAAATCCAATTGCTACACATGACTCAGTGAGCTACACAAAATCATGCCACTACTTTTACGTAAAGCTACTTTCACAGACACCAGCTACCTTAGAAAAAGATGGTGTCAGTGAGATGAGCAGCTAGGGACAATGCCACAATCTTTCTATTCAGAGTAGGGCACAACCAGCAAGACTGGGGTCATGATGCCTGGATTCAAAATCCAACTCTGCCACCGTGGGTGTGACCAGAGTCACAAGCATGTTACTTAACTTTCCACGCCTCTTTTTCTTCAATGAGACCTGTTTCTTGTGAGGATGGAATAGCTAGTGCATAATAAAAACCCGTAAAAATTAGTTGGCGCTTTCTTCCTCCTCCTTCTTCTCCCCTTTCTCCTCTTTCTCTGTCCCCTTCTCCTCATCCTTCTTCTTTCTTCCACTTCACTACAATTGCTATTTAGCTCCTCAACAAATTTGTATTGAATATTCACTTAGTTCCGGATACTCTATTATGCCCTGAGTTTTACACTGATGAACAAAATAGACATGATTCCTGAGCTCTTTGAGCTTGAAAACTAGTTCAGAAGGCAAATGTTGAACAAATAAAAATATAAATAAATAAGCGATTACAAATTGTGATGATTTCATTGAAGGAAAATAGCAGGGAGCAAGAAAATAGAATGATATGAACAATTATTTCAATGTGGAGGTAATGGAAGGACTCTCTGAAGAAATGACAGTTAAGTGGAGATATAAACATCACCAAATTTTAAAGACAACAGATATTACTTAACTTTCCAAAAATAACCATCAAAATTTATTTATTCCAAGTCAATTCAACCAATTAACATTTTAAGTGCTTTACCACACATAATATACTTAGAATTTATGTGATGAAAAACAGAAAAATTGATGCTTGAAGTCTAAGATTGTTTCTATGGGAAAACAAGTTAATCAACTAAAAGGTAGTAAATTCCATTTAAAATGTCAACAAAATATTAAAACAGAGCTTTAAATGAGTGTTACATCTTTTAACTAAACTTAATCAAACTAGTTTGTGTAGAAGATACAATCTAAAGCTAAATTAACAAAATGTATAACCTTAAGGAAAAACGACTTTATATAAGAATCAAAAGGACAATAATTATAGTTAATTTGCATAATATCAGGCCTGTAGACATTGCCATAAAGTTGTCTGAAGTGTCAGGAAAAGGTTCTCAGCTCTTCCTCCTGATATAACATGGGAAGGGAATTATAATTAGCCTATAAGACCGATGAAAACATCAACACTAAAACATTCAAAGAGAGTCAATGGAAAAGACGGTGAGATCATACAGGTTTCAGAATTTGAGGTGAAGTAGAAACAGCAAAAGAAAGCAAGTTTTGGCAAAACTAGTCATGAAAATCAGTAAAATAAAAGAAGAAATATGAGTCAGATGGTTAAGTCAAGAGGATCAATTTCCTTTTCCTTAATCACACTGCCAAAATGCAGGAGTTGGGGAAAGCAAGGGAATAGCCATGGTTCAGACTCAGAGCTTCGAGCAGAAGAAGAATAGAAACTGTAGGACCTGACTGCTTGGCGCTTGTCTTCACTGCCATATGACTTGAAATACGCAAGTAAATGCCAAATTCACGGGCCTTGCCTGAAGGACTTGACATTCAGGAAAACCAGCGTACAAGTATATCAGATCTCTTGACAGTGATTTTGCTTTTATAAACCTTTTATTTTGATTTTCTAGCAGATAATATCATTCCGTTGAAAAGAGTAGAACAGCAAAATCTTGGTGAGTATGTTACAGCTAACAATTAAACCGAGGCCACTATCCACGGCAAAGAAAAATAAATGTAGGTAATTAATGAATCAGCTATGACTATGTCACTTATGAGTTATTATCATGTGTAGTTTAAGCAAGACACATATTGACTGCAAGAAGAGTATATAAAAATATTAAATATACTTGGTTCCCTACCATAAAAATAAAAATATATACAAAAGTATACTTGGGGAAACAAATCAAATATATTTAAAGAAAGGCACCATTTTTACTAATGAAGGTGGACATTAGCTTCAAAGTAAAAATGATTAGCTCAAACAACAAATGTGTGAAGTCGATGTACTGGAGATTTGCTCCTTTTCTTTAGCTTTTAATAAACATTAGCTTGAATTCCATATTCCTATGCGATGTGCACTTTTCTGTATTACAGCAATTATCAGTTAACTAGTGCCAGATAAATGAGTACTTTAGGAGTTTTTACCTCTACTGACCACCCTTCTTTGCACCTGCTTGTTTTAAAATCAAGACATCATTTCTTTGGAAAATCTTTAATTACAATTCATAGCTTTTAACAATTTCTACACACCCTATGAAAATTTCACTATGAGAACTTCAGTTGCTGAGTTTACTGTGGATGTTGTCATTGTAAACAATTTATAGGTTGTATTTTTGCTTTTGCTAAATGGTATGAGAAACAAAAAACCTAAAATATTTAATGGATGTAAACTCTTTCCTTTTGGACCTTATATAAACCATAAAAAATCAGGGGGGAGAAAGGATTCTCAGGGAAGCAAGACTAAATTCAAGACTATAATATTTGTATGTTGAAATTTAGTCCAGTGATATTACACACATACTGACTTCTCATTGAGATGAATATCAATAAATTGATTAACCTAAGAGATAAATATTGATTTTAGCAAGCCCAAGGTCTCCATTCATATCAGACAATTCTTCTTGATATTTCCTAGGAGGCAAAGTCAATAAATGAATTGTCATATTTATATTCTGACTAATTTCCCAAGTCTGCGGGAAAGTTAGGTTTTCCACGCTGAGGTGGAGAAGTGCTGACCAGTTTACGTCTATATTCCATGATTACTTACTAAAAATATCCAAACAGAATATCTCTCATATTTGTTGCTCTAACATCGGATTCATTTTTACATGAATATTATTTTAATTTAATGCTGTTCCTTATATTCAATATCTTTCCATTTACTGAATTTCTTTTTATTTGCCACCAAGATGGTCAGTATTCTTTGACATGAGGTCAGCACATATGGTCATTGAAGTTAGCCCAGAAAAAAAAAATTTATTTATTAGATGAAGTGTTCTGTTCTGATCATTTGGCAGTAATTAAAATAATCATACAGATGTTTGCATGAGCTGTTTTTAAATTTAAGTGAATAAAGTTTCTGGTATTCTATACGCAAGCATAAGATTTCTTTCTGTACTACAGATATTGCATTGTCCTCTCTCACCTAGGTTTTATGGTTTTGATTTAATCTAAAGAGGCTGACGGCAGCACTAGGTATATGCTTGAGTTTTAGACTGACATCAAGGTATCTGCTTAAAAATAAATTCAGAGTCCTGATGATGATAGCCTGAATTTTTGAGCCAGGAATGAATTACTATCAATGGCAAGACAGTATAGATAGTTAAACTAATGTGTATTTTGAACAGTGCCTCAAAGTATTGTTATCCCTTTGTTTCCACACTGAGTCTTGATTCCAATGAAGGCAACAGGGTATAGTTCTTCCTTTCTCAATCTCTTGGGAGAATGTGGTGATGCAATTGAAGATACAGAAAGCTACCATAAATACAGCATATCTTTCTTGAGTATGATTTTTACCAAATGATAGATATATACTTTGCAAGGGCTGCCATGGCAAAATACCACAGACTGGGTTGCATAAACAACAGAAACTTATTTCCTCACAATTCTGGAGGCTGGAAGTCTGAGAAAAGGTGTCAGCAAGGTTGGTTTCTTCTGACTGTCTCTGTCCTTGGTTTGCAGATGGCCAGTATCTTCTTCCAATATCTCCACATGGTCTTCCCTCTGTGTATCTCTCTGTGTCCTAACCTCCTCTTGCTATAAGGACATCAAGTCACATTAAATTAGAGCACACCTCAATGACCTCATTTAACCTAATTACCTCTTTAAAGACCTCTCCCCAAATACAGCCACATTCTGAGATACTGGAGATTACGACTTCAACATTTGAATTTTGCGGGGACACAATTCAGCCTATAACAGTAGGTAAGGAAAGTAATTGTTTTTATTTAAAATTAACATGGAAGTGTTATGGATAGAATACAAAATTTGCATGATTTAAAGACATACAAGTGACTCCAGACAATATTTGTTCAGACAGCGCTCCTGGAACTCCAAGGTATTGTGTTTTCTGCTCTGGAGATGTTTCAATGGAAATATTAAAGGAGCATTGGTAGTGATAAAATAATGAGATTTAAAATTAAACGATTCCTTTTTTAATTTTTTCTTTTTAAGATTGGCACCTGAGCTAACATCTGTTGCTAATCTTCTTTTTTCTCCCTCTCTTCTTCTTCTCCCCAAAGCCCTCCCAGTACAAAGTTGTATATTCTAGCTGTAGGTCCTTTTGGTTGTGCTATGTGGGATGCCACCTCAGCATGGCTTGATGAGCAGTGCCATGTCTGCACCCAGGATCTGAACCGACAAAACCCTGGGCCTCTGAAGCAGAGTGTGCGAACTTAACCACTCGGCCACTGGGCTGGCCCCCAAATTAAACAATTCTTTGTTCAAATCCTGACTTTACCACTTGACCATCTCATATTGTGACAAATTATTTGTGATATCTAAGCCTCAGTTTTTCCTCTTATAAATATGAATAATAATAATACCTAGATCATAGAAAGAGTATGATTGAGATAATATTGTAATAAATTAATTAAGTACTTATATAAACATTAGATTTCCTTTCAAGAGTACTTCTATGTCTTGATTTGAAAACAAAATCTTAAAATAGGACTTGACCTAAAAGATACTTAGAGGGAAGTTATATTTGAAAAGATAGCAAAAATTGCAAGCATACAAGCACAGCATTTAAAGATAACTTGCTTCAAGGGGCTGGTCCGGTGGCAAGGTGGTTAAGTTCATGCATTCTGCTTCAGTAGCCCAGGGTTCACAGGTTTGGATCCTGGGCACGGATCTAGCACTGCTCATCAAGCCATGCTGTGGTGGCATCCCACATGAAATAGAGCAAGATTGGCAAAGTTGTAAGCTCAGGGCCAATCTTCCTCACACACACACACAAAAACTTGCTTCAAGACTACTTACAGATGTTAAATGTTATACAAAGATATTCAAATATGAAAACAAATACACTAAGGAACTTATGTATGATTACCTCTACATTATTTCAGGGAACTTCGGATCTTCTTTGCTTTTAATTTTTTGCAAATACACATGTAGTATAGATATATACATACACCTACATATGCATTTGATTCATATATGTGTATATATACATAAAAATTAAATATACCTTTAATATATATAAAAACATGAAAGTTTGGGAGCTGCTCTAATAAGTTATTATATGTATAATTATATGTAGTTATTTCCTAATAGTAAGTATAAGGACGAGAAGAGCTGACATTAAATTAAGCACTTACTGATTTAGTACATGGAAAGCCCTTAGAAGAGAGACTGATATCTAGTGATCAACAAATGAATGTTTGTGATTGGTAGTACTATTATGCATCAGTTACCATGCTAAGCAATGTATGTGTGCTATTTCATTTTATTATCTCAATATCCCCATAAGTGCTATTATTATCTGCATTTTACAGGTGAGGATGTTGGGATTCAGACAGGTAAACTCAGCTAGTTAATGCAAGAGCTATGTTCAAAGCAAGGTCTTTCTGACCTTAGAATCCAAACTCTTAACAACCATGCTATAATTCCTCTCCCACGTTTCCTCATTAGTGGTGATGGTAAACATTTCCCTGTTAGGTTTTGAACCATTTCTGCTTCAATCGTGCTTTCCCCTCCCTCTTCACTTAGTTAGGTGACCATCTGTATTCCAAAAGGTCCAACGCTTCCAAAGTATATTAAATAGTGGCGCCATAAACAAAGGGGACGCTGCACCTATTCCTCTTCTCCTTTCTATTTTCTTTTTGTTTAATTTTAATAAGAATTGTGTATTTCTGGGAGATATATGATCATATCTGCAAATTGAACCAACGAATTTGATTGCTTTCTCTTATCAAAATGGCACAAACCCGCATAGAAGGAAAGAGAAGGATCAAACAGTGAGAAAGATGACTGTCACGGATCTGCACCTCTGAAGGAAACAACGCAGATAAGTGATGATTTATATTATTTTCCTATGTCCCAATCCAATATACTTTCCAGAATAGCGAGGTGCTTAGTGAGCCTGAATAACTAATTGTACAGATCAAATATATTTCTAATGGGCCTCAAATTTCTGAGAAATTATTTGCGAGGATGTTTTACTATTGTTTGTGAAGTCAATATGCTGTCCTGAGTTCTGAATTCTGGCTACCGTTTTTCAATTTTTATTCCTCTCTTCTCATTTTCTGTTTAGTTATTCTGCCGGCTTTACTTCTGTATGCATGACTATTTCTGAATCTCAGATTTAAAAAGCAGATAACAGATTCCCTGAACCTTTTTTGAGAAGACATTAAGGAAAAGTAGGATGTCGGTTTAATATAATTTGTCACTGTTCACCCCAAATCCTCTCTGGTAGATTCCCATGAGGAAGCTGTCGTGCCACATTCATACATTTTTTCGTTTAATCTGCTCACCTAACCTTTAGAGAACTTAATTAGGTACTTCTAAAAATAATAGCATATACTTCATAGAAAGAGAATTTTCCATTAAAAGTTACCAAAACAAATGGATAAGAGCTTGCATAGTTGTAAAGAAAGACAAAGTGAGGATGTCAGCTAAAGGGAGATAAAAGATGGAAAGAAAATTACTGTGTCATCAAAAAGATAATGAAGTTTAAAAGAAATAAAAAAGATGAGACATTTTGTAGGACATATAAAACAGTCTGACTAGAGCCAATAAAAAAGAAAGAAACTTTGGTGAAGGAAATGTCACTAATTAGGTATTGTTAAAGCCGAAATGAACACTTTATTTTATGCTTTTATAGGCTAACAAATAAAAAATAGGTAGTTAAACAAGCAATATCTGTTTTTTCTACAGATCAGGGTAAAGATTGTGTCACATTATCTCTACAGGAATACAACCTAATCACGTGGCACGATGACACCATGAGGTGATGTGAAAATACATTTTGGAAAAGACCTTGAACTTGTGTGCCACGTACAGAAGGAAGCAAATGCACTTTTGAATCCCTGAAGAGAATGGAAAGGAAACTGCTAGAATATATGCCTTTGAAAGCAATCTGCAAAGAAACAAAAAAGCAATTCTATCCCAAACGCTCTAACCTCAGATTAGTCTCATTATCTGCTGCAGTTGAAAATAGTAATTATCATAAATATATCACCTTATATTTTCAAAATATAATCTTATACTTCAAATAAGTGTAATAACAGGTCATGATGAGATATCATTTGTCACAGTCAGACTGACAAAGGTGAAAATATCGCCAATTTCTAGTGTAGGCAAGGATGTGGGGGAAAAGGTACTCGAAGGCAGAGCTGGTGGTAGCCTGAAATGCGAACATCTTTGGGAAGAACAATATGACAACATGAGTGAAATTTAAATATAAATATCCTTTGACCCAACAATCCTATTCCTAGGAGTTCATTGTAAGTAGAGATTATAAAAAAGATGTAAAGATACAGTCACAGTATGTTGTCTAAAATAGCAAATAAAAAAGTTTCATCAGTCAAACAGAGATCGTTAAACGAGATAGTATCCTTTAACAATGGAGATGCCTTATCCATTGACATATCTCTCAAAGATATTTTTAAGAAAAATAAAACTATATATATACACACATGGATATCTTTTGTTTGTATATACATATAACATATGTGTTTGTAAGTGTATGTGTGAGAAATTTTGTTTTCTTTCTTCCTTTATTATATGTTTTAATATTATTTGCACTTTCTACAATGAGCATATATTTGCCTTTCTAAACAGATAAAGTAAAAAATAAAAAGAAATCAGGTATTGTATTGGATACACGGAATCAAGAAGCAGAGAGATGAAATGACATGCTCCAAGTCTCACGGTTAGTTAACAACAGAACGAGTGCTAAAGCTCAGGTTAACCTGCTGCCTCAGTCAGTACTCAGGCAATAGAAAGGTTTGAGTTTGTGTTCCATTAACATACATTAATATGCAGGATTACACTGAGCTATAAAACTCTTCCATTTGAGAAAATGGCTAAGAAAAAACAGTTGAAAAAGAGAGTAAAATAATCATAACATAAATCCTAGAGATCCTCACTAATCCAACTTTGCATATTTTTATATGATGATTGCCGAGTTCACTCTTCATGCCTATTATGTGAGCAAAACCTCACATAGCTGATTGCCAGCAGAGGAACCTCAAATAATGTAATATATTACGTAAATTTTCAACAAAAAGAAAAACATTATAGACCGCTAGAACATATAATTTTCTCCTGGAAGAGACCTTAGTTTCATCTTGTTCAAACTCCTCATTTTATCTTTTTTTTCTTTTTAAGGAAGATTAGCTCTGAGCTAACATCTGCTGCCAATCCTCCTCTTTTTGCTGAGGAAGACTGATCCTGAGCTAACATCCATGCCCATCTTCCTCCACTTTATATGTGGGATGCCTGCCACAGCAGGGCTTGACAAGCGGCGGGTAGGTCCATATCCAGGATCCGAACCTGCAAACCCCCAGATCGCCAAAGTGGGAATGTGCAAACTTAACCGCTGCACCACAGGGCCGGCCCCAACAAATTCCTCGTTTTAAAGATGAAGTAACTGAGGCTCAAGTCCAATTTGCTCAAGCTCACAACTAAATAAAGCACCTTGTAAAATTGTAATTGTAATTGAAATGGCATTCAAAGTGTATAGAAAGCGTTACGTCTACTGTTCACGCATCTCATTCAAGGACAAATATTTATTAAGCACCAAAAGCAGGAACTTCAGCCTGCTACTGTTTATTGGTATCACTCTTTTCCTTTTGTAGACAGTCCCTTCTTATCTTTATACCTTCTCTGCCTCCATACCAGCAGCATAGAACACAAATATTCTGTCTGCCTACAGGAAAGCGACTGAAGTTCCAAATGCAGATACTGAATTTTGAAAGAAAATAGTGCATTAATGTCATATTCCCTCTAACACTTTTACCCGTGAGAATTTAGATGATCATGGCATCCCAGCCAAATATTATGACAATTACTTATATTAATAAAGTTGAAATTTATAATTAAATTAAACAAAACTAAAATAAAGTACTAGTAATGCAACCAGATATTTAGGCATAGTTGGGGCGAGAAAGGTAAAAGGAAATTTCTGTCTTCTCAGTTTTGCACTGCTGACGGCCCACTTACTCTAATTCTGCCCAGATGTCACAGAATTTAACTTCTTGATCTAGCGGGCTGAATACAAGAGGTTTCTATGCCAGGGTTGCACCTCACTTGGACATTTAGCCCAGGGCATCAGAAAGTCAGGCTAATGTTCACCTAATTAGTCGCAGGACGACCTCAGGAACAAACAAACAAACAAACCGATTAAGAAATGAAATAAATCATTTGCATCTCACCGGGAAGAGTAAAGAAGACTTTTAGAAGTCCTTCCAAAGTTACCTTGATCCATACACCAGGGAACGCCTGCGACTCAGTCTCCTGGTTTCTCTTGGAGGGAGTACTAGTTATTCCTTAAGGTGAATAACCCTCTTGGATCACGTCTTAGTCAGCTCAGGCTGCTGTAACAAAATGCCATAAACTGAGTGGCTTAAAGAAGAGATGTCTGTTTCTCACATTTCCGTAGGCTGCTAAGTCCAAGATCAAAGTACCGGCAGATTCATTTTCTGGTGAGAGAACTTTGCCTGGTTTACAGACAGCCATGTTCTCATTGTGTCCTCACACGGCAAAGAGAGAGCAAGCTCCGGTCTAGTCCCTTTCTTATAAGGACACTAATTCCATCATGGGGACCTTACACTCAAGACTTCATCTCTCTCTAATTACCTCCCAAAGGTACCACCACCAAATACCATCACATTGGAGAAAGGGCTACCACATAGGAATGTCGGGGGTGGACACAAACATTCAGTCTGTAACAGGTCACTGGTACACTCTAAACCGGATAGTACACACTGATCGGAGTATTTTCCTGGGGCACAAAACATTTTTGGCTTGGGGAGAGACTGGAAAGGAAAGCAGAGGATGCTTCCTCCCTCAGACCTGTGAGGACTAACAAGGCAACCAGTGCTCCCTTCCAAAGGAGACCTTACCTACGGGTGAATAATCACATAGTATAATTCAAGGCACAGCAAGAAGGCTTCTAAGTGACAATGTCTCCCCCACACCAATGCAAACAATTATTAGGTTGAAAGTAAACATTCCAGGAAAGGATAAGGGGGTGACGTATGGCATGGTTACCAAACACTTCAACTTAGGTTAATTATGATTACTCAGATTTCTCCCTCATTTTTAGCTAAACTTCCCTGAGAGATTTTTAATGAAAGGGACTGAGGAAAGAAAAGGTAATTTGGGATTGGAGGCGCTACATAGAAAGGAGGACATACGCATAGGGCATTGAGCAGCCAAAGGCAATGGGAAAGCATGTATGCGAAGAGAGAATTGCGGATGACCAGAAGGAAATAGAAAAGGAGACAGGTAGAAGGAAGGAGTGACCTTTTAGATTCTACTAACAACTAGCCCAGCCTTCTCCCTGTATTAAAGGAAGCGCAGCACCCACTGAACATCCGTCAAGAACCCAGCACCCAGGAACCTCGAGATGGATTGTAATGCAACAAAACCAGCAACAGAGAGACAAGGGAGAACTGGCTTGGTAATCAGGAGACCTCAAAATAATCTGGAAATTCTGGAAGGTCACGTTCCCTCTCTGGGGCCTATTTCCCAAGTTGCACTCTCTTAGGCAGGGTTTCTCAACCTTAACACTATGTACATTTTGAACCACATAATTCTTTGTTAGAGGGGCTGTCTTGTGCATTGTAGGATGTTTGTAAGCATTCTTGGCCTCTAGCCACTAGATACAGTAGCATTCTTACAGTTACGACAAGAAAAGATGTCTCCAAACATTGCCACATGCCTATGGAGAACAAAATCTCCTCCAGTTGAGAACCACTGCCCCGCTACTTGTAAATTTTTTCATTCTATAATTTTATGTGTTTAATATGTCAAAGTAATATAGAGAGAAGCAGTAAAGAGCACAGTGTCTGGACTCAGAGTACTTGGGGTGAAATCTCTTTACCACTTGGAAATTACTTTTGGCAACTTATTTAACTCATTTGTAAAATGAGAACAGCAATATCTATCTCAGAGTGTTCACGAGGCACTCAATGTATATCATCTACCAAGAATAGCATCTTGCTCATTGCATGCAATTTTATAAGTATAGGTCTTTTAATTATTATAGCCCTAATCCTTCACCTGGGACATTGTGCTGGTTCTGTGGTGACACAGAAAGGATTCTTTTGATTTGTTTCCCCAGGCTAACTGTACATATCAAATCTGAGTACACACATGTTATATGCATAGCTATCCTTTGCAGGAAATGGTGGCTAGATTTTCAGCACCACCAGAATAGGAACCAGATTGATGCATTCCTCTCTCTATCTTTAAGACCCCAGCATAAAACCTGGTATATAGCAGGCATTCAAGAAACACGTGCTGATGCGTAGATCAATTAATGGAAGAATGCTGCAACACACTGATAATTTCAAGTGTATTGCCTGAGATTCCAAAAAGCCTAAAAGTGGGTAAAGACATTTATTATATATCTGAAACTATCCTTTGTGCCAAAAGATAAAGAAATCATATATCAAAATATCATATCTCTGGGCTTGAGAATTTTACAGAATAGCATTACTCTGATATTAGAAAATAAACAATTCTTTAGCCATATTTCTTGCAATGCTGGGGAATCAATAAAAAGAATCAAAAATTAATTTGTCTGCCTCTGCAGCCTGCATTCCACTCTCCACTGATGACACTGGATGCTTAAACTTTAGTGGAGCTGTTTAAATTCATTCTTCCTCTCTCTCTCTCTCTCTCTGCCTCCCTCCCTCCCTCTCTCTCTCTCTCCCTCTCTGTTCATGCCAAACAGCTCTATGAAGGAAAACGAAAAACTGAGAGAAGAAACTTGTGAAATATAATTCTCCCAGCAATAAGGATTTTTATTGTCAATCTAAAAACAGCTGACACTGCCTGAAAGTAGGACCATAAAAATAAAATACAGCACAAATCTTCCATTTGCCTACACTTGAAGGAAATGAGAAGTTCTCACAATTGTTATGGCAGCTAATGTTACTATGTTTGGTAGTTTTCAACAAAGAAAAAAGGAGAAAAAAGATCTCTTGAGCCTTAGGATACCTCCTTGCTTTTCAAATTGAAACAGTTTAATTTAAGAAGCTATATATTGAAAATACATCTTCCTGATGAAAATGTGGTTCATCTTCTTCATAGTTCTCATTTGACAGCCCTCCTCTGCTAATTATAGGACCAGACAAGCAGCTCTTCCACTGAGACTGCTGGAGTCATTTCCTCTTCTACTTTCAAAACTAAAATTCTTCAAAGCCAAAACATTTTGACTCCTTCTTATATTGGTCTGCCCAAATATTCCAAATTTTACAATTCTTCCTGAGACTTCTACTCCTCCTATCTCTGGAGAAAACTTTCTTCCTACTTCCCTGAAAAATACATTCAACCAGGCATTAAGTGTCTCAATGTCCAGCTTAAAAATGCACTTGTATTTCAGATCTTCCCAGATCAGCTACGTCTTACGTCTACGTCCCCTTCCCAGGGACGGTGATCCATCAAGTCTTCTCTTTCCTACCCAAACCTGTATCCTCTTCTTCTCAATGGACTCTTTTCTTCAGAAGGCAAACCTGCTCAAAGTTTTCCAGTCATAAAAAACTACAACCCTGCATGTATCTCTAGCTTCCCTCTTGCTATCATTCTATTGGTGCATCCCTTTGGAGTTATCATCTTAAAACAGTAATTTGTGCTCTTCTGTGCGTCAGTTCCAACATGGTTCTACCTATTCTCACGCAGCCTCTGATCCCATTCAATAAAGCCATTCTTGGGAAGATCAGTAACAAATTCAAAACTTCCAAAATCTATATTCCTCATATGAAAAATGCAAAATGATTAATGTATGAGTATTATCAGGCATTCCCCCTCCCAGACCAAAGGTTTCTGGTTTTGCCCTTTCTGTTTCTCTTACCTTCCCTCTAAAGATGGTTCTCTCTTGCCAGAAGGGTTTCTTTGGGATTTTATGATGGAGAGTTTGGAAGAAAGGGGCAAGAGTTTAGGATAAAGGGCAAAGAGCTAGTGGAGGGAATTTGGGAGAACATCTTTTTTAAAGGGTGCCAAAAGATCAATCATACCGAGAGAAGTAGATGAGACAGAAAGTGAGAAAGTTAAGAAGTTTGAGTGTGGTTATAAATTCCCTCCATAGTATTAGACCAAAAAAGGGAAAACTAGGTTGTTTTGAAATAACTTTTCATACTACTTGAAAATCTGCTTTTTATTATGACATTTCTCAGAGAGTGGACAATTTTTACACTTAGTTTACCTGACCTCATCATTTTACATGGCTAATTAAACTCTTCTTGCAAGTCTATTTTCTTCACTCCTATTCACTTTCTTGGACCTCATTTTACATCTCTAGCACTTTTATTGATATCATGTAGGAGCTTCTCTTCTTTCCTATCTAAGGAAGCCCATGATTGGAGACTGATCTCAATTCTTTCCTCTCTCCACCAAAGCCATACCCTCCTTACACTGAGAAGATATTTGTTACAGGCTGAATTTTGTCCCCACAAAATTCGTATGCTAAAGTCCTAACCCCTACCTCAGAATGTGACTGTATTTGGAGATAGGGTCTTTAAAGAGATGATTAAAACGAGGTCTATAGGGTGGGTCTTTTTTTCTTTTTGTTTTGAGGAAGTCTAGCCCTGAGCTAACTACTGCCAGTCCTCCTCTTTTTTTTCCTGAAGAAGCCTGGCCCTGAGCTAACATCCGTGCCCATCTTCCTCTACTTTATATAGGGGATACCTACCACAGCATGGTGTGCCAAGCAGTGCCATGTCTGCACCCGGGATCCCAACAGGCGAACCCTGGGCCGCCAAGAAGCGGAATGTGCGAACTTAATTGCTGCACCACCGAGCTGGCCCCTTTACGGGGAGTCTTAATCCAATCTTACCGGTGTCATAAGAAGAGGAAATTTAGACACAGAGAGACACCAGGAGCATGCAAGTAGAGAGGAAAGATCATGTGAAGATCTAACCAGGAGAAGGCCACCTGCAAGCCAAAAAAAGAGGCCTCAGAATGAAACCAAACCTGCTGACATTTTAATCTTGGACTTCTAGCCTCCAAACCGTGAGAGAATAAATGTCTGTAGTGTAAGCCCCTCAGTCTGCAGTATTTTGTTACAGCGGTCCTAGCAACACAATACTTGTTTGTTTTGGTATTAGATCAAATAAAGATTAAGTTCCTACTGAAATCTAGTTCTGACTCTATATTCGAAAGCAAAATTACAGAATATTAAAGCTGGAAATTTCTTAGAGATCGTTTAGTAGTTTTTCATTTTTGTAAGGGTCACCAGATTCGTCTGTAAAATTTACGAATGCCAGAGTCCCTTCTTCAACAGAGTGAACATGAGAACATATACACAACATTTGCATAAATTTTATTTTGTCTCATTAGGAACTGATTTTCTTCACATAGGCAGAATATTTTTTAAAAAACACTTTACGAATAATTTTTTCACTCTCACTTTTTATGAAAAAATTGTCACTTTTTGAAATAAAATAGAAATGAAGTGTATTGAGGAAATAAAAAGAAAACTAATCTGGCTCAATAGTAAATTTCAGCAAGAAATCTGATTTAAAAGTTTTAGTTTAGGGGCTGGCCCAGTGGTGCAGAGGTTAAGTGCTCACGTTCAGCTTCAGCGGCCCTGGGTTCGCTGGTTCAGATCCAAGTGTGGACCCACGCACTGCTCATCAAGCCATGCTGTGGCAGGCATCCCACATATAAAGTAGAGGAAGATGGGCACAAATGTTAGCTCAGGGCCAGTCTTCCTCAGTAAAAAGAGGAGGATTGGTAGCAGATGTTAGCTCAGAGCTAATCTTCCTCAAAAAAAAGTTTTAGTTTACTTTAACATAGCAGTATCTTGGATATTCAATAGATTTGTGACTTTGTTGTGGTTTGGGGGCAAGAGGTAGTGAAAAAAATGTAGCTCACTGTATAAGATGGCGTTGCCATATTACAGAGAATTAGAATAACCGTTATCATCTTTCCCAGTCAAGGATAGGATTGTGTGAAGGAACAAAACATTCTCTAAGACCCTTTGGAGAAATTCTAGTCACATCATTTCCTCCGGTCAATAAGGTCACCTTTGGCAAGTACGGCATCACTGGTCCTGTCTATTTCAGCAAGAAAATAAAATAAATCCATATTTCGATGTTAAGGTCATAGGAGCGGGGGTAACTTTCAGAAAAGTTTTTCAGTCCTTTGATACATACAAAGATTTCTGCCAATGGAAAAAGTGACAAGACTGTCACTCTTAACTCCAGGCTCCAGAAGCACTTCCCCTGGAACTAGAAAGTTCTTATATTTGTCAACAGCCATCTTCCTCTCGCAAGAAGAAACCTTGGCCAAAAGAGTTCCTTCTTTTCAACAGCATTCACAGGCAATGAAAGATCCTTAAATCAGAAGATTTGCCTTATTCATTGGACCAAAACATCTGCCAAGTGAGCCAATCCATAAATGCATTTCTCTCTCACAAGCTTTTCTGTGACTGGGCTTTCCTATTCTCACAAAGGAAGTGAAACTTCTGCTTAAAGTTTAGTCAAACACTTAAAACGGTGGTAAACTTCTCGACACTCAAAAACTTTATGCTATGCTTGAATCTGTGACAAAACTTCTTGAAAAGAGAATGATTAAAAAACCTGGCTCTGAGAAAATTGGTATCTTTCATAACAGTAAACAAAATTCTTTTCATGATTGCTGGCTGGGTCTCTGACACAAGTGCATCTTCGTGTCCAAAGCAACGAGAACTCATTACGATGTGACTTCTCCAAAGCAGGAAACCCAGATGGATAGTCAAGCCTGTTTATGCTTCATTGGGGCACAATAAACTGAGCTTTTTTTTTTCCCCAGTCAAAGGCTTTCTCAGTGAAGAAAATTCTTACCATTTTGAAAGTCTCTATGGCCACTGACGTTTCTAAAAGTGATTCAGAAATTAGAACATTCTTTTTGATAGTTTTAGTGTGCACATAAATCAAAGAAAAAAAAAACAGGGTTTGTCAGCACAGAAAAATAACAGTGGTGTCACCTAGCTGCACACTGGAAGGAAAATGACACAGTCGTGAATTCCCCCTGCTTGAGGGTATTAGAAGAAATGTCAGCAAGTCTGATGTGTGTGATGTCATTTGTTAAAGAAATTGTTTCAATTTTCTTCTATGGCTTCAATCACAAAATAGCTCAATAATTTCCAGAGAATAAGATGGTGCCAAATGTCTCCAATTTTATGTGGCTTCTTGAGCTTAGCAATGTCGTAAGTGAAATTTTATCCATAGAAAACTACGTAAAACCACAAACTTCATCCCTGTGTCAAAGAATCATCAGGAAAGAATCATTAGGAAAGAGACAGCATGTGCTCAGTAACAGTCTCTTCTCGAACAGCATGCAGTATTGGCCATTTTTCCCTCATTGGCTCAGACTCCTGCGGTGATCAGTGGTAATGGTGGGACAGTGTCGTCCTTATGCCTGTCCACGTCATTTTGCCACTGCCCACACTGTATGTGATGGCTGCCAGTATATGCCAAGGTGTCTTCTTCCAATCTCAAGGGAAATAATATCTGCACCAATTGGGGTTTTGTCACTGCCAAACCTTCTGAAACTACTCCCCCGCTCACCGCAGAAGCTTCTGGCACAGCAAGCAAGCACCAAAAGCAATCCAGGGCAGGGTTGTGCTCTCTGCCAAAATGAATGAATTCCTTACATCTTTGCTTTAAGTTATACATGTGCTCTCATTATTCACCAGAGTGTTTAGTGGCTACAGTCTTTAGGCTTTACTTAAACATCTAGGACTCAAGATATGAGCACTTGGAGCTTGAGATTAGTAATGCATATGCCACAAACAAAATTTGGTCACATGTATGTGTCTCAGTCTCCACACATCTGTTCCTCTCTATAAAAGCTTTCGATATGCCTGCCTAGTCTTACGGGCGACACAGTTTAGACTCAAGCGAGAGGTCATGCTGTGTTGCTAACCTAGTTTGAAGTTTCTTTCCTAGTTGACTCCTTCCACTCACCGCTTACCATTTTCAGTTTAACACTATCAGGAAAATATTCTATGAACAGCTAGATTTTACTGAGCTTTAGACAAATGCTTCAGATATTTAAGCTGACACTAAATAACAGGAAATTAGGCCACCGTGTCTGCCATTCACATTCACACAAATACACACACACAACCACAAAAGTATTTGTTCTCACAACACCTATAATTAAACTACTCCACATTTTTTAATCACCTTAACCACAATCATTATGGAGACCTGCTCTACCTCCTAAGGCACTATTCAAGGAATGACACCACCATCTACTCAGTCAGGAAATTAAAATCCTAGGAGCCATCTTATATTCCTCCACCTCCCTCATTCTTCATACCCAACGGAGTATTTCAATTCTTTCTTTGAGGTTTCTTCCAAATCTATTCTCTTCTGTCTTTTACTTTCCATCCCTATCTTCATCACTGTTTGCCTGGATATCACAATGACCAGTTTGGTCTCTCCGCCTTTCTCATCATCTCCTTCTTTTCCATCTTCCACATTGTTGCCATAAATTTGCTAAAATCGGCAACTTCAGGTTTTTTCCCTTGGTCATCTTTATCCTTAGAACCTTGGACAGCACCCAGTACATAGTAGCAACATAACAATTGTTATCCTATAAGTAAATAAATTCCTCAAAAAGAAATGCTCAGCCAATACAGATTCTTTCATGAATAAACTTTTAATTCATTAGTCTTGTTTAGTAGACATCCCATTTTCCATTCCTCTACAACTTTCTGATATTAAGTTGCCAGAATCAGCTATAACTGCTCTTTTCTCTGTGAACTGGAAATACTTCTAATGCAACCAGAAGCTTCCAGTTTCCAAATTTGATATCTAAAGGAAAGTTTAAGTGTAGGGACTAGCCAGGAGATCCTCTCTGCTCTAGTATTGTGAAGGTAGCTCCTGAATAGGGACTGTGAGTCACAAAAGATGGGAACTTGTTCAGAAAAAGAATCCACATTTAAAGAAAAAAATGAGATTTATACATTTCAAAAGAAGCTACTTTCTCCTGGCCCAATGCATTAATACAAAAAAAAAAAAAAGACGGCAACTTGCACAGTACCATGATCTTCAAAATATGGGAAGCAGCTGCCATCCAGAATGGAGATGGAGCTCTAAGACAGCAAGGTCCTTTCATTCGTTAATGGTAGACAGTTTTGACCCAGCCAGAGGGAAGCATGGCAAGTCCATAGGAGACTTTTAGAGTGAGATGAGATAGGAACTATTGTACTCCTTATTTACTTTACTCTCATGACTCCTGTTGTGGTACAGTCCTGCATAGAAAGATAGGAACCCTATGTTCTTTCTGGTTCTACTGTCAGGGCATTACATTGTCTCTAGGAATGACAAATTAGAGTTCTTTTATCTTGGTCTATACATAAAACTTTGCTTCAGATTGTGTACTGCTAAATCAGACTTTGAAAACATTTTGTAACAGGTCATTTTTTAGCTAGTTGATCCAGAGTTGAGTAGCTGGTTGAATATCTAGAAGGTAGAAGTTACGCTAATAGCTGGAAGCTACTAGTATAAAAGAAAACTTATGCTCCCAGTTACTAGTATCCATTTGTATCCATTGATGAGCATAGAATTTTCACTTTATAACTGGAAAAAAATGGAGGAAATTTAACTGGAATCAGTGCATTAGGAGAGCAAAGGAGGATGAGAGAGGGGATGACATGGCATCTATCCCCAACTTATTCTTTGGAATTATTTTGGAACTTCTATGAACAGAGAGATTGAGGCAGAATATGACAATATTTTCAAGTGCAGAACACAAGTAAAGCTGCTTTGGACCCAGGTAACAGGGTGGGGCATAGAGTAGGGAAAGAAACCATTCCTTATATATATTAGTCAGGGTTCTCCAAAGTAATAGAAACAACAAGAGATACATATATATAGATATAGATATAGATATAGATATAGATATAGATATAGATATATAATGAAATTTATTATAAGGAATTGGCTCATTGGATTATAGAGGCTGAGAAGTCCCACAGTCTGCCATCTGGAAGTTGGAGAGACAGGAAAGCTGGTGGTGTAGTTCAAAGGCCTAAGAGCCAGAGAGCCAATGGTGTAGATTCCACCCTGGGTCTGAGGATCTGAGAACCAGGAGCATCAAGGGCAGGAGAAGATCAATGCCCCAGCTCAAGTGGTCAGGTATTCAAGTAGTAAATTTGACCTTCTTCTGCCTTTTTGTTCTATTCAGGCCCTCAATGGATTGGAGGAAGCTCACCCACATTGGGGACAATCTGCTTTACTCTAAGGCCACCAATTCAAATGTTAATCTCTTCCAGAAACACCCTCACAGACATACTCAGAAATAATGTTTAACCAGAAATCTGAGAATCTCGGGTCCCAGTGAAGCTGACACACAGAATTAACCATCACACCATACTTCACATGGAACCACGAAGTGCTCAGCTGTCCTGAGGACTAGAAGTACAATACTGAAACAGTATCTTTAGCCTTTACTCCAGTGCTCTGGTGCTCTTATGGTGGGTATCCACAGCAGTGAAATCACTATAAGCAACTCTGCAGAAATCAGAAGTGAACAAGTGAAAACTGAAGAAGCAGGAGCAGAGAACAAGGAGGACACGCTGTGTCGTGATGAATTCATCTGATAGATAGCTAGTTTGGGGCCTATGAGAGACTGCCTCTGAGGGAATCTCAGAAATAAACCGGAGACATTTTGAGGATGCTGTTTGCAGGCAGTCAATACAATGGGGATGCATCTCATTACACTTCAGGTATAAAAAGAAAGTGCTGTCTCTCCTTATGGTCACAAACTGTAAGGCCTAGAATATTTAGACTATTTATTGAGACAATATAAGCTCTTGATTTAGCATAGAGAAAGACAAGAATCAGAGAATCCCAGCCATAAACGTAAATTGGAGTGATTTAGAGAACAAGTAGGACATTGAAGCCAAACTCTTTACCCCAAAACAATTTGAATTTGGACTTTTTTAACATAAGGGCAATAAAGATAATATAAACGTATCGTGAACTAGTGATAGTGAGGAATGCAATTTATTGCTCATGAAGTTAAAGTAAAGAAAAATAATCGAAAAACAACTTGAAGCCCATTAGTAAAATTGGGGCATCATTGTTTGCTTACATATTATAGACTCATCCTTTCACAAATATAAGTATTGCCTCCATGTTAGGCATGAATTACATACAGATATACCAAATGAAGTTTATAATTATTTTAAGAATTCATGGTATGAATGTTAGACTTAAAATGAAAACAATGTACATGTTCAAGAAAATTGAAACAAGATTTTTAGCACCATTTACTGTTTGAACCTATTTTCCTCTACCTCTTTCTAAATATTATCATCAAAATGTGTCCTGTTTCCCCAGAAAGTTTCCGTAGTTACTTTGCCCCTTGAGCAGTTTAGCAACAGTCTGCATATGATGTTTTGAACACTGTAGTAGGTTTCAGCACACAGAGAGATTAAGAAGTCAACGTGGGAAGACGTGAGGATCCTGGATACACAGTTTCTATCCACTGATGCCAGCAAAGTAGATCATTCTTCAATGATTCTAATCAAATTACACTGTTCCCCCACATCTTACAAAGTCCCTGCCCACCACCCGCCCCCCGCACACAAACACACCACCACAGCCACCGCCATTGCCTCCACATTGTCAAATGGCATGAGGAGATCTGTGCAGGAGAAAGCTGCACAAATTCTCTGAAAGGCACTATAGGGCTCCATGCATCTCATAGGTCACTTCAGGAGAATATTCTGGATAAGCCCCAATAACCTAAAATGGCCCTTGGAGCAGCAGCAAGTAGTTTTCCAGAGCTTGTACTTCCTGCCAGTGACTTGAGTCCAGTTTTGGAACATCTCCCAAGGGCTTAGAAACCTCTAAGAAAAAGCTCCTTGGCATTTCCCAGCTTTGCTTACAATGCATCAGTACGTACCTGGGTATCAATCCACTGTAAATTTGGGGGATACGTGTACACTTTCCACTGTGGTGGTCATTAAATGGGCCTTCATTTTGGTTACAGGTTTATTTGCTTCCAAGTTCTAGCCCTGAATAAATTATTGGTTTTATTAACCTATTATTTAGAACGAATATTTATATCTATGTATTAGTCAGGATTCCCACACCTGTACAACGCTGATATATTTCTAAGACCTAAGGATTAAATTCATGCTCATCCAGAATAAAGGCACACGATGCATTATGTTATTGTATAACATGATGCCATAGAGCAGGAAGAAAACTGGAGAGTTGGCATAATTTATTTGCTCTGCATTAGATCTAATACTATCAAAAAAGATGAGGCTTCATTTTTTCAAAAAATGTCAATTTCCCTGTCTTCACTTTTTTTAATTTAAAAAAAATTAAATTTACAGAAAAGTTGCAAGAACTGTCACATGTCCTTCACCCAGAAGCCCCGTTCAAGTTTCATCAACTGTCCCAGTAATATCTGCTGTGAAATGGTCCAACACAGGATCACACGTTGCCCCTAGCTGTCAGGTCTCTTCAGTCCCCTGCGGTCCAGGACGGCTGCTGTGGGCTGCTTCCCTAAGCAGTCACCGTCCTCCTGAGGGATCTTACCCCTGTGGTGTCATGCCCGTCGATTGTCTTCTTCCTCTGAACCAAGGCTTCACCCGGGGCACTCCCTTGCTCAAGCCCTGACAGCTCCTTCCGCAGCCACCTCCCTCACTCCGAGCAGCCTCATGAGTTTGGGCTGAATTATCTGCATTATATTGTCTTCCTTAAAGGTGTTGAGTTCTGCTTTGGCTGGCAGTTAAACTACTGGCAGATCTTCTTGATCCTACAGGGTTTGTTTCACGCTTTGTTAAAGAGGGTCCATTTCGGCTTTGTCGTTGACCTTGGAATGTGATCCTTACTTCATTCTCTAGTGGTTACTCCTAAAACGTGAACTTTCTGGAGTACCAGCTAAATGGATGAGGTGTTCATCAAGGCCTCTCTGCCCTGCCTGGTCCTGAACACTAACATCCCAGCACTGCATGACCTCCGGTACCTCCCTTCAGCTGTCAGCCCTGTAGCAGGCGCTGTCTGCTACGCCTCATGGTCTTGCCCTGCACAGGGGCAGCAATGTCTCCACCAAGACCCTCATGCAGACTTCTGGAGCTCCACTCCATCAAGCTCCTCTTCTGAAAAATTCCAGCCACTTGAGCAATCCCAACTCTGATCTCTATCTGCCCAGCTCAGTGACCCTGTGGTTCTGCGTAAGCTTCCCGTCCCTGCTCGGCAACACTGAAAGTGCTCCAGGCAGAAAGACACAGCGAACCTGGGGCACACCTCGCAGCTTTCCCTGCTTTCAAAGTTCTGCACTGCCTATAGTCCAGTCTCAGAAAATAGGTGCATTACATATTTTGTTCAGTTCTGTAGTTGTTTACAGCAGGAGAGTCATTCTGCCACCAGTTATTCTGTCATGGCTGGAACAGACATTGAGTCTGTTTTTAAAGTTAAAATTAATTTAACGCGTGAAAATACAGTCAGATACACTGAACATAAATTAAATTGAAGTGTACACGTTTGGAATTTTTTAAAGGGCCTTAGAAGGCAAAATGGATGAGAAAATGCTTTTAAAAGTATTAAGTGAATTTGAATGACTACAGCAATACTTTATTTAGCACAGCCACATAGTTATGATTCTTCATAGCACTGATCAGCCAGTATGACAGGTTTTCCTCTCATGTAAATAAATGCTTAGCTCCTTTACTGCACTTTCCTCCATTTTCATGGCATTTTCTAATCTCTTTATTTTGTTTACTCCACAAAGGTCCCTTTTAGTGCTATTATGCCTTATTATCTGAAGACGCTTTGATTATTTTACAAAGAATAAGCAATCATAGGTTACAGTGTGGGTTGCATTAAAATGCCAGTTTTACTGTGAGTCTAGCAAGTGAGTTCTCAGATTGAGGTAAATTATATGCCAGTCCTAGCGAAATCCACCATTAGAACAATTCTAAAGGATACAGAAACATAAAGTCATCAACCAATAAAGCCCTAATTGTATGTTGATTGATTTGAATAAATGATGTTGGGGATGCAATTCCATAGGGACCAAGCCAAGCTGACTGTGACAGCACTGATTCATTTAGCCCTGCTATTTCCTGGAATGCATTCACAGGGCTAAGCTTGGTACAACTGGACTATTATTCATGTATACCATACTCTGAAAAATATCATCTTCAATGTCTCTTAGACTTTTACTTCAAGTGTACTTAAGAGAGACATTACATCTTATGGGAATGATCACAATATTAAATTGTTACATACCTTATACAGATGATTTTTAAACATCATATGCCATGGTTGAAATGAATGATCTTGAGGTCTACCATTGGAAGAGAGTTCCAAGAACTGGAGAGTGATGACTGGGTGGTTGTCCTAATTTAGCAAGTAGTGAGACATGTACGTCCTCTTCCACAAATGTCACCTAAGATTTTCTTCCGTGCAAGAAGAAATCTCCATCTACAGCTCTGATTATCCACACGCTACAGAGAACAGAAAACATTATGGCAGGAAGCTCACTTTTCTCATATAGTCACTTAGGAGTCTCAACTAATTCCAAGGTTTCAGTAAGATGAAAGGGATCAAAACTACTGTTCCTTCAAGAGATACAGATATTACTAAACAATTTTCACTGAGACGTAGTTTGACACAGAAATCTTTGTCATTCAGCGGTGTAGAAGGTAAGCAACACGCAAACGAGTCTCCTCAGAGACTACGGAGGACATCTCAGTTGGGAATGACATTCAGTAGTATTCGATGAAAATCTGACTAGGATGACTTACCAAAATAGGGAATGGTCTTTCTCATGTAACCGAGGTACATAAAAAGGAAACCCAAGGTGGATTCAGCTGCTCCAGAAAGTATCCATGACTCGTAATAACGATGCTTATAAGAGAATTCCTGTGTTCTGTGAAGAGAAAAAACGTTTTTTTTTTTTTTAAGTGAAAGGATGTGTTTGCCAATCTGTAAAGCATTTAGAGAAGTGTTTAAAAACATGGATTAATGAGGGTTATATGAGTGTTCTGTGCAAGCTACTTTGACAACAGTGCTATTTCAGGAATGGACATGATAGCTCTTCTGTAACGCATTTAGAGAAGTGTTGAAAGACATTAATAATTAAAGAAGAAAAGTGTTCATGGCCCTAGGGTCTTTTCTCATATCAAAAGATGGCTACTCCACCTCCACAGATATCTGAGTTCTAGGCAGGAAGAAAGTGGAAAAATAAAGGGCAAAAGACAAAAGCCACCAAAGAAGCAAGGAGGCCTGTCCCTTTGATGCCACTTCCTCAGAAGCCTCTTCTCCCACACACAGAAACTTCTGAATGCATCTCATTGGCCAGAACTGTGTCACATCATCAACCCTAACAGCAAGCAAGGCTGAAAGATAAGTATTTAATCATGTTGGATTTGGTTATTAAGCGACGGGAGAGTAGCTATTGGGTAGGCAACTAGCAATGTCTGTCCTAGGGTCTTTTCGACATTTTTGCATTTCATTGGCTGTGTCTAATTTAATCTTATTTATCTCTGCAAGACCAATGGAAATCTTGAATTTTATTGACTCTCTATCTACTCCAAGTGAAATCTTGAATTGTATTGACTCCCTATCTACTTCAAGTTCCCAATGGGATATTACTCTGCCCCCTTACTTGGATATTAGAAAATGAAGATAAAGTAAGAGCTAAATATGTCACAAAACTTTATATTTAAATAAGTCTGGCAATTATTAATAATAAAAACAGGAGAGTACAAATTATTAATGATTTAATGATTATTAAAATAATACTATAGATTTTTTTAAACCATAGATTTTGTAGATTAGCCATAAGGCCATCTAAGCAAGGTAAGCATTAAGACAGTGGTTCAAAATTTATAGATGCCTTTTTTTTTATTTTTTGAGGAAGATGATCCCCAAGCTAACAGCCACCACTAATCCTCCTCTTTTCTTGCAGAGGAATATTGGCCCTGAGCTAACATCTGTGCCCATCTTCCTCTATTTCACATGTGACATGCCTGCCACTGCATGGCTTGATGAGGAGTGCGTAGGTCCATGCGTGGGATCTGAACCAGCAGACCCCGGACCGCCAAAGCAGAGAGCGGTGAACTTAACTGCTACGCCACAGGCCAGCCCCTATATACACATATTGAACAGAGTAAAACCTTAGACATGTGAGCAGAAGCAACAGTGGAATGAACACTATGTCTGTGAGCTCAATGTCACCATCCCAGGAATTAAAAACTCCATGACATAAACGATTAACAAGACTGCTCTGAAGGGAGCATGCCCAAGACTTTAACTAGACAAGAAGAAACCAACCTTGGCTGGATCCTCTGAGGAATCTCACCTGTGCTGCAGCAAATTATTTTTGGAAAGGATTCCTATGGGTGAGATAGACGAGAAATGCTGATTCCTGAGTTCATGGACGCCTACAGCTAACAGTTCAAGTTGATCAACAGCTATAGATCCTAGATTTTAAGCGACAGACACTGGATTATTATGCTACTCCTTTTTCTTACTCCACTGAGTGAAAAACAACTACTTGTCTAAGGTCTTTTTTCTGGGGAAATTTAAGTATTAAGCAACCAGGTAGCAAATTTTAAGCAATTAAAAATAAAATTACAGTTTGTGACATGATGGCACATGATGAGAAAAGTGTATTCTCAAAGAGTATCATCTAGCGCCATAAATCTATTGAAGTATTTCAGCTAAAGAGTTTGTTCAGGACAAGCATTGTTTAGGAATTCTTAAGGAAAACATTTGGAAATTGCGTAAAAAATTATTCTTGTCCAATTAAATAATGTTAAATCTGGACAATCATTTGTCCAGATCCTAAAATGAATCCAAACACATCCAGAGGACTTTAAATGGGACAGGTGGCTAAAATACAATAGTCTACTCTGCCTTATTTTTTTAATCTTCAAGGGAGTCTACAGTGAGAGATAGGGAACCCTTGATTTATTAACCACATATTAAAAGCTATGATTTAGTCATAGATGGAAAATATAAAAGATGAAAACTGTCTGCAGAAGGATGAGACCAATGAGAATCAACTTAATTCTCACTTTGATAGAAAATCTAGGCAAAATCCTGGAAAAACTCTTGATTTTGAAGCACCAGATATCTCTGAAAGCCACAGTGAGGGGTGAGGCTGAAAACAAGAGGTTGGGTGGATAATTTGCTTCAGAAGTTTGAAACGAGATCTTCTCCATCTTTCAGAAACTGCTTCTCCCTCGCCTAGGGGGGAATACATCAGGTTAATGTACAGAGAGTCTGAACAATGGAGCTATGGACCTAGGGACATCAAGCAAAATTGCAGGCCAATGTGTGGCCATATTCAAAGTAAAGGAAATCATGAAATCCTGCATTCTAAACAAAGAGACCCCATCCTAGGGTCCCTTACTGACAGCCAGACAAACCCCCAGGAAGGGGAATGGAGGCTTTGTCTCTGAAAACTAATCATCCCAAGAGAAAAGACATATAAATCCTAACATTTAAAGATCCCCCAATATGAGAGTCTACTTCTCACCCAATAACCCTGTATTGTGGTACGTAATGACGAGCCTCAGCCACACATGCTGGTGAGAGTCTCCCCAAATTCTAGCCACATCAGAATTAACTCTGATGACGTCAAATGGCTTTTTGGTGCTGCAGTCTCACATTAAAACTATCAACTTGGTATCTTTAGATATTCAAGGAAAGCCTCTAACATGAAAAACAGACTAAAAACAGAGAAAGGACTAAAGAAACTTTAAGGAAGAAATAAATTTCAAAAGTATAAGCAATCAATGACATCAGAGAGAGCATAAAAATACTGAATCGAGAAATAATCTCAGGTGTTCAGCCCCATGGCTGAGTGGTTAAGTTCGCACACTTCACTTCAGTGGCCCGGGGTTGTCAGTTCGGATCCTGGGCGCAGACCTACACACCACTGATCAAGCCATGCTGTGGCGGCATCCCACACGGAAGAACTAGAATGGCCTAGAATGAGGATATACAACTATGTCCTGGGGCTTTGGGGAGGGAAAAAAAGCATAGGAAGATTGGCGACAAATGTTAGCTCAGGGCCAATCTTCCTCACCAAAAAAAGCACACTTTAAAAAGAAAAAAAGAGAAAGAAAATCATATCAGGATGATACGAGAAAAGAAAATATGAGATCGATAAAATAAGAACTGCCAGAAATTACCACCTTTATAGCAGAAATTTTAAAAATTTAATAGAAGAGCTGGAAGGTAATGTCAAGCTAATCTCCTGGAAAATTAAACAAAAAGACAAAGAAATGGAAAATAAGAAAGAAATTATAAGAAAATCAGAAGACCATTTCAGGAGTTCCACAAAGAGAGAACAGATAAAACAAAGGGAAAAGAATTTTCAAAGAAACAATACAAGAAAATGATTTAGAACTGAAAAAACTAAGTGTCTGAGTTAAAAAATAAACAGTTAAGAAAGAAAAAACAATGAAAAAAGATTCATAAAGCACGATGTCATAAAATTTCAAAATAAAAGGATAGAGAAAGGATACTGAAAGCTTGTAGAGACAACAAGGTCATACACAAGGACTCACACTTCAGAATGAAATCACTCTCAGCAGCAGCAATACGAAAAATGGAAGACACTGGAGCAACACCTTCAAAATTCTAATGCAAATTTACTTCCGACTGATAATTCGTTACCTAGCCAAAATATCATATCAAATGGGAAGTCAAACTTGTCATGTTTAGCTACGTAAAGATGTAAGCTGTAAAAAAAAAGTTATGCAGATGTAAGAAGAGCTGTGTTTATTCACTTATCCATTCTTTTTTTTTTTTTTGCCTTTTCTATGCAGCTCAATGCATTTTTCTGCACAAAATTTATCTATATTTCCACTGTCTCAGAAGGAACAAATCTCCAATGCTTAACAGGCTTTAGGGAATACAATGGCAAGGGGAAGAGAGAGAGACAGACAGAGTTGAAATCAAAATTGCTAGTATGATAATTTCCCCGAACAAGATTTCTAAAATACCGTAGAAAAATAGAAGGAAAAAGGCATAGGCTCCAGGAAAATGCTGATGCAAACCAGGAATCAAGCAAAGGGAATCCTGTGTGATGGTAAATGAAAATCCTAGGATAACAGCTGTGCAGCAGGGCCAGAAAGCAACAGTCCAAACTGCAGCAAGAGGTTAGAAGGCTCCAGAAAGCACTTCTCAAAAAAGGATGGAGAAGGAGGACTGACATATTTAACAGGATAAAAGAAGTGTTCTTGACTCTGTTGGCCAGTATAGGGCTGAACGTGTACTAGGAAAGGAATAAAACAAAGAGATTGGCCCCCACAATTCTGGCCTCCTGGTACTTACACTTTTGTGTAATTCCCTCTCCTGGAGTTTGGGTGGGACTTGTAAACTGCTTCTTACCAACAGTGTATGGCAAAGAAGTTAGGATGTCACTCCTGTCATTACATTTTATAAGACTCTCTTATGCTAGGAATTTGATCTCCCTCTCCTGCTGGCCTCGAAGGAGCAACAGAAATAGAAATAAAAAACAGCAATGGAAAACATTAACCCTAGGGGAAAAAAAGTTGCACAAGAAAATAAATGTACAGTACACTATGTGGCTTAGCCATGAATAATATTTATGGGCATAATCATGTAAATTCTGACTGCCAACTCTACAAAAATTCTGAATTGAGAATGAGGGGAAAAGTATGGTAAAAGGAAGGTTTATAAGAAAACTCATTCTTCGTCTTCATGGTGGTAGTAATAGCAAAATCAATTTTTGCATTTCCATACACTGTGCCATTCTCAAGCACCAAGATACATTATTTCACACATTGATCAGCAGCTTTATTCACCAGCTTTCTGAGCAATCCTTCCTCCTGCCCTTTTCTCCGCCTTCTCATCCACCATCCCTGACACTATCTTAGCCATGCCAGTCCAGTTTGACTGTTCAGTTTGACTGTCACTCGCGTGACCCCTCCCATTTTTCTTAACTAAAAAGGCTGTGCATGGACATGCTGGGTGAAACCTTCTGAAAAGAACTAATCTCCCTAGTGAGAAGAAAAGGGTTTAGACCACAGGTAACACCAAGCCTCCTGGGTTATCTGAAAGAGAAATCAAAACGACTGCCTTTTACAGCCACTGGATAAGGCAGTGGGTTTTCCTTGAGGTAAAGACCTGCAAAGTTCCTCTCAGGGCAGCCAAACACAGTCGCAGCTGCTGAGGGTCTCCCCAAAATTCCAGCAGCATCAGAATTAACTCTGATGATGTCATTGAAGGCGGAGGGGAAGAGAGAGCTGACATCAAAGAAAGTCATAGGGACCCAGTGAACAGAGACACATTTTATAAAATATTTCTGAATTTTTGCATTTAAAGTGTTTTACTTTCACTGATTTAATTTTATTTTATGAAGTCTGAACACTTTATCAGTTTTATTTTTCATTTTCAAATGTGCCCAGAATTCATAGAATAAAATATTAAGCAAAATAAATATTGAAATGTTAGTATTGCCATTTTGCTTACGTAGTGTAATCAATACATAGCAGGGAGTCAAAAGATACTATCTAAAACTTTATAAGAAAGAAATAGCCACAGAAACACATTTCTATGGAGGTAAATACAAGAAGGATTTGAATATTACCTCTTTATTCTACAGAATATTGATGTCATATTTCTATATGATATAGACTCATATCGTTCTTTTAACATGCATTTTGAAGTTATAATAATTAGAACAATGTGATGTTGGCCTAGGAGTCAATAAACAGATTGATGCGCCACTGTAGAAACTCAAATCTTTTTACAAATAAAGTTTGTGATAAAGCAGACTTTTCAAAGGAGCTGGGAAAGAATTGGTTAAATGATTGGCATCCCGAGGTAGATACTCTTGTGCACAGATCATCACAGGCCTCATCTGCAAAACAAGACAACCCTCAGGATAGAAAATAAAATCGCATGTTTAGTAAATAGTGAGTACTGTTTTGGTGATCTTTAAATTCGCCATTACATTTTTCGTGAAGACAGCCTGCTAATAACACAAACATAAAACTTTCATCTCTCTCGGAAAATATAGTCTCTCCTGCCTTGAAAAGAAAAATACAGACTTCTCCAAACCTCTTCCAGCAGCTGTGCTTTGAGTCAGAGGTAAGAGTTGAGGTCCCATCTCTGCAAACCAACTTTGGAGCTTTGGGTAAACAATATAACCTTTGAAGCTTAGCTTCTCTATTTTAAAAATGGGGAGAATAACTGCTCATGAAAACAGGCTATCTAATTTAATTTCATGGCAACCTTGTGTGGACCTGCTTTGAAAACAATAAAGCACCTAAATGAGCAATTAGTATTAGAGTGATTATTGCTTAAAAGGACAAATTCACATAAAACCCTTAGGAGGAAAAAAATATTCCCAAGATCTGGAAAATATGTAAGGTCACTGTCCTTAATTAGAGTATATTGCACTTTTTTGTAGCTCTATTTTAGAAATAACACATTCCAAGAATGAATTACTATATTTTCCTGCTACGAAGTACCTGAACTCAACAATAAGACGAAAAACCCAATTAAAAAAATAGGCAAAAGATCTGAACAGACACTTCACCAAAGAAGATATACAGATGGCAAATAAGCATATGAAAAGATGCTCAACATCATATGTCATTAAGGAATTGCAAATTAAAACAACAATGAGATATCACTACACACACCAAAATCAAAACACAACACCAAATGCTGGTAAGATGCAGAGTAACAGGAGCTCTGATTCACTGCTGGTGGGAATGCAAAATGGTCCAGCCACTTTGCAAGACAGCTTGGCAGTTTCTTACATAACTAAACATACTCTTACCACACAATCCAGCAGTTGTGTTCCTTGGTATTTACTGAAGAGTTGAAAATTCGTGTCCACACAAAAAGCTGCTCATGAATGTTTATAACAGCTTTATTCTTAATTGCCAAAACTTGGAAATAATCAAGATGACCTTCAGTAAGTGAATGGGTAAATAAACGGTGTTACATTCAGACAATAGAATATTATTCTGCACTAAAAAGAAATGAACTAAAGCCATGAAAAGATATGTAGGAAACCTAAATGCATATTACCCAGTGAAATCAGCCAACTGAAAAGGCTGTCTATTCTATGATTACAATTCTATGATATTCTGGAAAAGGCAGAACTGTGGAGACAGTGAAAGGATCAATAGTTGCCAGGGATTGGAAGGAAGGGAGGGGGGAATAGACAGAGCACAGAGGACTTTTAGGGCAATGAAACTACTCTGTAGGACTCTATAATGGAGAATATGTGTCATTATACATTTGCCCAAACCCATAGAATGTACAACACCAAGAGTGAACTCTAATGTAAACTATGGACTTTGTGTAATAATGATGTGTCAACGTAGGTTCATCAAACACAGCAAATGTACCCCTCTGGAGCAAGATTTTGATAGTGAGGGAGGCTGGGTATATGTCGGGGCAGGGGGTATACGGGAAATCTCTGCATCTTCTGCTCAATTTTTCTGTGAACCTAAAAGTGCTCTAAAAAGTAAAATCTATTTTTAAAAAATACCTGATTTCCAAACAAATATGTATAGTTTCATCTGCTAGAAGCACATTTAAATAATAAAAATTAAAATTAAGCTGTAACATAGGATAGATAGTTGGTGATTTTTTTAGGGTAGATAGCTTTTTAAATAATGCTATATTTAGAATCCTAAACACATTTTGTTTTTAATTTATTCTTTGCAATGTTCAATATTAAAATAAACAAATCCTTATATGAATGTTGGAGGCCATAGAAACCATTTGAATAGAGATCATTGGTTTTATGTATTTAAATTAGTTCAATTCCAAAAATTCCATAATAATGACCTTAAAGGAGTGAAATTTGGGATGCTATCAACATTATTACCTGTTGAAATTAATTTCTGAAAAGCACATATCTTAAAGTTAAGCCAACCAGTTCACTTAAGAGTTTAAATTAATTGCCAAATCTTGGAAAGTTGGAGAAACGTAGACACATTTCGTACCAAGGAAAAATCCCTTTAAATAGTATATTAGGGGCCAGCCCCAAGGCATGGTGGTTAAGTTCAGCATGCTCTGCTTTGGCGGCCTCGGTTGGTGGGTTTGGATTCCAGGTGTGGACCTATATCATTTGTCAGCCATACTGTGGTAGTGACCCACATATCAAGGAAGATTGGCACAGATGTTACCTCAGGGCTAATCTTCCTCAGCAATAAATAAATAAATAAACAGTATATTAGTTGGGACATTTTCAATTTCAAATGACAGAATCCCAACTCCAACTAGTCTAAGGAAAATAAAAGGAGTTGGGAGATTTATACAGTTTCCTGAACAGAACAGATGGAGATCCAGATACTGGATTAGGTCTCCCGCTTCCTTCTTCCTATGCCCCCAACCTTGCTGCCTTCTTTCTCCCTCCGTTTTTCTCTTACTCCTTCTTTTGCTCTCCCCATCTTTCTTTATCGCTGTTTTTTTCCTCCTCATTTTTTCCAATTGAGCATTTGATGCTTCTAAGTAGTGGGAGATGGGCATGGCCTGCGGTTGACTCCAGGTGCACAAATCCTGGGTTAGCAACACCAGAGGAAGGAGAGAGCATTTATTTGCCAGAGCCTCTACATAAAATCCTAATCAAGTAACCCGATTGACCCCAGCTAGCATCATGTGCCCATTTCTAGCCCACAATCTGTGGGGCCTCTATCATAACCTCATTCGAACAGAAGGGAAAGCGACCCCAAATGAAGAGAGCTGAGAAGGGAAAAAAAAAAGTGGGAAGGGAAATTAGGAAGACAACAGTTTGATTCATATATTTAATTTGGTTAATTTTGATTACTATATTCAATAGAAAAAAATGCTGTTTTAAAGACGAAAGTCCCAGAACTAAAATGATAGTTTTACTTGGAAATCCAGAAAGGAGTTATATTTTAGGATAATCTGGAATCTGATCATGAAGATGTAGAACAAGTTAGCCAATCAGATGATGCTCCGTACTTTAGGAGAATTTTCTCGAAAACTAAATGTGGCTGATATTATCCTTTATTATTAACTATACTCTCCTATCAAGATGAGGTTCATTCTGCACCAGCCTGTTTAGGTTTAAAAAAAAAATTGTTTTTCACTTTTCAGGCTGTAAAGCTTTGACTGATTGGTTTCCAGGACAAATGACCATGGATTAGATTCCAAAGTATTAACAGTAAGTTGTATTAAAATGTTCTCCATAAAAATAAAATAAAACAAAATGGTTTTATCTTATTTCTGAGATGAAAGCTAACGTGAAATAGTAAATAATAATATTTAATATTTCATGGATAATTCAGGTTTTTAAAATCTTGTTTTCCACAATTGGATGTTTTGGAGGTGTGAAAGTTTGCCTAAATTAGTTAACATTCCTTGCCTTGTGTGACAATTCAAAACTCAACATTATGATAAATATTTGGACTTTAACAAAACCCTCATCTTTAGAGCAGCCATTTTCCGACTGAGTTCCCTGGAGTTTTTCTTTCATAGAAATGTTGATTGCAACAGGCTTCTTCTGATCGCGTCTGCTCTGTTCAACGAGATCCCAGGGAACAAGACAAGAGAAACTGTAAAGTAAAGTTAGCCTAAATTCAATTTCCCAAAGATTTGAAGACCAGTGCTCCTGAAAAATGCCTCCCAAATCCCAGTTCAGAACTCAGGAAAACAAGCTTGAAGACCTTGTTCCCTGTTCCATTTCCATATGCTTCCTCAGTAAAAGTGTAGCCTCAGATGGCTCAGTGGCATCTCAGGTTCCAACTATGCCACCTCTGGCCCAGCTCACAAATATCCATCAATCTCTTTCCCTTCTAATTTTCCTGCAGCTCATTAACCATTCACATATTTACATTGTAATTAGGTTTGGTAAACGGCTTGGTGGTGGGAGGAGACAGGAGATTTGAGAAGGCTAATGCTCCTCATTGTGTAGAGTCCTTTACAGTGCTTTTAGTCTCAATGGACTAAGACAGAAGACCAACTGCAACCAACTAGGGAGCACACACAGAGAGACTGACTTGACACGACTTGGCCATTCATAAACGGAATCAAATTCCACAGCTCTTGGGTCTGGGATTATAAATAACATCTGAAACGGGATTTTTCCAATATGAAAGACTATTTTGTCTCTAAGCCCTTAACCTTGACCTTGATCTCCTAGGCCCCCAGAGATTTGATTCATTTCTGGACACCTGATTGCCACTGTTAAATGCATTCTGTTCTCATCTGCCTGGTGGTTACCTGGATGCAACTCCTAGATCCTAGCCTGTGCCTGCATTTCTATATTTTGACTTTCTCTTTTTTTAATCTGACTTCAACCTAAAGATTTTCCTTGTATCTGTGTTTACTACTTTGATTCAGCACATTCGGGCTTCTGGTTTCTGTTCCCAGATATATCCCGTCTCTGGTGGGCTCTTGACTAAAACATCACTAATATTATAATGTGTTTGCCTTTCTTGAGGATATAGCAACTGATGGCAATAGGAAGAATATAGGGAGAAGGCATCTTTCAATTAAACATTCTCTGTAGAAAGTCCACAAATGATTCCAACATAGCTAGACCTTCACGAGTTGGTTGTATAAAGAGGTTGATTAATTATACCTAATTATTCATTTGTTTATTATCTAAAACATTTCCATTTCTTTATTTTTTCTAGTATCTACCTTTTTACCATTTCACTAAATCAAAACATTAACATTTCTTACACCAATACCTAAAATGAGATTTAGAATTTTGGAGTTTCTGTGATTTGTGAACCACTGTCAAATCAAGAGTCAGTACTCTCTGGAGAAATATTTAACATCTAGACATGTCCAAAATATTTAAATATTTTGTCATTCTAAAATTGAGGTTTTCAGAGGTGCAACAAGGTGAAAATGTAACTTTTTCTGAAGAGTAGTGGGGGGGGATCAATTTATTGATGCCAGTAGCTAAAACATTTCTCTAAACTAATGTGATTTCCTTTTGGATAATTTGTACATTACATTATCCATTCACCCAAGTTCATCCATCATGTGTGTTATTGTTTCTGGGTGTTATTATGTGAAATAACTGCTTCAGTGGATACTTAAAATTCAGTAGAATAATAATCAAAACAATTTCATCCTTGGCCATTTTAGCATTTCACTGCGCTGACAAGAATATACAGCATTGTAAAAAACTGAGGATACCATTTACACTTATGTTTTAACCTTATATCTTAAATCTATTCTTGTATCTTGAATCAGTTATTTCTTATAATTTAAGTTACTTGAGTATGGCTGCTTTGTTAGGCAGGATTTTTTCCAAGCTTCCTTTTTCAGTTGCTTTCCAAAGGTGCAAAAATAATCCTGTCACAACAGAGAAGAAGAGCTTATAAAGATGCTTTAAAAACCTTATCACCAGGAAACAGTGCACAGTGTATTGTATAATATAGTGTCTTAAAATACTTCTGCTTACCTCCTCATTGATGCTGCTACAATATTTACATAACACTGCTAACTAATTCTTCATTATGTAGGTTATTTATCCTTTCTCTTGGAGACTGTCTTCCCAGCATATTTAATATCATCGAATTGAGGCATTGTTTTTATTGGTACCTACTCTTTAGCTGTGGTGTATCTCTTCTCCGTTCTGAGGCTGCATTGGTGGGTCAAGATTCATGTTTACTGCTCCTTGGGGTAAGAAATGAAAGAGTAGGAGGAGGTCCGGGGCAGGACAGAGTCTTGGCTAGCCATCAAGGCAAGTTGTTTATGTCTTCAGGATGGGTTATTTCAGAACCAGAAAAAAATAAAAAAGGAAAAAATAAAATAAAGGAGCTGTTTTGGTTCAGAGGAATAGTTGTCCTGGGAGCAAAAAGTAAAAGTGGAAACTAATATTTTAGAAAATACTCCAGCAGAAAGACATTTTTAGTGCAAGATATCTCAGAGGCTAGAGAAAATTATTTGAAGCATTAAATATTTCCAAGTCTTTCTGTGGTGAATACATTTTTAAACCCTAGGCTAGATGTTTTTGTTAACATTTCATGTTGAAGATTTGATTCAAATCAGAAAAGAAAATCATATTTCTGTGTGACCGAGGAGCACTCCAGGGCAAATAGCATGTAGCGCACTGGGCTCTACCTAGTTTCAACCCGAAGGTCAATGCAGATGGACAAGGTCTTTGAGTTCGCTCTTTAGCACTTCAACAGTCTGTTAAGCCTGGTTTCCCGTTAATCTTCTTGCACATGTGTCCACCATTATAGCACAGTGCTTCGGGCAGACATCACCTAGCTTCCAACACAGTTGTCGCTCCCACTCCACAAATAAGTCACCTCATCAAGTCGCAACCAACAGCATCTTGGCCAGTACCCACACCCTGATCTCCTGAAGCTTAAATACACTGCTTCCCAAATACATTCTTCCTCCAGCAGCTGGGAAAGGAAATCTAGAGGTCACTTCCAAGCTAGATTTTTCCATATGATTTCTACCAATTCCCCAAGCAACCCCAAAGGTAGGTATTTACAGTTATAGAGTTGCTGAACAGCCTTAGATTTGCTAGAAAGAAAAAGAAAAAATTCCAGGTTAACATTTTTTTCCCTCAGCTGAAACGATAAGCATCTAAAATTTTAGAGGTTCTATAAAGCTGTGGATTTTTCTTTATGTACTAAACCCGGCTGTGTATATATAAAGTGGCCATACATCTTCCTTCTCACCAAGTAAGACAATAAAATCAGGATCATTCTGTCAAATAAATGCGGTAGTCCTTCCAAAACTAAACTCATACTGTAATTTAATGAGCAAATTAGACCTCTTAATGTACCCAAATAACTAAATATAAAAACCAGGTGATAAGGCTTTGAATGTATCTTACTAGAGTATAAAAACCTTACTGTTTCTTACAAAAATAAAAAACAAACAAGTATTTATTGACTAACTAGTAGAAACCTGACATTGATCTGCGGACTTTTGCAGTTGCCTCTCAATGATGCTACGAGTTGGCTTTTATCATCCTCTCAGACTGAGAAAAACAGCCTCACGGAGAACAAATGACTTCACAAGGTTACTCAACTCATAAATGAGCTCCAACTCCGTTCTCCTAACTGCAGCCCCAGTGTTATTTCCACTACTTGATGCTGCAACTCTTCATTTGAAAATTTAATCATAAAGAATACTACATCATTAATCTACGAACATGTTTTCGTTCTACCCTGTAAAACTTGCTGAGTACAAAATGCTGTCCTCTGCTAAACTGCATAACCTTGGGCAGAGCTGGGGTAAGTTTTGATCTGTTGAAATAGATCTGATTAAAAACCTAAAGCAAAAATACAGGACTAAGAATTTGAAAAGCAAAAGTACGTTTTCAAGCTCATGGTAAGTTCTGTTTTCAGCAAGAATGTTTTTAGATGATTTCTACTGGGAATTTTTCGAATTACTTATTACAATAAAAATACTGGATTGTGCTCAGTAATGATACATAAGCATATTTTAAACAATTTTGAGAGAATGAACGTGATTTAAAACTCTTTTCACTAATTTCTGCTTGATAGAGAGGACTTAGATGCATTAAGGAGATTTAATGAACTTAAGGCTAAAACTTAGAACAGAGCACTTTCTTTAAAGCTGAATTTTAACTCTCCTACAACACTAGCTTAAGAGTACATTAATGAGCTTTAAAAAAATCTGAGTAGATTTAATGTCTTTGGGGTTTTATATTTTGTCTATTCCTACTGCAGAAGAGTGTGTTGTCTCATATGAAATTTTGTTAAACTGTAGATAAAAAGTCATTTTTACGATCCTGTAAATAGTGCTACATATTATACTAAGTGTGTTTAGTAGGCGTTAAATATTAATCTTGACTTAGTTCCACAATTTACCTGTAATACATTAGTTTAACTTCTGGACCAAAGAATGGTAGGCCAAAGATACTATTTCACAATGGGAGACAACTGAACGACTACTATTCTGTTACAAAGGAAGTTAATGACAGCTAATATTTCAGAGGTGCGGCCATTTCATATACAGTGTATTCATCTCTGGAGCTTTAGATTCTTATGTGATTTAAGTCATAATATAAATAAAAGTACATTTTGTCCTTCCTCTATGATCCCCAGTGAGCATTAGTTGTCATTTTCTCTATGTTAAGCAACTTACCCTTATTTACAAAGAAAGATCAAGGTAAAAATAGAGAAAAAAAGGCAAACTTCCTATAGTATTTTTTTAAATATAGGGTTAATCATTTTCAATATCTATCAATTATTCTAAATCAGCAGGTATTTTATTTAATCACCACCTCCTTTTATTTTTTTCATTCTGTTAACTTGCTTCTTGGCTACCTGAGCTGATGTAAGTTTCAGGCCTTCTGAACACATTGGTTTTTCACTTATTTTTAGTTTAAAAATCCTCTTCAGCATTTTTGTATGCTAGCAACTTGGTTCAGATAGAGCCTGTATTCCCTACATAATCCAATAAAAATAGCTTACGTGTGTTTAAAGTCCTTTATGCATCTTAATATTCTTACTGATACGTTTGATCCCCCAAGTCCACAAGAATATTTGAAAAGTTTATGTGACTTACCCAAGTGCCATTCACTTAACCGCAGGCGTGACTCTAGAACTCTGTATTTCCCAATGGGAAGAACCCCAGTAAAAACATATGTAGTGACATCTAGAGAAAACTAAACAAGTAGAGTAAATCCTTGGAAACTGTGGGAAGACAAAACATGCACAAATGGCTTGGAATTAAGAAACTTTCCCAAGGGTGACTGTTGCCTTCCAGGAAACAAATTCCTGAAGAGTTTAAAGGCTGCCCTACTCTCATGGACAAACCAGTCTCTAAATTTTCTAAGCCTTGACTTCTTACCTCTATAAAGGCAATAACAGCTGCTATATCTAAATCCTCTTCAGTGTGCCTCCATTTTTGTTAGTCCAGATCCTCCTGAGCAATGTGGAATTCTGTGTAGTTTTTCGATTTCGTTACTATGATATAAATATTGTCGCTACACCATTTGGAATTTCATAGTCCCATTTCATTGGATAATGAACCAAATAAGTTCAATTTTAGAACTATAATCATAATCTGCATTATTGAAAAAGTACAAAATATGAAAAAAACAAAAACTTTCTAGTTGCTTTTATGATGGCGAAATTGTATTTCCATAGAGAATACAATTATTTTTTTCCTGAAGAAGATTCACCCTGAGCTAACATTCCTTACCATCTTCTATTTTTTAGTGTGTGGGTCACCAGCACAGCATGGCCACTGACAGAGCGATGTGGGTCAGTGCCCAGGAACCAAATCTGGGCCACCAAAGCAGAGTGTGCTAAACTTAACCACTAGGCCACTGGAGCTGGCCCAAGAATATAATCTCTTAAGTGAAGAAAACTTTGGATGAAGAGAGACATTCAGAAATAGATTGAAGTCACAGATTTTAAGGACAAAGCTACCTCTCTCTTTCTCTCATTTTCTCTTATTTTTCCATGACAACCTAGGAGCCCAGAATTAATGATCATAATTCACATTTCATAGCCACAATAATCATTGGACTGTGACAGGGACAAAAGGTTGTTGAATTCATCTATAAATGAGAACATGCACAAAAGAGAGAAGAAAGGGGTATAACGAACAACAAATATTTGAGTGGCTGAGAAGTATAAGAATGATTTTTTCAAAGGAGAATAACCAGAATCCAGCGAGATTTTAGCAAAAATGCTAAAGACACGCAAAATAGGGTTGCAACTTTCAGAGAAAATGAACATGTTGCTTCAGAGAAACATTTTTACAACACATGACAAAGAAAAAGTCACACCACTCAACTTTTATTTTATTTCCATCTTCTCTGTCAAGGATAGCAAAAATAATGTTGGTAAGAGGAAATTGAAGCCCAAGAACTGTGAGATTGTAAGAAAGCAATTCTTCCCCTAAATGACTTTACATCTTTTGTCCCAGATGAATTATATCCCAGGTTATAAAAGGAACTTTCAAGTAAAATTTCTATACCACTGAACTATTTCTTGAGGCATCATCATTAATCAGAAAGATAAGCAAAATACTAGAGAAGGGAAAAAACTGTTATAATTTTTTTTATTTAAAACTCAAAGGATTCCAGGGGCTGGCCCAATGGTCTAGTGGTTAAGTTTGAGTGCTCCACTTCAGCGGTCCAAGTCTTGTGGGATTAGGTCCCAGGCATGGACCTACATACCACTCATCAAGCCATGCTGTGATGGGGTCCCACATACAAAATAGAGGAAGGTTGACACAGATGTTTATTCAAGGCCAATCTTCCTCATCCAAAAAAAAAAACAAAAAACCCAAAACCAAAGGATTCTACGGGCCAGCCCTGTGGTGTACTGGTTAAGTTCAGCGCCCTCCACTTCAGTGGCCTGGGTACACAGGTTCAGATCCCAGGCACAGACCTACACCACTTGTCAGCCATGCTGTGGCAGTGACTCTCATACAAAACAGAGGACTGGCACAGATGTTAGCTCAGGGCAAATCTTCCTCACCAATAATAATAATAATAATAATAATAATACTCTGAGTGTAACTTTCTCCCAATTGAAGGGCATCATCAGATCCAAATGGGAAAGACAAAAGTTAGGCAAATGAGAAAGATTTCAATATCTTTGAAACTGTGTTAATCTAAAAGTAGTTTATGTTTCTCCAAAGGACATCAATTTGCTAGTAAACCAGAGGTCACAGAAACAACAGAAAAATAGCAACTGCTTTAGAGAAAAGACAAACATGCTCCCACACACACACACACACACACACACTCCATTGAATTAAGGAAACAAGGCTTCCTTTCTTTATCAGGAAATCGCCTCAAGATTCCCTTCGCTTCCTCTCCTCTGCTGGGCATAGTGGAAGTCTCCTTCTATTGCAGGCTGCCTTCTTGATGTGTATTAGTGTAGCTCACCATCTATGCTGTAGAGGTCTTTATCTTCCTATTTTTATAACCAACCTGGTGGAGTTTAACTTTCCATTATTTACATCTTTAGGAAAGACTAAAACGTACTTTACTTTCTCTTTCACGGATATACCTAGTGAGCTTGACACACCAGCTCTCCAGATGTATATGGATAGTCCCAAATGCAATTTAAGCTGGCAGCCAGAAAACACAATGAGGGAGATATTCAAAGAAGAATCACTCGGCAGGCATCTGAAGATACTAGATAGGAATTCAGGAAAAACTATGCTTATGGACATAGATTTAAGAATCATCTGCATTAAAGGTATAACTGAAGAATCAGAAGAGATAGATTTAATGTGGGAGGGAGTGTAGAGAGACCAAGCGAAGGGTCAAGACTGAATCTTAGAAAATGCCAATGTGGCCTGGATTTGGGGACCTGTTTGAGCCTCTCTACAGCTCAGCTCTTACACATTTCCACAGGTCTCTACTAGCTCCCTGTGTTCTTCATTTCCTTCTCTTTGCAGAGGCTCCCACAGACTCAACCTTCTCCACTTGTAGTTTCCACCATCCTTCCAGCTCTTGGGATTCTGTTCGTGTCAGCTGTGGGGTAGCACAGTCTCCCCAACTTTCTTGACTTCCTTGGAAAATAAGTGTGCAGGCTCTTTATCTTTTCTCCTCAGGGTCTTCCTGGTGACCACTATAGTAAACCGCTAACATACAGAGAAATACACACAATTGTACACACATGCCATAGGCACACATAAGGGACATCAAAAAACAAAACAAAACAAGAAACACAACTGTAGTGTTTTTAATCTCTCTTTCAACAGAGGGAGGTAAATGAATGCCTGATTGTCTTCACTTAGCCCTCCGCTTTCCTATGTCCTGGAGATGAGAGTCAATGACACCTTCCTTCTTGCCTCGTCCGTTGTCTTAACCCCTCTTTAGGAGACACCATTTAAGAAGTTTTCTTATACTTAGCACAGTATTTTTCAAACTCTTTTACCCATGACCTAGAGTAAGAAATACATTTTACATCATTGCCCAGGAAACACATAGCTGAATGTGTGTGTATGTGTTTGAAATAATTCCTATCCGTACTGCAGCAAATGATATCATTTTCCATTCCTTTTTTTACTGTTGGTTACTACCTACTAAACTAATCTCAGAGCCATCTATTGAACCTAGAGTAGACCCATGTTTTGAAAAATTCTGAGCCAGATACAGCAGTCATGCTGGAAGATAAAATACACGGAGAATGAAAGGTGTTCCCTTTGTCTCAAGGGGGTCATTTGCATTTCCCTTGACCTCCTGGCAAGCCTCATTCACAAGTCTTCTGCCCTGCTTAGCATTTGCCCATATTTACTCAAATTTCAGCCATTTCCCATATTTACCCATACTGTGTCTATGGGGAAAGGGTTGAATCTCTGGCAAAAGATATTCCTAATGACAAGGGCACAGGATGGGGTCACAGGATAATAGCACTTCCTTCATTTCTTTTCTCAAATGTCACTTTCTCTTTGAGGTGTTCCGTGGTCACCCCATCCAAAATCCAAACTTCTATAATGTATACGTCTCATTCCCCTTCAATACTTGTTTTTCCTTAGCAGTTGACACTAATAGTCTATATATTTAAGATACTTACCTTATTTATTATCTGTCTCTCCACTGTAATATTAACTCTAGAGGGACTGATGCAAAGAGTGAGGGTGTTTTTTTGGAGAAAAACTTACCAACAGAGGAACAGCAAAGCAAACATTTTTCCTGAGCTCTCTTCATCCCAGGAGAAGAGTGTGTAGGCCAGAAGAGTATGTGGCTAGACTGCATGCCCTATGGCAGACGTGCAGCTGAGAGGAAACTTACCCCTGCAGTGTGCCACACATTTATAGGGACAAAGAGAGAAAACAGCTTTGCATGTAAGAACGGAAACTTCTGATCAAGAAAGTAGCCTTCTAACCTTTTCTTAAAACCTATGAGGAGTAATTAAAGATTTTAAGGAAAAAGACATGATCAGGTTTGCCTTTTAGAAAGGATGCTTTATTACAGTGTGGAGAAGTTGGTCAGACTAACTAATACTAGCAGTTTCTCTTGTCACTCTCTCTACCTTCTGAGAAATTGGCTAAGGCCCTCTCTAGGTGAAGGACTGTGGCTGGTCAAGACCTCAATAAATCTTAGTTCAGGGAGAAACTTGGCTGCCTCAGCTGTAAAGAATCTGTGCTCAAGTGTTGCCCAACGCAGTCATTATGTGCAAAGCAGAGAGAACAGGGATTACAGTATGATGTTTTCTACTTTATTCCAATTTTTAAAATTATGCTGGATAAATCAAAAAAACCTCCTTTTCACCTTGTAAATCGAAGGAGCCTAATCAAAAATCTTTGCTAGCTGGTGTGATTTGTTCTTTACAAGATTGTAATAAAATATGCTTCCCCTCTACAAGGACTCTAAAGTATGAAAACATAGTTAAACCTTTTTCTTTTCTTATACGGATTAGGAATTTTCTTAGAACCTTGAATTTCTTGAATCTTCTCATTTCTGGATCAGCATTATTCAATACAGACATAATGTGAGACACAAGTTCCTCTGTAACTTAAAATTTCAGATGGTACACAAAAAAATAAAAAGAAGCAGGTGAAATTCATTTAATAATATATTTTATGCACCTTAATATATCTAAAATAGTGCCATTTCAACATGTAATCAGTATAAATAATTATTAAATGAAATATTTTGCATTATCTTTTTTTCATAATAGTCTTCAAAATCCAGTGTGCACTTTATACTTACAGTACATGTCAATTCAGAGGAGCCGCATGTCAAGTGCTCCATAGCCTCGTGTGGCTAGTGGTTACCATAGTGGACAGCACAGTTCTAGAACATTTTTGAAAGAAAACATTGACAAAATGAGGGCAGAGAAGGAATGTTTACTGAGTACCTACTGCCAGCCAGACCATACCAGTACTTTTACATTGATTTAAAATTTAATCCTCACAAAAGCAGGTGAGGTGGCTCTTACTATCTTCATATTTCAGATAAAAAACTGCTACTCAGAAGTTTAACAAACTTGTCAAAAGTCATCCAGCTAAGAAGTCTGTCTGGTCCCACGCTATCGTCTTCCACCCCCTCTTCTCTTTCTCAAAGCAGGCATCTTTACTAAATTTTTCATAATTAATAAATGTTTAAGCTATGTAAATATTATCAAATGTCTAAATTGCTAACTATTAAGGTATGGAAAGAAGAAACTGTCTTTATTTTCTTTACTATTTCAAAGGAGATGCATACACTGCCATCATATCACTAAAAAATGGAATTTTGGATCCACTGATTCGTATATTTCAAGACATGTTTTTCACATAGAGCAGAAATTTGGAATCTCTAAAATGATATCTAAAGCTGGAGCTTGTCAGCTTCTGTCATTTATCAAATCAGTCTTTTTACAAACTGAATTTCTTGGTCTTGATTGTGAAGGGCATATGAATATGACAGTGTCAAGGTCTGACATGACTCAAGAAAATATGTTTGTTCTGATTTGCTGTGCATGAAAAATATTAATCCCACAACATGTAGGCCTACATTTACAAACCATTGCAAATTGATGCTCTGCATATTTTGGTCACAGTTAATTCTGATATAGTTGAATGCGAAATTGGCCATGCAGTATTATGAAGATGAAAAAGTAATTGTTGTACGTATTTTGTTGTTTGAATTTGATACATAGTACTGGTTGAGAATCGTTTTATTTAGAAAATCTGCTACTGACTTAAAAAAACAGCTTTTAAGAGTTTATAAAATGTTTTTATGCTTTGTCTGATTGAAAGACAAGAAAATAATTTCTTTTAAATGTATAAAATTCCAGATACTATTATTGTGAAAAAATAGATTATAGAAAAGAAGCTACTTTTGAAGTAAAGATTGATTTAGTCCTACAGGAAAATAATGACACATGCATCATAATACACAGGTAAAGATAATTTCATAAAAATATTCTATCAAATAAGAAAAATGTTGTAAAGTTTTATCTATCTATGATTTCAGTAAAACTGAATGCAGTATGTATATAAAGTATACAGTGTATCTATATCAATATATATTATATAGGAAATTAAAATAAATAAAAACCAAAAAGAAAATCTTTACTTTTTGATAACTTAGTAAATCACTGACTAATGAATAATTCATATGCTCTTATTGATGGATCGGAAGTTCACTTTTTCTTGAAAACACTACCGCTTTTCTTTACTTTGGTTTCTTTTTAAAATTTTGATTATCTAAATATTTTTGATATTCTAAATATTCGAGACAAGGTTATCTGTAAACAACATGATTCAATAATGAGAATCCAGATTCAATCTGAGGACCTGGACTTGATACGGCTTTTGATTGTATACAGTTTTTGTCATGAAAATAAGACAATACAACACAGAATTGGACATAACTGTAAGTGTTTTGTCTAAAATCTGTGATTTTTCAAATCAAATCTTAACTGAACTCCAGCATAGAAGAGAATACGAAATGCATGTGTTAACTTTGGTATAACTATGCTTTGTAAGTTCAAATTTCAAATAGTTATTTATTGTAAAGTAATTAAATAAGAACAAGGATAGTGTTTCTATAATTTTTAAATTACAGTCGTGGGTGAATCATAATAGCCTCAACCTCAATATTCAATTAATTTCTAAATGTTACTTTGGTTTACATGTATGTGAAAATCTTGATTCACATAAAACATTGATTTCTGAATGCAATAGCTTTGAATGGCATGCCTTGCAATCTCATGACATACCTGATCATGAGTGATCCACAAACATGAAAGAGGATTCATAGGAAATTATTTCAAAGTTGAATTATTACTAGTTATAGTATAATAATGGTTAAGGGCATAAAGTTTGAAGGCTGAAAGATCTGAGATTAGAGTTCTGCCTCCTCCATTTAATTGCTATTTGACCTTGACCTCTTTAAACTTCTTTCTTGAGATTTAAATTAGAAATACTAATCATACCTACTTCATAGGATACTAAGTGAGATGATATTTACAAATGGATTGGCTGAAATTATGACATATAATCAGAGCTGTATTAATTTTGAAAGAGCATGGATAAATGGGCTCAAATAGATTTAAATCTTTATAATGAAATATTCAGTTGTGCCATTTTTTTAAAATTTGGGTAACATGCAAATTCTTGTTAAATTTTCCCTCAAAATTTCAAAACAAGTTTCTTCTATGCCAAGTTACTTACAAAGTAATAAATGGTCTTATATTAACATACAATATAAAAACAAGCAAATGGGGAGCTCTAAAATATTTTTTCTCTTGTCCAGTTGAATTGTAAAGATTTCATGTATGTCAGCATATAAACTCATTAGTCGAGTAACTGTATGCACATTCTTGTATTCTCTTAGCTTTCTTTTCAGACAATGTACTAATTGTATTTTCCTGGCTGCCTGCTAATCTAATATAATTGTTGCAATATAATAGAATGTCATTTAATAAGTGCATTTTCAGCATCAGATTCAAATTGTGTTTGCATACATTTTCGATAACATTAAGCTGTTTCATTTATTCTGAAAGAATCTGAAAGCCTTATTTTTATGCTCACTTTGTTTTGTTTCAAATGATGTTGTAACTTGGCAGAGACTGTAGAACTCTTTTCAAAATTTCACTGCATAAATACACTGAGGGTTTGAGTAGTTTTTATTCCCATAAAAATGATCCCAAATGAAAATAACTTCTCTTCAACTTTCTTGTCTTTAAATGGCTAGTGATTTTCTCGAATTTCTGCCGTAACGTTTTATTTTTTTACGTTTCTGTTAATGTGAATGACATCAGCTACTATAGTCAATAATACATGCTACTTCATCTTAAAGCAGATCAATATCATCATCAGATTCTTTCCAAATTTTTTACCAATAATTTTAGCTTTGAGTAATTTAATGCTTTTGAAAAAAATAATAGTTATAAATTTAAAAGTTATGCAAGAACAAAACCTTATAATACTACTTTTATAAAAGCTCGTAGAAGAATCCAAAATTTAAAATAGGTGCTGAAACTATTTTAATACTCTGTGTATTAGTCAAGAGTTCTCCAGAAAAATGGAATCAATAGGTTGATAGGTAGGTAGATAGACAGATAGAGATAGAGTATAAGGAATTGGCTCACGTGAGCATGGAGAGTGACAAGTCCAACATCTGCAGGGAGAGTTGGCAAGCTTGAGACCCAGCAAAGCTGATAGTGTAGTTCCAGTCTGAAGGCAGGCAGGCTGGAGACCCCGGAAAAGCAGATGCTGCAGTTTGAGTCAGGCCTTCAACTGACTGAATGAGACCCGCTCGCAATATGGAGGGTGATATGCTTTACTCAATCTGCCCATTTAAATGTAATCTCATCCACAACTAACCTCACAGAAACACCCAGGATTTGTTTGATCATATATCCGAGCACCTTGTGGCCCAGTCAAGTTGACATATAAAATTAATCATCACACCATGTCATACACACAATTTGTTATGTCGTTATTTGCCACTCCATAACAAAATATTACCCTACGATCTGAGCCTGCACCAGTAGATATGCCTGAGACTCACCTGGCATTAAATTGAGTGCAAAAACCTATGCACATGCTATAATAGTGTTCTCCCTTTCACGGTTTACAATTCTTGGAATGCAGGGGTCTGAATCTTTTTCATACCAGTGTAGCATTAAATTATACTGCGATGAGTAAATGAAAAGTTTCAAATGTATGCAGAGAGATGACAGAACAAGCTTTTTCTGAAATACGTAGAAAATGACTTAACCTGGCACAGGAAGTTAGCTGATGGTCTCTGATGTTTTAAATTCAGCACAGAACATCCTTGTTATTTTGTTCTGCTTTATTTTATAGTTAAAGTTATTTTCTATTAAATTTTTACCAACTTTTGCAGAATTGGAGTCCTTTTTGTACCAATCCCTGGCAGCCACTTTTTGCTCATATTTATGGGTCACAGATCATTACCTGAGAAAGTAGCGCTTTGAACATCAACTCTCTAAAATTCACTGTAAAATATCCATGAAACCATCTGGAAAGGAAGAATTTTTCATGCAATAATAAAGAACAAGCATATTCTAGATTCTGCCAGGAACTTAAACAATCCTCTGTCGATAGTTTGCTGTTAAAAATCAGTGCCTGTCTGGAATCCTCTCCTTTCTACCTATTTCTTGTTTTCCCTCCAGTAGTTGGGTTTCTGGATATATTTGGTAAGATCATTGTGTCAGTTCAACTATCGTACAGGAGCCCTCTCTGTCCACTAACTTTGCGGCTTTATACCCTGTATTGGCAAGTAAATTGCCTCTGGACATGTGCACATTTCATGTATTTTAAAAGCACATCAGCAGAAGCATTTGTCTTTGTGGTCCCAGCCCTTTCAGAAACCTTAGAACACAAATCATGTTCTTGTCTGCTCACCTTATTTTTGGCCTTTGATTCCTACCTACAACCTGAGTAAAATTCAATGCCACCTCCAACCTAGACGGCCTCATTGCATTTTACTTAGAAACAAATCAGTTTGACATCTAAACCCCGAACAAGGGTACTTAATCCCTAGGCACCTGTATATGTATGCAAAATTATATATGTGTGTGCCTGTATACACATTTTCCTGGATAGAGAGTCTACTATTCATTCAGTCGTGACTACGCTTTTCATCTCAAAGAAGTAAAGCCATTGATGCATTAGGAAGAACAAGTTTCACCAATGTCCTCTGCATTAGGGTTTCCCAGAGGAACAGACCCAGTATATACATACAGACAGAAAGTGAGTGAGAGAGAGATTTTAAGCAATTGACTCATGTGATTAAGGGGGCTAGCAAGTCTGAAATTTACAGGACTGGCTGTCAGACTGAAAATTCTGACAAGAGGTGATGTCGCTATCTTGATTTCAAAGAGTCTAGGAGCAGAATTCTTTCTTGAGGGATCTCAGTCTTTTCCTTTAAGGTCTTCAACTGATTGAATAAGGACCATCCACATTTTGAAGAGTGATCTGCTTTAATCAAAGTCTACTGATTTAAATATTAATCATATTCCAAAAATGCATGCATGGCAACATTTAGACAGGTATTTGATCAAAAATTGGGTACTACAGCCAAGATAAGTCAACATGTAAAATTAACCATCACACCTTCTATACCCAAGGGCACCTTTCTGGGCACTCTCTCTTTTTTTTTTTTTTTTTTGAGGAAGATTAGCCCTGAGCTAACATCTGCTGCCAATCCTCCTCCTCTTTTTGCTGAGGAAGACTGGCCCTGAGCTAACATCCATGCCTATCTTCTTCTACTTTGTATGCGGGGTGCCTACCACAGCATGGCTTGCCAAGTGGTGCCATGTCTGCACCCGGGATCTGAACTGGCGAACTCCAGGCCGCTGAAGCAGAACATGCGAACTTAACCACTGTGCCACTGGGCCAGCCCGTCTGGGTACTCTCTTTTGATAGTAGTATCCTGACTCCCAATAAACATTCAATAAACGTTAGCTTTGTATTTGTATATTTCAGCCTGCTCTTCTGCTTCAGATCCGAGAGGGGCTACCTACCATATCTCGGCTAAAAGCAAAATGGATTACAATCTTTTTATCCTAACTATCCTCCAGAAGCTTGCCTGAATCTCTTTGTCTCTATTCAAAAAGGAAAGTATGTACTCCGTAAAACCAGTTCCCCAACATCCACAATAATGTCAATAAGACCAACTACTCAAGTTAAAGGACAAGTAAACAGACAAAAAAAAAAATTCCCATAATGAAAAAACCAGAAGTAGAAAGAGAAAACAAGAGAACTTAGAGGTAAATCTTTGCCTTTGCCCTCCAAGTTGCTAACTGATTTGCTTCCTGAAATAGGACAAAGTCAAAGAATCTTGAAGGCCCAGTTTTCCAAAAATTTATACTGCCTAAATTTAAACCCACTAATCACTGCTGTTTAGCAATGCTGTCTTGACTTTATTGTTCATTCCCCATGAAAAGAATTCTTAGGATCAGGAGGGAGGTTAGAGAGGAGAGAGATTGTAGTTGACACCATTTTTCCTTAAGATGAAAATATACTATCTTTGGAGGACCTGCCCTCCCTGGAGAAAATACCTGTTGTAGTAATAACTGTTATAGATAGGGGGACATCATATTCCTTGGAGATAGTGCACTGGCAAAAGTCTGAGACTGCTTCTACAGAAGAATCATAGAATTGTTCACACAGCCACGTGCTGTTTAATGACAGGGATACATTCTGAGAAATGAGTCGTTAGGTGATTTCATCATAGTGCGAACATCATAGAGTATACTTACACAAACCCAGACAGTATAGCCTACTACACACCTAGGCTATCTGGTACCAGTCTTATGGGAGCACTGTTGTGTATACGGTCCACTGATGACTGAAACGTCATTATGCAGTGCATGACTATAGTTGGAAAGGGTCTCAAAGTTCATGATGCTCTATCTCACACTTGAACAATGAAATCACAAGGCCCCAAACAGATTCAGCACCTTGCCATAGTTACCAGATATAACAGCTATTTCAAACCTTTTCCATGCTTTTCAAGCCGCTCTCCTCTCCCTTTCCTTGCCTCTTGAAAAATCACCCTACAGCCTTCAAATTAAAACTACTATCTTCATTCTACCTTAATTTAGCTCTCCCTTCATACTCATTTTTAATCTTCCCTTGCCCCTGAGGAAAAAACTGACCCCTTTCTTTATCAAAGCTAACCCAGTAAATGATCTTTGTCTTCCCTCCTCCTCTCCCCTTCTAGGACCTGAGATCTTCAACACGTGATCTGAGAACACCAGCACCCGAAACACATTTTGCTTATTTAAAGTTCTCTTTTCTGGTCTCCACGTTAATATTACTGGATCAGAATTTCTGGAATGAGGCCCAGACTATACATTTTTACCCAAATTGTCCAGGTGCTTCTTATGCATACCAAAGTTTGAGAAACACTGCTTTTGATAATCTCCATCAATAGTTGCCTCTTTCCCTAACAGATCCAGAAACTTCCCCTTAACTGGCTCTGAAATTTGGCTCCTATTCCTCAATATCATCTACAAATTTCACTTAGAGGTTACTTATAACCCCCTAAATGGCCTTTTCCCAGTACCTATCCTTCCTGACGTCTTTGTAGCATAAAAGAATAGTCATGTCATAAAGCATTGAACTTGTGAACCTTCAGTTATGCTCACTTGGCCAAAGACAAAGGAAAGAAAATGACAACATAAGCAGATGATTTATGTACCATTCCAGTCAATGACCTCTGCTTCAAACAGGCATCAGATGGGATACTTGAACCCACCACCATCCAGTAGGTCTCTCATACTGTGAGCTACTAGCTCACTGAGTGTGAGTCCAGTGTTGAAAACTCTGTGTTTTACATTCAACATGATCCCTACATAAAATTCAATTATGTCTTATGGATTGGGGAAGGCAGGAAGGAAGGAGAGAAGGAAAGAAGGAAGGAAAGAAGTATGCAATCCAATTTGGGGAAGAAAATAAAACTTGTGTTGAATTTTTATAGAAAACCTGTGTGTCAATATCTAATGTGGCACTTCTATAAAGGCTTTTGTAAAATAGTTTCAATTTCATGCCATTTTCAACTTATGTCATGAATAAAGAATCTAATCGTGAATAAGATGAGAATTCACTGTATAACTGACTATACTCTTTATTAAGCCACTTCTTTCCTTAGCCTCAACAAGAGACTCTCATCTGGCTTTTCTCTTATATCTCACTCTTCCTTCTTGGATCTCCCTAACTGGTTCCTTTCCCTAAAAATGAAGGCATTTTTAGCCCCTTCCTTCTCCCTCCTGCCGTTATTTTCTCTGGCTTCTTCCACTGATGGGTCCTAATAGTGGACAAGACCATCGTTTAGTTTCTGAATTAGGCCCAACCAAGGGCAGAAGTCTTCCAGCGGCACCAACTCCACCATTTAAGTAGATTTGAAACTGAGTCCTAGTTCCTAGTAATGGAACCTAGTGGCTCAGCCACAAATGTCAGGATCCTGTGTCGCTCCGCCAAGTTTCCTTGTTACCTTTCAGATACATTACTTCGGTACTTGGGGACAAACTGCTGGTGCCTATGTCACTTGGAAGTTACAGGAAGTCTCTGTATCCTCCTCTGCTGACCTTGTCAGTGGGCTGACTTGTTGGCCTATGCTCTCTGTTAAACATTATCAGCTTCTCTAATTTTAAGTTCTACCAAATAGTGAAGCTGAGGAACTGACCAAGTGGCTGATGAGATGGATCAATGCCTGGAGACAGAGTTCCAGTGGACCCAGTCGTGGAGACTATGGGAGCTGAAAGTAAAAGAAATGGAGAGACAGGGAACCCTATTTTGCAAAAGTTTATCCTCTCAGGCATTTTTTGTTTCATAACTACTATCCAATATTAGACTGAACTTTAATAGTAACTTTTACAATTTATGATATGCTCTGACTTTTATTCAGAAAAGACACACATTTCTATGTTTGAAAATGTCAAAGAATCACTATGAAATTAGTTCTAATCGGATCCTTGCCATTAGTGAAGTGTGTATTCAGCAGCATTCAGAGGAAATGGCTTTAGGAACATAAAAGTTAATCTATCATGCTAAAAGATCATTGAAAACACTATTTTATAAGCCAAATTGATGGCAGCTATATTAACCAAAATATATTTGCAAAGGAAATTTTTAAGAAGTATATCTTTATTTCCATTAGATGAAAGTGTGTGCATATCTCCACTCATATGAGCAGACAAAAGCACAGAATATTTGATACTTGGAAAGGACTTAATTACATAGTCTAGCACTTTCATTTTATAGACGAAGCTACCAAAGCCTAGCAAAGGCAGTCTAAATAACATGTCTAACATCAAGTTACTGACCTTACCAACTCTAGGGCTCTTCTCCAATGCTATTTCATTTATGCAACAACTGTCTATTGAACACCTTCTCTGTGTACTGAAGCAATGATAAATGGAAAGATCCTGTTCCCAAAATCCCACAATACAAAGGGAAAAGCAGACATGCCAATAACATAACCCAAATATCAACTGCCTCAGCATTGAGCTACCACACTTCCCTTAATATTTAAACGAACTCTCTTAAGCTCCTATCATGTATTTTTTGGAAACCATAGCTTTCTTTACCATCTATTGACTTCTCTGGAGGTTCATATTTCTCCTACTGAAATTCGCTCTAATTTCCTGTTTTTGATAAATTTGCACAGTCGTTTTATCTTTTGTGACCAAATCACTCTAACAGGGGAATAGAGATAATTTATCTCAGATTTCCCAAAGCACCCATAAATGTAAGACTTTAATATTTAACTTGGTTTCCTAAAAAGTCAGGTATAGTGAATGGGATTAAATCAGAGCTGTAGCTTTTAAGATCTTCTGGTTGTAAGCAATAAAAGAAAAAAAACTCAAACAATCCTAAACTATTCATTCATACAATAAACAGTTCTTGGTCCAGGCACTGGGGAATTAGCAGTGAAAAAACAGTCAAAAATCCCTGTTCCTGGGGAGATGAATTTTTCTTGGAGGAGTCAGATAATAGACAAGTTAAATAAACAGATATGGGTGTACAGTGATTATACTAGAAAGAAGGTTAGGGCAGAGAAGGGCATGAGGTATAGAGCATCTTTTAGATAGGGGAGTCAAGGGAAATCTCATTGAAAAGGTGCAGCTAAAGAAAAAGCTGAAGGAACTGAAGAAGTGAGCCATGGGGACATCTGGGAGATGGAGTTCTAGGCAGAGGGAACAGCAAGTGCAGAGACACTGAAACTGGCATGTTTGAAGAAAAAAAGGCTACCAGCATGTCCTCAGCAGACTGACAGACCAGGAAAGCAGTATAGAAGGCCTGGAAGATAACGGTGGTCTATATCAGAGAGAGCTATTTAGGCCAATCGAAAGACTTGAGCTTTTATTCATAGTGGAAGTGTATGACAATAGTGGCATGGTCTGACTTACAGTTACAGAGGATCTCTCTGTTTACTGAATAGAGAATAGGATGGCAGGAGTGAAAGCAGAGAGGCATTTGGGAGGCTATGGTTATAATTCAGTAGGATGATGTGGGTTTAGATTAAGGTAGTCGTAATGGAAACAATAAGTGGTGAGATTCTGAATATACTTTGATGGAAAAGCTGACAAAACTTGCTAATGGACTAGGTGTAAGAGAAATAGGAGAACAACTGGGAGGATAGAGGGGCTTTAGAGGAGGAAGAACTATTCTCCTTACCCTCTAGGTTCTTCTGGCTGGCCTAAGAATTAAACTGACATGAGACAGAATAACAGGAGAAAATCAGATAACGTTTAGTAAGATGTATACGTGGGAGAAACCCAGAAAATCCGAGTAACTTGCCCAAACAGCAGAAGCCACTACCTTAAACATCATCTTTAGCTGAGTACAAAGGAGGATGTTGGGGGTAGTGGTTTGGGATTTCAAAGAGGAGGAAGGCAACTTACATTTATCAAGCAAATGTTTGATAAACAAATGTGGACCATGCTTTGCAAAGACAATGAGAGATAGAGAGGACTTTGATTAAAAAGCCCTTGTTAGGTTCCTTCCTGTCTATCACATCTAGTTTATATTATACTATAGTTATCTCATGGTGTTAGCTCCTTCCTGGAACAGGCCTTCTATCTTAAATTCTTTTAGGTAGTTGGGGGAAGGTCAACGTTTCTTTCAGAGTCTTTTGTTCTTAAAAATAATCCAGCCAAAGAGACACATTTTGGGGTGGCAAATTCTGATCCCTCATAGTGCCATTTAATAAAATTAGTAAGACTACAGAAGTCTACCTGGAAGGAGGAGGGTCAAGAATTTGGTTTTATTCAATAAATGAGATTCATGAGTCATCTAACTAGAAAGAACAGAGGTTTGGCAGGCTTCACATCAGTTTACAGATCATTTCATCTTAGTGATGCAATCAAGTCATAAAAAACTCAACATTTTCTTTTCATCTTTCCATCTCTGTTATTCATAGTCAGAGTCTTCCTAAGAATGGCTCCCCATGTGGTCAAAGGATAACTGACATTAAAATTAGAGCTATTTATCTTCACATGCAGTAGGATAGCAGGGCAATTCTCACAATCATAAGACAAAAAGTCTTGAGACTCTGCTGAATGGATCTTTCTTAACCCAACTCTTGTGACTCAGAAAATGTCAGGAAAAGAGTTGACTGGATTAAGCTTAGATTACTTTCAAACTAATCACCGTCTAAATGGTATTATGGGATTACCTGATTGTTTAGACCAATTTGCTATCACTGTTGGAGAAGGAAGAAAGGTTAATCCCACCCAAACCAAATGGCTGCTACATAATCAGGAAGAGTGGAATAGATGCTGTAAAGACAAGCGCAGTGCCCACCATAAATGTGCAGAAGAGCAAATGACTTAAAAATTAAATACTGGATGCAACTATTCTTACAAGTCCTTTGGCAATTCCTATCCTGGGGAAATCTCGCTGGCTGTTTTTTTTTTTTTAATTGAGGTTCCCCAACAGAAAAGGAGTTCCATATTGCCTAACCTCCTTTCTCTCAAAATCTTTCTCATATTTCCTCTTCATACTACTTCTCAGGCTCCCTAAACCTCTCTCCTCTGTGTTGCCACTAGAATATTCAAAATTCCTATCACTTGTCACTTTACTGTGCAGAGAAATTAACTTCAAGCCAGTTTTACATACATACAATTGTTTTGCATAGAAACAAACAGGTGGCCTGTTAAATGAAAGAATGTTCACTCCAGGTATGAACTCCTTAGCAGAACAGAAGAACCTACAGAGATTTTGAAATTTTGGTCTTTTCCCTTTAAACACATATAAATTTTTATTCTTCCTCTATCTAGCTCAGTAAGTGAGAGGAAACTACATGGATCTTTTTTAACAGATATGAATTACCTTTAGAAAACAGAAGCAGCAAGACAGCCCAGATTATGTGTGTTTATCTGAGAATTTGTTTATTGTTTTAAATAGACGTTTTTCCCTCTTTTACAATAATTATCCAGTGAATCAAGAATTCTAAATAAGCTATGTATAAAGTGCTATCATAGCTAAGTAGAATGTGCATCCAATTCTGCCCAGCATGGTGGTAAGAACAGGTATTAAGTATCTTATAGACAATAGTGAAGCTACTGACAGTTTCCAAGAGACAAAATTGTATCCTAGAAAGATAACTGGAATAGTTATGGAGGAGCAGTTGGGAGGACGATGACTAAATCTAGATGCCATGTGGTTGGTTGGGAAGCTACAGCTACAGCTTAGTAAAGACAGAACGAGGGACTGGCGCAAAGCAGTGACAGAAAGCTTGGAAAGAGGCCCCAGTTTAAAGATAATTATGAAGTTGAATTTTTATGTAACTTCTCTAATATTTCATACAAAACTCACAGTAGTATTATAGCAAACATATAGCATACATCTTTGGAAGCATAAAGATTAAGTGAATAATTTGTTATTTTTGTCACATCCTTTTGGATTTTGTTCTTTTACTAACATCTTTTTTACTTCTTCCATTAACACGAATTTTGCTTCTAGGAAATGGTCTTTTCCCACTAGATACAGTCCGGTTAGATCAATCAAGAGGCTCTGTTTGCCTCCATATTCTTCAGTTGAGACCAATAAGATGGATCCTCTCTGGAATTTGAGACAGTGGGGGCGGGGAAGAAGAAATGAAGATGGCCAACAGCAGTACCCGATGAGACTGTCTATTCGCTGTTGCTGTCAGGATTCCAAAAGTTGCCCTGAATCTTATCTTTTAGATTTTTCAGATTTCCTTTTAAGAAAGCTATCCTTATATCTCCCTATACCCTCCCAAGAAATTATTTTCTGCCTACATTAGCTAGGATGGGTTTCTATCCCTTACAACAAAAGCAACCTAAATAATGCAAAGGTATGATAAAAAACAAATGAGTCAACCACTCTAGGTGGAAGTTATATATTGATAAGGAGATCTGATCGGTGGTTACCAGGGCAAAGGGGGGGTGGGGGGCGGGCACAGAGGGGGAGGTGGTGTACCCACAATATGACTAACAAAAATGTACAACTGAAATCTCACAAGGTTGTAATCTATCATAACGTTAATAAAAAAAAAAAAAACACAAATGAGTCAAGACATAACAGGGTTAGGAACCCATGTCTCCTAATTCTCAGTCCAGTGGCTTTTGTACCATGACATGCTACTCTTAAGTACTGAACAAAAGAAAATGTTCTTCAGACAGAAGAAATATAGGATCTTATGGAAATGTATTCTTCAAGACTAGAATGAACAATAAGGAAGGATGTAGTAAGTGGTTGAGATCCCATGAGACAATGGCAAAGACCAAATTAAACATTACACATGCTAGTACTTTTTGATACTACAACCTACCTTGGCTATCTCTGGGGAGTCTATGAAAATACTGAGCAAATCTAACGCAGTCCTGGGGCATCTAGTAGTACACTGCACCACGTGCCAAGTTTTTGGACTTTATCAGCAAAACAATCTGGGAATTTCTGACCCCACATTGCTGCTGCTGCTACCACTGCTGCAAAATTCCATTTTGTGGTTTGTGGGTGAATTAAAGAAACTTAAATCAAGACTAAATTGGAGCTTTTGCAAATAATAAAACGCCTAGTTGGATAAATATAAAATCATCTTCTTGGTTCACTGAGTGTGCAAGAATAAAACTGAATGGAACCAGCGAGCTCCTTTCTGCTCAGTTTGCCCCCAAGTTTAGCTGATGATCAGACTCGTGTGATTGGGCCTTGATCTTTCTGGCTTCTGGCAATGAAGGAATTCTCTAATTTATCTGCTAAGTAGGGAATATGGCTCCCTCCAGTAGAAATCAAGCTGAAATTTACAATACAGGAACTATTGGAAGGGGGGAGGGAAGATGAATTCAAAGAGAAACAAACCAACAGACTGAAAAATCCTGAAAGCTGCCACACATCGGTGCTGAAAACATTGGCAGATTGCCAGAAATTATTTTGGCAGGAGATAGTCAAGTTTAGAAAAGCTAACTTTAGAATGAGGAAAGGCAGTTAACTGGAGAAAAAGCAACAATAAAAATGGATAAAGGGGAATAAATGTAAAGAAATAATCAGACTTGAATTCAAAAGGAGACACTGACAGTCTCTTTGTTTTAATGAGAAAAATACCAAAAACAAAAAAAAAAAACTTTTACAGTTTCCAATCCTACTTGCTGAAGAATTACTGAAAATGAAAATCCATTGTAACTAAGCAACCACACTGACAATTTCTCTGATTTGGTATACTGTGGTCTAAACAACAATAAAATAACATTATTGGTAAATAAAGGGTAATTTCCTTGACCTTGACCAAACAGATCTGAAAACTACTGGTCGTATCCTCCCATTGGTCTATTCTCCAAAGCCTCATTGCAGGAGGTGACCTTTTTTTCATAAAGTCGTTTTATTTAGATTCCAAAGAAACTAAAGCAGAGAGAAGAAGCGGCCGCAAATTAATCCGTCCTAGCCTTCGCTCTCTTCCTACTTCCCGTGCATCACGGGGTTCCACGTCGAGGGGGGTAGGGGAGGAAGGTATCAGGTTCCTTGACGAGGGAGATAACGCTCAGAGGAGAGTCCTGACTTGGTGGGTGGGATTCTGCGGCTCCCAGGGCAGCTACCCGCACTGGGGGTCGGTGATCAGGGGTGGAGGATGGAGATGTACACGTCTTGTGACAAGTCGATAGTGGTCGGGAACGAAAGGCCAGCCGGGAGTAAGGGCAGTTGATAGAGAACTTGAGACGTGCATTGATGTAGCCCTCCCCGTAGTAGGTGTTGGAAGGCCCGAAGATGGCCACCTCCCAGTTGTATAGGTCACCTTTGTCCACCAGGGTTAACTGGAAACCCTCGACTGGCCTCTCCTGCAGCGCCTTGAGCTCCAGCAGCAGCGCCTTCTGAGAAGTGGGCGCTAGCAGTCCTGGCAGAAAACTGCTTATTTTGGCAACACGGGATGTCAGGACGGCAGATCAATATTTCTAGATGGGTTCTTTAAGGCTACAATTAATTTATTTGAAACATTTTTTTATTAACTGAGTTACAGAATAAGTAATTTGACAAGGAGATTTTGAATTAATTGTGAAAGGTATTTAACAGAAGATAGTATTTAAATATGATGGAGCAGCCTAATAGCATAAAAAGCAGAAGATGAAGGGAACTTCCCTGATAACCAACTGGAAAACAATTTGAGTCCCTTATATTGAGTTATTTAACTTCTATAAAAGATTATTTTGTTTTTTGCTTATCTGGATGACGATCTGTGTGGCAGAGATGTAATGGTATAAGTATGACTGAACAGTCTTCTGACTTTCATTCTTTAAAAACCTTATTACTTTTATGAGCTACGGAAAGTTACTTTAATAATTAAACTATGTAAAATGTAATAGTATCTGGGATTATATTATAAATGCGTTCAGAGTACAAGTAAAAAGTTGAATGATCAAAACTGGAGAATAAAAGTAGCTTCTACACCAGAAAAGTTTAAAAAATTGTTAGTTTAAAAATCTGAATTGGCATATGTTTCTTTCTCTAGACATTTAGACTTCTTATGACCTATTTCTAAATTTATTGAAGCTTTGATTCAACAGCAAATGTTTTGACTTGTTGATCTTTCTTTTAAAGCATTCCTCTATTCCCAAATGATGTCTAACATTGCTGTATTGTATATATGACTCTCAATGCAATACTTAATAACTGCTATCGTCTGTGTAAGCAGATGTCAACGATCAGAAAAAAATGAGGTGACTAGAATTTACCGTCCCTACCAATTATATTTTCTACAAGATGTTGATGACCTATGCATCAAACCTATTCATGTTGCATAAGAGGGTCAATTTGTTAGGCAAGCACGCTGAAAATTAGTTAGTTCCTCTGCAATTTTTATTTTTGTCGTTGTTTGGAGAGTGCCATCTACTTAGGATGGCATCGTTTTAGCATTGAGACCTATTTCTAAACTGGATGGAAAAGATGTGAAAAAATGGAGCACAAGTTTCTAGACTTGAGCTTTTTCTGTTATAAACTGTGAAAATGACAATTATTTTAATGACTCAAATCTGAATGAAGATCTGTAACATATAAAATATTTATTTATTTATTTATTTTTTTTTAAAGATTTTATTTTTTCCTTTTTCTCCCCAAAGCCCCCCCGGTACATAGTTGTGTATTCTACGTTGTGGGTTCTTCTAGCTGTGGCATGTGGGACGCTGCCTCAGCGTGGTCTGATGAGCAGTGCCATGTCCGCGCCCAGGATTCGAACTAACGAAACACTGGGCCGCCTGCAGCGGAGCGCGCGAACTTAACCACTCGGCCACGGGGCCAGCCCCCATATAAAATATTTAAATAAATATCAGCACCCCAACACTAGGGATACCTTCCTTAGCTCAACTATGGATTTATTGGTGAGGAGACTCTTGTGTTCGGAATTTCTCCTGGTCCATAATCATTCCAGACTTTGGATTTATAAAGGAAAAAAATTTCACTAACTGTACACCCTTTTCAGGAAAAGCTTTTACTGCTTTTTCCTCAATTCTTCTAATGAGCCCTCTAGTAACTCCACTGAATGATAATTTTCCAATGTCTAAACAGAATGTGGAAACATGTAGAATATGTATTTTTCCAGTTGTTTAATGGTTAATTTACATGGCAGGGGACAGGGTCTTCTTTTCTAAAATCTGCAGTTGTACAACCAAATTCTCTTAAAGGTCCCTAACTAAATTGTCTGTGGATCCCAATTTTATTTTTCCCTCTCAAGATGTTAAAATTACTCAAATCAGAAAGGATAGTTTGTAATATGGATATGCAGATAAATACTCCAATAATTTGGGATCTCATTACCTGAGCAATTCTGTTTGGGAAAGGCACCTACTTTTTGACAACTCCATGATGCTCTGCAAGTCACTTAACATCTCATGTTCTCATTTTCCTTCTTTATACAGAAGTTGAAGGAAATGGTCCTTTGGGTTATTTTAAGGTGTAATATTTTATTCTGTTCTCAAGAATACAATTCTTGAATGCATAAAGTTATTGATCCCCTTCCTTTCTTAAGCTAGCATTATCAACCTACTATGTATGTGCCAGACTCTATGATAGTAATCTTTTTTCAAAATGGAGTTTATTTTTTTAGAACAGTTTTAGATTTACAGAAAAAACAGAGATGATAATACAGAGTTCATTTATACCCTGTACACAATTCCCCCACTATTAACATCTGATATCAGTATGGTACATTTGTTACAAGTGACAAACCAATGTTGAACAATTATAATTAACTAAAGTCCATATGTTATTTGAGTTTCCTTAGTTATTACCTTATATTCTCTTTCTATTCCAAGATCCCATACAGGACACTACATGATATTTAGGTGTCCTATCTCCTTGGACTCTTCTTGGCTGCAACAATTTTTCAGATCCCTGTTTTTGATGACCTTGACAGTTTTGAGAAATATATGTCAGGTATTTTGTTGAATGCTCCTCATTTGGAATTTGTCTGGCTTATTCCTTCATGAATAGACTGGGGCTATGGGTTTTAGGGAGCAAAACCACAGAGGTAGAGTGCCATTTTATCACATCATATCAAGGCTACATACTATTAACTTGATTTATAACCTAATATTGAAGTTGATATTGACCTTGATCACCTGCCTGAAGAAAACCTTGCCAGGTTTTCTTATTGCTTGTTTTCCCACCTTCCCATATTGTTTTCTTAGGAAGAAAGTCACTATACAGACCCCACACTTCATGAGTGGGGTTTAACGTTCCCCTTCCATGAATACAGTGTATCCACATAAATTATTTATAATTCTTCTACAAGGGAGATTTGTCTCTTCTTCTTCATTTATTTATTCATTTTATTTACATCAACATGGGCTCATGGGCATTTAGTTTTTACTTTGCGTTATAATCCAGCCCTTCTGTATTTTGTCCCACAAATTTTTTCCGCCTTTGGCCATTTGCAATTCTTTCATTTGGCCCTGTTATCCTTTCAATATACTCCGTCCATGTAGGATCAGGTCCTGGTGAGGACCCTCTTCTGGGTTGTAGACTGACGACTTATTGTATCCTCACATGGCAGAGAGAGCGAGCTACCTCTCTTGCCTCTTCTTATAAGTGTACTAATCCCATTCATAAGGGCTTCACTCTCATGACCTAATTACCTCCCAAAGGCCCCACCTCCAATTACCATCACATTGAGGATTAGATTTCAATATATGAATTTTGCGGGGGAGACACAAACATTCAGTCCATAACACTTCCTTCCTTTCTAGCACTACATGACTTATCTAATATATTTCCTGGTCCAGTCCTAGAATCAACCATTTATCTAAGAAGCTCTGGTTCCTCTTATTTAAGAATGGTATTAGAAATCAAAATCTGGATGCTAGATGTGCTTGTTGCTACTGAGGTGTCATTGCTTCTAGGATCTCTCAATTGAGAGAGCAAGAAAATATAATTGCATATACTCCCCTATGTGCATACATATAAGTATTTCTATATGTAATATTTATATCTATATGTATATTAAGCTAGACATGAGTTCATACTGATGTCTCCAGTGCCTATCCTTTACTACATGGATTGTTCTAGCTCTTTCCCTTTCTTATCTCTAACCTCCACTCGAACAGTGAGAAACTGGGTTTCATCATCTTCTATTCATTTATTTAATTGTTCAATTCAAATATATATACGTGTAGCAGTATCAGCATTGTTAACTCATACCCCTATGGGAAACAGCTTTATCAACTAAAGTACAGTGTTTATGTGCAATTCCTTTTGCCTTAAGCATTATAGGCTTCACTCATTTCCAAAGTTATTTACCTTAGCACCTGTCATCCCTACCTCCTTCATTGAGGTTTTTTTCATACACTTGTAATCCTTTTGTCACAATCTGCATTACATCCTGGGATTCTCCAACAATCTAGATAATTTTTTCAATATTTGAATACATTAACTTTCACTCTTTGTGCTATAAGGTTCTATAGGTTTTTGACAAATATCTAATACTGTGTATCTACCATTACAGTATCACACAAGATAGTTTCACCCCTACAAATAAAAAGCTATTTTTCCCCTTTAGAACCTTCTCCCCCTCCTCCTGAACCTCTGATAACCACTAGACTTTTTATGTCTCGATAGTTTTAACTTTTCCAGAATGTCATTAACGGGAATCATAAGGTATGTAACCTTTTCAGACTGTCTTCTTTCACTTAGCAATATGCATTTAAAGATGTTTCATGTCTTTTCCCGGGTTGATAGCTCATTTCTTTTACCATGGAATAATATTCCATTGTATGAATGTATCACAATTTGTTTATCCATTCACTTATTGAAGGATATCTTTGTTGCTTCCAGTTTGGGGTGGTTATGAATAAAGCTACTATAAACATTCACATGAAGATTTTTGGGGGGACATAAGTTTTCAAACCAGTTGGGCAAATACCTAGGAATAGAATTGCTATGTGTAGCAATACTATGTTTAAAAAAACACCCTAAAAACCTGCCAAATGATTTCCAAAGTGGCTATACCATTTTGTAGTCCCATCAACAATGAATGAGACGCTGCTCCACATCCTCACCAGTATTTGGTGTGGTCAGTGTTCTGAATTTTGGTCTTTCTAATAGATGTGAATTGGTATCGTATTGTTGCTTTAATTTGCATTTCCCTGATGACAGATGATATGGAGCATCTTTTCATATGCTTAGTTGCCATTTGTATATATTCTTTGGTGAAGTGTCCAGACCTTTTGCCCATTTTTTAAATGGGTTATTGGCTTTCTTATTGTTGAGTTTTAAGAATTCTTTGCATCTTTTGGATACCAGTCCTTTATCTGATGTGCAGGGCAGGAGAGACTGAGTGGTGCAGTTCACAGGGATACGACTCACAAGGCAAAGAAGATCAGAGGATGAATGTGAGTAGCGGGTAGGGCTGGCAAACAGGGTTCCAAAAGAGAGAATGACCATCATAAAGATTCTTTTCATGTCAGTACACATGATCTCTTTCTTTTATTTTAAATTACAAAGGAATGAAGCTAATGGAATAAAGAAGGTTAAAATTTAACTTTGAAAGACTTCCTAATCAAGAATTCTATTTTGCTATGTTTTCCCAAATTCAAACCTATTTAGGTGCTGTCATATTGGCACTAAAATTTATGTGGCATACACAAACTTGGAAACTGACATAATGTAAACATCATCTAAATCTATAAACTTTACTTCAAAATCAATTTATGTAATATGTAAACAAACAGGCTTTCAATCAAAGTTTAATCAACTTATTATTAAATATTAATATAAAACTGACATTCCCTCTAATTTATGTAACTACTGATCAAGAAAACCTTTAATTTACTTTGTGGTCTCAAACCTCATTTGTCTTCTTCAAGTAATAGGAAAATATTCCATGGTCAAAAATTGTAAAAGTCAATTTATGGAATATAATTTTAATATTAAGCTTATTTCAACTTGAAAAAGTGCATTTTCAACTAATTAGGTCTAAAGTTATATAGATTCTTTTTAAAATTCATGTTAACCTTTTTTTAAGATTTCGAATACACTTAAAGATACTTTGATCCTATTATTTGGCAAAAAAAAATTATTAACCTTTAAAATATTTAAACATTTCTAATATTCTTTTCTAAGTGTGCATAGTTTTATCTTAGATATAACTACCACTTGAGATAAGGTAACCATATAATTTATCATTCAAACAAGTACAGTTTGTGAATAAGAGAGGGCAATAATATTAATAATGATAATGGTAATAATGAGACAATGGGCATAAACTGAGTCTGTTCTGGGCCAACCTGGACAAAGTGTTAAACCTAATCTTAATTTAAAAAATCTGAGTCAAACATTACCAAAGATACTGAAAAGTTTATAAAATACCTAGCATTGATTGGCACTAATATAAGGATCTATTATTTATAGTAGATAATAACTAACTTATTTAATACCAAACTGCTGATATTCACTCAAAGTAATAATTAGAACAACTTGATCTTAGTTTGTTAATAAAAGTTGGAAAACTAAATATGACAGCAAATTTTTTTTCTTTTAAGGAATAATTTAAAAATATATTGAAAATCTTTAAAGGATTTTCCTGCTCTAAACTTAACCACCTAACAAGTTCCCTAAAAGACCACCGTTAAACGTTAGTTGCTTTTGTTTATGGGCATGTTTTTCAAAGCCAGTTCAAAGCATATCAAATTGTCAAATACTACCGGTTATGTCGGAACCCCAGGAAAATATCCTACTTGGGAGCTAAGACATTCTGATACAGACATCTAACATTTGTTTTCCTTTTATGGAAAGGACATAAGATTAATAGACCTTATCTCTTGCGTGCTGTTTTTTGTTTGTTTGTTTGGTTTTGGGTTTTATGTTTTGTTTTTTGAGGAAGGTTGGCCCTGAGCTAACATCTGTTGCCAATCTTCCCCCTTTTTTTTTCCTTCCCATAGCCCCAGTACATAGGTGTATATCCTAGTTGTAAGTGATTCTAGTTCTTCTATGTGGGATGCTGCCATAGCATGGCTTGATGAGTGGTGCGTAGGTCTGCACCCAGGATCCGAACTGGTGAACCCTGGGCTGCCAAAGCGGAGAGTAGAAACTTAGCCACGGGGCTGGCCCCTTGCCTGTTGTTTTTAAGCAGGGGTAAACCAAAGTACCTCTTTCCAGAGATAAGATACGTACCTGCAAGAAAGAAGGAGAAAGACCAATGTCTAAAAGATTTCTGCTTTAACCTCCTGTATTTAGAAATTGTTTGCTTGATTTTTATAACATTTGGGAGCTATTTTTTCTTTTATAGCAAATAAGACAAAGGAATACTAAATTTCACAATAGATGCACAATCACCTGGGGGTAGCAAGATGGGCAATATGTTACTGTCAACAGTGTCCAAAGGAAGTAGCTGCAGGGGAAATTTGCCAGACTGATGGGCCCTCAATAGGGGAACACAACTTTTACCAAGCAAGGAGAGAGCTGGGAAATGTCTAGTTAACTATTGCTGCACAACATACCACCCCAAAACTTAGTGGTTTAAAACAACTATTTTACTGTTGTTCATATTTCCGTGGTTTGACTGGGTTCAGCTTCGTGGTTCTTCAGAGCCACATGATGTCAGAAAGGTATACAGTCATCTGGAAGTTCAACTGAGCTGGAAGATCCAAGATGGCTCATTCCCAAAGTTTCCAGTTGGTCCTGGCTATGGACAAGGGACTCCACTAGGTTCATCAACCAGAGTGTTCTTCTCCATGTGGCCTTTCCATATAGAATCGGCTTTTCACAATATGGCTACTATAGTCTAAGGGGCAGGAAGTAGAACCTACTAGTTATAGGTTGGATTCTCCAGAAAAAGATTCTGACAAGAAGTTTGAGATACAGGATATTAATTAGGGATCAACACCAGAGGGGGAAAAAAAGGTGGAAGAAGCAGGATTAGGTAAAAGGAGAAGACAAACTGTGATGCAGTTGGTGAACCTGCAGACTTGTCTCACCTCGGGAAAATGTCCAGTTCCTTATACCCTCCCTGTGCTTAGTCCTCAGGAAGGGCATGACCTCGGTGAGCCAGGTCTCTACACTGAGGCAGATGCTAAAGGAGCCAACAACCTGGTCTGTCTGATGTCTTCATTCCTCACTGCTGAACAGCAAGTTCTTCCCTAAAGTGGGATCTGAGCAGCTACTCTTCAATTTGCCACACTAACAATTCTCTTAAAGCCTAGGCTTTTAGTTTCTAAACAATTTCATCAATTTCACAGCCATTTGATTGATCAAAGTTAGTCAGAAGAGCAGCCCCATATACAAGGAAAGGGGAAATACTCCACCACTGCATTTTAGGAGTAGCATGCATATACAGAGAGGTGAGGAATTTGGAAAAGCACTTTAGAGTTTGCCCTCTGGCTGTTAGAATTCACATGCAAAGTATACTCACCACCTTCCCAGACCTCTGCAAATTCCCATTCCTTTATGGTATCAGCTCATATCCAAGGCCCTTATCAGGTATATCAGAGCCAGGTGTAGAGGGGGTCGAATCTTCAAGCTCATCAGGAGCACCTGTGAACCAAAAGATAAAGCATCAACAACTAAATCATTATCTGGGGCCAGCCCTGGTGGCCTAGTGGTTAAGTTTGGCACCCTCCCCTTCGGTGGCCAAGGTTCATTTCCTGTATATGGACCTGCACCACTCATCTGTTAGTGGCCATGCTATAGTGGTGGCTCACATATCCCAAAAAGAGGAAGATTGGAAGTGGATGTTAGCTCAGCTCAAGGTAAATCTTCCTCAGCAAAGAAAAAAGAAAGAAAAAAAAATCATTATCTGCCCTGTAAATACCCAACATACAATAATGAGGAAAGGCCATGGCAGCCACAATAGAATCCTTCACTCTAAAAGGGTGAAACAGGAAACACATAGCAGTTACTGGTTCATAGCAATTCTGAAATCTAGCAGGACATGTCACCATTTCCTCTTTCTCCAGGGACAGAAAACGTCACTTGACTGGGGCCCATTTCTACTCCCTGAGAATGGGTCTCCATGGCTCTGCCTCCTGTGTCATCCTTAATTTTCCATAAGAAGTGGAATGTGTTTGGACCTAAGGAGTTTTCCCAGCCTGTGCCCTGCTGATAAGAGATTAATAATACATTGGCCTTGCTTTCATTTTGAACTATCTCTGTCATTTTTAGTCCAAGCTGTTAGAATTTCTGTTAATAATCAGAGTGCTGATTAGAATCAGGGTGCTGTAAGGACAATATATTTAAGATTCTTGAAATTCCTTTTTTTCCAGCCCAAAGGGACTAAGAGGCACTCCCTTAAGATTCTTAGAAACTGTTGTCTAGCTGAGAAGGTCAACAAGGCAAGCCCTTAAGATTCTCAAAAGCCCTGTTGTCTAGCAGAGAAGATCGAAGGGACAAATCCTTAATCTTCCTGAACGCTGAACAAAGAGTTTCAACTACACTCTTCAACTGATCTTCACGCTGGGGCTGGTTTTCCGGCAGCACCCTGGATCTGATCTTTGTCCCCACATGTTGATTTACTCTGAAAACTCTTTTGTGGGCTGGAGGGTTTGGAGATGAGAATAATTTATGTCCCAACTCAGCAAATCCTTATTTGAAAGTGTTTCTTTAGATCAGGGGTTGGTCAACTATGGCCCACAGGTCAAATCCAGACTGTCACCTGCTTTTGTCAATTTTTTTCTTGGAGCACAGCCACACCCATTCACTTACATGTGGTCTGTGTCTACTTTTGTGCTCCAACTGCAGAGTTGAGTAGTTGCTACAGATGCCATATAGCCTGAAAAGCCTATCCTGCTTGAAAATTGAATGGTTCTTTCCTTAGTGCCTTTCATCCTACTTATGATAAGATATACCTAAAAGAAACCAGTTGACACAATATTGTCTAAAAACTGCCTTAGCCAAATACACATTAGTTCACATAATCAACTTACACTTAAGTCTGTTAGAAATATTTTCTATCTTTCATATTGTCACAAGTTATAGCATTGTTAAACATTCTGCCTCTACATAACAAGGCAAAAACTCACCTTTGCTACAGGCTCAAATAACGATTTCCTCACTGTCTTTTTTTTTTTTTTTTTTTAAAGATTTTATTTTTTCCTTTTTCTCCCCAAAGCCCCCTGGTACATAGTTGTGTATTCTTCGTTGTGGGTTCCTCTAGTTGTGGCATGTGGGACGCTGCCTCAGCGTGGTCTGAGGAGCAGTGCCATGTCCACGCCCAGGATTCGAACCGACGAAACACTGGGCCGCCTGCAGCGGAGCGCGCGAACTTAACCACTTGGCCACGGGGCCAGCCCCGATTTCCTCACTGTCTTACCAGCCTCCATTGACTGTCTCTGTGAGGTCCTTCTGGCCTACACCTATTGCCTAGTCCCAAAGCCAATGCCACATGTTTTAGATTTTTGTTACAGCAGCACCTCACTTCTAGCTACCAAATTCTGTTTTGGTTAATTATTGCTGCAAAACAAAGCATTCCAAAACTTACTGGTTTAAAATAATCATTTTATCATCTGTAATGGTTCTATAAGTTAAACTGGGTCAGCTGGCCTCTTCTGCTCTTCGTGTCAGCTGGCAGTGCAACCCCCTGGGGCCTCAGTTAAACATAAATGGCTAAGATGGATGCATTAGTTATTTATTGCTGTATAATGTGTAAATCCAAAACTTAGCAGCCTAAAACAACAAAAATTTATTATCACAGTTTTTGTGGGTCAGGGATGTGGGAGCAGCTTAGCTGGTTGATTCTGACTTGGGGTCTCTCCTGAGGTTGCAGTCAAGCTGTTGGTTGAGTTGCTGTCATCTAAAGTCTGGTAAATCAACTTCATGTGTTCACAGGCAATCCTCAGTTCTTCATCATATAAACCTCTCCATAGGCTGCCTGAGTGTCCTCATGACAGGGCAGCTGACTTCCCTGAGTGAGTGGTCTGAAAGAGGGCCACTAAGATGAAAACCACAGTGTGAGTATAATGTAATATTGGAAGTGACATATCATCCCTTCTGTGGCATTCAATTGGTCATACAAACCAACACTAGCACAACGTGGGACTACACAAGGATGAGAATAATAAGAAGCAGCCTTCACTGGGAGCAATACTGGAGACTGGCTACCACAATGACTCACTTACATAGTCGTCAGTTAGTGCTTTATGTAGCTAGAGTGTCTCAGTTCTCATTTTTGTGGTTCCTCTGTCTACTTTGGGCTTCTCAAAGCATAGAGGCTATTCCAGGAGGCAGCAAGTGGAAGCTGCCAGTTCTCTTGGACTTGAACTTGGACGTCCCAGAATGTCTTTTTGCTACATTCTATCTGTAAAAATCATAGACCAGCCCAAATTCAAGGAAAGCAGAAATAAGCTCCATCTCTCGATGTGAAGAGTGGCATGTAAGTACAAGGAGGGGAAGACCTGTCGGGGGACACCTTTGAAGACTAGGTAACACAGGGAATGAACACCAGGTCTCATTTTCATCCTGCCCTCTAACCTACTGCAGGAACTTTCCATTGGACAACCCCATCCAGAAGCCAGAAGACAAGGTTGTCCATTGATTTAATCCCTCAATGTCAGACTTGTGGGCACAGAGAGGATTTCAAAGGTGTGAAAATAAAACTAGAAGGGCAAAATAGAAAATACCAATCAGAGTTCTGAAATATAGGTTATAAATAGTCCCAGAGAAATTATATTTTTCAGCAAAGTTTGATATAATTAAATAAAAAGTTTTCAATATCTATCAAAGTAGTTCAGTAAACGGGATAGTCTTTATAACCAGTTTGATCCTTTTTGGTCTGGCCAATTACAGGTACAGAAGTTCTTCACCTTGAAAATTTAACTCCACGTGGTACACAAGTTGGGAATCACATAAATCTGGCAGACTTCAAATATCCCTTCCCAGCTGAGAATGGTTTAGAACAAAATACAATGCTCTTAGTGTGAACCCCCTAGACATTTATATTAACAGAGCTAGTGCAAATAGCCACATTTTATATCTTTTCTTTATGATTAGTAGCCTAATTTGGGTTCAGATTTACATTCTAACTCCTTGCTGGCAAACCTTACTCAGCCTTCCAGCCTGTCTAGACCTAATCTGCACCTTCTCTTTGTAGAGACAGGGCTCTATAACTGTATGCCTGGCTTTGACTGAGGTCCAGTTTGAACAAAGATGGATTTCCTTGCCATTAATTGTGGCCGTTTTCTAGATACCACTACTAGAGTGCTTCCACCCATCGGATCATGCTCCATAGATATTATTGCGAACTCAGATCCTACCTGTTATTGCTATGTTGCCTCAGGTGTTGTATCTGCGGTCACCCACCTTGGAGTCAGTGCTCTAACCCCTGTTTCATTCAGGCCTGACAATCTCCTTGCTTTAATGACCTGCCTTTGAAGAAATCACTGTACTAGACCTCATGCACTTTAAAAAATGAAAAGCTGGTAATTTACCTGTGCTTTTGGCAGCGACAATATTTGTTCATGACCGTTTGAAAACTACTGTTTATGGATGTTACCTGTCATCTTCAAAAGTTAACACCAAAACTTGCAGCTCAGCATTTTGACATTCAGTGTTAACATCCTAAGTAAGAAACTTGCATTTTTGTACTCTGTTTTCATCATACAAAGGCACTATTAAAGGGGCTGGCCCCGTGGCCGAGTGGTTAAGTTCGCGCGCTCCGCTGCAGGCGGCCCAGTGTTTCGTTGGTTCGAAACCTGGGTGTGGACATGGCACTGCTCATCAGACCACGCTGAGGCAGCGTCCCACATGCCACAACTAGAAGGACCCACAACGAAATATACAACTATGTACCGGGGGGCTTTGGGGAGAAAAAAGGAGAAAAATGAAATCTTTAAAAAAAAAAAAAAAAAAAAAAAAGGCACTATTAAAGTGTTTTCATAGTTTGCTATGTGTTTGAACTTTCAGCTTTCAAAAATCTATCTATCTGCTATCATTTTTTATCTCTTCCATTAAGCTAAATGCTTCATATCATCACTTATAACCAAGCTGGTGATGATTGAGATTGCCAATATGCCCATTACTCATTCAAGAACCTCCATTAGTCAGAAGTTAAGGTGTGTTTTTAATATATTATTTTCAATGGTAATATAATATTTTAATACAGGATATGGTACCATTTCAGGTTCAAGGTGTTTTGTAAACATTAATCTTCAAATAAACTGGTATATCACTGCAATTGCGTAAACATAAAAATTGAATTAGAGCTAATAAGTGAATTGCCCAACATCTCGCAAAAATCAAAGCAAAATTAGGATATCATCAATTTCATCTCCATTCGTGTCCTTGCACAATAAAATCAGACTTTTCTTAAGGAGTTATATAAACCACTTGTCAAAATTTGATTCAACCTATTTTATGGGCTGTTGTGTGTCAGGATTATTACTGATGGCTTTAAAATAGTTTTGTCTGTGAAACATAAAATACATGGAGAAAAGTATATAAAATGTATAAGGACAGGTTACAGTATAATAATAACATGAACACCCGTATATCCATCAGCCAGGTTCAGAAATGAATATTACCAGTTAAAAATCCTCTATTGCACCTCCTTGAGTACATTTTGCTTTCCCCTCCATTACCCAGAGAAAACCACTATCCTGAATTTTATATTAATCATTTCCTAAGTATTCTTTATATTTTTACAACCTATCCATGAATTCTAGTACAATATACAACATCCATGAGTTCTTCACACTTTGCATTTAACATAAATGGAATCTCACTGTGTCTATTCTGACTCTCTTCTTACACTGAACAATATACTTTGAGATTTATCTATGTTGACATCTTAAGCTATGTTTCATTAATTGTCTCTGCTCTATAGGATTCCAGTGTATGAATATACTACAGTTTATTTATTCTTTTATAGTTGATAAGTATTTCATTTTTCCCAGTTTTTTGCTACCCCTACAATGTTCTTGTGAAGCATTCTTCTAAATGGCTTCTTTACGCACACAGTCAACACAGCAAATGCCAGCTACTGGAATTGCTGGCTAATAAATACAGGCATGTTCATGCTTACTTAGTAATACTATAGCAGTTATAGTGGGCTAGAAAAACCTTCAAAATCTTCGTGGTTAAGACGTCAAAGGTTTATTTGTTGCTCATGTTCTGTTTTCATCTTAGCTAGAGAGCTGGGTAAGGGGAGTCTCTCAGGTCATCCTCCTTCAGGAGATGTTATCAGTCACCGTGGAAGAGGGAGGGAACTTCGTGAATCACTCACACGTCTTAAAGCCTCCCCTTTGGAAATGATATGGTCACATAGCCACACTGAACTTTAAGGGGGTGGGGCATTTTAACCTACGTCCAAAAGAATAAGAAATACCTGTGAACAGCCAGAATGTCTACTAATGATGACTACAAACTATTTTCAAAGTAATTGTCCCAATTTACACACCTACAAGAGAGGATGAGAGTCCCCTCACTTCACATCCTGTCAAATCTGATATTGTCAGAGATTAAGACTTTTGTAATCTGATGGTATGATCTATCTTGCTGTGGTTTTAATTTGCATCTTCCTGATTAACAATGAGATTGAGATATTTTCATAACTATGTAAGTGCTTTGTACTTACACAAAATTCTTCTTTGTAAAATTACTCTTGTTATTTTGTCCATTTTTCTACTCAGTAGTTCAGATTTTTCTAAATAGTGATTTAGAGGAGAATTTACGTATTTTGGATATTAATCCTTTATTGGTTTCACGTGTTACAAATATTTTCTCAAACTCTGTGGTTTGTATTTTCACTCTCTTGAAGGTGTGCTTCGATAAACTTTTAAAAATACAGTCAGATTTATTAATCTTTTGTTCTATTGTTTATGTTTTTCAAGTCTTATTTAGGAAATCTCCTACCTGAAGAAATAAAGATATTCTCCTATATTATCTTCTAAATGTTTTATAGTTTTATCTCTCCTCTCTAAGCTTTAATCCACCTAGAATCGGTTTTCGCGTGTAGTGTGATGTGGAGCTTCATTCTTACTTTGTTACTTCTACATGTATAGTTGTACATGAGTCAGGGCAGATCTCTCAGCCGGGGGGGGGGGGGGGCATTTTTCCCCCTAGAGGACATTTGACAATGTCTGGAGACAACTGTGTTTGTCACAATGGGACAGAGAGTGCTTCTGGCATCGAATTGGTAGAGGCCAAGGATGCCAATTAAAAAATCCTGCAATTCACAGGACAGCTCTCCACATCAAAGAATTCTCCACCCCTTTATCAACAGTGCTGAGGTGGAGAAACTCTGGACTTGATTATCCCATGATAAAGAGAACCCCCAAAATCTTCGACAATAAAGATTATTTCTCCTTCACATTCATGGTAACAACACCCAAAGTCTTGTCACAATAAAGTTTACTTGTCCCTCACATTCATGTGAATCGAGGGTTGACTGATGCTCTGTTCCTGTATGTGGATCATTGCCAATCTCACAGCAGAGGGGAAAGGGGAAAGCGGTCATACCATGTATGCAACGGCTTTACCTGAGGTGTTACACATGTCTTCCTCTCACATTTTTTTTTGGCTAAAATCAATGGTTAGTTAAGTTTCCACTTTAAGGACCTAGGAAATAAAGCAAATTAAACCCAAACTAAATATAAGAAAGGAGATAATAAAGATAAGAATGAAACTCAACGAAGTAGAAAAATATCAAGTGTTCAATAGCTACATGCGGCTACTGATTACGATATTAAACAGCACAGGTAGAACGTTCCCATCATTAAAGACAATTCTCTTGGAGAGCACTGATTTACACAATCTGTAAGGTATAGAATATCCGAATGATGCTATCAATCATCTCAATTGACATTAAAAAAAATTACATCTAACAACTGCAGAAAATGCATTTTTTAAAATATACAGGGAATGTTCACCAGGACTATATGTTGGTCCACTAAACAAACCAGTAGATTCTGGAACTATTGAAATCTTACAAATATCTCTACTCATAATATTAATAAATTAGAAATAAATTTTAAAAATCTAAATCTTAAAAATCTAAAAATTAAGAAACTTCTAAATAAATACATACATAAAGAAAATTAAGAAACACATTCTAAAGAACCCAAGAGTCAAAGAAAAAAAAGCAATGGGGAATAATTTTCAACTGAGTGCTAATAAAAATACAACATATCAAAATTTGTAGGATGCAGCTAATGAAGTGCTCACAGCGAAATTCACAATTTTAAATATTTTAGCAAAGAAGAAAGGTCTAAAAATCAGTGGTTTAGGTTTCCACTTTGAAGCTAGGAAATATAGTAAATGAAATCCAAATTAAATATGAGAAAGGAAATAATAAAGATAAGAATAAAACTCAATGAAACAGGAACTAATAAAACAATACCAAAAAAATTAATGAAATCAAAAGCTATATTTTGAGAAGACCAATAAAATCGATAAATCTGAGAATAGACATGCAAGAAAAAATAAGGAAAACACAAATGATGAGAGAACACCACCATAGATCCTAAAGACATTAAAGGATAGTAAGCAAATATTATGAACAATTTCACGTCAATTAATTCAACAACATAAACAAAATGGACCAACTCCTTGAAAGACACAATTCCAAATGTGACATAAAAGTAAATTTTAGTCTGAATAGCCCTAGATATAAAAAGTAATTAACGACCTTTCTACAAAGAAACCTTAGACAGCTTTTCGATGAATTCTCTCAAACTTTTAAGAAAGAAAGAAAACCAATCATAAACAAGCTCTTTCAGAACATAGAAGAGAAAGTAGGCAATACTTTCTAACACATTTTGTGAGGCCACTATTACCCTGATGCTAAAACCAGACAAAGACAATACAAGATCTGAAAATTACAGACCAATATAATTTATGAATATAAACACAACATCCTTAATATAATATTAATAAATCATATCCATATAATCCATATATATGCACAAATATACATATATACATATATGTTAATATTTATTTATATTCAATTTAGTGATAGCTTTTTTTCTTTCCAGTCAATACTTAGCTCACCTATAGTTGTGGCTAAGATGAAGGTAACAGAGCAGACTTGAAATACTGAATTGTTAGTTGCGCCTCTCTGGGTATCTGGCAAATGAGGTGAAAAAGGGAAGTCAGGCCAGAGAATGAGGAACTAGAGGAAGGAGGGAAAATGGGACAATGATGTGAGTATAATAAATTAGGATGAGAAGGGCACAAACAGCACAAAGAGGACAGCAGTGGACATTTTGTCCACTCTTTCTATATGCAAAAGGAAGGAATCAATTCACCTTTACCCCATAGGGGAAGTGGTAGCTTTGGGAATATTTTTGGGAATAAGGCTTGACTCTCAAGTCCTGGGACTTATGTTCTTGTGTTTAGGCAACTTATTCCTTTGGGAGTACTGATGAGTAGGGCCTCGTAGTGGTTTTACTGTTGTCTTTTAAGAGGCCTACTGTGATAGACTTAACTAATAGTGATATACAAATACTAATTCATGGTTACTGATTAGAAAATATCTAAAGTATATTACCCATTAGTTTACATGATAATCTCCTGAGATTTCACATACATGTGATAATTTAGTACTTCTTTCTATAAATTGACAGTCTTACAAAACAATTAAAGATGACAATTTAGGTGATACAAATAAACTTTAACACTTTATGAAATGGACAGTCTGAGAGGACTGCAAAATGGAGCAGAAGGTAGGATGTTTTTATAGGATAAAGAATAAAGAATAAGGAAAAGAAAAATAGAAAATATCTGCTTGGCTGACGTCAAATAGTCAATCTTGTTTGGGGAGAGAAAGCCCAGAGATGGCTTGGCATTTGCGGATTGCTTGACTGGATATACTGTGTCTCTGGTCAAGTGGAGCATTCATGGGGACACGAAAATTATGAAACTTTTGGTTTGCTCATTTGCCAGCCCAGGTGGAAGCAGGAGCGGCTCCATCTTGAGCCTAGAAATTTATTTCAACAACAGTAAATGCTATTTTATATATTTTTTGGGGGGGGCACCTGAGCTAACAACTGTTGCCAATCTTTTTTTTTTCTGCTTTTTCTCCCCAAATCCCCCCAGTACATAGTTGCATATTTTAGTTGTGGGTCCTTCTAGCTGTGGCATGTGGGACGCCGCCTCAGCATGACCCGATGAGCAGTGCCATGTCCGCACCCAGGATCCAAACCAGTGAAACCCTGGGCTGCCAAAGAGAGCGCACAAACTCAACCACACGGCCATGGGGCTGGCCCAGTAAGTGCTATTTTTGAAATTTAAATTGTATGCTAAGTACACTATTTAAAATATATTTTACAACTGATCCTGTTTTAACTATAAGAATAGTAGTATCTGTGTGAATATAGTTTCTCATTCTATATGGACCATAGAACAACGTAGTAAATAGTACTAAAGTTATCAGTTCAAGCTTGTATAGATTTAGCTTTAAGATATTGAGAAGCACTGATCTAAAAATAGAAAAATAAGAGCTACACATCATAATGTAGCCGGCTTAAATGTCGCATAAACCTTGCAAAGTTGACTCCTCCTGAGTAATTTGCATCTATCTTCACTACAGTGAATGGATACCCTCAAAGCTCTGAGTTCTCCCACACTCTTGATGAAATCGATAGGCAATTAAATAGTAGCAGTGATTCATTAAAAAAATATTTATCAGGCATATATTTTAGCCTGCATAGTGCTGAGAAATGAAAATGCGATGATAACCTAACCAGACATAAGCCCTGTACCCTTGATTTCGTAATCTCATACTGCAAATGAATTCAAATATCTAACACTTTCTGTGACACACTTTAAAATTACTTGTACTGCATCTACTGGCAAGGCCGATGTCACTTTTTGTTGGCATTTTTATCCGAACTAAGCTACAAGAAGGAAGCAGCCTTAGAAGATACTATAGTGAATGATTTTCATATTTGCACATCTGTTTGGGAACATCTCAAGATGTCTTATTATCTCCAGCATCACCACCAAATTCTCAAAACAAAATAAAATGGAACAAACAAATAAATAATAAAACTCAGAGAAACTAATTATCTATGCCAAGTGGCCTATCCAGGAGGCTGGGAAATATGTGTTGTAATATCACACAAAAAATATTTTTGCAGCTCTGGGTAATGCAACTCCAAAAGGCTTGGAATATCTGCCTTAAAGTCTCTATCTATTTCCTTCTTCTAAATAAACTTGCATGAACACAGCACATTATTTCCTATTCTACTACACATCTGAGACTTCCTAGTGGAAAGTGCACATATATGGCTGAAGCATCAAGATAATTTCCTGCTTCAATTGATTTCAGACTTCTCTTTGAGAATTAAATACATTTTAAAAAAGGAGAAAAAAGGAAAAGAAAAGTAACCCCTAGTTTTTAAGTAAAATGTTTACCTCCTCTATTTTTATCTTAAGCTAATTAGTTATTGACCAATATTTTGCAAACTGTTTGCCTCCTAGTATTTTGCATAAGCGTTGGGACTCTGCATCCATTTGATTTGAATTTTTGAACTTTAAATATCTTTCATCATTAAGAAAATGTGTCATACTCCAAATTTTAATACATTAGTGACCAGCAATACTTGCATTTGTGTTGCCACATTAGCTTATTTTAGTGTTTGCTTTAGTAAAAAGCTTTTTCTGTGATTTCTGAATTATAAACATATAAAACCATAAACTTATAAAATTACAAATTTCATGTTATAAAAAGAATTATAAAATTGGCAGAAAAGATGTATTTTTTAAAAATATGTTACCAGTTGGAACTTGTCTTTGTAAATCAGGATTTTCTTGATACTGTGCCACCAAACAAAATAAGTAAATCAGATGCTAAAGCTGTTATTTACAAGCTCTAATTTCAAATCTTTATATCATCAAATAGTTTCATTTTTCTCCATAATTAATTTTGAAATGTGTTGTAAATTGAATTCATATAGTAAATTTGTATTACTAAAAGGCTCTTTCCTTTCATTTTATAAGATTTTTACATTTATTGGAAAAAGGATTCCAAACCTTTGATGATGACATGACACTTCAGATGATCTCCAGGGCCTATGATCTTGATAACATAAGGAATTTAAAAAAGAAAAATGCCGGACAGTTCTCCCGCCTACCTCTACTTGTTACTCAAATGTGGCCACAACAGGTTTCCAATCTGTGCACTTTTCCTTTGATGTGGGACATGACACTCAAGAAAGGGCCTTTCTGGCATTGAGGGACAAAAGGCTGCTGAAATCAGAAAAACCAGAGTCATGATCTGTGATGCTTTCAGAGAAAGATCTTGATCAAAAGAGGAAATTGTGGAAAATAATAAACAGAAACCTCTTTAGATTGGAGTTGGGAGGCCAAAGGAGAGAACTCTCAATGTTTTATGTCAATAGAAGAGCCCAACAGGAAGAAGAATGGCTCCTTCTTCCTGACTGGCAAGAAGCTCATCCAATCAGAGACAGTCACAACTCAGCCAATGAAAAGTCACTATACTTTGAACTCCCAGTCTCCTCCAGTGGACTCTGTTTACAATAGTCCTCCAACTTCCTCTTCTTCTCTATAAAAAGATTTTCTCTTCCCCTTGTTGCTGGGAGACTTGCATGTGGCTCACCATGGTTGCAGACCCCAAATTGCAATTCTTTGCTGATCCCAAATAAACCCATTTTTGCTGAAGAAATAACTGCCTATATGTTTAAAGTCAACTATAACGGATACTATATGTGTGTATCTAGCTCAGCTTTTCCTTTCAGTGGTTGGATGTCTGAACAGCTTTCTTTGTGTCAAGGTGGAATGTTTGAAGAACTATAACTATTATTTAATGGTGCTTACGAGGTTATAATGAAGATATTGTGTCTATTTAATTGGTATTCAAATTCAAATGGAAAAATTATAATACTAATTCTTTTTCCTGTATTTTCTCTGTGAAGAATATATAACTCAATGTCTGTCTTTATTTGGACATTATGTCAATCAAAGTTTGACATTGACTCACTTCAGAAGACTTGAGGAAAACCAGGCTAAATTTGGGTGACAAGAAATCCAAATCCTATGTTGCAAATCCAGAGGAAAAGTATATTTTCATTCAATATTAATAGTCCTAACAAATGAGTGTAAACATATTAGCTGAAATCTCAGGCAGGTAACCTAATGAGTGAAGTGGTCCAACATAAGTGTGACTGATGGGAACCAGGGCGAGGCCCCGAGCCCACATCTTGCCTAAAGAGACAACTGCTATTTAGCTTTGGCCAGTAATTACTACATGTGAATGTGGGACCAGAGTTACCAGATTATGTGATTTTTTAAAAGGACACTGAAAATCATATTTTTAAAAAACGTGAAACCTATCAATTTCTAAATGTTGGCCCCCAAAATGGAAAAAGAGTACTGGCAAAATAAAACAAGATAGTCAAGCTCAGCCTTGATGGTCCAGTGGTTAAAGTTTGGCATTGTCACTGCTTCAGTGGCCCAGGTTCATTTCCCGGTGGTGGAACCACACCACTCATCTGTCAGTTGCCATTTTGTGGTGGCAGCTCACATAGAAATACTACAAGGACTTACAACTAGGATATACAGCCATGCACTGGGACTTTGGGGAGAAAAGTAAAAGAAGAAAGTTGTCAACAGATGTTAGCTCAGGGCGAATCCTTCTCTGCAAAAACAAAAAAACAACAAAACAAGGCAGTCAGCCTTTAACTTCTCAGTTATATAAATCAAGCTCAATTATTTCAAATAGCTTCATTTTGTATGAATCACAGGGACATATATAAGTCTGCATTATGAAAGAATATATTCACTTTTTAAAAATATTAAAGAATTCAGGCATACACATAATATGCAAAGTCACTTAAGCATTTACATAGTTTTTGAAAATATCTATTTCAGTACATTTCATTCTTCTTCCTTTGGCTACTAATAATCTATTAAAAATCTGTAAGTGAATATTGTCCCCAAAAGTAATAGATTTAAATTTAAGTTTACTATTTCACTCCTTAGAAAAGAGTTAAAGAAGGCATTTCTTTGACTCCTTAACCATATTTCATAGTGTTTTCAAATTACTCTTACAGGAAGTCAGAAGTATAAGGATTCTTAAAAATAATTTAAGAAAATTCTTTATGGTCTGGATGAATAAGGCCCGGCAAGGAGAAGAGCTTGTTCAACATCACAGAGACAGTTAATTGCAGAGCTGAGAATCCAAATAGCATAAAGTTAAGAAGTAACATTTAATATTCCAAATTGAGAATATGAAGACTAAATTACAAAGAAAGCATGTGAGAAAATGTAGGATATGTAACAAGTTAAAATACAAAACATATGACTGGTACAGATACAGACATACCTCAGTAAATTTTACTAGGAAGTCTAACTAAATAACCTTACTCTTATTTTTTTGTGCACACTTGTTAATATTTTTACAACTGGTAGAGCAGATTTAAAGTTGTTAACTTAGAATGAAAGGATTCTGGATGGGTACCATTTGTGAGCATCTGGGAAATTTTCAGAGACCTGCAGCAGTGGACAGCGCTGGTGCCCTGAGCCTCAACAGTAATTAAACTTCGTATCTGTCATCTGTCTCTGCTTTGCAAATAAACTGAGAATTCAGAGATTTCTCCTTGACAGAAAAATAGGAATTTGTGGGCAGTTCAATAGAAAAAGGGTTTTAGAAACTGTCAAAGATGAGAACTCCACTTCTGACTGTCGGAAGAGCTGACAGGATTCAGACAGGTTCCAGCAGGGAATGATGGCATTTTCCATTAGAACCACAGAGCTGCTTGAGGGCCAGGACTGGATATTAACGTAGCCAGTATGAATTTGCTCCACAGACTAAGCAGCATGCTTTATTTGTTCTAAAACAAACCAAATCATATTCCAAATCCTCACCATCTAGAGTTGTAAAACATTCTATTTGCTATATTTAACGGAGGGGGCTGTTTTCCCTCTAGAAATTTCCAAGGATCTGGAGGAGGTGTCTTTGGCACCTGTCCAGAAGTTGAGGTGGCGGGGCTGTGCTGGTCTTTGGTTTATGGCACTTATTATCTCCTTATGCTCCGTGATGCTGTACCTGCAGTTCATCTGCTGTATGTAAGGCACTGATCCACTGACAGGCTCAATAAGCCTGCCATGATGATGTCGTTCATCGACTGCAGGCTGGACCACAAAGACCTATCGCCCTGCCCTCTAGGCTGCAACACTAACTGGTTGGTCTTTCACATCATCACTCAGTCATTCCCCATTAAAGGAGCCACATGCAGGTGGATTCTGACGTTTTCTAATCCTACCTGTCTCTCAGGTAGAATCACATCCCCTTTCTCAACCCTCAGCACCAACATCTCTCCCTCCTTCTTCTGAACGAGCCTCTCTTGCCTTAGAAATTCTTGGGTGGAGTTTTTCCTCCAGTTACCTAGTAATTATTGTATTGGGGACCTGAAACACAGAAACCTCTAATGCCCCCCTTAAGGAAGAAACTTCAGTCTCAGAATACTATGGTTGGCTACCCTCTGACAGGCAAAATCTCTCTCATCCTTAGAGTCTCATATGCACTGAGGTGATACAAAGCAAATAATAGCTCAATAAAGTCCTATCACACCAATTCAGGTAAAGGAACTCAGTTTCACTTAAGGCGGAACTAACTTCACAGCCAGTTAGTAAAAATGATTCAGACAAAAGATAAGCCAAATAAGTGAAAGATAAAGACAAGTGATGAGGGGTTGGTTGAGGAGTGGGGTGCAAGGTTGTGTTAATAAAACAAGCAATTGCAATCTTTGGGATTAGTTAGGAGAATATGACACCATGTCTTGGTTTATAGGGTTGGTTGAAGCATAAAAATTACAGCTCAGAACTGGGGTTGGGGACAGAGAGCTGGAAATAAACCTGGAGATAAAACTGAGAAATTTATTACCTAGCTGCAGGGATATCCCAAATCTATCTCCAGCTAACAACACTTGGATAATTATGCCACCTTGGCATATTTGAAGTAAGCAAAAGGGAAGCAAGTCATGGTCTTCTATAAACATACACTAACTAAGCCAATTTATGGATACATTTCAGTTGCTAGTATACAGGGGACAGATTAAACTTTTTTTATGCTTCCTGTTTTTTTTTTCTTAGTTTCTAAATGAGTTCTATTAGAAAAATTCCAATTTTTCCTCAGTTGAAGGGGTAAAATGTTTTGTTAGACCAAAGCCAGGGCATAAAGGAAATCTGAGTGTTCGTGGTGAGAGTGCCATTCATTTTGGCATAGCATCATAAGAAGAGCTAGTGGAGAAGAGATGTGAAAACGCAGAATAGGGAAGTTAGGAACACTTAAAATATTTATCCCTTTGCACCACAGGTTTTTCCCTCATGTGGGGGAGTTGGGCGAATGGATGGAGCGTGTAGAGTGTATAAAATTATATAGCATCATCCTAACCAGAGTGTGAAGGCCCAGGCCTTTTGGAGGCTCTGGGACATATCACTGTTATGGATATTGATAATTCCATTCAATCTAAAAGAGAATCTTATCATCTCCTCCTTGAGTTTATCCTCCTTCTGCATCTTCCTCCTCATGTAACAATAAAGAAACTTTCCTAAATTTTAATTAAGAAAGAGACTATTGCTAATATTCAGGTCATTAGGAAGTTATAGGCCTCTGGCTTCTGATATCTTCTATGACACATAACAATAATAGTTAACATTGTGCTGGGACACTGGATTTCCACACACAAAAAGAATGAAGTTGGAACCCTACCTCATACATATACAAAAATTAACTCAAAATGGATCAACGGCCTAAATATAAGAGCTAAAGCCATAAAACTCTTAGAAGAAAACATAGGAGTAAATCATCATGACTTGAAATTTTGCAATGGATTCTTAGATATGACATAAGAAACAGAAGCAACAAAAGAAAAAATAGATAAGTTGGACTTCATCAAAATTAATAATTTTTGTGTATCAAAGGACAGTATCAATAAACTAAAAAGACAAGTTAGAAAATGGGAGAAAATATTTTCAAGTCATATATCCAATAAAGGACTAGTATCCAGAATATATAAAGAACACCTACAAGTCAACAACAAAAAGCAACCCAATTAAAAAATGGGCAAAGGACTTGAACAGACATTTTAAAAAGAAGATTATAAAGTCCACACCCAATGTGAAATGCATAATTTCTGAAAGAAAATGTAATATACTTTTTCTTTAATATTTTTGACAGGAATTAAAAGCTAAACAGAGGCATACTGTGTGTGGTATGTGTGTGGATAGTATTCTTTCTTCTATCACTGTAGAATAGCCAGATAAATGCAATGAGCATGTTTTCATTGAACATATGGGCTATATACTTCATATTCGATGAGAACACATTTATTATATTTTTAATATAATGTTTTTGAGGTTCATCTCCACTGTAGCATGTATAAGAACTTTACTTCTCTTTGTGGCTAAATCATACTCCTTTGTATGACTATATCACATTTTATTATTCCTTCATTAGTTGATAGAGATTTGGGTTGCTTTAACTTTTTGGCTATTGTGAGTAATGCTGCTATTGGCATTCACGTAAAAGTATTTGTTTGAAACCTATTTTCAATTCTTTTGGGTAAGTACATAGCTAGGAGTGGAATTTCTGGGTCATATTGGAATTCTGTGTTTGGCTTTTTGAGGAACCACCAAACAGGGTGGCTAAAATTCACAAGGTGGCAGAAGAACGGAGAAAAGAGCTTCACAGAAATAACACTTTGAAAATCTGGTCCCCATGAGTCTTCAGCTGGGTACCAATCAGCACATACATTGGAGGAAAGTACCTAAGGATTAGAGGTGACAGTCCCTGGTGCCCATGCAGAGTTGAGAGTAGTTCCTGTCCCCTCTTCCCAGAATGGAAAACCTCATAATTCACTGTGCATCAGCTAGACTACTAAGAGAATTTTGCCTCAGTTGTGGGGCAAGATTAGACCTAGATTAAATGGTGATCTGGTCCCACCTCATAAAGCTTAAAAACAAGACCCCAAAATATCAGACTGTTTCTAATAACCACTTTCAAGAACAAAGCTCAAGAAAATTTATAGAAACATAAAAAACATCCAGTATACAACAGGTATCATTAACAATACCTGACATCCCATAAAAATTACCAGACATGCACAAAAGCAGGAAAATATGATTCATATTGAAGAGAAAAAGCAAACAATCAAAACTATATCAGAAACTGACACAAGATAGAATCAATAAGTAAAGATATTAAAATTTGTAGGGGCTGGCCCAGTGGTGTAGCGGTTAAGTTCGCATGTTCCGCTTCTGTGGCCCAGGTTCGCTGGTTCAGATCCCAGGTGTGGACCTCTGCACTGCTTGGCAAGCCATGCTGTGGCAGGTGTCTTTCATATAAAGTAGAGGAAGATGGGCACAGATGTTAGCTCAGGGCCAGTCTTCTTAAGCAAAACAAACCCCCAAATACAGGAGGCTTGGTAGCAGATGTTAGCTCAGGGCTAATCTTCCTCAAAAAAGAAAAAAAGAAAAAAAATTTAAAATATTTGTAAAGATATTAAGATTTGTAAATTGTAACTGAATTCCATATATTCAAGAATCTACAAGATTTATTCAACATACTAAGCGAATTCTTGGAAGACATAAAAAAGACCCAAACTTAGCTTCTAGAGATGAGAACTACAATATCTAAGATGGGAAGCCTACTGAATTCTTATTTGATTTGTATAAGTGGAACATTCTAACTCTAGTGACCAGAAGTCTGACTTGAATTCCCAAAATGGCCCCTCAAGCAAATTCTGGACCTGAGTCGATTTGCAAATCCAAGGAGACTTTGAAAAAGGACCCTGGTATCTTACGAAAATTTTATGCTGTGTGACAATGAACTCATACTCATGGAACTCTTTGGTGTTATGTCCTCCATCCTTCTGAAGCAGCTGGCGTGATAAGACTATGGATTGCCCTTAACTGAAGGCTCAGTTATGGTGCCAGCTAGGTGGCAACACCTTGAGAGACTGGGGCAATGTCCTCTAGGATATGGTCTACGCTCTAAATCAGCCTCTAACATATGGCGCTATTTCTCCTATACCCAGCATTTATAGATCCTTAAATTGTAAATCCAAAGACTGGAAATGGGAGTGGCTCTTCTCACTATTGCCCCTAGTGATCTTGACTGGCAAAATGTTTCTTTCCATCCCCATGACTTTAGGCTGTGTTGGTCTCAACATCTTAGTTCCAAAGCAAGAAATGTATCCACCAGGGCACACAATAAAAATCTTATTGAAGTGGAAGTTGAGGCTGCCACCTGGCCACTCTGGGCTCTTCAAGCCTTTGAATAAACGGAAAAGAAAAGAGTTACTGTGCTGGTGGCAGTGATTGATCCTGGCTATCAAGGAAAACAGGTGCTATCAAACAATGAGGGTAAAGGGGGTTATGTCTGAAACACAGAAGATCCCCTAAGGCATCTCTTTGTATTCTCCTGTCCTTCGATTAAAGTCAGCGGAAAACTACAACTCAATTCAGGTAGGATTCCTAATAGCTCAGATCCTTCAGGAATTAAGGTGTGGGTCATCCCACTGGGCAAAGAACCACAACCAGCTGAGATGCTTGCTGAGGGCAAAGGGAATATGGAAAAGATGGTGGAAGAAGGAAATGGAAGAAGACAGCAGAAAAGTAGAAGAAATACCAGGTATGATGATGTGCTCATTGGCAGAAATGAAGCCTCTAATCATATGAATACTTATTATTTTGATGTGAATGTTTTATATGTATTAAATATTTTTGTTTTATTATCTTTCATCCTCTTACCAGGTAACATAAGATGTATTCCTAACAGTTAACTTTATATTTCAGTATTTGATTTACAGGATATCACAGGAAAAGTGCGACTATCACCCAAAGATTTCATATCCTCCCCTGGGGAAAGGGTTAGCATGTTTTCAGTTTTACATGGGGCAGTTCATTCCATGTCATTATGTTCATTATGTTAGTCAAAAGTATGATTTTGCTGTTGTCTTCACTTGGTGATTAAATATGGTTTAAGGAGATGCGTATGGGTGCCAAGTTGACAGGGGGCAGGCTGTAATGCCTTTGTGATATGCCAGCTTAGCTAGGTTGAAGGCTATTTCTCAGAATTTCTTATCTAGTATAGTTCTCAGTAGGTTGGTCTACAAGGGATATTCTGAGAGAACTGGAGGACAGAAGGAAGGTAGCAGCCATTTCTGTAGCACACACAACTTTTCCTAGTTACTCAATCAAGCAGTAGCCTAGGTTCTCCTGAGAAGGGATTTTGGAGATGTAATTAAAGTTCCAATTTTGAGTTACCCAAAAGGCAAATTATCCTGGGTGGGCCTGACTTAATCAGGTGGTAGTCATCAAAACAACCAGGTCTCTCTGATTATGAGACTCAAAGCACATTGGGCCTGCAATTGCTCTCCCTTCTCCCTGTGTCTTTCCTTCCTGACTTCCCATCTGTGGACTTTGGACTGGCTTAGCCAGAGCCCACAGTTGTGTGACACAATTCCCTTAATATCACTATCACTATATATCTATAGATGTATACCTATATATGTGTGTGTGCATATATATATATACACATATATATATAAATTATAAAAATGTATATCCTACTGGTCTGCTTCTCTGGTTGAAACCTGACTGATATAGATTAAAAGAAATTTAAGAGACATATGAACCAGTTGCAATGTATTTATTTGGGTAGAGATTTGAACAAAATGTAAAAAACCTTTAGAAGACTATTGAGGAAATTTAAACACAGACTGCATGTTTAATAATATTAAGGCATTTTTTGTTAATTATCATCAATGTAATAATGGTAGTTCGGATATTTTTTAAAAGTCTACAATATTTTTGGAATAAAAATGGTATGGTAGTTAGAATTTGCTTCAAAATTACCCTGAAGGAGAGGTTGTAAATGAAACAAGATTAGTCAGGAGTTTATAGTTTTGAAGGTGGGTGTGTGGTACATGGGATCCATTATACTGTTTTATCTCCTTTGGAATACGTTTCAAATTTTCCATAATGAGAAGGTAAAATAATTTTTTTTTTTTTTTTTTTTTTTTGGTGAGGAAGATTGTCCCTGAGCTAACAGCTGTGCCAATCTTCCACTGGTTTGTATATGGGATACTGCCACAGCATGGCTTGATGAGCAGTGTGTAGGGCTGCATCTGGGATCCAGGCCCACGAACCCTGGGCTGCTGAAGTGGAGTGCACGAACTTAACCACTATGCCACCAGGCTGTCCTTAAAACTTTTTTTAAAAGCCCACAAATACTTAACCTTGAGAAGAAAAGGATAAGTAAAGGCAAATTACGCATTTACTAAATTTTCCACTTTCACTACAGACATTAGGTAGAGCTGCTATACCCAGTTTCTTGTTGTCTCCCTCTTTGTATCATACACACACACACACACACCCTCTTTCTATACCATATGCACATAAACATCCATATGTAAAATGTAGGTTTTAATCTGTAAGCTCTATGCACTCAGTTATATGAAATGACACATGGATAAAAGAATTCAGAAGTGCAGGATGTAAATTAGACACTTTTGACCTACCACAGAAATGCTTACATAGTGAAACTAAAAGATTAAATAGCAAGGCAGAATCTAGGGATGAGTATGGTAATGTAATTTTTTTTAATATACAAGGATGCCAATTTCTTCTTGTACTTATAAACACAAGTAACATTGTTATAAGACGAACAGAACTTTTTATTATTTGACCTATAATAAACAGTGGAAATAGCAAACTACATTAGAAAGATGCCTTGAGTGGAGACATTAAAAGCTTATCTGGAAGTCAAGAAGGACTATGGCTTATTTGAGCAGCAGGAAGTAAACAGACAGGAAATCTGAATAATCCATAATATAAGCAATTCCCTGATGCTATCTGCGGGTCCAACGGTTTATCATTTGAAGTTGGATTTCATTATATTTATAATGTCTCATTTATTATTTCTTCAATTCACTTCATCTTGCTACATACAGTTCTTCCTAATGAAGGAGTCATCCTATCAAGAGGATCGCTTCCATGTTAAAATGTGAAAATACACATTTTTAAATTCCATTCTACTACTTTCTACCTCTGTTCTTGATCTCTAGTCTTACCTCTGGCTAAGAAAAGTATAGGTAGGGAACAAAACATCACGGAGAGTAGAGGATGTGGGAGTGTTCTAATTTATTACACCAGAATGTAATATAAGAGTGAACGATGAAAAGATTTCTGTTACACATGGGGAAATTGCCATATAAAGGAATCTGATGAATAAAAAAGATTTTATGTTTTGTAATTGGCAGGGCTAGAACAAAAAGTCAAAGCTCTTGAGTATTACTAGGGTAACTATATAATTTATTGTCCAAAGTGGGACAATTTTGAGGGTATTGAACATTGTTCTGGGACATCCAGCATAAGCCAGGACCATCTCAGCAAATGCAGACTCAGGGTCGCTCTAAGTGTTATCAGAATAAAGTATGTGTAGCTGAAGATGTTTCATGGATGCTACAGAGAAGTGATTTAAACTTCGTTGATATAACATACGAATACTAGCCAATTATTGCTTCTTTAGTCTACTTTTGTTGTTCTTTCTTTTTCTTTTTTAGCTCTATCTGAACTTTACCATTTACTGTTTTTATTGCAAGAATTTTTCACATTCAAATGGTTTAAAAGATGAAACTGTCAGAATTTGAATTGTAGTCTCAGTAAAATATTTTCAACTATAGATTTTAACAAATTATGGTTTTTAAAATGCAAAAATATAGAGAATAAATATATTCGATATATTCTTTCCAATATCACAATTGTTTCCCTTGGTATGTTAGTTTCCATTGTGCCTAAAGCACATCTTCAAAATGTGCATTCTTAACTGATTTAAAAATACACATCAAGGCACACAACATGTACTTTGATTTTGATAATTTTCTTTGTAAGACTCTACGAATGGAAGCAAATGTACTAACATAGAATATTTGTTCTTAGAATTTACAGAACATTTACCAATTCTTCCATTTTACAGATGAGGAAACTGAAACTCAGAGCAAGTAAATGAGTTACTCTAAGTCACAGAGTTAGTAGGTGGAATATCATCAGTTCAAGGTTCTTTCTTTTTTAATTTTTTATTTTGAAAAAGATCTTAGACTGAAAGAAGTGTTGCAAAGATAGAAATTTCCCTGTACCCTTTCCTCAGCTTAATCTTTTACATAACCACGTACCAATTATCACAAGGTTCTTTTCACTGAGCTGTGGAAAGTGTTAGTTCAGATTTACTGTCTTTAAGGTAAGTGCCAAAAGATGTATTTCATAATATTTAGAAAAATGCTAGAAAAAATTAATGATCTATTAAAGACCAAGGAAACATACCCAGTGCCAAAGAATTTAGGATTCTTTCTAATACTAACGTATCTATTAGGATGACATATTTGCAACCGGAATATTGAGGTTTGGGGACTTTTTGGAATAATGATAATAACACATTTATGTCTCTATATAAATTAGTATGACCACTCATAGACTGTTTCATAAACATATCCATCAGTGGTGAATTTATATTATTAAATACATAAACATAAAAGCTGTTCGAATTTCTCAGAAGATAAAGTTCAAAATCATTTTTCTAAGAAGTGCAATCTTAGAAAAGTATTTCCAATCAATATGACTATTTATAGAAGTTTTTATATAAGATCTGGGATTTAGGATTAGGCGACAGACTCTGATGGTATATATTTGTTCCTATTTTATTTGTGTTGTACTGAATGAAAAAAAAAAATTCAGAATAGGTATATTGATTCTTCATGTCTAAAAACATAGAAAAAATTATTTGTGCTTATTACAATCAATGCTTGGTTACAATATTTGGATTGTGAAAATTATAATATAAAATATAAAAATTAGATGTTTTTAAGTACTTTAAGCTTTCCAAATTCTTTCATATTTATTTGATCTTCCCAACAATACCTTGCAGTAACAGACAGGCTTCTCATTTTCCTTTTTCCTAATTTTCTGTTGATACTTGTAACAAACTGTTACTGTCTCCCCCATATCTCCTTGCCATTTCAGAGCACACTGGTCTGATTTTCCATCATGGTGAGGGATGTTCCACAACAGAGTGTTAATTCCCCAGCATTTCCAGCCTGTATAAGGGCAGAACAGATTCCAGGTGCCAAAGTCCTCAGAAAAAGATGAAGCTCTTGGCAGTAGGAAGACAGGCCAGCATGCATCGAATTAGCACCCTAGGAATAGACCTCAACCAATGACTGAAGGGAGCTGCTGTACATAGGCCTCAGTTTTCTCGCACTGCGGGTGGGATAATTCCAAGGCTACTGTTTTAAACAGTTTCCCAGGAAATCCCAGAGAGATGAGGCTCTGTTTGCTCCCAGTCATAACTTGCTTGGTAATTCACCCTTCATTGCCTTCCTTCCATTCCCCGTCTCATCTCTCCAAACCCCTACTGTTTCCTGAAATCACTTCCAAAATAAACTACCTGCACTTGAATCCCTAAATCAGGATCTGCTTCTGGTAGAACACGAACTCAGAAAATATTTTCCCAAAGCATAGGCTGAAGAGACAGATACTCAAGGAGAGGGAGTATTTATGTCCTTTAGCAACAGGACTGATGGTAGGAAAGGCAGGAACATGAAGACAAAGAAACGGGTTCAGGAATATTTGTGGACATCGTCTATCTGTGCTTTCTCTAGAAAGCCAATCATTATTACTGAAAATGGATTACCTTTTGTCCAAGTTGCTCAGACTAAAACTTAAGAAGGAAAAGAACCCCCACTGAAAGCCAATAAAGACTGGCGGTTTTGTTCTTCAGATTAATATCATTTTCTATCATAGTTGCTTAGGTTCCTAACTCATCAACTAATTAAAAGCACACAAGTTCTATTGTGTCTTAAGGTGTTAGAAAATACTATTAAGTTTGCAGTGCCAATTGCTCAGTTAATTAAAAAATAAAATATTTCTTTTCAGAGAATTAAAAGGTCAAATGCTTCGATTATATTTTTCAAAAAGTTCATTCAAACAGTTTATCTGTAGCATAAGAGGTATAGCACACTAAATATTAATAAGCTGGGAGCTGCTTTACTTTTTCATTTCTTCAGTTTTACTAGCTGGTAGAAAATGTAGAAGACAGGTAAAATGTTTATTCAGATGTCTATTTAATCAGAACGGCAGAGGCATATGCAGTGAGAAACGAGGAAGTATAATTTTTTAAAAAGACAACAAAATAAACTAGGGAACGGAGGCTTAATTAGAATGTACTCTCTGATAACCTTCATTGACCAAATCAGCTCACAGCTGACTGATCCTCAGATGTCTGACCAGGTCTCAGGATAATCTCTGTGATTCCTGGCATCATAGCTAGGTTACTACTAAGCCTACTATCCACACTAAAAATCACATCTTCTGCTTCTGGACCCCATGGAGTGGTGGGTAGTATTTAAATATTAAGTCTAAAGAAGGAAATCTGAGAAGCGTCAAAAAAATGCCTTAAGAAAACAGTGCCATGAGTTTACCTCACTAAACTACGTCTATGTATGATGCACTTTAACTTACAAGGCTCATTGTCAATTTAACCTACACGTGGAACAACAAACATTTTCTAAACTACTTTAGAAATATTTTATTTATTTTTAGAAATTTGTTAACCTCAGGTTTTCCAATTCTAAAACTCATTCTTTCCCCAATTCAAAACTACATTCCACTGAATACTTTGCCCAAGCTTTAGTGTAACATAACTTTGAACTGTATTTGTCTTTGAATTATCTTTGTCCCTCATCTTTTACTGTTTCAAAACAATTTAGTAGCAAATCCCGGCCATCTTCTAATTTTTCATTTAAAAACATCCTTACATATTTTCGTACACTTCACAGAACACTTTGATTGCATAATGTCTGGCATAAGCCTATTTCTATCTTGACTATCACATATTTATTCCAAACCCTGTTTTTTTCTCATCACAGCTCCCTCTTCTTCAAATCCAATTCCGTGTATAAATCCTCTTTATTTTGGTCATGAAGGCTATATTGTGGTTTCCTATGACATCACATATCAGATCAAAATTCTGGACTTTGCTTTACAGACCTTTACCAAAATGCACTAACTTACCTGCTTTCCCTTTCTTTCAGCTCTCAGTGAATCTTCCTCCCTGACTTGAGGCAAACGTGTTTTTCATACTCCGGATGAACTTTTATTCCCAAACTAAACGTCATTCTCTTCTTCATTCAGCAGACTGTCATCTGCCTTTCATCCCAATGCCTCCTCGATGCTCCTTCGAATAAAGGATGCTAAGAGTAGGCTTAGTATTCTTTTCCATTCCCTTCTCTGTCAGGAATTAAATTTTATTCTATTTTCTTTGGCTATTGCCTCAGAAATGCAGCTATGCTAGGTTAGACTACAATAGAATTGAGGTGAAGTCCTTTCTGATTCTAGCTTAGTACAAAAGCCATCTTTCAGGATAAAGTGCTGTAGTGCAGAGCATAGGAAAGGAGCATCTTTGTTCTAGAAATCTAGTGAATACGTTTACACCTTTTTACATCTTACAATACATTGCCGTGTCCATTCTCTCATTTGACTCATAAGAATCGTGGGAGGCAGTCCCTGTTTTTAGTGGGAGAGAACCTGAAGCTCTAGTGTAATGCAATATTCAAGAGGATAGACTTTGGAGTCAGGAAGAGCTGAGTTTGAATTATTACTACAATATTTATACCTGTGTGGCTTTGGGTAAATTATTCATATCTCTGAACCTAAACTGTCTCATAAAATGGGGACAGTAATAACTACGTAATATACTGCATATAAAGAGCGTCACATGTAAAGTGGATTGCTTGGCACAAGCAAACACCTAATAAATAGCAACACGTTAAGGGATTTGCCAAAGACACACTTTTAGAACATGCCAGCAAGCACCTGAAACCACGATTTCGGACTCCAAACCCACGCTTTCCACTATTCCTGCTTCTGAGCACACTGATTTAATTAAACTACTAACTTGACGGATGACCTTGAGCAAAATACTTCTCTGAGTCAGTTTACTCATCTGTAAACTGAGTCTTTTCGGACTTTCAGAATCTATGCCAGCGACATTAGATTTTTTTTTTTCTTTCTGTAGCGTCGTAGGGGTGAGGTTCAGGTTCATTATATAGCCAAGACCTGTATAATCATAAGCTGTGCACATTGCAGCGGACTTTATTCCCACACTCGTATATCGTTCAACATTTAGTTTTGTGTATACACTCAGCTGTTGCCCGTCTTCAGTCTGCCTATCAGCGTCTCGTGAAGGGGACACCCAGACCTAGCTTTATTCATTTATATCCCTGCTTGTTCCCGAAAGGATTTAAGGCGGCAAATGACACTGTTAAGTTCCCTAACGATGTCACACAGTGCGAGCAATAAAGACTCTGGATGAAATCAGCCCGTAGAAAACCTCCGATGAGTGAGATGTTCACTAATGTCTTTTACCTAACTCTCAAACGTAAACACGGATACACCTAGCCCGAAGTCCTGGAAGCACACACTTAAGGTTCTTCCCTCAGCTTTCACGCTGTCCCACCCGTTGTCAACGGTCACTCGAATGCCCTTCTCCGACTAGCCAAAACTGTCGCCGCTCCAGTCCCGGCCGGACCCGAGATGCCACCCCGCCCCTTCCCTCCCTCTCAGCCCCAAGTTCCCTGATTGGGAAGGGGCCCGGAGAGCTTTCCCACATTTCCATTTTATTGGCTGCCACGGCTGTCCGTAATCTCTGCTTCCCGCCTTCCCGCCTAGCGCGTTTCTTGGACCCCTCGGTTGCTGCGACAAGCCGCTTACGTTTGCCTGAGCCGTGTTGCCGGGGACCGGCGACCTTTCACCCCTCCCTTCCCACCGGAGCGCCCCGGGGGCCCCGCCGCCGGCGCGCGCCCCCGCGCACACGCACGCGCACACACCCTCACGCGCCCCCCCCCTCGTCCCCCCGCCGGTTGCCCCCCCCCCCTGCCCGCCCCCGCCGGCTGAGGCATCGGCGCGGGGAGGCGGCGGCGGCGGCGGCGGCGGCGGCGCTGCTGAGAGGCAGGGACCCGAGCGCGAAGTGTGTGGGAGTCTCCGAACTCGAGCCCGCTCTACCCTCCCCGCGCAGCCATCCCCCTCCCTCCCCGCCGCCCCCCCCACAAGCGGGAGAAATAATGAGCGAGACCGGGCGGCAGCAGCAGCAGCGCCGAGCAGCCCAGGCGGCGGCAGACCCGCTCCGGCAGCGGCGGCGGCGGCAGCACCAGCAGCGGGAGCGAGCGCAGCGCTAGCGCGGCGCGGGGACCGCCGCGCTCCTGCCCGGCTCCGGCCTCCTCCGCGGCCCGCTCCTGCCTCTCTCCGCATCCTCCTCCTTCCCCTCCTCCTGCTCATTCACTCTTTCCCTCGCTCTCCCCTCCTCCTCGGCTTCTCCCCGCGCCCCGCCAGCCCTCGCGCTCCCACTCCCTCTGCCCGTCCTCCCCGCTCCCCTCCTCCCGCTCCTCCGCTCGCCCCTCTCCCTTCTCCACTCTCTCCCCCTCTCTCCTTTCTTCTCCTTCTTTCACCCTCCGTCTCTCACACCCCCTCCATTCCCCTGTCTCCTTTCTGACACTGCACTGCAGCTGCTCCTCAGCCCTGCCCCCTCCCCAGTGAGAACAAACCAGCAACATTGCTTCTTTTCCTAAAGAGATTTCTATTGATCCGATTAAAAAAAAAAAACCTTAAGAAACCCCAAACGCAAAAAAAAAAAAAAAAAAAAAAAAGCCAAAACAAAAGGGAGAAGCTTCTCCCCGTAGCAGCGGCAGGAACTGCAAACATGATGGCGGCAGCTCCCATCCAGCAGAACGGGACCCACACTGGGGTTCCCATAGACCTGGACCCGCCGGACTCGCGGAAAAGGCCGCTGGAAGCCCCCCCTGAAGCCGGCAGCACCAAGAGGACCAATACGGGCGGTGGGTATCGCTTCCACCTCCCCGCTGGCCCCATCCCCCGCCGCCCGCCCCTGCCTCCCTCCCTCCCTCCCAGCGCCCTCCCTCCCTCCCTCCCTCCCGCGGCCCGGACACCTCCAGCCCGAACCCGGCGGCTCCCGCGCCCCTGCCCCGCGCCCCCTCCCCTGCACCTGCCCCGCACCTTGCCGGCCCCGACACATTTCCATTTCTGTGTTTATCATTCATCAAAATGGCGACCGGTTTTTCGGAATAGACCTATCTTTCCATTTAATCGGTCGACAGGCTGACCATTTAAATATCCTAGACCTGGGCAAGGGGGTCCGTTAAGGAGGAGGAGGATGACCCCCGAGTGAGGTGATGGCCGCCCGAAGATGCGCGCTGCATTTAACAGTCTGCTAAAATAAATAAATAAATGGCACTTGGGGAGCGGGCAGCGAATGATCGGGGCGCCGGAGAGTTTTTCTCTCTCCATCCCCTTGCTCTGGGCCACAAGTAGTAGGCAAAATCTTGATGAGTGCACGCTCTTAGCGCACTTAGACCGTCGGGGCAAATATCTCATTGATTTGTCTTCAGGGGTGTGCATACGAGGGTGGGGGTGTCTGGTACTGTGACTTGTTAGTTAACATCCTGCGCTTCCTGGGAAGATGAGTTATAACCGGACCGGTATCGCTTCTTCATTTGCACTGGAGTCATCTTAACAATGCACCCAATGCATCGAGGCAGAGGTGAATTTCTCTACAGCCTGTACATTAGAGACGGATGGGGGTCTTGCGAATGGTACACCCGCAAAATTTGGAACGTTCATTCACCTAAGGAAGCTGGATTTACCGGGCTGTTTCCTATTTAAGACATGATCAGTTTGACGGAAATTAAAGTTTATGGAGTTGGCTTTATTTTCTAAAACATTTCATTTCACTCTTTCTTGGTTCATCCACCCCCTCTCGTTTTAAAAATTGTGGTTATTTTGGAGAAGAAACATTATCTGGTCACTTTTAAGTGTATTTGAGATAAATGACTCCTAAGCTTTTTAGTATTGGCAAAATTCTTCTTAAGGTCCTTTAATTAATGAGCTTAAAGGAGATCATGGTAGACTAAGAAGTGCTAAAGAAATACACCAGGATTAGTTAGATTTGCCAGTCCACATCACTTAGAGTTATTTCCTGGCAGTTATTGAAGGCTTGGAATACACCCTACAGTTTGGGTGGATAATTTGGTAGGAGAATGGTTGTTTTGCATACTTTAAGTGGGATATAGGCAATGGCTGATAGTAGCCCTTATGTGTTTGCTAATGTCAAACAAATATAGCTCATCACTATTTACAGTCGTTTTATTTATTTATTTTACGGTATGTTAAGTGAAGGTTTGTCAGCATAGAAATCTGTGAAGTTTTGTTAAAGGGTCAGTTCATTCCGTTTTACCATAGTAACTACAGATAGAATTGGAAGTCTTCCATGTTTGGAATAACAACTGGAATTTATTCATCAGTTTCTACAGTGCTGCAAAATAATAGAACATGTTTCGATTTTCATTCCAAGTTTGAAATTATAAATCCTCCAAGATGGGAAACATTTTGTACATATTTATTTTTCAGTGTAATTGGCTTATTTTTTGTCCTTAAAAATTCTTTTTAACCCCATATTTCCTGCAGCTGTATGCCCAGTGTTTTAATTGCTGTTTTTCTCTCTTGAGGGTGGAGAAGGGGTGCAAACTTTTAAATGATCGTGTTAACGAAGTATATTTCTTTGCATTTTTTCAGAAGACGGCCAGTATTTTCTAAAGGTTCTCATACCTAGCTATGCTGCTGGATCTATAATTGGAAAGGGAGGACAGACAATTGTTCAGTTGCAAAAAGAAACTGGAGCCACCATCAAGCTGTCTAAGTCCAAAGATTTTTATCCAGGTAGGTGCAATGGTGAAGAGATTGTTTGCTAAATCCCCCAGGAAAGAAAGAGAAGATCTACGTGTGTTCTGTGCTGTATTGAAAGAAATCCTTAGTGGTGTAGACTTTATTTTATATGTATTTGCTGTATTAGAGGAAAAATTGTAAAAATTGTTCCACTGTTGATTATGTCTTGTTTCTATAATTGATCTACTTGTCTGTGATTTAGACAAATTGCGAGATGAGTCTTCTGGGCATTTCTAAATACTTCTTTCTAATTAGGAAAAAACTCTAAAATGTAAAGATAGAAACCTGGACAGCTGGCATCAGGAAATAGGGTTCTTCTGAAGTTTTCAGACACCATTGTAATGACAATTAGTCTAGAATGAATTCAGAAGAGGGGGGTAGGAAGGCTTCTTAAATAATGGACCATTTACTTCTAAATCCATTATGTACCTCTTTCTGCTTCATTGCTTTGTTTGTTGGCCCTGGAGTGAAGTAAAGAGGACAAATGCTGCTTCTTCAGATTTGTAGAATATTACGTTTTTAATGTAATTGTAACAAAGAAATATATTATTATGTAAGAAGTAAAAGAATGCCTCAAGATTTGTGTTACTTAAGAGCTGTATTTGATTAAAGTATGTTCACAGTTTGTGTAGTACTATAACCCACTGGAACATGGCAAGTTTCCTGGGTGGTACAATTTTTGTATTGTACTTTTCAGTGTGCTTTTTTAAAATTTCAAATGTTATACAGTTCTGCATGTTTCCCTTTTGCTCTTTTTATTATTTTGCTACTTAATATATGGATTTTAAGCTTCATTGGAAAATCTGCATAATTGAATAGTGTATCCCCAGATAAAACATTAACTGATTCGCTTTTACCTAGATGTAGCTTCTGCCTTTTTTTTGGTTATTTCATCTTTATGGGCATAAAAAATATTTATTCAGTGCTGAGGGGACCGATACTGCTAATTTTTTTTTTTTTCCTGGTGGAAAAGGAAAGCTGATTTGCTTTCAATGATCTAATTCAGTAAGAGTTCTTTAATACAGCAAAGACATCTGGCATGAATGTAAGCAGAACATTTGGAGGATTTCTTTTTCGTAGCCAATCGCTTGGTGGTAGAAAATGGACCATTATGCTAGATAAGGAGGTTTTAGAATGGTTGAAGCTATCATTTAGTTATGTAAATTACATATAATATATTTGTAAACCTTAAATTTGTTAAACTAAGCAGTAGTGTATTAGGTATGATGTCCTTTGAAAGTTTGTTTCCTGTGAGTGTAGTTTTCTAGATGGCTTTCCTTGTCTCTCAAAGTTTCCTTATACATTAAGAAAGTTTGCTAACATATTCACATTCATATGTTTAAAAGATATATTATGATGAAAAAATCAATGTGGAATTGTGAAAACTCTTAGTACAAATAAAAGCACTCAAAAGAGCTTGATTGCAGAATTAATAACGTGATAGTTCTAGGAAAAACGCTGCAATGGTAAATTAAATTCACTGTCAATAGATGAAAATGAAATAGTTTTTTTGCATTATACATGAGGTGGTATCAGATGTGCAGGGATGTTACAGAAAATTGGTGTTTATCATGGATATTCCAAATAGTAAATTAAATGTCTTTTCATTTGAATGTAGTTAATTTTCAGTGGGTTGGAAAGGGTGCACCAAGAATTAGATCTTTTGTTTTTAGTCCACTTAGTCATGTATTTTTTTCTTACTACATTGAAATTGCTTATTTTATTTATAGTTTTGAGGCAGTTATTCTATATAGAGCAAGAATATCCGTTGGAAGACTGGAGTGCGTTGAATAAAATTTTGTGTGTAGTGACGTAACCTGCTCAAATGTGAGTTGAAATGTCTGGATAAAAGAAAGCTTCTACTCTGCCTGTAACAGGTGGAAACCAATCACACACTTGGAATCGATTTTAAGGATAAAATAAAGCCTCGTAATTTATAAGAAGCTTTAATAACTCTGAACGCTTTGTATTTAAATATGATTTTAACTAGGTTATTACCTGTTCGGACAGATACATCTCTCTTCTGATAGGCTTTAATTTTAGTAGTCTTTCTGTTCACACTTGGCCACAAGCCTCTGGAATTGTCTAAGGTGCTGGTATTCTTCAACATAACAGCCTCTGAGCTACTTTCAGCTTCTCTTACTCAGATATACTTAAGGGATGCTTACCTTGCTCATCTCAGATAGTATAAATTATAAAACTGTGATGTATATCACTGAGTTATAAGGACTTTCATGTAGGCTTATGCAGTAATTCGGAAGCCCATTTTTGTGTGTTTCATATATGTGTTTATGACTCTTCTATTAGAATGTGTATGCCTGATGTTTATTTCATGAAGCATTTTCCTGTTTCTCATTTGCTAAGACAGTGTATTTGGGGAAAAGTATACTTTAGTTGTGTAACCTAATGGATTTTCTCAAAACCTAAGTTTTGAAACAGAGTGTAATTGTGTTCGGAAGGTTTAGTTAAAACATTGGTGTGTTTGAGACAAACTTTCTTCAGGATATACAGTGCAGAGCACAGACACAGTTTGGAGATATTTTAATAAATTTCAACTCAAATGATATGTGCATTGTTAATGCTATAGCCAATATAATCTCCTCACATTTGTCATATTTGTTTTCCTTTTTTTTGCTCAGGTTATATCTTTAAAATGTCTTAAGCAACCTGGCCTTTCTGAGTAATTTTTTGATATTTATGGTTGAAATGAAGAAAACATTTTTGCACGTTAAATGGTATGAATTTAGAATTTGTAGAACCGTATATTGCATTGTGTATTTCATCATGTCATATATTTAATTTGGGAAATTGTATGATGAGGATTGTAAAGTGTGTTTTTCCGTTATTAGAATCAGAGAAAAGATCTACAAGTAGTTTTATTTTACTTTTTCCTGTGCTGTGTAATTCATTTATCTGTTTTTAAAAATCTAAATTTTACAGAATACTAACTTATCACTGGTGGTTTATGAATATATCTTTTTTTCTTACCTGATTAAAGCAACTTAATTTGATTTATCTATATATCCTTTTTATGATTAGCTTACCTAAAGTTGTTGCCTTGAAGTAAAAAAGCAGCTTTCTCATTTGGGGAAAATATGCATTGGGGAATGTATGCATTTTCAGAATGGCGCTACTGTTCTTTTATTTTATTTGGCATCTGAAGATGTGTTTAGTTTTTGTTAATAAATAGATTGATTTGATCTGTTAAAAATTATTTAATGAATGATTCAGGTAGGTAATCAGAAGAACTTATCGAATACATTATTGGTTGGAAATAGTAAAGGATATATTCATGCATTCTTTAGATTTTAGAACACTTCATAGTGTACCTATTTTTATTCCGTTATATGACACTGGGGATATTCATTGGATCAATCAAACAGGAACCCTTCACTATCGTCTTGGCATACATTTGTGTGTATTTTACACTTTTCATATTTGTGGTTATAAAACTGGATCATGTTTAATGTAAAATATTTCCTTTTGTGGTCTGTTAAAATTTGAACTTACCATTCCTAGATATATTATATCTTAATTTTATCGCTATCCAACTTGGGTGATGCTTTTCATAAAAATCAGAAACCATTTGTATGTTACATTTTTTAAAATCATAAAAAAGCAAAATGTAAGTGAATTTTTTTTTTTAGTGAAGGAAATTCCCCACACCGCCTTAACTTTGACATGGAGAAAATTCTGTGGCCAATTTAACCTTTAGGATTGGGATTGTATAAGAATAATGAGTTTTTTGGAAATCCGGAGTTAATGATGTTTAAAATAGATCACTTCTTATGTTTTACATTGTTGAAGGAAGAGTATTATGATATTGGTAATATAATGTGAATACTTTTGTTATAGCTTCTAAAAGTTGCAGTTTATCATCTTTGGTCTTAGATGCAGAACATTTTAGAAATTTGTAGGTATATTATTTTAAGGCAAAATTAGTAGATAAATAGAACTGCAACGAGTAGAAAATAAAGTAATATCCTTTCCAGTGTTGTTGCGTTTAATAGAATAGTTATCATTACACTGTGCTATACGTTTAATTTTAGTATGATCAAAGTTGCTGACACATAACGTATTTTTCTTTAAATCTTAAAGTTCTGCTGTTGGTATTTGTCATACTACCTATTGTTGTGAGTTACTTCATATTTTGTCTCTCTATATCCTCAATTGAAGGAGGAACCGTAATCTTTCACTTAGACGTTCATATATCTCTAAAAATTTGCTGTATTTTTAATACTTCATTTCTCATTTCAAGGAATAGAAAATCGTGACATGCAAAGGAGTGTTACTGGCATAGGACAGTCTATATTGAAATTGTAGTTTGTGAAAGATACAATTTTTATACTTATGTAAGTAAATGTTTTGTGGCATGGAATTTTTAGAAAGTTTGAATGAGCATTAAAAACCTTAGCTGTTCATTTTATTTGATTCTTTTTTGATTCATTCTGATGTTGTGTCTTCTGTCGTCGGTTTAGTAAGTTATGGAGCATCATTAATTTACGCTGTTGGTGTTTACGTGGATTATATAGTGCAACGTCACTTTGAAATTTGCTATTTGAAGCCTTCTGGATTTTGGAAAAATAGCTCATTTAAAATTTGTGACACTGTAAGGAAATACAATACATCTAACAATGTTGCCTTGCAAATACCACCCCCAAAGGATTTCAGGAATAGTTTAGAAATAGTGAACACAATTGGTGAAATAGTTCAATATTTATGTATTGAAGATGTTTTGTATAATATACAGAGAGGAAAATGATCTGTGCCTTGGGAGCTCTAAGCAGTATGTGGTATCACTAAAAACCTGAGCAACAAACCACCAATCAAAAACTTGTCTATCTTATAGTTCTTTTCTTTTCTTTTGCTCTGGCTTAACAGAATTAATTTTTTAAGCTCTTGAATGACACAAATAACATTTGTTGGATGAAATATGCCACTTGTTAACTAAAATTCAGCACTTAATAAACGTTTTTCCTTTTTGTTTTTGTACCATAGAGTCTAGTCTGAGTTCTTTCCAGTTTAGTGGAGCTGTGTTTTAAAGCACAACTTTTATGAGCAAGTGCAGCTTTTCAAAATAAAATTGGGGGGACGAGGGTGGGAGATTTGTGCTTGATTGCCATCTCATTTCCATCTTTGGATACAGCTCTAGCCTAAAGTTAAAACAACATCTGCAGAGATCTGACTGACAAACATCTCTCTGGGACTCGTCACTGCAGCCTGCAGCAGGTGCATTCAGCTTTGCAGTCTTTTCCAAAAAGAGGTTAGTTTGTTCTAACATTTATCGGTAGACCAGTGGGAGCAAATGACTAGAGAGAAGAGGTTGGTTGTCACTTGTCCAGTGCTGGGATCCTACAGGTAATTGGACTGGACTGGCGGGAACCGCAGCAACGTGTGTCTCACACTGCATGCAGCTGCCATGCAGCTTAATTAACCTGACCCTCAGAGACTGAAGTGTCACGGTGTAAAACGCAACACGCGAGAAATGAAGCAGTCCTTTTCAGTACTTCCTGATGCCTGGGTGGGGGAAGTTTCTATTCTCTTCATCATCTTCTTTAAAGATATGGCATCAGTTTTTCCATGTTTTTGGTATGGAAATATTTGAAACTAAAATGATTTCTCTGGCTCTGATAGCATTCACATAAAAAGCAGATGGGGGCTTTAGGTATAAAAGTCAAAAAGAAAATAGCGTTAAGTCCGAAGTATTTAAATTTCCCCATTCCACAAGTACTTTTTCAAATCATGAGTGAGCGGAAATAAGTGAGAGTACATTGTAGTTCTTTCTTTTTTTAATCTTAGATTAACGTTCATTTATTTTTAAGGAGAAATAACCCATGTAAAATTAAGTTGTCTCTTTTTAGTGTGTTAGGGGCTTTGGCGAGCAAACTTTGCTGAGTGTTTTGAAGTGTTCCAACAAACAAGACAGGTATATCATTAAAAATATTTTTGGGATGTTTCAACATAATATAGGAGTGCTGTTGAAATGATTCTTTACTACCCTTTATTACAAGTAAATTAAATTTTGATTCATTTAATAAAAACTCTAAAAATTTAGTCTGTCATTTATTTCTATTGTTTTACATTTGTTAATCTGTTTGAAATACTGACTTACAATATGCTTTCATGGCATGTATAGAAGTTTCGTGTGTGTTCTAATAGTACTCCCAATTAATGTAGGTGTTTCATCACAGCCCCGTTTATTAATAGCCCCTTGGATGGAAAGCAATTCCTAAGGTAAAAATGTCTTTAAATTAAATCTGGCAAGGTGCTATACTACTTTAAAATAATTCAGAACTTAAAAATATCATTTGGAGTCTTTGTGAAGCATTTTTGTAGTTTTGACTTTTCTGTTTTACTAATTTGAATTTTTTGGTATCCATTGAATATAATTTGTGAATTACCCAAGAGTAATTAAGTTTTGGAGTTTGCACAGATTTTTTGTAACCTCTATACTTGTCTTGAAGGAATTTTTACCAGTATTGCCAATAACTGTTTAATTCTGAAGTTGCTGTTTGTAACAAAAGTCTTTTAAATTTTATTTTAATTAAATTATGAATAGTTGGTAACTTTTTGGTAAATAGTAATATAAATAGTAATTATGGGAAATGAGACTAGAATAATCATCTCCAGAAGTCAAGAGAATCATTCCACAATTTTAAACATATTTCATTTTTCAGTTAAGATTTTTCTTTTTTGACATTGTGGACTATTGTTTTGTTATTAATTCTCATTAATATAAAAATGATTCTTTAAAATTTCATATATATCCTTCATCATTTTAAAATTGATAAAGAATGGTGAGAATAAACATTTTAAGACTACAAAGTTAATAAAAAGGAATATTTGTACACTGACAAAATTTTTGAGATATTTTCAATATTTACTAAGTTTCAAACCACTATATGGATATCCTTTTCCATAACAAAACTTGGTCATGAAAACACACAATATCTGCACTCCATTATTGGTCTTTTGCTGCTTCCTGTGGGGCCTGTCATAGTGTCATTGACAGGACCAGATGAAAAATGAAATCAGTATCTTGAGTTTTTTAACAACAAAATGATTCAGGTAAGATTATGTGGTGTGGAAAATAAAACTTTTTTTACCCTTCTTACACTAATTTTATTCAATAATTGATATTTAAAAAAATATTTTTCTTTCTTATTTGAAGACCTGTTATATGTTTTACTGATGTTCAGTATATTTGTAATTTCTAGTGAATTTTAGTCTGAACTCAGTAATTTTTAAATTTTGGACTGTAGTTCTTTTTTTACTTATGAAACAGCATACTTTTTGAAGTTTGAGGAATAACTTTTCTTTCTGTTTTAAAGATTTTTGAAAATAGCTGTACATTGGAAGCCCCATAATTCTTTTGCAGAATGAATTTTCCCAGAATGAACTTAATAATTAAATACGACTTCAAATCCTGCATCCCCTCTAGGATATAATAAATGCTGACTCTCAGTTGATTCAATTTTTAAAAATTATTCTTATCTTAAAGAAGAAAGTTGTCTTCATTTAAATTGTTAATAATTTGCTGCTCTAGAAATTAGATTTGGCGGTGACTGTTTTAAGATCTGGTAATTTGGGGGCAGAGCAGAATAGAAGGAATGGCGTAGTGCATTTCATTAACGTAGAATAGTAGAGAGTGTGGTACGTGTTTTTGTTTTTGTTTTATGTTACTAAACATTTTAGAAGAACTGTAGCCTTTCAAATTTGGTTATATTCACTCTTAAAATACTTGTTTTTGAAGGAGTTAGTGTTGGAAGCCAGTGAGGTCTTACTTAGAGACTGTTCATTCGCATACTTAATTTTAATTATTCTTTGTAAAATTCTTGCTTTTATTTTTCTAAGACTTACAGTTTTTAAAAAATTTGAAAGTACAATCTTTTAAAAAACCCAGTTTCATTCTTTAGTGTGAGAGGTGTCTGGAAGCTTTTGTCTGGTTAATTATCGTGTGTATATATCAGATGCTTCCTCTGAGCCCTTGTGTAGACAGCTCTTTGGTCATCATGACTTAGAATTATTACAAAGTGTCTTTTCTTTGTAAAGGAATATAGACATGTTTTATTTTACCCTAAAAAGTTGTGCTTTGTTACTGTCTCCTTAAGTTTTGTTTTAAATTTTTTATATTATATGGCATCTTCGTCAAAGACTTACTAAGGGCACTTAGGAGTAATGAAGAAGCTTTCCATTTAAAGAGATTGGAAAAATCGTGAAATTGTGGAACTAGATGAAAGGAGCGGAGCTTAGATAGGATCTTGTCTAGGATCTTCATTTACCAGTTGAGAAAACCAAGAGATTAAGTGATATACGCCAATAATTGTCCTGTAACTTCTAGATATGTTTTCTGAGTTTGTGATACAATTGTAGTAGGTACTTCATGCTCTTCTTATTTTGCTCTACTCTTTGTTTTCCCCCTTCCCTTTTTGGATATGACTCACTGAGGAAGTAAGTCTTCACTTTTTCCCCTTCCTACTTGCAAAATGAATATGCCCCTTTTGGATATGACTCTCTGGGGAAATGTCCTCACTTTTTCTCTTTCCTAGTTGTAAAATCAATATGCCCCCTTTTTTAAAACTAAGTTGAAATCACAGTAGTTATTTTATGGTAATTTTTTGTTGTTGGTTTGCTACATTGAAGGACCAGAGACAGTTGCTCCTCGTCATTACCACACGTTAAAAAAAGAAAGATATGATAGATTTTATTGCCTGGAATATAGCCTGGTCGTTTTCTGTTTTCCCCTAATTATGATGTTTGAAAATGGCAATATTTTCAGGGCAATTTGATTTCGGTGGCTTCGTTACTTTTCTTCATTTGCAAAGTTCTTTTTGGGGAGAGTGGAGCTTGTTTCCACTGTTTCTTAGCTCAACTTTTTACTTTTGGTTAAACAGAGTGTTGATGTTGATTAAAAAAAACTGTACTTTCTAAGTCAAATTCTGTTTTTAAGGATATATATTTTTTCCATCTTTTTATGAGTTAGAAAAATTTCCTTAAATATTGCATATTTGGCTGGGTATTCATAACAGTTGGTTTTAAAAGGACAAAATATTATGATTAAAAAATAAACATGAGGCTAATTATAAGACAATCTAAGTAAAAGTGAAGATATATTCTACAATAATTATTAATTTAAAAAACATCAGTATTTTCTCTTTTTGTCTATTCATTTCATTAAATTGGTCCCCTTCTCAGTTAATTAGAATTCTGGTATTGTTTGCCGTGCATTATAGGCGTGACTACTTTCTAACAAAGTACTTAACGTGAGTTTGAAGATGTTTTTCCTTCACGGCTTTAAATTAAAACAAAAAATCTTGTGTGATGGTCTTTACTTCCATCAATTGAATAATTGAATTAAGCTCCATTGGTGTGAAGGAATTTGTCCTCCTTCGTGCCTGCTGCTACATATGCTGTATGTTTCAGCGCTTTAAACATAGGTGGCACTTGAAATTTAAAGGAATGTATGTGGGAATGAATGAATGACCAATCTGAGGCTTTTACTTGTGAAGTGGTCGTATAATATCAATACAGTGGATGTGGAAGTAATTCATCTTTAGTTTTTCATTCTATTTCTGGTTTCCTTTGATGAAGGGTAAGTGTGTGTGTATAAAATCTGTAATTTGGATAAGTGAACTAATGAGTTCAAAAATTCACACAAACAAGAAATGGCCATAGAAGTGTTAGAACAAGGCTGGGCCAGGTATTAAGGAAGAAGATGGGGTCTGATAGGGGAATTTCCTTTCTATTTAGCATGTTGTCTTTGTGAAGAAAACGGAAAGCCAGTATTATGGAGAGTAGGTCAAAGTCGTCTCCAACATGAAGATCACTTTTAAAATATTCTGACTTAAGCAACATGAGTCTAATGAATATTTATTTATTAATAAAGTAATTAAAAGTACCTACATTACAAGATTTTGTAGCTATAGCACATTCTAGTTTGCTTACTGCCTCACGGCTACTTGAGCAGTAAGGAACAGCCTACTGCTGACATTTTTTTGAGACACCTTGAAAATCAAGGATTTTTAGAGAAATGCATGAAACACAAGTGTTTTTCTTGTATTAATACATTGCTTTTTGCTACAATAAACCAATGAAACATCTAAGACTTAATAGATAGATCTATTTAGTCTCATGCTTAGTCCCCTACATTTTTATAAATTCCATTTATTTTTTGAAAAGCTGGTGGAATTAAAATAACTCTATCTTAGTATTTCTTTCCCTGCTGCTTTCCCTGCCTTTCCCTGCCGCCATGGCCAGATTTTAACATTTCCATAGATGTTTATGCCCCCCTTTGGGGTTAGGAGTAGGTATACAATGCTCTGAAGATCTTACTCTCAAGCAGGGAAGCAATAAGAAACAACAAAGATGAAGACCTGGTTATAGTAACTTTTGATAATTATATAATGATAGAATTATGTCTCAGAGTTGAAACCACCTCTGTCAGTGGCAGAGCTTGAGAGCAGAGGGTTGACTTCAAAGCGAGCTGATGGTTTTGAGAGTTGCATTTTAACTTGCTTGGTGGACAAGAGTGGAGGGTCATTTGAAGCAGAGAGACAAAATTTAGCCATGGAGATATGAAAAATTCCTGATATATCCAGGATTACAAAAGGAGTTTGGTGTTATTGGAATAAAAGTGGATATTATTGTAGGGGGAGAGTGGGGACAGGGATATATTATGGATATTTGTTTAGATAAGAGAAAATATTACATATAAAAAAAGAGTTTGAAAAATAATCATCTTGGAAATATTCATTAGCAAGAACTATTGTAAAGAAAAAATATATCTGTCTATAAAATGATCGTAGTACTGTAATTAAATATATGTCTATTTATATAAATGTAATACGTGATACTTGTACATTGGAGGAAGGACTGTCCTAGTTATGGAAGAGCAGAGTTGAGTAGTAGATTGAGGAGTCTGGCTTTCTGCTTAGGCAATATAAGTAGAATTAAAGAGAAGACTAACTTGTTTAGAAAGGAAAAGACTCAGGGAAAGGTGAGGCAACTAGGGAGACAGAAAAGAGAGAAGAAATATGAGAGCTGTCTTTTCTTAAGCAGTTATGTGCTAAGTGTAGAAGAAAAAGAGTCTGGGGACGGACTGAAGGACACATGTCAGTGGGCAATGTTCTGCTGCGTTCAGGAAAGCTCTGGAGAGAGTGATGTATTTGTTCAGTGTGACACACCCTGTTGTCTACGCAGGTGCATTTAACGTTAGCAACTTGAATGGTTTCTTTTACTAGGTTGCTTTGCCTTCACAGCTGTTTAGAATCATAGCTGATAAAATTTTTCTGGTTTCTTAAATTTTATGGATATGTAGACCTTTCTAACTCTCTTGGCATGTGAACAGATACATTCATTTTTAATTTGATGAAAATTAGTGATTTGTACAGTGTGCGCATTTTTTTATGTGTGAATTTGATGCCGTTCAAACACTGAAGTTTTGGTGTATGATAGAAGCAGTGGTATGCGTTACGTCAATGAAAATGAGAATTGAATCTTATTCATTGTTAGTGGGTTCTCTGTTACGTAATTATTTTGTTTGGAATTTCAGTTGATTATTGAGATTCAGCAGGATTCTCTATCATTGATAAATATTTATTTTATATAAGAATCAGTCTTAATCGATACTCTCTCTCAAATTCAGATGAATTAAAAAGATGACTGTGAAAAATATGGCACTGTTTTTCCACTTAGAAAATGAAATTAAAAATCTATCTAGCATTTTATACTGATTTGTGAAATTATTGGCTAGTTGTGTAGAGAAACATTAAAAAATTGAACAGCTGAAGTGACGTTAAGCACCAGATGGGGATTTGAAATAAAAATATTCGCTGTGTAATCTTTATTTAAGTGCTATTCATAATTCAGTAATACCAGTTGTATAACTCAAGGTTGCATTCAATATAAAAAGGAAGCATAAGTAAAGTTTCATTGCCTTCAAATTGATAATGCATATCATGGTAGGATATCATGACTTGTTCTTAAAGGGGTAAAAAATATAGGGAAGATGACCGCATACAGTTTTTGCAGAGACCATACAACTCTCTTTGAGAAAAGTTTTGAAGAAATTTTGAATTGTTTCAAAGTAACGTTTATTTAAATTTAACATCTTTTATGAATTCTGCCTTTAAAATATTATTCTATTTTGTGTTTACACATATCTTCTCAACTGAAAATTTCTAGTCATATTTTCTTTACAGTAGTATTTTAAATTTATTCTTCCAAAGTTGTGTACCTTTTCTGTTTAAGGAGAGGTATGTTCCTCTCAAAGCTTTATCGCATATTTAGTTACACTGGTGTATATTTGACATGTTGTTTAAAGACTAGAATGACTCTGGATATGAAAACACAAACTGTGATAATAAGCTCGATATGCCATATGTGGCAGTTTAGGCTGGCATATATCTCAAATGGCATGTTTAATGTACTGTATTACTAAGATTAGTAGTTTTACAGTGGAAGGCTGCTACTTTTATGATATAGTCTCCTGCTGGTGGGCTTAGAATACTGACGGACCCTTTATTTTGTAAATCCCTGTTTCTGGTCCTTATAAAAGTCTTTTTGCTGTTGAAATGATCTACCTGAGTTCTGTCTTACTAACTAACTTATTCTCTGAAGTGTATGAAAATTAATGAGAATTTTACAAATAGATAATATATAGTTTGACAGATAGTTATGAATGTGAATAGTAATCACATATATTGTATTTTTGTTAAGGAATAATAACGCCGGGATATTTAGTGTGGCTAAAAATGGGTTAGTAAAATAAATAAGAATTGAAAACAGTATTTTTATCTTTAGAAAATGACATAAGTTGATAAGAAAAGCTTCAAGGTTCTATAGAGTCTTGGCAGTAAAGTCATATATTAAATGGCAGCAGAGCCTTTTAAAGCAGACTGCAATAAATATTGACCCTTTATGAAAAAAATACTCAGCTTTGAAATCATATTCTAGCTTTCTTGCATGTAATTTTTTTCCCTTTGATTTTTTAAAACATTGCTTTTCCCAAAGATTTTTCTGAAGGCCCTTCAAGTAATTCAGCAGATTGCATTTAAAATAAATAGAAACTGCAATGTGACGGGGTTAATTTAGGTAACTTAAAGGGATAAATAATACAGTAAGGATTACGTATGTTTTTTGGCTACTAAACATATGCAGAACAAATAGAATTCTGTTTGAGGGAAGTTTTGAAGAAATTTTGGGTTTGGGAATTGTTTCAAGTAATAGTTATCTAAATTCAGTATCATTTAAAGGGCCAGGCTCTAAATTTCTTTGTGCACTTATTTAAACTATATCTACTATTAGTAGGAAAAGTGATGGTCTTGTTTTTAAAAGTCTAAATCTGTATAACGAACAGTTACTTAATAAAAGTGAGTAAGTAGTACATAAAAGTAGTTTATTAATCACGGCTTAATTAGATCTTATGTTTTATCACTTATTTTAGATCTTAATATATCAGTGTAGGCAGGGATTTTAATCTCTGTTTTACAACTAGGGAAAAGAACACAGTGATAGTTAAAATGGTTTGTGATATAGCAAGTTAATGATGGACTTGTTTGTTTACTCTTATTCTGTAACTTTGCATCAGACTAATAAATTTGAATTTGAAAATGCAGTATTCAAAGTTTAGGTAATATTCACCAAACGGCCACATTGGTGCATCACTTGGAAATAATTAGATATTTTTAATGAGTTGATAATTTTTTCCCTATTCGTATGGAAATCCTATAAATTTGAGTTTTGCCATTGAAAGCAAAACTGTAATCATTAAGCAAAATGGTGACATCAAAGCAAGTTTTCTGTCCTGACCAGACCTGTAAACATAGAACCTTGATATCTTCTGTATATTTTCCCATCTTCATATTAATATTTGACCTCTAAGATAGTTTGAAATTCTGCTTATCTGAGATTGTTTACATGAAATCATTCAGTTATTTTTCATTTAGCATTGTAAGATTTTGTCTTTCACTTTTTAAATCATATAACTACTCTAGAGATCTGTTCAATTATAAACTTGAGGTTAAAAAGGTCTACTCAAACCATTAGGACCCTACTTACTATAATCAAAATTTTTATGAGGAAAATATGCTTTGGATAATACACAGTGAAGTTTATTAAGAAATTATCAAGTCAGTTCAATACTTTTTAATGCCTTCTGGGGATATGAGATGGAATACTCCTAGAGAATGTATGGTGTCAGAATAGAGTTTGAATCTGAGCTCTGCCACTTGCTAGCTAGCGTCTGATTTTCGTAAAATCATTTAATCTTCTTGGACCTCTAATTTTCTCATCTGTGTAATGGAGATATTAGTATCTCTCACATAAGTTGTTGGTCTAGGTGCCACAAAGAGAAAAATGTAAAGCATGCCTCATAATACCTGACATACAATAAGCATTTTATGACTCTTTTTTCATCTCTTTCTCCTCATGTTTGTTACATTTAATAATACTAAATTTGCAGCAGAGATTTTAACATACAATAAATTACAGTAATGTGGCCCTAAAAAGAAAAACAGTGCTATAAAGATTTTTTCAAAATTATTTCTTTCTCATAATAACAGATTGTTATAAAAATGCAGACAATACAGAGAAAGTTAAAGCTAACTCTCCTCATCCCAACCCTTTAAGATAATTAATATAAATAATTTGGTGTATATTTATTTTAGACTTTATAAATGCCTTTTTACATTATGTAGGTTCATATTTTTAGTTATATAATTGCAAGTAATACTTGTTATATATAGGAATAAGTTTTCAGCAAATCACTTCTCTTGGTTAATGGATTTATAGAGCTTCTGAATATTCTAAGGTGTCCTTCCAATGTGAGTTACGTAGATACGTTACTTGCATAGCCTAAAATCGTGTTCTTTGATAGCCCTGAAGATATGCAGAGCTTAGTTTGTGTGTTTTTTACTCAAATAGTTGAGACGAAAACCAAGGACATGAATTTATAATATCGAAACACATTATAATCTCATATGAAGCATATGGGTTTATTTGTATCAAGACTTGAAAATTATTCATTAGTTCCTCCTTTCTTCATTCTTGTACATGCAAATATAAAACATTAAAAATATTGATCAGAGCTTTAATAAGAATAAATCAGATGGCATATAGAATATTTAATACTTGCTTTCATGATCTTTTTCAAGATACTAAGACTTTTGAAAATCCTTTTCCTAGTCAAAAAGAAAGTCATAATGTATTAAATGATTAAGGTAGAAGTTTAATAATGTATGTCATAACTCACAAGGCTTGTTTTTCACCTTTTTTAGCTTAAAAAAAATTCTTTTTTTTAGTTGCTTCTGTGAAGGCCTTAAACATTTTAATTCATGTTCCTGCAGTTTCTATGAAAGATCCAAGAAAATTTAGTGGCACAGTCTTATTAAGAGTATCTCATAGGGACCTTGGTTTATTACTTTCCATTTCTTATCAACAGTCCGTATTTTCCATGAGTCATCACAAAAATTCTTGATGGTCATTATGGCAAAATTTTTTTTTATGATATATCTGTATTTTGCTATAATCGGTATATAAATTTAGTGCTGTATTCAGATACCTTACATATTAAAGTAAATATTATTTACATATTAAATATTTAAGATTCATCTAGTACCATAGCAAGAACAACTGTATATATGATTTTTTGTGTGTGTGAATGTCCTCTTCAGGGCAATATACATAATTGAGATCATAGTGATTCTGGGGCTGCTTTGTGGAAAATATAAAATCTTAGTAAATATCTGTCATAGTGCAGAATAAATTCAGTTTTATATTTAGAATGTTATACCTTTGCATATATAAGAATACTAGATGCTATAGGAAAAAGTAAAGTGAGAAACTTTGCTAAAGGTCATTTAATTCCAGAATGATTAAATGTTGTGGGCCTAATTTTTGGAGCAATGGGTTTATTCTTAGATACTTAGAACCTATAGAGACAGTGAGAGTGTTTGAAGTCTGATTGAATGAGAGTCATCCTGAAAGTTTGCTCTTGATAGAAGAGGAATCTGTATTAGTCTAGGGTAGAGATGGTGAAGGGTTATCTGTGTTTATATTAAGGTATGGTTTGGGGAAACAGAGAAATTTGAGATAGGCTGTGAATGCTGAAAATGACCCCAACTTCCTTCTCACTTGTAACATTTTCACTTTTCTTTGGAACTAAGGCAGTAAGCTATACAATGTATGATAAATTTAAGTATCAATTCCAAAGTCTCCTCTGTCATGCTGATTGATGACCTTGTGTCCTATTTCACTGATAACATAAAAGTAGTTAAAAGAAATGCCATAAGCTCCCACCACCGGATCTACGTCAGTCCCTGTATTAGTCTATATGTTCTCTTATTATATAGGCCAGTCTTCCACTTTTATTCTAGTTTTGATTCCCTCTTAACTACTCAGACATCTTTTGGCAATTCTTTCTTCTCTTTCTTATACTGTCAATTTCCCCTACTCTATTTTCTTTCAACCTGCAAGCAGTTATTTCTCCAATGTTAAAAAAAAAGCATTTTCTCTCTATCCCATTTCCTATTCCAGTTACCATGCCAATAATGGTAAAATGCTTTAAAGGAGCCATCCATACTTGTGCTGTCTTTGGTTCTTCTCCTCCTGTTTTTCTTTTAAAGCCACTCCAGTTAGGATTTTGACCTCATCCTTCCAGTGAAACTGCTCTTGTTAGTGTCACTGGTGAGTTCAGTGATGATAATTCAGTGGTCAGTTCTCAGTCTTCATCTTTATATACCAGTCACCAGCATTTGACACTGCGATCACTGCCTCCTCTTTGAAACATTTCATTTTGCCTCCAGCACACCTCTGCCTCACTGTTTGCAGCTTCAAGTTTCCTTTGCTGGTTTCTTCTCATTTCCCTGAGCTCAGTCCTTGGACCACTCTCTTCTTTTTTCTATACTTACTTACTCCTTTGGTGGTCCTATTCAGTGTCATGGTTTTAAATAATTGTCTGTTCTTTGATGACTACCAAATATTCATATCCATTCTGGAATGCTCACGTGAATCCAGACTAATGATGCAGCTGACTGCTTGATGTCACTTATATGTCTAATAAGTATGTTAGAATTAAATAGGATTTTAAATATTCCGATTTCTCTCACAAATTCCTAAATCTGCTTCTCCCACAATTTTTTCCATCTTAATTGCAGTTTCATCCTTACAGTTTCTAAGGTCAGAAATCTTGGAGTCATTCTTACCTTCTCTCTCTCTGTCAGACTTTGTGTTCAATCCGTCATGATTCTGATTATGTTCAAGATATTTGCCTTAAATGGAAGCCAAAAGCATACTAAAAACAAAAATAAACGTTGCAAAAATGCATTCTACCCTGGTTAGCCAAGCAAAGAATTAACTAGAGATGTGGTTGGCTGTGAATTCAGTGTTAAAACTCCTTCTGGAAAGTGAGAGAAAGTAGCCTGTTCTTGTTATTGAGTTTACCAGACTGAGCCCTCAAATTATTTATAATTTGAAAAGATAAAGCAATAGGAAAGCTAGATTCGTGTTTAATTTTATGTTATAGGGAAGTCTGTAGGAAAAAAATCTGTATTCTAAGGAATATCAGTATCAGCACATCCATTATAGTAGCATGAATATTTTTATACTTGTGAGGATTGATTTTTAAAACACAAATGTGAAGCAGTAGGATTAAGAGAATTCTAAATAATATCAATTCATTGGATTGTATCAAAATGGAATCCATTGATCCTTGAGGACGCAATTAGCTTAAAAATATAAACCATGTTAGGTGGTATATGTACACATTGTGAATGATAAATAAATACATACCGAACCGGAATATTGTGCTAAATTGGAATTGGAATATTGTGCTAAATCAAAAGTTCATCTTTTTTGAGAATTACACCTTAAAGAAATAACACACCTAGAAAAAAAGTGAATTATCTGAGTGGTAATTGTTTTCTTATAAAATATTTTGAGATACTTTTATCCTTATTGACTGTGAATTTCCTCATTTTATTGTTCGTGAAAAATTATTCTAGTTAATGGACTTCATTTCTCTCTTTAATTAGTTTTTACTGTTTTATTTTGTGTTTTTCATTCTGTGTTCAGTTATTAAAGGAAAGTGTATTATTTCACACAGAAGCATAAAAATCGGAGTTTTTATAGAGCCAAGGTAATATTTTTAATAATAACAATTTTGACTTCTAATCATACATTTTATTGGTATGTCTTTCTGTCAAAAGATATTTGATCTCTGGAAATAATCTGCCAGAGTAAGACAAATAAATGTGTGCACTTGTCAATATATAAATGATACAATAGAGGAAGTTTGTTTAGTCACTGTTGTAGAAAAGGAAAACTGTGGTGGTTGTGGTTTCCTGGATTATAGGGGCAAGAACATGTTGTATGCATTTGGCTTCATTTTTATGTTTAACATTGAAATTCAATTTTGTGTCTCAAAATTATGGATTAAAATTTGTGACTTAAAAGATTTTATTTTGGCATGCTTATTAATTACATGTTTCTTTCTTAAATCGTCCATTAGTATCAGTGCTCATTTTTGTGGTTTCTGCTTCATTCTTATATATTATTTACACTTCATTCTTATATATTAACTTGGAAATATCTATATTATACTATTTTCACACAGCTGATAGAGACAGATTTTTATGCAAGTTTATTTGACTCCAAAGCTCATGGTCTTTTTACCATATCCTATTATGAGGTAAAAAATTTCTTTGAATAAAGATAATTTTCCCATATTTGACTTGTTTTTAAAGTTTCTCATATTGAAGTTTTCATGTTATTACCTGGTTAATTTCAGCATGCTGAAATCAGGCTTTTAATTTTCAGCCTTCTAAAATAGCTTTAAGATTTGTCTACATAAGCAATTAAAACATAGTTAGACTATGGTCATATTTAATAAAAGTTATAACAGTATGAAATATAATTTTGGAATTTTAACATACTCCTGATAGTAATTTTTCATGTTGTTTCTTTAAATTTGGTGTTAACCTAGTGAAAGATCTCCAGTTTTTCCAACATTTATTTATTTATCGATGTATTTAGCTAGCAAATATTTAAGTATGGATTACATACTGGGCATTTTGCTATGTACGGAGGATTCAAAGATATTTAAGATTCAAAGATATTGAAGACCAAATCTCTTCTCAGCGATAAGAGATGAAGCTGGCAAGGACAAAAGGCAGACAAGGACGACTGTGGGGGGCCTGTTAGTCCATGGCAAGTAGTTTAGACTTTTATTTATCTTAAATCGGATTGCACGCAATATGTTACAAAGACTTTCTAAATCTGCAGTTATTACATACTCAAATCTACATCAATGACCAAAACTCCTAAACGGTAGAGGGGGTGTTTGCAGTTTTCAGAGAATTATTTACTTAGGATTTACCTATGAGATATTTGACTATAATACAGTTAAGACTTTTTCATATGAAAAGCCTTTATGTGGAGTAGTTGATTAACTTAAGACATTTGAAGTTATTAAAGTAACTATTTTCGCATAACATTTTTCAGTTTCAATTTCAGTGACCACTAATTTATGTGGCTCTGTGTAAAGTGGAAACCCAGAGCTGTTTGCTCTAAGACATTGTTTTACAATAAGACTCCATTAGGGAGAAGGAAGTATGCGGAAACTAACAGAATGGAATGACTTTAGGTTAAGAATGAATGACATTTCCAAGGTAGCAGTCAATGTGTTACACTGTACACTAATCATATCATTGTCGTCTCACTTTTTCCAATTTTATGATATCCATTTCTATTCTTGAAAATCTTTAAAAATGTGCAATCTTTGTTTTCTTGAACTGTCAGTGTTTAGGCTATACATGTAAGAGCTGATGTAGCTCAGCTTCTTTTATCATCCACTTTATGTACATTTGCTCTGGGGTTGCTCAGCATCTCTAGATCGAAGACTAAAGTTGGGCAATTTATTCTTCTACTCAATCTAACATATATTTCCAGTTGAGCCACCTCTTGTTATTATCCTTTTGTTTATCTCTGTTGAGCATTCTATCCTGTACCTCCTTTTTGAACTTTTTTCATCTTTGTCAGCCTGGAAATTCACCCCAACACCTTCATACTCTGTGAATGAACTTTCTTCACAGTTAGATCATCTTCAAGGACCTCCATCAACTTCTTTTATACTTCAGATTGCTCTGTAATTTCGCCTTTAATTGTTGCCTGTGTCTCTACAGAGGGAATTTTCTCTTCCTCTTTTGAGGCCATCATTTATCCTGTTTCTTTTTACTTTTTTCAGACTCTTGTTTTATTATCTCATTCTTTTGGATCTTACTTTTTATTTTTTCATTAGATAATTCTCATTGGCCTAGAAATAGATTCAGTTTTTACTTACCTTACATTATAAAAGACTAAATTATTTTCTTTGATTCTGACAATTCCCTTATGGTTACTGCCTCTCTCTCCTTTCCATAACCATGAGATTTCTTGAAAGATAATCTGTATACTGAGTTTCTATTTTCTCAGCATTCTGCTACTCCTGAAGTTACCTAACTCTCTTAAAGTTCATTAGTATCATATTAGTTCCTTAACTCATTGAACTCACTTCTTTGGTCATCTGGTCATCACCCTCTTAGTTTTCTGGAGCATTCCATGTTGATAACCACTCTCTTAACTTTGGTGCTTTTCCTCCTTTGACTTTCTTGACATAGTAAGATCCTGTTTCTTTTATTGTTTGCCTTAACTTTATCTTCTTGGGCATTTTGATGGGCTTCTTTTTGTTAACCATCCCATAAATGTAGAAGTTACATTAGGTTTTGTCCTTGCCCATGTAGATTCCTCTGACTTTAATTATTATGTTTATTTAGATCATTCTTAAGACCATATTTTCAGCTCGAAACTGTTTTGAACTTTCATTTGTGTACATCTCATCATAGATATATTTCATGTCTTTCAAATAAATCTGATTATTTAAACCTTTTTTAAAATCTTTCTGTGAATTACTTTACCCTGGAAGTACAAGTTCCTTAATATGGTTCACATGATTTGGCCTGTTACTCCTCTTCCCAGATATATTTGGTTATCTTTCTGTATTAACCCCTTCTTGAACACACAGACACACACACATACACCACTATTCCTATTATGTCATTAAGGTTTCAACATAGATATTTCATCATCTAAGAAGTCTTTCCTGACCATCTAAATCTAGTTATTCCTAATACTTCATATATGGTCTTCTACAAAGTAGGTGCACCATATATATCTATTGCATATATGACTAAGTGGGTGAATGAAGAACTCAGAATGTCAAAAAGTATTTATTTTCATAATTTATAAACTTGACTTTCTTCTTGTTTTCTGTTTCAGTTATTGGCACTGGTGACTTTCAAGTTATGCAAACTGAAAAAATGATATCTTTGATCTTGTTCTCTTCTTTATTCTGTTTTTCTTCTTTCTCTGATTGTTTCCAATTCTTGTCTGTTTTACCTATGAATTGTACCTTGCATCAGTCTTTATGTTCTTGCTGTTTTTCTCCATGGTAGAATGTTAACCTGCAGCTGTGATCTGTATAGACTCTACTGGGGTCATATCTTGGCATAGGTCATAGCTTCTCGTTCGTCTTTGGTCATTTAAAAAAGCCCTCCAGTCTAGTGTAATATGAAATTTGGATCTCGTATGCGATTTAAAGGTCTTCCTCTCCCCCAGCACTAGTCTGTCTTTGGGCACTGGGAACTTGGGGTTAGTGTGGTCTGTTCTTTCTCATTCTCTGTCTTTCTCTCTTTGTTTCAGTAGCAGTGTGGATTGGTTCTGAGATCCCTCTTCCCTCCCACAATTCTGGTTCTCCCTCCTTTAGGTGTTGGGTCTGAATAGAAAGAAATGGGCAAAACTTTACTTTTACTTGACTCAGCTTATGCTTGTAATATTCTGTTGAGTTTTGCTGCCTCTGTAATTTAACTGACTGGCCATTAATGCCTTTTTCTATGTGGCAGGTGTCCAAATGGTGGCTCTCTCATAGAGTGTATGTTCTGAATTTGTGAAGGGCTCTCCTGGGGTCTCCTACTGCACAGTTAGCCTGCTGTGAGATATCCTTAGAGAACTCTCTTTCAGGCCCTCTCTGTTCTAGCTGATTGGGCGTAGTCTGATACTTAAGGACTCCTCTAAGCCAGGAGTGAAAAGGTAGTCTCTTCTTGTGAAGAGACTCAGTTTGTAGAGATCGTTCTCTTGTCTCACAGCACCACAGAGGAGGAGTACTCCCAGAGGAGGGACCGTCTGCCTCAGTTGTTTCATTTCTCTTTAGAATGTGAGGATACTTATTTCATTCTTGTTCTCTTCTTTGGGTCCTTGTTTCCAAACCCAGGCAATAGGAAAGGTATCCCTAATCATTCTCTTACCTGTATAACAAAATCTTTTGATCCATGCTATTTAGTCTCTAAACCAAAGTAACACATCACCAATTATTGCTCCCCATTCCTGCAGTCTATAGTCAAGTCTGTGGGTTGATAGAGAGGAAGAGAGAAAACAAGCTTTGTGACCCGTCCAGTTCTGCATATATGTGGACAGTAGATTAAGCCAGGAAACAGACTTTTGTTAGGCATATTTGTGATCTATGAAAAAAAAGCATTTCACAGATTTGGGAAAATTAAACAAGAGAGAATGTAAATGATAATACATTGAACTTAATAGCGTAAAGACTAGTTTGCAGTACTTTAAAAAGGTGAAATGTCTGCATAATATAAAACTTAGGGAAGATTCTGTTTCAGCACATCACAGTATCATAACAGTGCTTACTGAACAACTGAAAGAGGTGATTCAGGAGGTGGTACACATACCGGAGTAGTGTACCTTTGTGAATTGTTTTAGGAATAAAATGCCTCTGGAACTTTTATCTGTTGGTTTTAAATATATTCACATATGTATATATGTATACAGGTATATATATGCACATATATATTATATATGTAATAGATAGCCAGTTTTATTTTTTACTTAATCTGTTTTGATGAGCAGTTTGTCTTGACAACTGCAATTTTGCCAGTGACAAGATTTTCTATGCTCTAACCGCCGTGACTGAGGATGGATTTAGTGTTTAAAAATTCTTTAATAATTTGTATCTTTATTTAAATAAGGAAGAAAATGGTTTCCTCCTCTTATCTTTTCTGACATTTGCTTCTGGAGATCCTTTAAGGTAAAGAACCAGGAATGGAAGGTATAGAGTCATCATTAAGTAGCAGAAACACTGGACTTTTGTTTAAGTATGTATTGAATCAGAGCTTCAAAACTGTTTGGGCTTGTTTCATTTGTGATACTGAAACGGGAGATCAACAGATGAAATAGTATTCTGGTTAAAAAGTAAAGATTTGAAGTAATCTGGGACTAATTCTTTTCAACTAAGAAATTGCTTTAGGCTATGGTCTCAAGTATACAGTAGTTGAAACTGCGTATGGTAATTATTTATCATTAATAATGGGCAAGTTTTACATCTTCAGTTTTGCCACTTTGAAGTTTAGATAATTTGCACTATATCTAGATCTGAGGCTTATCCAGTTACTTTGCATGATAAACAGAATTTTCTAGATAAATTAAAGAAAGCAAGTAAGATTTCAGGGAACACTTAATTTTTAAAAATTGCATTGGAAACATTCTTTAGCACTCAAATATATCATTCTGATCCACTTCTCTGTCTTTGTTAATATTTTAATTGTCTAGTTTGTTGTTAAGAAATATGATTGAATACAGTGCACACAAATGCATGCTGTAATTCAGGCTTTTAAATAATTCGATTTGCTCCCCATTTGATCAAAATGTTTGTGTTTTGGGGAGGAAAATGGGGAAGAAAAGTGTTATGATATTCTATATGCAAGATACTTTGCTAGGTTCTTTAATTTCAGTTATTTTTCATTTCTAGAAGTGCTGTTTCATTCTTTTTCAGATCTCTTTGCTCTTATGTTTTCAAGGCTCTTTTTATATCTTGAAACATATTAAGCTTACTTATTTTAAACCCTGGTTAATTCTGCTGTCTCTTGTTTCTGCTGGTTCTCACTCATGCAGCCAGGCCTCCTTGTGTGTTCCGTAAATTAGTTGTTAATTTTTCTTAGCAATTTATCTGAAGGAATTTTTGCCAGGTGCATGCGGTCCCTCCTAGTTGGAACAACTTGAAACTGAATTGTGGCTTGAGGTTATTTGAACCACTGGGGTATAAATTCAGCCTGAAAACCTGCTTGAAGGTGGACTTGTGGTTATGAATTCCCAGAAATTTTTTCCCCTCTTTCCAAGTGTGTTTGCTGGGGGAATTATCAGAGAGTGAGAGGATGTTTTCACTCCTCCGGTGATGACACGGCTCATCAATGTCAGGATTATTGGAGACTCTCTTACTCAGCTGCCCACCTTGGACATGCTCTGCACTTCTTATCCTAATCCTTACTGTCAGGAAGATAAAAAGACAGAAGCTCAGATTATCTTGGTTCATCAAATGTCTTCAAAGTAAATAGTTTCTTAAATGCTTTACTAAATCCTTCTGGATTCCCTCATCATTAAGGTCTTGAATTCAGTATTTATTACTTTTTTCCCAGCTAACAAATGCCATTGAAGAATGTGTTAATATTTTTTTCCAATGTATTTGGATGTTTCAGGCAGAAGGACTGGTCTGGGGATCTAGCTTACTATATTGCCGAACATAAAAGTATGCTAGATTTTTTTCCCCAAAATTATCTTATTTCCCCCAGTTACCCTGGAAGTCTGTACATGTATTAAAACCGTTTCAAAAATGAGGTGACCTGCCCAAAGTCATGCAGCTGGTAAGTGAAGAAGATTCATCTTTCTGCAGGTCTGTCTGACTCCAGCGTCCATGCTCTATGTTGTCCAGCACTGCCTCCATGTGGGTTTAGATTTTTCATCCACAAATATTTGTTCCGAATAGCATTTGTTTTGTTAGTCGATGGTGGTGGATATAAAGAAATGGGATCCTGAATTACTGCCTGCAAGGAGTTTTGAGAAAGACGATATAACAACAGTTACTACACTGTAAACAGTAATTAGCAATATGTGTCAAAAACAGGTAGTAAGTACACTGGGATTCTCTAAAAAACATGTGAATCTTTTCTGTTCTCCTTAAATCTCTCCTGTTGTCTCGGTATTATCTGCCTAGTTTTTTCCAAGATCCCAGCATTTCCTTCTTTATGGCCACTTTTTCCTTGACTTTCTCCTTTAGCAGTCCTGTCTGTATTTTTGTTGGGTTGAGATGTATCACATAGTAAATATCAAAAAAACTCTTCAGATATTTTAAATACAGGCAGAAATAGACGTAATATTTGTTAGGCTTTTCTCAGTAAAGATGCAGTAGTGCACAGAAGTTTATTGATTATCCACTGGAAAACTATTAAGTAAAAAAAGCGTAACTAGTTCATCTTGAGCAGGAAAAAACCCTTAAAATGTTATCAGATGTTTTGCATTTTGAGATAACTACTTCAGATTTAATAGATTTGAGAAAATGGAAAGTTAATGAAGCAGAAGAGTGGAAATGAAACAGGTATAGAATAACCATGTACAGAACAGAAGTGATCTTCTTAACAGTTCTCCAGATTGGGTTACTGTAAGCACCACCAAACTATTTAAATCAATCAAGATGGGTAAATGTCACAGGATAATGCAAGTAAGAGAAACTAGAAATAAATTTTTCTGAAGGCATTCTTGAATTACATTCCAAATTGATTATACTGTATATTATTTTTACATAGTATTTTGAAATTTAAACCAAGAGTATATAGACCTTAATGTATTGGTTTTTGGATTGTAATTGGCGTCATTTTTGCAGTTTATTGGGAAAAGTGAGTTGAATTGCAGGCAAGTGTTTTTATAGGAAGTGAAATGGATTCTTTGTTTTTCATTTTCCAGATATTTATGGAATTCATTGTATGTGAGAGGTATTTATAAGTACTGTTGAAGATATATCCCTGGGCTCTAGTTTTGGGAGAAGGAAAAGAAAAACAGGATGGTTGTCTAAGGATTGATCTCTTAGGGAAGATTTTTTAAAGTAGCATTTAGCCTTTTCAAAAACTGTATAAATGGATTTATTCTTTTTGCTTTACTCTAACATAGTAAGTTATATTTCTCTTATTATGATGACCTCTTGTTTTTCCCTAATTTTTATTGATGATAGAAATTACCAGTGTCAATAAGAAATACCAAGTAAGAAAGAAGAGTATGGTGGCTCCCTTTTCTCAGTATCTGTTATTTTATTTCAGTCTTAAAATTTTTGCTTCCATAGCCTTGGCCATATTATGGGATTAATTTCCTTATTAGCTAGTTGGTAAGAGAATAGATGATAAGGGAGAAAGTGTAGCAAAATAATAATAGTATTAGTAATAATAATAATAGCTAACATTTATTGAGCATTTACTATTTGCAAAGCCGTGTTCAACACACTGTGGTTGTATTATTTAATCTGCCCGATAACTTGATGAAGTAGGATCTATTCTTATAAATAGAAGCTTGAAGCACAAAAGAGTTAAATCACTTTCCCTAGGTACTTAGTTTTAACCATTGTAGCAGACTAGAAAGCACATGTATATGGCACTCTGCTTACAGTCGATTTTTAATGGTAACTCCTATTTTGATGACAATGCGTTAGACCTGGACTTGAAAGCCAGTGATAATATAGAACAGTTCTGTGAATAGCCTTCAAAACAGGTACGATATTTTCTTAGAAATGTGAATCTGTTATTATGTAGCATGTCTCTCAGTAACCTTAAGCACTGCTTAAGTTCTTTACTCATTAAGTGTTTAAGATTTTGCTAACCTGTTTTGTTATGCACTCCTTATGGCATTTTTAGCCTTTCATTTTACAATGTAAAGAGTATTTTACCATTCATGTAATTCATGTAGTTTTATTATCCAAAATATGTTTTCATTTCTATTTTTATCCACCATGCAGCATTTTTCTGCCTATCTTTCAGTTGTATCATGTTTTCTTTCCTTCTGCTCATTTAAATTCTCTTAGAACTGTCATGGATCACTTTTGTAAGCGATTTTTTTTCTATACGAATGCCCATTTTGTGATGTCTTTTCTTATTTAAGAATTCTACCTTCTGTTTGCATTCTCATGCTTTTTTCTTCTGTCAGTCAAGGATTAAGGAAGATTAAAAAGAAAACTGGTAAAAAGAGAGAAGGTGGTGAGCCTGGTTTTAAGTTAGTTAATCTCATTTGTTGGTGATTTGCTTGTTTTACGTGGTTAGTTCAGTTCCATGCAATAACCCTTCGTGCTTACCATGGAACAGTGCTCAGTGCTCGATTGCAAACGTCCATGAGCCATGGTCTCCCTTTTCTCTTTCTTGTGTCTCCAATCTCTTGTCATTTTTTGGCCTTATGTTGCACTGAAGTTTTGGTCTTTTTTTATTTGAGGAATATTGTTGTTGACCTAACGTCTGTGCCAGTCTTCCTCTGTTTTTTGAGGGATGCTGCCACAGTGTGGCTTGATGAGTAGTACTAGGTCCCCACCTGGGATCTGAACCTGGGAACCCTGGGCCGCCACAGTGGAGCGCGTGAACTTAACCACTACGCCACCGGGCTGGCCCCCGAAGTTTTGGTCTTTTATATGTAGAAACTGTGTATAAAAGAGACTAGACAGACAAGAAAGAAAAAGGTAGAGAAAAGAACAGGGAGGAGAGTGGTGGACTATGGAAGCAGGTTTGGCAGCGCTGTTGTGCTAGGACAGCAGCAGATAGAACAGAAAGAAGTCGATGGAGAGACAGAAGATGAATGTCTTTGTAACCTCGGAGGCTGGGAAGGGTGCTTCCGGTTAGGGCAGCACTGTAAAATAGTAGAAAACCCATCAGTGACAGGATAGTTCACTTTAGGGGTAGAGGAGAAGTCAAACAGCTACCGAGATAGTAAAAAGGATAGCCTTTTGTTCTTACAAAAGTACAAGAGTCTAGGTACAGTGAATATAGATGGAGAACAAAGTCAAACAGCTCTTGTGGTTTTTTTGAGAGAGAAGGAGCGATGACAAAAGTGGGTTTTCTCAGCATGGACTTCTTTAACAAAGTTACAGGACTCCTACTGACTTCAATAGCTCTTAAGTTTCATCTCTTACTCTCTACACCTATAGCGACCTTGCCGCACAGTGTAATTGCTGCTGCTCACGGTGATAACCCTGATCTGTCAAGAAATGTTTAAATTATGTTCATTACATTTTAAGAAGTTAGAGATGTGTATGATACAGTTTAGAAAATTGTCCGCAAATGTATTTAAAATTCAGGTGCAGTGCTTAAAGGTTTAACTTTTTTTTAATACTGTGTGAAGAAAACACAATTCCTTTAAATCAGTTTACGTATCTCATATATACTGCAGGTACCTTCAAGTAAATTTTATTGTGAGGATTTTTAAAGACATTATGTCATGTTATGACTTTAACTTTTTCAAAAAGGACTTATGGCATCTTACATAAATACAAATTGCACATTATTGTAAAGCAATTGAGGTATAGTTGACATACAAGATTATCTCTGTAAAGGGTTTAACATTTTTATCTCACAGAATCACTAAACCAGACATACCTGTTGGGCATATTTTTATAACTAAAGTAGTCTATTACCATATTGTTTGCAAATTATGTAGTAATGGGATGGTTACTGTCAGTTTTGTTCTAATTTTAACCCATTTTACTAACACCCTATTCAATATATAAAAGAGCAAAGGCTTTGAAGTCAGGCAGAACTGAGTTTGAATTTCTGTCTTATCATTTGCCAGCTCTGTGATTTTGGGGCAAGTTTCTTGATCCCTCTTTTACAGTTTCTCAGTATAAACATGGATATAGTAGTATCTATTGCGAAGAGCTGTAATGAATGATGATGTCTGTAAAAAACTTTATCAAAATAATGGACTAAGCCCTCAGTGAATAGTATTGTTTCACTGTAAAGCAGCGCGTGGTTATGAAATTATGTAAGCAGTGGGTTCTTGATTGTTACCTTATTTAACAGTGTTTGAGGTTCTCCTTATTTACCAAAGGAGAATGACTTTAATTCACATAGAAATTAATAGCAAAGGTAATTGTGATTAAAATTGTTGAACATTTCTTCCTTCAACACTATTAATTAAAGTTACCATGGTATATAATTTCTTCAGGCATGAATTTGAAATTGTCTATGTAGTGGAAAACTTTGGAACTTTTGTTTTTAGAGAATTATTGTACATCGCATGTATGCCAATTCACTGCTTAAACGTCTTCCCTCAGAACTGAAAGTATATTGAGAGTTTATATCCCAAAGGATTACAAGTGAAGGGGTGAGAAGCAGCTGAGCAGGGAATTGAAGAAAAATGAATGCTGACTAATTGTCCCATTTTATGCTCCTTATTCACTGACAACCACGTAGCTCTTCTTTTAATTTTACTCTTTATTCTTATACAGCCAAAGAAACAGTCGGTTCTGTTTACAGAAAGTGCTCTAGCTAAAAGCAGTTGCCGTTTCAGAGATGAAAAAAGCAGTAGGAGTTAGCAGGTCTCAGAGAAAGGGACAAATTCTGTGTAGTGATGTGGCGGAACTGTGTACTATTTGAGAGCTCAGTCGCTGGAGCTAGACTTCCTGCTGAAGTTGGAAGCCTCACTCTTGCACTCAGTAGCTGCGTGAACTCCAGCAGTGTACTTAATCTGCATTTCAGCTTTCTCATGGGTGAAACAGGGATAGTAAGAGTACCCACCTCACAGAATTGTTGTGAGGATTAGGTTAGTAAATATGTAAAAAGCAACTGGAATAGTGCCTGACACATAGTAAGTGATCTGTTACTGTTACCGTATTTCATTAAATCTGAAGTACCATTGTTTGTAAGATACTCCATTACTTTATATACTAAGAAAGAAAAAAAATTGTGGAAGAATATGTGTCTTAGAATCAGTGCAATCTAACATTATGTTATCAGATAGGTAAATTTAATAAGCTTTCATATTGTGATTCTTTTGAAGATAATGTTTATCGTGTTCCTCTGTGCTATATTGTTTAGATTTAATCAACTTTATCACTTACCAAATATAATAGTGGTACTACTATTTTTAGGGGAAAATAGAAATATGACAAACCACACGTGGAAATATTTAGTTTACATGAGCCTTATATATTGTTTTGTCAATTTATAATTTTTTATGGGAGAAATTTTTATTTTAAATTTATAAGGTGAATATCTTTTGGTATCTGACAGTCTATTAATTTTGAACACACTTTCATATATCTCTCATAGATTAATAATAATTGTTTGTAGTTATGTACTTTAGACCCTGCAAGGTTCTAAAATGTTTTCCAAATCATCAAAGACAATATATTGTGTCAATAGATTTATAATGCTAAGTAGAACATAGCGTAAAGATCACAGGCTCAGGAATCAAGTTGCCTGGGTTCAAATCTCAACTCAGTCAATTTACTAACTCATTAAGTCACTTTGCCTCTCTGTGCCTTCATTTTCTCATCTGTAAAATGGGAAAAATAATAGCGCCTACCTCACAGAGCTGAAGTTTATATGAAAGTGCTTAGACAGTGACATATAGTAAGCACGATATACTTGCTGTATTGTTAATTTGGTAATTGCATTCTAAGTATTTTTTCAAGTCCTAGTCAGTTTTGTTAACTAGAATCCTTAGTAAACCAAATCATTCCCTTTTTTACTCTTCTTTTAAAATTATAAAGAAAGGCAGACCTGGGGCCATTTAGTGTAGGATAGAACATTCTGTGTACCCCAGAGGTCTTGATGCAAGTATGTCAGTTGATATCCACAGTAACAACATGTAATCATCAAGAAGGTAAGGAGTGATACTCAATCACTCAAGAATATGTGTGGTAAACTTTTTAAAAAAAATCTTTTAACAATTGGTGAAAAAAGGAAAGTTTTGTCACTTGAAGGTGTAAACTTCAGTTCCTCTCTAGATTTTCTTATGTGAATCCGTGCCGGTGCTGGATGATTGAGATATTACTTTGTTAAAATCTAGAAGTTGACATTAGCTGTGTGTTATTTCGCATTGTAAGTAGGAAATTTATCTAACTTACTTTCTTAAATTGATTTTAAAAGTTAAATAATGTATGCACAGAGTTAAAAAGTAAAATAGTATTAAAAGACTTGAAACCAAATAAAGCCCTGCCCTGCCTCACTGCTCACCCTCTCCCACAGCCCCAGCCTCCGGGGCAGTCACTTTGCACTCTTGGATCTGTTTCTTATGGCATTTCCATACTTTAAAATAACACCTTTAAACTGTTCTTTATTGATTTATCAATTTTTTCTTTATCAATTTACTTCCCATTTTATTAGTTGGAGATTTACTATTCCTACATTTATATCACCTCATTACTATTCCTACGTTTATATCACCTCATTCTCTCAAAATAATCATTTCATTTTCTTAACATACTTATCCAATAATTTTTGTTAAATCAGCACTATTTTATAAATATTGTTCTTTTTTGAGTGAAGTGATGTATTATGTTTCCTTTCTCCTACAACTTTTTTTTTCTAAAGTTAGTAATTACATCATTTTTATTTGCTTATTTTTTGTGTGCCTACTGGTTTTTTTTTCCTAAATGTTTCAGCAGATCTGTTATATGCATATTAGTAATTTTTTTGAATGCCCAACCATAGTTTCAAACACTCTATCAAATTTGTCTTCTTTTTTTTATTCTCAGGAAAATTTGTCCTGAGCTAACATCTGTTACCAATCTTCCTCTTTGTCTGTGAGCCACCACCACAGCATGGCCACTGATAGATGAGTGGGGCAGGTCCATGCCTGGGAACTGAACCCGAGGCTGCTGAAGCAGAGCATGCTGAACTTAACCAGTAGGTCACTGGGGCTGGCCTAAATTTGTCTTTTTTTGTGGAGACCTTTCCACAATGGCTTGTTCTACAGTGTAGATTGGTTGCTTTTTACATCCATGCATAGCAGACATCTTGGGACTTCCTCTGGCTTTTCTCCACTGCTGGGTCCTTTATTTCCTGAATCGCATGCTCTTTGACCCTTCCCCCTGTTTTCTCCTTTGTTTTACAGACGTATATTTTTTAGCTGCTTCCTGATAAAGGAGTCGTAAATGTTTGCTTACTTGAAAATATCTTCATCCCATCTTCACATTTACATGCCTTATGTGTATAATTGTAAGCTATAAAATAATGTTTCCTCAGAATTGTGAAGGCATTGCTTCCTCTGTTCTCTCACTTTTCTGTTCTCTGTCTCTGGTCATAGGGCGTGTATTGATCTCAATTTGTCCTCTAGTTTTCTTATCTTTTCTCTCCTTTTTTTCATTTCTTTATCTTTATATTTTACTTGCTCAGAGATTTTCTAGATTTCCTCTTTCATTGAATGTTTTATTTCAGCTATTATTTTTATTTTCTTAAAGTTTTTAGTTTCTCAGGTTTATTCTTTTTGTTTGTTTTTGTTTTTTACATACCACATCATTCTTATTTGGTGGCTAAGTTATCATTCCTTTGTCTGTGATGATGGCAATAATAGCTTTTTTTTTTAAGGTTTCTTCTACTCTTTATATTTCCTCTGAGTACTTTTTTCTGTTTCTTTTGGTTCTAGTTGTGTTGGAGGCTTTTCTGAAAGCCTTGACTTAATGAGGTGCTACAGATTTGCTTGGAAGTTGTGTGTCTGGAGGCAAGAACTGCTGCCTACATGGCTTCATTAGGGTGATCAAGCAAAGACCCAGAATTTCTCTTGGGAGATCCCAGATTGTGGTATCTGTATATCTGTTCTCTGGGGTTTTATTTTATTTTTATTTTTTATTTATTTATTTTTGAAGATTTTATTTTTTTCCTTTTTCTCCCCAAAGCCCCCCAGTACATAGCTGTATATTCTTCGTTGTGGGTCCTTCTAGTTGTGGTATGTGGGACGCTGCCTCAGCATGGTCTGATGAGCAGTGCCATGTCTGCACCCAGGATTCGAACCAACGAAACACTGGGCTGCTGGGAGCGGAGCTCGTTAACTTAACCACTCGGCCACAGGGCCAGCCCCTCTCTGGGGTTTTAAAGGTTGTCCATTGAATTTTCAGATATTCTTTCTGGATGATTTACATATGTCTGCCAACATTTAGGAACCAGTTCAGGTCCAGTTGACCCTTGTTCCTTGACTCCTCACTGTGTTGTGCTTGGTAGTTCTAAGTCAGCAACATCTCTGGTTCAAGATGTCCAACAATCTGATCTTCTGGAGGTGAAAGAAGACATGTGGAATGTGGTAGTTAACCTGTGTGTAGAAGTGTTCTCTACATACTTTTAGAGAATTCCTCAGTATTCGGTGCTAACGTTGGGGTTCCATTAGGCAAATTCTCTTGGTTCTTATGCTATCCTCCTTTACTGCCACTTCGTTTTCAGCTTCCTCTGCTGCACTGAATCAGTTACTAGTCTTTTGCCTGAGTTTTTCATGTTCTAAAACCATGTTGAATTTCTTGTTTGCTTCTTGTCTTCTCTACTGTTCTCTTGGTCCTTCGGTTTTGTACTTTTTTGTCATTTTAGTGGAGTTTCAGAAGGGGGTGTGCTCAATCTGCCATACTTATCTATAATAATAATGGTGTTAATAATAATAACTAGCATTTATCTAGGGCTTTACCATGTGCTAGACTATTCTAAGTATTTTAATGTAGCTTTTCATTTAATCTTTAAACAAATCCCATTAGAAAGACACTATTATTATCCTCATTTTACAGATGAGGGAACAAAATGATGTCATTTGCCCAATGTCACATGACTAGTAAATGACAAAAAGATTTGAATCTAGGAACTTATTGTAGAACCTGAGGTTGGTACTTTGTCACTATAGATCAGGAGTCTACAATACTTCTTTGTGACGTCTAGAGTGTACTTAAACCAACGTACATCTTAAAAATCAATTTGAATAAGGCAAGACACTAGATTTCATATAACTAAATTAGAGGAAAACCTAGTAGTTTATAAATAGGCTACGTATACACACACAGAAATTATTACTTATTGAGTGAAGAATAACTTTTCTGGTAATACAGAACTTTAATATAAACTATTAATTATTACTTATCACCATTCTTCTAAATAATTTTAAAAATTACATTTACCATCTGGGTTAGGACACAGTGTTCTACAAACTAGGTATAATTAAATAAAATCAGAGGACTAATAAGTTTTAGTTGATTTTATTAAAATTTTTCCTCTGTTTAAAAACTTCAAAAAGAGTAGAAATATAATATTTGTTTGCAAGATTTAAAGATTATAAATAAACAAAACTTTTATTTCTTTAAAAAATATTATGGCCAAACACTTGAAATTTAAAATAAACTTAATTCTGCTTAGAGTGTCACCATTTAAAAATAAATTCTGTTCAATACAGTGTGATTTTTCTTTTATAATAATAATAGATCATTGCTATTTTGTGTAATTTTTCTATCCTTCTGTTTCTTCAGTGTAGACAGAAACCCTATTGCCTTCCTGCTGAGGATATAATTTCTGAATCTAGGTGATGTACTGTCAGCACAGTGAAGCAGGAAATTATTCTCTTGTGTCAGCTGCTGCTGTTAAAGAATAAAGAAGGTTTGGGATAGGATGCATTTCTGTTATCTCTACTCACAAATCTCATATGACATGCAAATAGATTTTACATTCAAGAGAGTTTGAGGTATTTTGTGACAAAAGATACTGCCTGCTCTCACTTCTTCCTCTACTCCCTCGAAAAATCCCAAGTATATTTCAAAATTCCATGCTTTTTCTGTTTCAGTGGCAGTAGTCCTCAAATTTATTCACCTTTTTCAAGTGAGAGAGCATGTTGAAATCATGTTTTTCAGGGCACTGGGAATATTAATATATCATGCTTCGCATTAGTTGTAGTAGCAGCAGTGAAAATAATAATAGCTAATAGTTATATGAAACTTCCTATGAGCCGAGGACAGTTAACTACATACTTTCCACACATTAACTGAATTAGTTCACACAATAATCTTGTGAGGAAAATGTGGCACAAGAGAGTAAGTGATTTGCACAAAGCATGTATGTGTGTGTGGTATGCATGTGTATGTAAGTGTTTGTGTATATATGTGCATGTATGTGTATATAAATATGAATGAATACATGTACATGTGTATGTAAGTATAGAAGTATATATATTAATTATATATACTTACATATGTATATACATGGGTATATATGCTTATATTCATATGTAAATTTTTTCTATAAAATTGGAGATAGAGATGGGATTTGCTCAGTCTCCCCCACAGATCTATCCTCATAATTACCGTGTTATACTAATAGAATATTCTACTGTAGAGCACTAGTAGGAGTTAATATATATTAAAAATCAGATAAAATCTCCAAATTAGGCAATTTTGTCCCTTAATCTAATTTTTCTATGAATTGGAGAAAGATGGCTGTTACTTCACCTTTATCCCCAAAAAGCCTCAGGAAGTTATAGAACAGCACTTTGTTTGAGAATCTCTTTATGTGGTGTAGACAGCAAAATTTCCTTATTCAATAAGGTTTTCATTTTACTAAATTATCCTAAGGAATGATTTCACTATTACATTTCTATAACTTGTGGTAGAAGAAACTATGATATCCATTCTTTTTCATTTGAAGAAATTATTATTTAAAGACTTGCAGTATTAAATATGGCAAATTACATTATAGACATTTTAAGGAGTTCTGAGAAATTTATGTACATTTTTGGCATCTTTAAAGTAGGGTGATGGCCTTAGAGTCATGATAAAGCATGTTTATTTTTAGTGTCATTATAATGTAGAAATTAGGTATATGATCTCTCTTGAATGTCATTCATGGATGTTTAGATTGGAAATGTCAACAGGAATTGATAATAATTGAGAGTTTCATATAAAACAACCTATTTACATAATATAAAAATGACATTAAAAATTACAATTGTCCCATATTTTTAAAAATGGTCATTTAATATCCTTCCTAGAGTTACTGTAACCAGTAGAGGATTTAATAAATGAGGAGAGTAAGAGTAAATTCCACATTGTTGGATTTCAAATCAAATTTTATCTAGTTACACTCTTCAACACAGCTACCAGGATATTTTATATTTTCCTCAACTTGATGATTATTTCTCCTTTGTCGAAAGATACATCAGATTCATAAACATTATTGAGGAATGATAGAAAATAAATAGAATAATGATTGCATAGGAGTATGGATAGACCTATGGATTTACACACTTTAGAAAAATAAACACTTGTTTTTTTAATTTTAAAAGGTAGAAATCTGTTTTCTTCTCTTGGTGAAAATTCATCTCATAGTCAATTTGAAATTCCCTTGTCCTGGTAAATTTTCTATTCCATCCAAGTAACATGCATAATATGTAGGCAGGGAGGAAAAACTTATTCTTGAGTTTTTTTAATCAGAATTTTTCAGTTTCAATTTGCTGAAACAATATTAGAAGTTCCATTCTAATATCATCAGGTAGGCTAGGGAATTTTAGAATGATTAAAGTAAATATAGCATGAATATTTTAAAAAATATAACCTCAAACTTTGATACTATTATATCCATGGCATTATCTGGGTTTCTGAAATTAAAATAGCACGTTGTTAAACCTAACAAAATGTCTTGGCCTACTTAAACCTTGTTTCCCAGTTATAACTTCCTATATATAGATTACAATTTTCTTGAGTTCTGTGGCATGAATTACCTTTATAAACATAGGTTTAATATGCACTGTGATCCTAGAAACTGGAAATGTTACTTGCATGTGATGAAAGCAAGTTTGAGTAGCTGTATGTATAGATTTATTTCTTAATTCGAATATATGAAATGCTTATACTCCACATCGCTTTGTTTCAAGTGCAGGTAGCCTGAAAAAGATGCTTTGCACTGAAAATTTCTTTTGGTAAGACTATAAACAAATAGCTTTAAAAAAGAATGTCAGTGGAAAAATGAAGGTTAAAAAGGTTTTACCTTGGTAAACTTATTTGCATGTCAGCTGTTGTAACAATGTTACCATTGTTTCTCTACCTTCATTGCTCTCAAGTCGTTATATTTTTAAATCAGATATAATGTATCTTTTCCATAATTTACTTTTATGACTATTGCTGAAAAAATAATGTCACTATTTGCATTTAGAATTTTTGGGCCTATTTCTGTTTCCATGTAATTGTCCTAACCCTTTTATTTCTTGACAAACTTAATAGAACTACTTTTTTTTTTTTAATTAATAGACTTCAATTTTTAGAGGAGTTTCAGGCTCACAGACAAATTTAACTGAAGTCCATAGTTTACCTTAAGATTCAATCTGTGTTTTTACAAATATATAGTGACACGTATCTATCATTGCAGTATCATACAGAACAGTTTCACTGCCCTGAATATCCCCTGTGTTTCACCTATTCATCCATTCCTCTCTCCCCATGCATCTCTGGCAACCACTGATTTTTTTACTCTCTTTATATTTATAGTTTTGCCTTTTCCAGAATGTCATATACTTGGAATCATACAGTATGTAGCCTTTTCAGATTGGCTTTTTTCATTTTACAATGTGCATTTAAGGTTCCTGTAGGTCTTTTTGTGATATAGCTCATTTCTTTTTCTTTTATCACTGAATAATATAATATAATATAGATATACCACAGTTTGTTTATTCATTCACCTGTTGAAGAACATCTTGGTTGCTTCAAAATTTTGGCAATTATGAATAAAGCTGTTGTAAACATTTGTGTGTACATAAATTTTCAACTCATTTGGGTAAATAGCAAGGAGTGTGATTACTGGATCATATGGTAAGAGTATGTTTAGTTTGAAAGAAACTGCCAGTTTTTCAAAATGGCTTTACTGTTCTGCATTGCGCTAGCAAGGAATGAGAGTCCTGTTCCTCTGCATCCTTGTTAGCATTTGGTGTTATCAGTGTATCAGTATTTTGGATTCTAGACGTTCTAATAGGTGTGTAATGGTATCTTGTTATTTTAATTTGCAATTCCTTAATGATATACTGTTGGGGGGTAGAATTATGTCCCCCCAAATTCATGTGTTGAAGTCCTAATCCCAGTACCTCAGAATGTGACCTTGTTTGGAGATAGAGTCTTTACAGAGTTAATCAAGTTAAAGTGACATTATTACAGTGGGTGCTAATCCAGTATGACTGGTATCCTTATAAAAAGAGGAAATTTGGACACAGAGATATGCATACGGGGAGAATACCATGGGAACGTGAAGACTGCCATCTGTTACCCAGGAACTGAGGCCTGGAATCTCATAGCCCTCAGAAGGAACCAACCCTGTCTGCATCTTGATTTGGGATTTCTATCCTCCAAACCGTGAGACAATGAATTTCTGTTGTTTAAGCCATCCCGTTCGTGGTACTTTGTTATGGCAGCCTTAGCAAACTAATATACATAGGATGTTCAGCATCTTTTCATATGCTTATATGCCATCAATTTATCTTTTTGGTGAGCTGTCTATTCAGATCTTTTGCCCATCTTTTAATTGGGTTGTTTGTGTTTTAATTGTTGAGTTTTTAAGAGTTCTTTGTATATTTAGTTTACTAGTCTTTTGTCAGATATGAGTTTTACAAATATTTTCTCCCTATCTGTGGCTTGTTTTTTCATTCTGTTAACAGTATTTTTTGTAGAACAGAAGTTTTTAATTTTAATGAAGTACAGCTGATCAGTTTTTTTCTCACATGAGTTTTGCTTTCGGTTTTGTATCTAAAAAGTCATTTTCAGGGGCTGGCCCCGTGGTGTAGTGGTTAAGTTCACATGGTCTGCTTTGGTGGCTGGAGTTCATGGGTTTGGATCCCAGGCGTAGACCTACACACTGCTCATCAAGCCATGCTGTGGTGGCATCCCACATACAAAATAGAGGAAGATTGGCATGGATGTTAGCTCAGGGACAATCTTCCTCAAGCAAAAAGAGGAAGGTTGGCAAAAGATGTTAGCTCAGGGCCAATCCTTTTCACCAAAAAGAAAATGTCATTTTCAATCCAAGGTCACCTAGATTTTCTCCTATGTTATATTCTAGGAGTTTTAGAGCTTTGTCTTTGTTCCACTTAGAGTTAATTTTTGTGAAAGGTTTATTGTCTGCATCTAGATTCATTTTCTTTTTTGCATGTGGATCTTCAGTTATGCCAGCACCATTTGTTGAAAAGGCTCTCCTTTCTCCATTGAATTTTGTTTGCTCCTTTGTCAAGGATCAGTTGGTTATATTTGTGGAAGTTTATTTCTGGACTCCATTCTCTGCCATTGATCAGTTTGTGTGTTCTTTCACCAATACCACACTGTCTGGATTACTGTAGCTTTACATCAGGTCTTGAAGTCGGATAGTGTCGGTCTTCCAACTTTGCTCTTCTCTTTCGATATTGTGTTGACAATCTGGCTGAAATTATTTACTAACAGTGAATTAACGTGTAAGTTTGGATGACTTGAATTTATATGATTTTCCTTGCACTTTCCAATTCACTTATAACTGATAATATATGTTATATCCTATGAAACACTAGCCTAGAAAAGTATAAATATAGGACTTAGTTTTGTAGTTTTGACTCACATTACTTTCTCTTCATTATGTGTATCTCTGAGAAGGACTTTCTGCTAAAATACATGTTATCATATATTATGAGTTATAAACATCAATGTAATGGGATCCTGTATTCTCTGAAAGTGTGACATTTAAACAGAGATAAGGTTATGTATAATTTAGTCGTGTAAAATACCAATACCGTAATTTATTTAAAAAGATGTACCTGAGGTTTTAGAGAATTCCCATTAAATATTCATTTAAATATTAAATGACTCAAAAGAACATGATTCAGTTTAGGGGGAAGTCCTAAGTTATTAAGCTGTGAGTCAGAACAGAATATTCTCTAAAATTGTGTTTTAGGTTACTCTTACATGAATATTGAAAGTATTCCTTTAAAACAGTAAACTTTCAAACTCATTTCTTTCCTTTTTCCTTCCCTAGATCCTTTTTGTTTTGCAAACTTCTAAGTTTGGTATCTGATGTATGGGATTTTAGTTTTTAGCATCTATACAACCTAGTATTCTCCACAAATGTATAAAATATTTGTATTTCTTAGTATTGTAATAAGACCTAGTATTATTTATAAATGTTCAATAACTTTTATACAAGGGGATAATCTAAGGAATTCCTTATTATTTACAAATGTTCTATAACTTTATACAAGGGGATAATCTAAGGAATTCCTTATAAAATACCCATAGTTATATAATTACTAGTTGTTCTCAAGAATAAGAAATAAGAATGTGATATAATGTAGGCCTTCAGCCTGACATTTACAGAATGTTTTAGAGACCACAAATCAAAATCTCTTACTACTAGTTCACTGCTGCTAATCACTTCCTAATACAGTATGAATTGAGATGGAGAATGAAGTGGGAATGCAAACATGAAGTAGTTTTATTTTTCTCCAGTATGATCTTTTTTAGAATTTCTCAAATCACATTTTTGTTTTGTTTTGTTTCTTTACTCATCTCAAGAAAATGTCATAACTTTCTGCACACTTCAGAAAATCAGTTTTATCTGACTTTAATCTGGTAACGTGAGTTTAGCCTGACTAGTTTGAATTTTAACCTCATAGCCCAATTTAAAGCTCAACTCTCCACTGCTACTCAGTGCCACTTCAGCTTTTCTAGCAGATTGGAGTGTGGGAAGGGTTGAACCTCGTCATTCTGCTGGCTCCAGGAAGTGGAGACTGACGTGCTCTTTCATTTATATTCCTGTTTCTCCTCCTGGAGGCCGATGTCTGGAGGAGAGAGATGGAGAGGGAAAAGGCTCTCCTGCATAAGTAGCGTCTGTCCTTGTTCCCTTTTTGCTGTTTCTCTGCCTAACACTGATAGACCTCATGCCTTCTACGAGGAAAGAGACAAATACTAGCTCTCTGATGCGACACAGACTTTTTTTAGGGGGTGAGATATTTTTGGAGTGTCACACCATCCAGTTGTGGCTTGTCTTTTTCTACTCTTTCTGAATTTCTGCCTCTCCCCTCTACCCACAGCCTCTGACTGCTGGGATCGCCATTGTCAGGAGGCTCAAGTCCAGCTACTTTCACAGTCGGGACACTCTTTGCTATTACAAATACGTAGTGACTCCAGTTCTCTCTACCCTGTTTTCCGACTCGGAGTCTTTTCTCCCCTCTCCTCAAGTAGGCATGGGGAGGGGGAGTGGGCATGGCATGGTGAGCAAGTCTGAGTAGAAGACGTCCAGCTGAGAGCTGAGATACCAGTCTTCCCTTCTTGCCAGTCTTTTGGACCCACTCTTGCTTGATTTGGACCCTTGTCAGCAGCACTGTCCAACTGCATTGAGTCAGTGACGCAAACTCTGATGATTGAATCACTCAAGATGTGGCAGGCGTGGGCAGCTCTGAGATGAAGAGGGGCTGAGGGAGGTAAAAATGTTTCAGCTATGGAGGAGTAGTTGCTTAGGCTGTCTTCTGAGTGTGAAAGCCTTGATTGATGATTCCTTTTCTCAGTCTTGGGTTCTAATTGCCAATCCCTGGGCATTGAGAAAAGTCCCACCTGATATTCTGTTATGTAAATTTTGCCGTAGTCTTCCTAGTACTTCCATTCTTGCTGGCGGCCATCATTTCTACCACAACAGCTGGTGTTCCTTTTTGAAACATTAAACAGGTTATTATCACTCCCGCTCAAAATACTGAGTGGCTTTCTCTAACAGTTAAACAAAAAAATCCAAAGTTCTTAATATGGCCTGCAAGGCCCAACATGATCTGACCCCAGGTTAAAATTTTGATCACTTGTTCCTGTCTCAGGGCTTTGCCCTTACCGTTCCATCTGTCTACACTATTCTTACCCCAGATCGTCTGTGGATTCGTGTCATTTGATTCTTCATTCAGATATTATTCCTAACTATATATTCTATATATTCCCGTTATTGTCATCCCACTTGAACCATCCACACCCCTAGTTCATTTCCATGCTGCTGCTAGAGTGATTTTTGTAAAATACTTCTCAAAATGCCACCCTTTGGAATAAAATATTCCCAAATTCCTTAACCTAATTGGGCCTGTGCCTCTTGTCCTTCTCCTCGCTGACCCCTGTGTGTACTCTGTAGTCTCCTCAGACCCTCTCGTGGCAGTACTCTGAATGCTTAATAAGCTTCTCTTTTACTTCTGTGTCTTTACTTAAAGCCTATACGCTTTGTTCTTACTGCTCATTGCTAAAATAATATATCTTCATGGTGTGTCAATATGTAAAATATAAGTCGTGTCATGAGCAGACTCTGGAAATGTTCTTTACATTTGAAATAATTGGGAACCAACTATATAGTTTCATTGTATGCTATTATTTCATATATATTAGCAAACCTTCCATTTCTTCACTGAGTATCTTATTACATGGTAAGAGTTCATTTGTCTTTTTTTTGATAAGTATTTAAAAGTTACCACAATCTTGAAGAGCACCATAAAAACTATTTGGTAATACTGTTCATAATGCTGTGAATTCATTTTAAAGGTAAGGCTAATTTACATGTTGTAATAAAGGATTCTTTTTAAAGGATGTGTCTGTATGAATGTTTATTGTGTTTTTACCTTCAGAAAACTAAACTGAAAGGAGTAGGGCAAATGATTTATGAAAGTAAAAGTATTACCTACATAACCTTGTCAGAAAATGTGATCCTTTCGTAGATTCTTCAAATTTAGATTTTTTGTTTGTTATTGTGTGAGTGAAAGGAGAGACTGATAAAGGAAATGAAATTATTTTATATAAATGATTGAAGCCAAATGTTTTCCATATCTGAACTACAGTGTCATAGAAGGGCTTTTTGGGAAATGTAGATTCTAGGACTACATAGCAGTGATCCAAAACTTGTATTTAGCATTTCTGTATCTAAGGTAATGCAGAAATGTGCAGCCTTTAATGTTGCAAGGCACAGCTAAATAAAAGTAGTATTATGAAGTTAAGCAGCAGTAAACAAGATGGGACCCAAAAGAAGTTTTAGTTGTTTGAGATATCTCTTTTGAACAATTATTACTGTTACTGCTAGGTCAGTTATTATACCGTGAGCTTTATGTGAGTGATTTCATTTAGTCATGGAACCTCCCTGTGTCTGTCACTCATTTTACATAAGAAGAAAGAACTCCTCAGAGTTAGACATTTAATTTAAAAGATCACCGTTGCTTATTCAGTTGGGTGCCTTCGCATCACTTATCAGTAGTTCCTTAAACTTTGAGGGGGAAGTCACAGTGCCTTTTGAGAACCTGATAAAAGCTTATGGTGCATTTCCCCAAGAAAAATGCACTTATGGATCCATATAACATGTCTTTATTTTAGTTTGCAATTTTGCAGAATTCCCAGGTTCCCCAAATCCCGTACATGGACCCTAGATTTGGAATTCCTGATCTGTCTTCTTTTAATAAAGAGACTGAGAAACTACTTTTTTCTTCCTCTACCACTCTAGTCACTTAAAGGAAATGATATTTATTCACACTATGCCTATTCTAGAAAGAATTTTAAAAAACTGTAAGGAAATTTGTCAGCTGTCTCCAACTCCAGTGAGTGTCTGCTAAAATAAATAAATTCTGTTATGGCAAGTGAGACTGAGAAGAGTTTGATGGATGGGACACTTTGTAATGGTCAGACTTGTTGGACTTTGCTTCAGAGCACTCTGAACCTGTTTCAGGAACCTAAACGTGATACAGTAGTCCCTCCTTATGCATGGTTTCACTTTCTGCAGTTTCAGTTACCCAGGATCAGCTGTGGTCTGAAAATATTAAATAGAAAATTCCAGAAATAAACAATTCATAAGTTTGAAATTGCACGCCGTTCTGAGTAGCATGATGAAGTCTCACACTGTCCTGCTTCATCCCACTGGGGACGTGAATCCTTTGTGCAGCATATCCTTGCTATATACAGGTCACACATAGCCCTCTTGGTTATCAGATTGACCGTCCCTGTGTGGCAGTGCTTGTGTTCAAGTAATCCTTATTTTACTTAATTATGGCCCCAACTCGCAAGAGGAGTGATGCTGGCAATTTGGATATGCCAGAGAGAAGCCATAAAGTGCTTCCTTTAAGTGAAAAGTACTTAGTATATACAGGGTCCAGCACTTTCGGGGGTTTCAGGCATCTGGTGGGGATCTTGAAATGTATCCCTCGGTGATAAGGGAGGACCACTGTGTTCTGAAATGTTGTAAACAGTTACCTCTTCAAAGTAGTATAAACATAGTAGCTGTGCCTAGAGAGAGCTTAGAAAGATAGTACCTTCCAACCTAGTGATTCAGTGATATTTCTCAGAATAATTTTTGAATTTTATTTTCTGATTCCTTCAAAGATAAATCATGTAGAAGGGGTGTTGTTGTAGTAAAAATAGGGTGTGGTAATAATTTTCTGTATTAATGACCTAAAGTTATCGTACACTTGGTTAACTCATTGTTCACATGGTATGGGGATGAAGACTGTGTTTAGATTCTAACTCCACTGTGGCGTGATAAAATGAGATCACTTTTAAAGCTCCGTTATTTGAAAAATAATTTAACCCTTGCTAGTTGTTAAGGACTAGTTATTTCATAAAATTGATTTTTTTCAGTATAAAGAATTTCAGAATGATTTTCCTTGCATTTCTTTTTAGATAGTTTCATGTTATTTATGCTTCAATTCTGATATCTTACCTATTTTGTTTTGTTTTTTCTCCCTTGAATTGTCATCTGAAACAAAAGCATTAAATTAGCTGAACAGCATGAAGAATCTTACTGTGTACGTTTGCCTGCTTTTAGGTAAATTACTATAGAAATAATGTTATAAATCAGTATACGATGTTTGGATTTAATTTTTAATATATATGTTTTAACATTGATTTATAGTTCTGTCATGAATTGAATAACTGTATTTCTATTTTTTCCTTCAATCATTCTTAACATTCAATTTTTAAATGAATGGTAGCCCATCTGTGTGGGGCTCTTGTGACCGAATGATGTATTCTGTCTTGCTGTGGCAGTTTTCAGACAGCCACTTTTGTTGTTAAATATTTTCATTTTCTATAGTACTTTTCATCCCTGTATATATGTACAGGAGTCACTTCACCCACCACCGAATTGCAGCCACTTCTGAGGTGGAACGCAGCAACTGTTTAACAGCGCACTTTCCCCTAGGTGCTGACAGCTGCAGAAGAAATTGTACATGGTCCTGTACAGAAGGTATTTCTCCACTGTGCCATCTGCAGAGTGAAACTGACTAGGAGTACTACATAGACTGTAAGTTTCTTGTGTACCTGCCCTAGACTGGAAAACCCAATAAGAGAGAATAACAAATAACTGGGAAGCATCATTTAAAAATATATTGAGGTCAGTTAAATTTAGTGCTGCTCTCCCTGGCTCTAAATTTTATTTTAAGGTCATCTAATTTGTGATTGGTACTGAATTGAATAACAAACAAATGGATGCACTCCTTGGAAATTATTTTACTCTAAAAGTAAATGAAACTAAAATGCTTTTATAAGTACTTCACTTTTAATGAAACTTAACAGAATCAATTTGTTTTTAAATATTTTCAAGTAGCCAAACCAATATTATGCAAGATTTTAAAGCTGTGTTCTTAAAATAGCAAATCAACTTATAATTCAATAGGAACATCCTAATTAGCTTTGCTTGCAGTGTTTTATGCCTTAGACTTCATACTTTCACTCTTTTGGTGAAAGTTTTGCAACAAAGCCAGTTTATGATGAACATAGTTTTGACTCTTTGTTTCAGAAACATTGAGTTTGAATTTTTTTTTAACATATTGAAACAAAGCACGGGAGAGAAGAAACAGTAAATATTTGAACTTCCACTTAATGTATTTTAGTTTCCCTCTCCCACTTATTTTTTTTCCCCTTTGTAAAAGCACTTTTACAAGAGTGCTGTCTTTAGTGGTTATAGTTGGGCATGTTTATGCCTTACAGGATATGACAATAACATTAGAAACTGCTGTGTCTATTGTTACACAATATGATATGGATTGTTATATTTCATTGTTTTGCTTCTTTAGTCAGTAGTATGACTTATTAGTTATCTAATTGGTTTAGAAAATTTTTATGCATCTGTAGACATTATTATGGCAAGGAATTCGGGTCTGTTAGTCTTCAGAGAGTCTCAGTCGTATGAAATATAGTGTCGTTTGTTTTAGGTGACTTTATGTGTCATAAGTTGAATGATATTTGTGTACATCTCTATACCTATAGATTCTCAATGAAAGCAGATAAAAGCCTCTCTGGGCCAGTTTACTTACTTGTAAAATGAGGTGGGTAGAAGAAATTTTTTAGAGACCCCTTTTTTAAAAGTGTTTTCTATTCAACTCAGGGGTAGAACTCTGTGTATTCAGAATTATACTTTACATTGTGTAACCAAGATATTTTAGTGCAAATGATTTTCTTGTAGAGTATTATATGTGTTAATTAAATCCCTAGTGATAGTATTTTAGAGTCAAAAGAGGAGGTCTGATTTCCTATGAAGATTTTTAGCTCTCTCTAATTTTGTAGTGGAGTTACTCCCACTGCTTTGAAATTTTTTTTTAGAATACCATCCAGTTCTCAATATCCTATTCATAGAATCATCAGGTAAATTAGAAAAAAAACACGCTTTATTAATGTTTGGAGCAGAATGCAGTTAAATATTACCAAAAAACTGATTCTTAATAAGACTTTCCCCCTTATCTGCATAGACTTAAGACTTCATTTAGTAGTCAAGGCCCTAAAGAAGTGAACATTAATATTTTAAAGAATACGGTTTAGATATAATATAATGTACTTATGTATCTCTAGCAAAAGAGTTTTGTCAATATATATGAAATATTTGATTTGCTATAATTGATTCTTTTGCATTTTCTACAAATAGTGTGAAGTAAGTATTGCTTAATCCCATTCATCTTATTGCCTGAAGTAATCATCTTTGACAGAATAGTCCATATGTTTTATATATTATCTTAATGTTTTGATGAAAAGGTACAAACTATACCTATTATACATATTGCAGTATGTATTTTTCAATTACACAGGATATTTCGTTGTTATATATTAGACCTCCTGTCGATAATGTAGGCTTAACAACTTACTAGATTCCGTTTTTAACCACATGAATCTTAGACTTTAATATACTCCCAGAGTATGTTATTTGGAAAGGGGAATTAGATGGAAACTTTCATTTTTGTTGAATATATTTGTGTATTATTTGAATTTAATAAACATGTACTACTTGTGTAATCCAAAATAAAGGAAAATGGTATTTAAGTTAAATTGTATATTTGGAACATTGTTTATTTAGATATTCTCATTGCATAAAGTTTCTTATAGGCACCTAGTATCTCTGTTTGATTGATTGTTTTCCATGGGAGGGCCCTTCATCTTATTCTGAAGGACTAGACTTGTGTTCAGGATTATTATTAAATTTATATTCACGTAATAATTTTAGAATTCAGAAATAAATACTAGATCAAGAGTAATTAATCTTAATTAAACTGTTATTTTTTCATCCTCCTCATAATTTTCTATTTGAAATAGGAAAAGTGACGCAAATACATAGATAATATGAATTTTTAAATACTTAATGATATGCACTTAGACTTCTAGCAGTAATGTTCTGGCAACGTCTAGCTTTTAATTGGAGGCTTTAAAAAGAAATATTAGGACCAGCTGCAGAAATAATAAAATAGGTGAGAAAATAAGAACATATAAGGAAGTATACTTTGAGCGCAGATTTTGTTTAATTTAAACTAATTTTAAAAACATACATTTTTAAATAGAGTTTCAATCCATATTTTTAAAATCTCAGATACCCCTCTCAGTTTTACAAAATACATACTCCATATTTTAAATTAGGGACATATTTTTATATTTATCCCAAATGGATTTTTAAAAAATTATTTGTCTTATCAAATTTTTCTGAATGAGTTCTTGTGATGTGATAGGCAGATGAAAAAGTTTCAGATGTTTTATTGTGAATAGTGGGGAGATGGTTTTGCAATTTACCATTAGGTAGACAGTTCTTTTTATACCAAATGGTTTATATTTGAGTTACTTCATTTAATATTCAGACATTATTTTCTATCATCTGAAATATAAGTTATATTCTTAGAACAATATATGCAGTTTGAATTTATATATTTTAGAAATAAATATGAAAAGATTGTGTCCCCAGATAACCTCAGGCAAGTATATGGAGATAAAATACTCATATAATTACCTCAGTCTTTGCTACTCTTATTTTATAAATTAACTAATTCCTGTCTATTTTTATGAATTTGGCAGATATTTCTCAATATAAATTGAATTAGTTGAAAATTTTAAATGTATAAATTTGTGTAAAGGACTGTTGATGCCACAAATCATTTTTATCTTTAATACTGAATTAACAAGCATTATTACTTAAAAAATTTCCTTTAACTCTGAAATTTCTATGTGTTGTGGGTAAAATGTGCGTGTGTGTGTGTGTGTGTGTGTGTATCATCTTCCTAATATATTTTCTGAAGCATGGTCTGGAATCCGGGCTGCCACTTTGTAGCTATTTAATCAAGTGTAAATTGCTTAACTACTTTAAGGGTTTTTTAATCTGTTAATTGGGAATCATTACACCTACCTCACAGGGTTGTTGTGAGGAAAGAACAATAAAACATATGTGAAAGAGTGCTTAGCATATACTAACCATGCAGTATATGAAAAATAAGTGTTACTAAAACCTTTCAGTGGCCCCCATTGTCCTGATGATAAAATGAAAACTCCCTGTCTAGGCGCGTGATCTGACTCCTCCTTATGTTGTCAGTTTCATTTCTTTCCTTGCAAACTGCATGCATTGATTGACTGATACTGAACTTTTGCAGGTCCCGGAATATGTCAGTCTTTCTTTGGGCCTTTGTCTGCCGGCAGCATTCTTTCCAACCGCTCACGTCCTCCCTTGTCCTTAGGCTGCCATCCTCTGTGTAACTCAGCCTCATCCCTCAGGCCTACTTTAGATTTCTCCTTAACTAAGGTGTTTCTTACTCTGTCTTCATCCCTTAGGCTTTTGTTAGATGACCCTTCTATGGGATCCTGTAGGCTTTGCTCATCCCCGTTATGGCGGTTATCTCCTGTAATGTAACTGACTGCCTTTACACTTGTCCGTTTCCTCTGTAAATTCATAGAGAGTGGAGTCTGCCTTTAAGTTCTTTTTCCCAGTACTTTTAAGAGTTCTGAAACTCAGGAAATGAGTGTACATTTTATAAATACATGTAAGTTCTCCCTAAACAAATTCATAACATATATAAGATTGGTAGTCCTTTAAAAAAATAGCCTTAATTCTTCTATATTTACGGAATAGATTTCAGACTCCACAATAATCATATCAAAATTATGGCCTCATAATCAGACTACTTTGCCCACCATTTACCACTCTTCATGTGTTTATTAAAACAGATGGATTCACTAGGGTGCAAGCAGAAAGTTGTTTTATTCTTTCCTGTCACTGTACCTAAAATTTCATTTTGGATATTATTTTTTTCTGCCCCTTGATAAACGCTGTTCAGGTGTCTTTAAACTCCTTCTCTGCCCTTCTCTTCTTCCTCTTCCTCTTGTTCTGCTCTCTTGTTCTTTCATTTTCTCTTTCATTCCTTCATTCCTCACTCCCTGACATTTCAAAATAGGCTTAATTTTCAGGTAGTTAGAAAAACAGGCTAAGAGATTAAAATTCCAAACTCTCGTCCACTGTGAAGTTTCTCCCTTACATCAGCCTTGCCCAAAGCCAGCTTGAAAAGCTGAGTGGGGCGGGGGAACAGGACGCGTCGGCCAGGAAGCAGACTTTTGTATTAGTTTCTTTTGCCTTATTTTTTCTCCCTGCTCACTGCGTTGCTCCTAGGTCTTCCAAAGCTTTGGGGTTAGATATAGAGAAGAACTAATTCATAGTAAAGGTATGTTGGAAATCTAAATGGATTCTTTCTCTTGCTTTTCTGGGTTTGTCAAAGACGCCCTCTGTCTAGGGATAACCCACTTGTAATTCCTTGATACACTTGATATTTCTTTGCTTTTCTTTTTTTGACTACCCTCCTAGTCTCTGACTCTCTGGTCTACCTACAACCTCTTTCTTCTGGGGTTATCTTGTTCCTTTTGTAGTCCTGTGGGTAGAGTTCCTTTAAAAATGGCTCAGCGCTAGTTCCTGTCCCAGGGCTCCTTAACTGTCCAACGGGAAAATAATATAATTCTTTACTCCACAAACTCTAGAATGGAACTATTGGCCATATCTAAGGTAGTAGTCCAGACTGGGAACATCTTGCCCTGTTGCCTTTAGATTTGTTTTCAGGCCTGAGTCCAATTCCTGTACCATTCCTTAAGTGCCCTGTGTGCTAAAGGACATAGGCCAAACTCTGAGTGAATCACTGTTGTATTTCTTCCTTAATCCATAAGCTCCCTTCCTCCAAAATGTGCTTATATTTTTTGATGTGAATGACAGATTAAAGGTTGCCTGAGCAGTTTTTGGCCACAGTCTTTCCAAATGTTGCAGAGATGATCTGTCACCTCAGTTCTAATATGTGGAACCTATTGTTCTCAGCTTTGGGTCCTTAGCTGAAACCAGGAAAAGAGGAAATTTCCCATTTTAATACCGTGTTATACCACCTGCACCAAGACCATGATAATCAGCTTGCATTTCTGTGAATTTCTGTGAATGTTCATTTCTATATTTCTGTGCCTTGTTTAGGCTTTTCTGTGTCTGGAATGTCTTTCTACCTTTTTCTCCTGGTGGAATCCTACGCAGTCTTTGATGATGCCCATTTAGGTGAAGTCTTTATTGGTCTTGGCAGTTAGAACAAATACTCCTCTCTGCTGTGTTCTATGTTCTCACTAATACTTTGTTTAAAGTGTTACTGTACTACCTATAAATATGTCTATCTCCCTGACTAGATTGTGAGCCTTTTTAAGACAGCCACTGATGGATCTGTTGGTGAACCCCTTACTGCCTAGTCTCTGTTATATGTTTAGTACATTATTTGCTGAATTAATGAATCTCTTATGAACACTGAGATTAAAGTTTATAAAATTATTGTTGAGTAATTAATACTCCTATTCTTACTTATTTCCATCCTTATTTCAAAAAATATTAGGGGGCAAGAATTAGTTTTTACACCTAATTCATAAAGGTCATTTTTCGTTTTAGTTCTGTTTTGGCCCAGTTGATTTTCTTCCATTTCTTCTGCATTTCTTTATGTTTCTTCCTTGTTTTATTCCAGTTGGTGTAGTAAACTATGATAAGTAAGAATAACCAGGTGTTTCAAGCAGGTTCAGATTTAAAGTAAAAAACAAACAAACAAAAAATCACATTTATCTTTTCATTATAGGATTTTCTTTTTTTTGAGTTCTTTCAAGTTTCAGATTGTATCACTAAATATGGTCAGAAATGTGAAAAAGCAAGCTATTGATCACCAAGAACTTTGGTTATGAGAGGAAAGTATTCCCATAATAGAAAATTAAATTCAAGTTATATTTGTTGGGAATAAAATGCTGCTTCAATCAGATTTTATTCTATTGTTATTTTAAGTGATTACTATAAATAAGTTGCCTTAAACAATTTGGAATGAAGCTTTGAATTTCTTCCATTCCTTAACAGAATAATTTAATGCAGTCATTATTGCTGAAAGTTAGCCAAAAGTAGGATTCTTTAATATGTATAGTCAAGCAAATATATAAGAAATAGATAATTAAGAAATCAAAATGGCATTGTAAATAGAGATATTTGAAAAATTCCTTTTATTTTAAAACTTGTTTTTTGGGAGGCCAGCCCCGTGGCCGAGTGGTTAAGTTCGCGCGCTCCGCATCCGGCAACCCAGGGTTCGAATCCTGGGCGTGGACATGGCACCGCTCGTTAGGCCATGCTGAGACGGTGTCCCACATGCCACAACTAGAAGGACCCACAACTAAAATACACACCTATGTGCCGGGGCGGGGAAGGGGGTGCGAATCAAAAATAAAGATTGGCAACAGTTGTTAGCTCAGGTGCCAATCTTTAAAAAAAAAATAAAATTGAGAAAAAATAAAACTTATTTTTTCTTGAAAGTGTTAAATGAGTATAGATAGTATACTAAGGAAGTAAAATAGAAAAAGTAGTTTCTCTTCACATTAGATCATTAAAGTTTGAGAGAAGATAAATCAATTTGCAATAAAATATTCCAGTAATTTTTTGCTTCTTATTTCCACACTGCTGTTAATTATGGACTATGTCATATAAAGTTTACAGAGAGAAAGATTTTTACTTTATTTACTAACTTTCACCAATATAACTGGTGATATTTTAATATTGAATTTATGGTAATTTCATCCATTAGCACTTACTAGCATAGGGATCTTGGTGCACTGACTTTCTGCCCTTTGTGTTAGGTGAAAAGGTAAACATGGTGTATCTCAGGATCAATTGAATTTCAAGCAGTACAGATGCCAGGAATCGTAATATATATGGCTACTTGTATGCACTCATATTTCTTAGACCAAAAGACTTTTGTATCTGTGTTTTCCTAAGAAGGAAGAAACTGTAACATATGGCCAAGTGATTTTCAGTTTTAGGTGTCAAGAAACACTGCCTATTCCTGTTAGTTTACCCACTCCCCAAATAGTGTAGTAATTAAACATTCTATTTACCTTACAAAATTAGTGAAATTAATTATTCTTATATTTTTCACTTAATTTAAGGTGCATATTGCTATATGATAGAAGTTTGATATTAGGAAGAAGAAAATTCTGTTTTTCTAAGTTTTTGTGAGCATACTTGCAAAAACTAAAACCCAGGAGAATTTTTAGGAAGCATCGTATAGGTATAGCTACCAGTTATCCAAATAGGAAAATTAATGCTTAAAAGTATAATTTTTCAAAATATACCTTCTGAAATGTACTCCTCTTTTAAATATTTGTTATTCTTTTTTTTTTCCTTTTATGTGGCTTTTTGTTTTTCAATTGTGATATTATATAGGACTTTAATTTAGAAACTTTCTTTTAGTGGGTCAAGTAAAATGTTAAAAATTAAGTAGTAATGAACTCTAAAATTCATCAGAAACCTAGTTCTTTATTTTAGACGTAATCCTAGATAGTGCTCCTGTGCAAAATACCTTGCTCATATTACAGATATAAGTGCAAATAATAATGAAATTGACTATCAATTGATAATTCTTTTTTATGCTTCTCTCTGAAATTCTAACTCCACATTTTCCCACTGTGCTACAGGTTACGACAGATTCACCATGTCTGAAGCCAAACCAAATATTTAGTTCTCCATTCTCATTCTGCCTCCCAACCTCGATCATTCTTGCTATGGCTTCATCATCTAGCTTGTGATGCAGGGTCAAGATACTACTGCTCTTTCCTCTGCTCTATTTATTTCTAGATCCTAATTATTTTGCTTTTAAGATGTATCTTGAATCAGTATGCTTCATTCTATATCCATGGATAAGACTCTCGTTCATTACTTATTGCTTGCCAAGATTTGTGTAGTAGTTTGGGAACCATACATTATTCACCTTTACCCTGTCTGTGGAAAATATTGTCAGTAAATCCTTTCTAAGTTAATTCAATTGACTTTTAGGTAGTTGATTCCTGGTATTTAAGTCCTAAAAATATTGGCTGGATTGGTAAAACACAGAGCAATGCCACATTTAAAATTAAGTGCAAATTATTCTAGCTAGATGATACTACTATTAGTGTAACACTACCAGGAAAGTGCCTTAAATGAATTCTGAATAATAATCTATTAAGAAGACTTGGCTTGATACTAATTATGTGAAAACAAATTTTCCTGACAATATGCTAGTATATGCACTGGTTTGTAGGCTCTTGCTATAACTTATTCACTGAGTTCAGTGTTTTTCCGTTTGATCCCATTTTTAAAATATGGTTCCATGCTGTTTTGAGAAAGTAATTTTAGCAGATGACATCTAATTGGTTAGTTCTCTTTTTACAATAGTCCCTTTCTAGCTCTTTTAGAGATGCATTATACAAATGGCAAGCAAGTTCCTTTTGAAATGTTGTGACAGTCTTCAACCCAACTACCAGTCCCACTGCAGATCTGATTTGTCCTTGTAAGAGGATGCAGTGGCCTCCTCAGAAGAGTAATTCTGCTGTAGACTGTTTTAGTGCTTCCTGTGCTAAAACTTTGTAGATAGCTTATTTTTCCCCTTTGCCTTTTCTCATTATAGTCTTTGAAGATAATCACTGGTTTCTGAAAATTTTCATTTTAAAGGTACTATCATTTTGGATCAGATTGAATTTGAATATGTGCTTATTCTGATTTTTTAGAGTGTTTCATAAAATTATTTGAATGAATGTTAGTGTTATATAGAAATGTGATAACTTTTAATGTGTTCTCTTAAAAATAATCTTTTTAATTTATAATTTTAAAAATTTTGATTAGTATAATTCTTTCATTGCTCTTCTCTGTCTTTCTTTGACTGTGTATGTGTCTGTATATCTTTACATCTGTCTATCGTCTGTCTATACATATACACACATGTATATGTAAGAGCTCTTAACTTTATAAATTCACATTTTTACATTTTGATGTCTCAATTATTTCTTTGAAAATGGTAAATTTTCAAGTCAGGTTAATTTTATTTTGGCTTATATACAAATAAAAGTTGAAGCTTATGTATGTTTTATTGTCAGTTTTCCAGGTTGTGTATATCTGCATTAATGTTGGCATAGAGTAGTCCTCCCTCATGCACAGTTTCCCTTTCTGTGCTGTCAGTTACCCGCGGTCAACCGCGGTCTGGAAGCAGATGATCCTCCTTCTGATGTACCGTCAGAAGGTCGGTGGTAGCCTAACGCGACGTCACAATGCCTGCGTCATTCACCTCACTTCATCTCACCACGTAGGCTTTTTATCATCTCACATCATCACAAGAAGGATGAATACGGTCCAGTAAGATATTTTGAGAGAGAGAGACCACATTAACATAACTGTAATTAGAGTGTATTGTTATAATTGTTCTATTTTATTAATAGTTATTGTTAATCTCTTACTGTGCCTAATTTACAAGTTAAACTTTGTCATAGATATGTATGTATCGGAAAAAACAGTATATATAGGGTTCGGTACTCTCCACAGTTTCAAGCAACCACTGGGGGTATTGGAATGTATACCCTGCAGATAAGGAGGGACTACTGTATGTTGCTTTTACACCCTACATATTATATGACACTGTTCATGGTTTGTGTGTCACTTAGTAAATGTAGTATAATTAACATTCTGTGATTTGTATAATAATCTATTATTCTTACCCTTCATTCATTCATTCATTCATTCAATAAATGTTTATTTAAGTAATACTATGTGCTGGGCATTGTCCTACAGTCTGGGAACACAAAGTCTCTGCTCTCGTGGAGTTTATATTCTTGTAAGTGAAGAGAGAGACATAAACATGTGACACTAAATAAATACATAGTTTTATTTTATTTATTTATTATTTTTTTCTGAGGAAGATTAGTCCTGAGCTAACATCCACCACCAATCCTCCTTATTTTGCTGAGGAAGATTGGCCCTGAGCTAACATCTGTGCCCATCTTCCTATATTTTATATGTGGAACACCTGCCACAGCATGGCTTGGTAAGCTGTGTGTAGGTCCAAACCTGGGATCCGAACCGGCAAACCCCGGGCTGCTGAACTTAACCAGTGTGCCATTGGGCTGGCCCCAACAAATACATAATTTTAGATAGGCGTAGATACTATGAAGGAAATAAGCGCATGTGGTAAAAAGTGTTGAGGAGGCTAATACTTTAGCTAGGATGACAGGAGGAAACGTCTTCAAAGAAGGGATGGTTGAGTTGAGCTCTAAATCATTAGGAGGAAGAAAATCACCTTCCAGGCATCAGGAATAGCAAGGACAGAGGTCTTGAGATTTGAATGAGTTTGGCATGTTCAGAGAACAGAAAGAAATGCTGTGTGTGTTGAAGGGAGAGACAGCGTGTGGCAGGCGGTGAGGTCTTTGAGATAATTCAGGGGTCAGATCAAGTGGGCCGTAGTAAGGAGGTAGAATTTTATTATAGTTACTGTGTGATGACTTTGGACGCTTGAATCACACAGCTTGAATGCTGTGGTGATGAGCACTGAGGAAAGCACTGCTCCTGCTGCATGGAAGATGAACAAGGGAAAGGGGTAGGGGCCAGAAGAGGCAATTATTAGGACATTATTGTAGTGGTCTCAAATTATGGCGGATTAGGACTTTTTGCAGTAGAAATGATTAGAGGGAGGATGTTTTGGAATAGCACTATTAGAATTTGTGAATGGATTACAAATAGTGTAATCAACAGTATCAGACATATTTAAACGTTAAAGATTCTTTTAAAATATAATTTAATGGACGTGCACTTTTCTGTGGTAAAAAATATACCATAATTTATTTAAATTACACCGCTATTTTTGATTATTTAGTGTTTGTCTTTTTTTTGCTAGCATAAATAATATTTTGACATGTTCTTACTTCAGCGCCATTGTGTATAAATAGTGATTTGTGATAGCTTGCCAATTTGAAAGGTAGGAAATTATATCTTGCTATTTTAATTTGCTTATCTTTGATTACTAGCTAGGTTGAAATTCGAATGTGTGTATTAATTGACCAGTTGTATTTTTTCAATTGTGAATTATTTCTAGCCTTGTTTATTTTGGGATGTTGATATTTTCCTTATTGTTTTGAAAGGCCATATTAACTTGCCATGATGATTTCAAAGTCCAAACATGATTTGGCTTTGAGATTTTTTGATTAGATCTCAATGTCAGTCTGCCCCCTGCCCTTTAGGCTCTCGACCCTTCAGCCACTTCTCATTTAGTCCAACTTTTGTCTTGTCTCAGGACCTTTGCACTTGTGATGTCCAGTTTCTGAATCCCTCTTCCTCCAGTCTTTACATGGTTAAATGTGTCTCACCATTCATCTTTCAGTGCAAATGTGGCCTGCTTAGAGAAGCTCTTCCCAACTTCCTGACGTAACCTTCCCTCTCACCCGTTTCACATTCGGTCACATTACTGCCTCTGTTTTGTTTGTTTTTTTCCTCAGTCTTTTGTGGTCTTCATAGCACTTATCACTGTCTGAAGTTATTCATGACATACTTATTACCTGTCCTTTCCACTTAGAATGAAAGAACCATGAGGTAGGTATCTACTCTGATTTGTTTACTACTCTGCCTTCTGGGTTTAGAATGTTGTTAGGCATATAGTAGGCAATTAATATATTTTATGGAGTGGACAATATAAGGACATTAACCATTTGTCCCATATGCTTGTGATTTTCCCTTTTGTCAATTGTCTTCATCTTTGTTTATTGCATTTTTTATATGAAGAATTTATTTTCGTGGAATCAAATCAATGAAGCTTTTTTCCTATATGACTTTTTTCATTACTTTTAGAAGGAAGAGAGAAACTTTCCCATCTTGGGGTCTTCTATTTTCCTGTTTCCAATTAAAATCTTTCTGAATATAAAATTATCCTTTATTTCCCTGAGTTAGGGAAAGTTTTGAAGACAAAAATAGCTCTTAACATATTTCTATGCTTTCTTCTAGTCTTATTTCACATTTATTTATAGAGATCATACTGTATATAGAGCTTTTTATGTTTTTTCACTTAATAGTGTAGCATGTGCATATTTAGATGATATTTATTCTTCATTCTTCACAAGCATGATTTTTTTAATGTCTACAGAATATCCCATCTTAGGCGTATGTTATATATTTAATCAATCCCTTATTGTACACTTGTTTCAATCTTTTCAAATATAAATAACACAGTGCATATTATTGTGTTTAAGTTTTTGTGTTCATTTATGATTGGTATGATAAGTTACTAAAAATAAAATAGATTTACTGGGTCATAGGAGTACATGCAGTATTTTAAGACATTTGAATATTCATTGCCAAATTATACTTCAGAAAATTTAAGTCAGTTTACACTCCTAGTAGTAGTATATGCATGTTTCTCAGAAAATTTTCTGAGCAGTGTCTGTTTCTTAGAAAATTTTCCAATTCCAGATAATTATGTGCTTTTAAAATTTTGTCCCATTCCTCCCGATCTGTGTCCCCCCCAAAAAAAATTTTATGTAAAGCAGTTATGGTGTTTTTCATGTACAAAATTTAAATATGGTCAACTCTATCATCTTTTCCCTTTTCCCTTCATGTCTGTAAAACTTTCCTCATTCTGAAGTTATATATGCTTACTTATGGTTTGATCTAATTTTTCATGTTACATCTCTTATTAATATAGAATTTATTTTAAGATATTTGGGAGGAAAAGTTCTCACTGTGTTTTCTCTAGTTATGCCAGCCATATCATTGTTGAGTAATCATATATACTAGTTTGTGCTAAATTTTTATATATCCCAGAGTTTTTTGGGAGAGGATTATTTATTTTGGTCCATTGTTATGTTAATTCTTGTTTTACTTATTGTTGCTATGTATCATCTCTTTATTTTGAGTTATCTGCTAGGGTAATAATTCCCTGAATCTATTCTTCTTTTTTTTTTCTTTTTGACGAAGATTAGCCCTGAGCTAAATGCTACCAATCCTCCTCTTTTTGCTGAGGAAGACTGGCCCTGAGCCAACATCCATGCCCATCTTCCTCTACTTTATATGTGGGACGCCTACTATAGCATGGCGTGTCAAGCGGTGCCATGTCCGCACCCAGGATCCGAACCAGCGAACCCTGGGCCGCCAAAGCGGAACATGTGCACTTAACCGCTGCGCCACTGGGCCGGCCCCTATTCTTTATTTTTAAAGCTATCCTGATATGTTATTACATTTCTTTTTTCCTTATGAACTTAGAATCATTTTGCCAATTCTTGTCTTTAATTTTAGTGAAATTATATTAAAACTATTAACTTGTTTGCACAAGATATCCTTATAATTTCTGGGATCCCATATATGGACTGAGATTATTTTTTCTTTTCTGTCTCAGCAAAGCTTTTTTCTATATAGATGTCCAACACATTTCATTTAAGATCATTCCTAGTTGTTTAAGATTATTCCTGGTTGCTCTTTTAAATCTTTTTTTCATTTATATATTTAACTGATTATTATAGTTCTATAGTGTATTAGTTTTCTCTGGTCGCTGTAACAATTGCCACAGAGTTTGTGTCTTGCAGCAACACAAATTTATTCTCTTGCAGTTTTGGAGACTAGAAATCCAAAATCAGATTTATTGGGCTAAAGTTAAGCTGTTAACAGGGCCGGTTCCTTTTGGAGGCTGTAGGCGCGAATGCCTTTCCTTCCTTTTCTAGTTTCTGGTTGCTACCTGCTTTCCTTGGCTTATGACCTCTTCCTTGAATCGCTCCAACCTCTTGCTTCTGTCGTCACATCCACAGCCTCCTTTGACCTTCTTGTCTCTCTTTTATAAGGGCCCTTTTGATTATATTTAGGGCCCATGTGCATAACCTATGATAATTTCCCCATCTTAAAATCTTCAGTCACATCTGCAAGTCCCCTTTGCCATGTAAGGGAATAGTCCCAGATTGTAAGGATTAGGGCTTGGCTGTTATTTGAGAGGCCATTATTCAGCCTACCACATATAGGAAAATTACTAATTTTCTGTACTATTTTAGTTTTGTCGATTTCATTGAACTTTTATATTAAGTATGGTTGCATTTAGTTCATTTTCTAGACAGTCATAAAGTCGATAAGTGATCATAATTTTTTCTCTATTTTACTGTAGTAACTTTATACCTCTTATTTCTGTTTCTGTCTTATTACTGCTTGCAGTTTTTATTGCAGATGCCCCAAATATGTTATTTTTATTTATCATATTTGCTATTGGTTTAGGATAGGTATTTTTTTCGAATCATAGGAAAGTAATTTGTTCATTGTTCATTATCTACCTCCCCCCACCATTCCTTTGACATATTTGTGTTATATGTACAACCAAATATTAACCCACACTTGCGTTTCTTTATTAAGCTGTATTTTACTGTAGTATATCATTTTTCAATACATTGCTGGATTTAATTTACCTGTATTTATGATTTTTAAATGTTTATATTAATAAATGTGATTCATTGTGTCTTGTTGGTTTTGTGTATGACTTCCTTTTCCATTTGTAATATCAGAGTTATGCTAATCAATAAAATGAATTTAAAGGTGTTCTATTTTCTCTACATTAGTTGGACTGGATAATAGTTAGACTAATAATTGGACTAGAATAATGTAGAGTGGAAAAGTTTTTATAGCATGAAAATTGTCTCTTCATTGAAAGTTTTAAAGATCACATAAGGCATTCTGAGCTTAGAGTTTATTTGAATATAATTCTTTGATAAACTTTTAAACTTCTTTGGTTAATTTTTGTTTGAGTCAATTTTAAAAATTTACATTATTCCCAGCGATTTGTCCATTCTATCAAGATTTTAAAGGAACATTTGTTGCATACTTAACTATGTGGTAAGCATTATGCTAAGTGCTGTACATGCAAAAATAAAGAATATAGGATTCTGAATATCAGGAAGCATAGAGTAGTGAGAAGAAAGTTAATTTTGCTAGGAGGAAGACAGAAGAAATAGAAAAGAAGAAATTAACAAATTCTGATAAGGATTTCACCATGAATACAGACAGCAGGAACCAAAAGCATAAAAATGGTTGAATACAGGAAGAACTGAGAAAATTGCAAGTAGATCATTTCAGCTAGAGTTTAGGTCTGACCAGGAGGGAATAATGGGTAGGGATTAGAAGCTGTACTATAGATTGTTCGTGAATTTGTACCTTTTTCTATAGACATTGATAGCCTGCTAATAGTGTTAATTCTGAGCTTATCATCAACAGATTCATCTTGTTAATAGATATGTCCAATGGCAGCATGGAGGACTTTACTGAAGGCAGTGGCATGATTAGAAACAGGTTAGCCATTGCATTACCACAAAAGAAACATAAGTGCTTCCTGAACTAGGGATATAAGTAGAGATGGAAAGGAAGAAAAGAATATAGATGAAAAAGTGCTAACAAAATAGAATCACCAAAGGTTTGTTTACTGGTTGGATGTAGATGAGAGAAAAGTTAAGACGGCTCCCAGCTTTTGTCAGTGTATTTGGGGTTAAAGGAAATGTTTGTGTTACCTTTATTTCACAAGCTGTAGCTTTGATTTCGTTTGAAAGGCTTATAATATTCTAGATAGGCTGTCATTAACATGAAAAGTTGGAACAATGTCCGAATCGTAGATATTTTGTTAGAAACCAGTTATCTACTATAGACAATAAATAATGCTAATTAGCCAGAAGAGACGACATAGACATTCTAATAAGATTTCTGAAACCATATAGCATGAAGGGTGATCTAAGAAGAAAATCGTATTTTATTTAGTAATAATTTTTAGTAAATCTTTATCTGGAAAAATGAATTAAAGAATTCTATAGTAAGGGAGTTTAGACATAATGTTTGGAATTTGTTTGAAGTAATTTCTTGTGTGCTAGTCAAATAGGATATACATATCAAAATAAAATATCTTCTGCCCTCAAAAGATATGAAAGATTTGTAGGGCCTGTTTTATAAGGGTGATTTCTAAGTATCTGACCATGTGTCTTACATACATGAGTAATAGAAACCCATGTAACTACCCCCACAGTCAAGATATGGTGTATTTCCATCATGCCAAAAATTCCATTGTGCCCCTTGCCACGCCATCTTCCTCTTCCCCCTCTCACCTCCACCCTCCTTTCCCTTCAGTTCCTGCCACTGACAATCACTGATGTTTTCTGTCACTGTAGATTCAATTTGACTTTACTAGGGTTTTATTTAAATGGAATAATAGATTATATAACCTTGTGTCTGGCTTCTTTTGCTCTGCGTAATGTTTTTGAAATTCATCCCCATTGTTGCATGTGTAAGTAATTTATTCCTTTTTGTTGCTGAGGAGGAGTCATTGTCTAAATATATAGTTTTTTAAATCTGTTCACCTATTGATGGACATATAAGTTGTTTTCAGTTTTTGACTCAGCAATAAAATTGCTATGAACATTTGAGTTCAAGTCTTTGTTCAGACATATGTTTTCATTTCTCTTCAGGAAATACTTAGGAATAGACTATCTAGGTCATATGGAATATTAAACTTCATAAGAAACTTCCAGATTGTTTTCCAAAGGGGGTGTACCATTTTACATTCCTCCCATCAATGTGTGAACATTTCAGTTGGTCCACATCGTCACCAGTACTTGATGGTGTCAGTCTTTTTAAACTTTAGCCGTTATAATTTGTGTGTAGGTGTATCTCATTGTGGTTTTAATTTGCATTTCGTACTTGGTTTTCTTGTGCTTATTGACCATTGCTGTATTTTCTTTTGTCAACTGTCTCTTCAAATCTTTTGCCCATTTTTATTGGGTTGTTTGTGTTTTTATGGTTACAAGAGTTCTTTACATATTCAGGATACAAGTCCTTTGTCAGATATATGTATTGTGAATATTTTCTCCCATGTTGTGGCTTGCCTTTTCATTTACTTATTTGTGTCCTTCAAGAAGCAGAAAATTTTAATTTTCATGAATTCCAGTGTATAAGTGTTTTCTGTTTCTTGCTTTTTCTGTGTTAAGAAACTTTTGCAAATGTCAAGTTTTCTCCTGAAAATTTTATAGTTTAATTTTTATGGTTAAGTCAATGATCCATTTTGAGTTAATTATTGACCATGATTTAAAACAAATTTGATCAATAAGTGTATTTAATTGAGAGAAGTCAGAGAGTTATCTTCACACCTTCGAAGGACTATTAATATAGAGAAAAGAGTAGATAGATTTTTCCTGAAGTTAAAGATAGGTTTGGTATTGGTCTGTGTAAGAAATACTGTTCTGTACCCATTGAACAAGTGAAAAGATGCTTTATAAATTAATGAATCTCCTGTTAGCTTTGGTGTTTAATAGAGATTGCTGACATTCTGTCTCGAATGAATTTGTGCATATAAATACCTTACCACAGTACTTATCAGGTACAAAATATTCAGTAAGTGTTGTTGCTCGTTACTGTTGTTATTGCTAATGTTGTATTTGTTATCGTTCCTGTGTTCAGGCTTCTTGCCTTGAGGAATTTTATAGAGGATGATATTTAGATGGAATAGGTTTGGATTCTATTATTTATTTGCTTACACATAGTGGTCAGACTTTTTATGTTGGTTTTTTTCTGCCCCACTCCCAAGAGAGCTTAACTGTTAATCAGTACCAATAAAAAGATACTAGGAAGCAGTCTTTTTAAAATCATTTTAATCATCTCTTTTAATTGCATGAGTAATTCGTGAATATTTTTTTGAAAACATCAAATAATATAGATGTAGAATAAATAGTGAAAGGGCCTTCTTACCTACTCCTCCAGTCTTCCCCCAGAGATCACTATTTGAGATTCGATGTATTTGCTTTCTGATTATTTTCCACATATTTATACTAATATATATTCATATATGCATGTATATATCCATTGTAGGGTTTTTTTTAATATAAGCCTGCAATGAACATATTATACTTGCGTTTTTTTACCTTAAGAGCGTATCTGATAAATCTTTCCCTGTTGATACCTTTATTCATGTTTTCTGCAGCATACTATTCAATAGGATGAACATGCTGTAGTTTATTTTTCTTTCAAGTGTGCAACAGGCAGACAAGGGCAAGCCCAACACCTGACTAAAAACTAGGCTGGTGAAGTTAAAATGAGCTACTTTTAGATTCAGTTTATTAGTTACGTAGACACCAAAGGAGGAGAAGCCAAAGGTGCTGCATTCCCAGGTCCTTGTCCCACACACTAAAAGGACAACATGAAAGTAAAAGAGGCTGGGTGACCACAGTGTGAGTTATGGGATACCCTGTCACTGAGGAGGCAATTGTGGACTGCAGCTAAATACTTTTATAGTCCGGCTAGAGCCTGAGGGGTTGAGGGTCAGGCAGAATGAGTCAGGAAACCTCATAGCTCATCAGAACCTGGGAAGCTGTTAAAAACTGTCTCATGATAGCCTCCCTGAGAGAGAGGGAGCGCAGCGGGGCCTCACAGCAGCTCCTCGCAAGTCTCCTATTTTCTCACATTCCAGAAGGATTGTGAAGCATTCTGCCAAGATGCAGACTAGCTGCATTTCCTTGCCTGCGTGGCCTATAAGTATACATTTACAGTTGCCAGGGCATTGTGATGGAGCTACAACTCAACAACGCAAACTTTCATCTTGCACGTATCCAGATAACAAATCTCAAGAGAATAACCACTTCATCAGATACTTTACTTCGTCGTCCTTATGGGGGCTTAGAGCAAATAAGACTGCCAGTAGTGTGATCCGGTACACTTGGAGGATATACCTCAGCCAAGCTCCTCATCCATAGCCAAACCAGTTAAATATGTCGTTAATCCAATTGCAGCAAGAGGTGTTGGTCATCGCACATACCCACTTCGGCCAGCAGGGAGTTCATGGCAGGGCGATTTTTCATCACCATTGGCCTAGATAGTTTAGAATAATAATCTGAAAGAAATGCAAAAGAGTTTATCTTCCCTTAAGCAGCAGCAGGAGACCACAGGGTACCAACAGTAATAGGATTAGGCTAAAGAGAATCATAACAATGTCCAGAAAGTTAATCTTATTCTGCACCTGTTTACTCCTGAAGTCACCAGCTTCTGGGAAGTTTCTGAGAGTTTATAGATTAAGATTCTTCTGTGGTCAGTAGTCACGTTGAAAGTGATAGCTGTAGTCTGGGTTTGTATTGGCGAGATGCTCTGTGGATAAGAGCTGAGAGAGATTAATGCCTCCTCTCTCCACCCCTGGCGTGCCGGTGTCTGAGGTGTTCTGTTTCCCACAGCCGGGGTGGTCGCTTTCCTTCCACAGCCGTGTGATTCAGTCTCTGCAGCATGATCAGTCCCTTCAGCAATCACTTCACCCTTTTCTGATTCTCCCTTCTTACCCACAGCATATAGGCATGATCTGGACTCAACCCTAGGTGGCTCACTGGAAAGGTATCTAATGCAGTGAATGCTCAGCAGTATCCTCAAGAGGAGGGAGGGAGGCCTATATAGTCTATTTGGCAGGACTAGACAGGTCTGGTACCCCTGGCTATGTGCCTTAGAGTTACCTTTTCTACTTGACTGTGAACCTAGCTGTCTGGACATATTTGCCAGGCTTCCTTGGCTTTGTGTGCTGGAATCACTGGGCTTTGCTTTATTGGCCCCGTTGCGAGTTGTAGATGGAGTACCATGCCTTGGACAATGGTGTGTCCAGATGGGTCTCGTTCTTGCCTGGGCAGTGCAGGCCTGATCAGCTTGTTGATTCTATTGATGTTCATTCTCACAGGGTCCTCCTCCTATGAGCATCCACATGCATCGAGAACAGAAAGTGTGGATGTCTTGTACAGTCTGCAGCCATAGTGTTTATCTCCACAGAGACTGGGGTTTGGTTATCTAATGGTCCCATTGCCAGGCCCCAGAATCACTGAAAATGTAATAAATTTTGGAGGGTGTTTTCCAGGGTGGGCACCACAGCTCAGGACTTTACCTGCTGAACAGAGTTCCCGTTTCTATGCGTAGTTTTAACAATTTTCTTCAGGACTGCACAGCTGCAGTGGCTCAGGACATCCCTTCAGATTTTAACATACTTGATTCTTCTGTGAACCAGACCCGGACATCCTTAGGAACCTCAAAGGACTGAAGCCCCCCAAGATGTCTGAGGTTCTAGTACAGACTCTGCATCTGGGATAGCCATGTTTTAGGGATGACTGGCAACTTTTTCATGTATCCTGTATGTCCCTGATTTTCTTAATAACATAAAACCTGTGGTCTGTCATGCATTTGCAAGACATATTGTCCCAAAAGTAGATTTGCTTCTAAATTATTTTAGCTCTCTTGAAGGCAGCAGGTATTGTTGAAAAATGACAAGTTGCTTTTAGTTTTGTTCCCCTAGATTCTAAATTCAGGGCAAACCTTAAATATACAGTTTCACCATTCAATATTAGTTTCAGATATAATGTAGCTAATTACAAAGGAATATAAGAGTAACTCCTTGTATAGTTCATTTGCTGGTAAAATGAGTAAGCATATTTATTTTTTCTAGTATTAAAAATGTAACAAATTTAAATAATGAGAATATATTTTTATTTCTTTAAGAATTTTGTAAATAGTCATAGAGCTTTTAAGTAAATATAGATGTTTTTGGTCTAGTTTTATAGTTATCTCAGCTTAAGAATTATGCCAAGAATTTTTTCACTTCCTCCTTTGAAAAGACATGAAGTGTTTATACACGTTTCTAAGCAACACCAGCTTTGAAACTGTAAGAAGAATGACTGAATATAAAAGAAACTGCTCCAAATTTGTTATACTTTTGGAATTTAGTAATTGATGAGAAACAGGACCACGTTAGACATCAATAAACCCCACCCAGTTTGTAGAGTTAAAAATTTATTCTCATTTAACATTTCACAAATTTGAGATGTTTGCTGATCATATTTGGGTTGATTTCTCAATTAATATTGTCAAAAGAGCTTAATCTCTCATTTACTAACATATTGAGAAAATTTCTGTTGAGTACATAGTAAATTAGCCAACAATTGCTTCTTTAAAATTGAACTTTAACTTAAAAAACAAACAATAGAAAAAGAAAGTAAGAATTGTATAGTATTTCCAGTATATAATGTAGTGTAAACTAAAGCTACCAGGTGGAAAGAATGTTGTCTTATAATTTAAACTTCTTTAATGATATTTTGAATTTTAGAATCTCAAGAATGTGTGTTATTGTCCATAATACTACCATATTCAAATGAACCCTGAATCCCCCCAGAACAAACATATTAACATTTTTCTTTATAGGCTAGAGAGTAGAAAAAGAGTGGAGACCAAAAATGCTGGAGAAACAGTGAGGGAGGCAGATTTAAGAGATCGGAGGCTAAGAGACTTGTAGGAGGACATGCCATCATGACCTTGAGAGAGCTTTAGACCACTCGGATGTTAGAAGTTGCCTAGTGCAAGTTAATCCAGTAATCACAATATATAAGTACTGAAATGGAAGCCCATGGAACTGTGTTTTTTAATAAAAAATCTCCTAATTGTTTTAAATATACATTCCCATTAATGATTTGTGTTGGTGTCTATGAGATGTATAATTTTAGGAATTAGCTATCATAATTTGATCCCAAGTGACTGTTAATCAGCTATACATTTACTGATAGCTGCAAAATCACTGAGGTAGTGTGAGAAGGAAGGAGAAAATGTAGACTTCTTATAAGCAGAAAGGATACTATGATGGGAGAATGTGATTTCATTTTCTAATAACTTCACAGATAACTTTCAGACATGTTACAAATATATGAAGTGTGTCGTCATTTAGTTTAAATGTGAGAAGACAGAAGTGTTTTTACAAAGATTGTCATGGGTCCTTTCCTGAATCTTGTTTGTTTTTTTTCTTCATTGTAAATATAGTAATAGGGCATTTGTCTTAAAATAAGGCAGTAAATGTCTAAAGAAACTTCTGCTTTATATGGGAAATGGAAGAAAAGTTAGCAAAGTTATTTGTTGACCATAGAAAAAAGCTCTTGTAGGAACTGGCCACATCTGTTTTATTGTTTGCAGCTGAGACATCCAACACAAAATAAGTTGGCTGATAATAAAAGTACAATAATTGCTAATGTAAAACAGACAGATGTTTTTCTCATTACATAGCACTGGCAGATGTATTTTGAAAAAAGAATTGAAATTTTTAACAAAATTAAGCTGGTCTTGGTCCTCAGAATTTGAATGTGTTACTTTGAAATCAAGTGTGTGTTAACTCGTGTAAATATTTTATCTTTCCCAAAATGTGTATGTGAAATTATTTTTTTTGTTGTTATTTCTGCATTATACTTTCAAGTACATGTGGGATTAATTGCAGCTAATTACATTTTGGGTAGTAGTATCTTTGATCACAAAATAATTACTAATGTACTACTCAGGTTTTAATACCCTTTCTACACTGTAAAATACTTTGTTTTGTGGATTTTTAAAAATACTTCCTCTAAGTTCAAATTTTCACTTTTTATGCAATGATTACTTGAGTTATGCCCTTGAGTGTCTTCTTGGCTCTATCATATATGCAAAAACACATTAAAGAAAACATTTTCACTTCATTGATTCTTCATATTTTGCATGGAAGAAATGTGTTCCAAATTCACCTTAAAGAACCTATTGGATATTCTGGGGCATTCTTTATTCCTATTCCAGAAGGTGACCCATGACTGCTGGGTCATGCTGGCTGCTCAGGTAAGTTGACAGAAGAAGGCCGTGCACATCTTCCTGTGATTTGACAGATGGAAAATATGGGATGTCATTTTGATATTGAGTGTACTTAGTGTTAATATTAACGTTGAGTGAAACCTTAGTGGCACCTGTCCTTTGAATCATGTTTGTGATTGATTTATGTTGGTTCATCTGAACTCCTAAGAAAACCCCTTTGGCAACACAGCAAATGCAGGTGAAGGTCTTCCTGCAGCGCGGCGTACAGTCGCCACTCAAGAAACGGTTGGGCTCATTCCCCAAAGATGTTTAATCTTGCGGGCACTAGATCCACAAACAGACTGCTTTCTACTGTGTCCTGACTAATTAAATTGTGATCACTAGGTTTTAGGAAAGCTCCTTGGTATTTTTTGGAGTCTCTTTTATATTTATAGCAGGGAGTTGGTAGACTGGTCTGTGAGTCAAATCTCACCCACTTTCTTCTTTTGCCCAGCCCACCAAGGTAAGAATGATTTTAAAATCTTGAGTGTTTGGAAAAAAAAATTTGAAAAGAGTGATACTTCAAGAAACTTGAAAATTATATGCAATTCAAATTTCACTGTTTTAAATAAAAATTTATTAGAACAAAACCCCGCTGCATTGTCAGTGGCTGTTTTCACACTACAATGGCAGTTGAGTAGTTGTAGCAGAGACTGCATATGGCAGTCTTAGCACTTCTCACTGCTTCTTAATGCACTACAGGTCGTAGTGACACTGTAATAACTTGGCAGCATTGCTGTATCATGGCATTTGACTTATTTGTTATTAACCAATGTGTATCCATCATGTCAAAACAAGAAAAGAAATGTGAACTTAAAATGTTGTGCTTTGAAGGCACCATGGGGCTTAGATTATTTTGTTATAAATTAGATGGCATTGCATTGTATTATTATGCAATAAAACTATAGCTGTGCTAAAGGAATAAATGTCAGCATTGCCAGATTATGCACTCATCACAGCATTCCCAAAACATGAGAAGGCAAGGAAGATTAGCCCTGAGCTAACATCTATGCCAATGCTACTCATTTTTGCTGAGGAAGATTGGCCCTGAGCTAACATCTGTGCCTGTCTTCCTCCACTTTACATGTGGGATGCCTGCCACAGCATGGCTTGATGAACGATGCATAGGTTCACGCCCCAGATCCAAACTTGTAGACCCCTGATCACTGAAGCAGAGTGTGCGAACTTAACTGCTACATCACCAGGCTGGCCCCAGAAAAATTTTAAATGGGATATCTTATTCACAAAAGTAAAAAATGAGGAGACAGCCCAGTGGCACAGTGGTTATGTTCGCATGTTCCCCATTGGTGGCCCTGGGTTCACCAGTTCAGATCCCGGGTGCAGACATGGCACCGCTTGGCAAGCCATGCTATGGTAGGCATCCCACATATAAAGTAGAAGGAGATGGGCACAGATGTTAGCTCAGGGCCAGTCAGTCTTCCTCAGCAAAAAGAGGAGGATTGGCAGCAGATGTTAGCTCAGGGCTAATCTTCCTCAAAAAAAAAAAAAGAAAAAAGAAAAGAAAAGAAAAGAAAGGAGGTTACAACCAAAGTAAGTTTCTGAGTAGCTAATTTGTTAGTCAAGCAAGGAAAGCATTTCCCAATGGTGAGTAAATTAAAACCCGTCCATAGAAAAAAATAAACCTTATTCAAGGAATTAATATGACTGATGAACAAACTTCTATAATAGTCTGTGTGGAAAACTACATGTGAGAATATTTTCAGAGAAGTTGAGAAAACATGAATTCATAACAACTTGAAGTAGAATCTGCTAAGATGTATTATAACTGATGGGGGTAAAAATATGTGTGAAACGTAAAAAGAGTTAGTTACACAAATTGCAAAAGCTTGTGCAGCTGTGAGGTGTTGAAAACCTGTGGTTGTTCATTGTTTTATTAAATCAGCAAATACCACGCAGAATATATTTAAACCTATCGTGCATTATTGAACATAGTTTCAATGGTAAATTTCGTTCACTGTCACAGACTTCATCATTGTCAATTCTATGAATTTTTGCCAGAAATAAAAGACGAATATCCTGAGTTGCCCTACCACATAGTAGTTTGATAACTTAGCAATGATAGACTCTATTGCAATTTATTGAGCTTGGGCTAAGATGAAAATTTTTCTGAATGAGAATGACTCTGACCCTCACCCATTGTTGCCGGCACTAAATAGCTTTGGAAATTAGCTTTTGTTGTAGATTTGATAATGTTTCTAGTGAGATCAACCCAAGACTACATGTCAAAACAACACCTGTGTGCAAAACTCAAGTTGCAGTGAAGGCATTTCTACAACAACTAAGTTTTTGAATCACAAGTATGTATTTCTTGTGCTATCAACAATTAAATAAGAAGTAAGATCTCCGTTCCCACACATTTGCAGCAGATCTATTTTCTGACTTAAAACTATAGTTCCTGCAGCGTTTTTCAGGCCTCAGTGCAGTGCAAAGGAGATTTCCATGTTTCAAAACCTATTCAACTGTGCAGTTGAGGAGCTCCCGCCTAATCTTCAATTGGCACTGATTAGTCTGTAATATCATGATGTGCTAAAAGCAAATTTTAAGAGAAAATTTTATTAGAATTCTATAGATGCCTCCTAAGTAAGTATTTTCTGGGATATGCCTCCAAAATATCACATGCTCCTGGATTGATGTTAGTATTTAGCAGCGCCTATCTGTATGGAGAGGCATTTCATTTTCACAAACGAAATATGCAAAGTCTCCTTCTAGATTGACATTAACAGAGGAACATTTGCAATTGATTTGATAGGAACCTGACTTTGAACCCTAATTAAGAAAAATGTTATTCCCCTCCCGCCCCCCCAAATTGCATTCTCCTCGTTAGATCACTGTGTTCTTTGCTGCTGCTACTGCTGTTGGTAGTAGTAGTAGTGTTGTTATAGTTTGTGTTTTCTCAATACAAAACTGTGGAAATCTGTTTCCTTCTTGTTATATAGTAACTAAATAATATCCTTGATTGTACTTCTTGCTCTGCAAAGCCTAAAATACTTTCTAAACCATTACAGAAAAAGTTTGCCAACCCCTGCTCTAACCTGCCTACTTTCACTTACTTGATTCTTTTTTGAGGAAGGTTAGCCCTGAGCTAACATCTGCCACCAATCCTCCTCTTTTTTGCTGAGGAAGACTGGCCCTGAGCTAACACCCATGCCCATCTCCCTCTACTTTATATATGGGACGCCTGCCACAGCATGGCTTGACAAGTGGTGCGTATGTCCGCACCTAGGATCTGAACTGGCAAACCCAAGGCCACCAAAGTGGAGCGTGCGAACTTTGCTGCGCCACCCAGCCAGCCCCCACTTACTAGATGTTTTAATAACTATTTTCATACTATCTTTGGTTACTTATCTTTTAAGAAAAAAAGGTAAAGAGTAAATTTAAAAGATTCAATCTATACAGTATGAGATATTTATGCAAACACTACTTAAAATCAGAACAAAGACAAATCTGATACACGGGCTGGGTTGGGGAGGGGGACAACAATCTACTTGTTTTCTCATGCCATTTAATGCGAACAAGGAAAACCAAATGCTCAGTCTAAACCAACGAAAATCATTTTTTTGAGATGTAGTTCATGAGTCTGTTTTTTCTTTCTGTTTCCTAACAGCAACTGTTTAAATAGTCATAAAAAAAATTCTAAGAACTATATATCATTTTTTACTTTTTAATGTACTTTTACATTGATACTAATCTTGCTGACATTACTTTGAGTTTGTGGATAATTGATGGTTTTCTTATATGTTATAATAACACGTCTAGTAAACTGATTTTAAGGCAAACAGTATTCAAACTTGGCAGTTTTGAAGCTAATTCTACTGCTAGCATATCTAGAAGGCACATCACTTTTTCTTTATGCGTTTTTAAGTTTGTGACCTAAAATATCCCTGCTTAACTATCTCAAATGAGCATTGATTTTCAAATCCTGTTCTTTGGAAAATTAATATTCTTGACTGCTTTCCTCAGAACTACTTTGGGACCAAACTTTCTTCACTTTTTTTTATTTTTTGTTATGCATAAAATTTACCAAATATAATGTTAGACTTTAGGGTTCTGTATAGAGAGCTCTAACATTAACATTGTCAGAACATGTTTGAAAATCTCATTACAGGGAGTTGTAAGTTGTACATCATGGAATTATACAGTGTTTGAGTTGGAAGAGTCAATAGAAAAAATTTTTAGAGCCTTTCAGTTTTTCAGACAAGAAAATTTGTGTCTTTTTCCTGGTTATGTATCTAATAATTATTTAAAGACTAGGGATTAAATTCAGGACATAGAAGTCTGATTCCATTAAATGTAATCAATGCTCATTATTCATGGATTCCATATTTGCAAATTTGCCCTAAAATTTATTTGTAAACCCAATATCAATACTCGTAGAACTTTTAGTATCATTTGCTGACTTCTGTGGAGTGGTGAAAAATTTGGGTCACCTGGCACACACGTTCACAGCTTAGGTCAAACAAGGCAACACATTGCCGCCTTGTGTTGTCTCTCATTCTCTAAACAGTGTACTTTGTGCAGTTTAGTGCCATGCTTTTCACATTTTTGTGCTTTTTGTTGGTTGCACTGTTTAAAATGGCCCCCAAGCATACTGCTGAAGTGCTGTCTAAGCTGTCTGGTGTTCCTAAGTGTGAGAAGGCTGCGATGTGCTTTACAGAGAAAATACGTGTGTTAGGTAATCTTTATTCAGGCGTGACTTATAGGGCCGTTGACCATGAGTTCAGTGTTAATGAATCAACAATGTGTACTAAATAAAATGTCCCTAAATAGAAACACAGATAAAACACTGTGTTATATATTGACGACTGATGAAGACGTTGTGACCAGAGGCTCGCGGGAACCTAAACCTGTATTCACCCTAAGAGTTCGGTGTTTGCTAATTCAGTGTTTTCAGTGACAATACAGATCATAAGTACAGCAAATAATGAGAATTGACTACGTGTGTATATCAAGAGAAATTTTTCCCATTCTTCATCAATTCATGCATTATTTATTATTATGTTCTTCATTACAAGATCATACTGATGGGATATAAGTTAAGAAAAACATTTTCCTTTCTGTTACTTATTTTATAAAATATGTTTTCCTGTCTTATTTTTCTGCTAATTATCTGATCCTCTCAAGGTCATATAGCTTTTGTTTTTCCTAGTCATAGGATGATTCTCTAATATTCTCTGTGGTTTTACCGATACTTCTCATTATTCACAAGGAATCCAGGGAGAGAGAAATTGAGTCAGTAAATCCATTACCATTACTAGAAAAACAACTCAAGGTACATATCAGGAAGACACATTTCATTTTAGTTCATTGCAGGAGTTATTTATGATTCCTCATTCTCCTTCAGTTATTTGACTCTGTTTTCCTAATCCTTTTGCATACATGTTAACAGTGTAATTTTTCTAAAACAAATTTGAATGGCATCATTCATCTAAGAACTGATATATCAAATTCAAAATCCTTTGTCTGAATTTCAAATCCCTTTAAAAAATGCCATTCATATCTGCAACCTATTTGGGATTGATTTTTGACAATGGTATGAGGTAGGAACCAAGTTACATATTTTTCCCATTTGGCTACTCGCTTAACCTGGACTATATTTTCATAACTGCACTACAGGGTTATCTTTGTCATAAGTGAACGAACTGTATAAGCTTGAGTTTGTACCTGATCTCTTTCTTGAACAGTGCACATCACTTGCTACTCCCATAATAATGTTCTCACTGTTTACCCTCACTTACCCTGTACATACTCGTATCTACTTTTGCCCATACTGTCACCTAGCATCCTTCAGAATCTAACTCAGAGTTTAGTTCACAAGTTGTGATATGATTGTTTCATTTGTAAATGTAACTTAAAAACTCTTGTCTGATTGCTTGGGCATTGACAATATCTTTTACTTTTTAAAATTCTACATTGTACACTTATGCTTGATGAAATATAATGTATTCTAAATACATTTTTAAAATATTAATTTAACATTAGAAGACTTGAGTAAATCATTTAGGCTTAAAGTAGAGTGACATCTTACAGGGGGAAAATGTTTTCTTGTATGTTTGTTTACCCATTACAAAATTTCGATAAAAATTATTTCAGTATTGAGCATATGTATTTCTTTCCATAGAAAACCCAATCATAGAATGTTCGATTTTGAACAAACATGAAAAAGTATGTAATTTGGTACTCACATTTTACAGATAAGACATCTTAGCAATAATTCATTATTTCCAAATGCAGTTAAACAGATGAGATTTTTATACCAAAAGATGTCTTTTTATACCAATATGTTTATTTTAATGCAATAAATATAGTGAAATGTAGTGAAATTTCAAACAATTTTTTATATTATACAATCGGTGAAAGAGGTGGTTATTAATAAAAAGGACTGTGTGAAATAAGCGAACATCTAAATCTAGTTTGTAAAATAATGGCCATTCCTTTCTTTTAGAATGCTTTTACCAAAATTATTGTAGTTACTTGTAAGTGTACTTATTTATAGAAAATTTCGACAACATAGAAAATTATAGAAAAGAAAATAAAAATCACCCATAATCCTAACACAAATGCTGGTAAAGTTTTAACTGTTTTCTTCTTAATCAGAAACACTATCTTTTTATCCTTTTCTCTGTAAACAATTGTGATTCTCAAAGGAAATTACCGTTTTTTCATTCACATAAGCTGTATAATATGCTTTCAAACAGTTTCTCAACTATTCATCTATTGTTGAAAATTAAAGTTGTACAGTGTTTTTTACAGTGTTTGTAAACTCCTTCATCCAGAAATATTTGCATTTATGAATATTTCTTTGTATAGAGACCTAAAATAAGGATTAGTGTGCCACATAATATGAAAACTTAAAGCTCTTAACTTGTATTACAAATTACTTTTTTAAAAGGTGAATCTTTAACTCTTTAGTATATCTAGATCGTAGTGTGTTCTGTGCTATAAGCTGCAAATCCACTTATTTTTCCCTCAAATAGCTTTCCTAATTTCATTTTTACAGGAATAATTTGAGTGCCTATTTGTTTATAATACCTTATCATATACATAATTCTTTTCTACAGTGTATTTCAGGCCTTTTTTCTTCTGGTGATCCATTTGTGGTGGTGGTAATGGCAGATAAATACCCAAATATTCTATTTATTATAGATTTAGACTTGATAGGATAATGTAGATTCTCATCTGTGTCCTTTTTCAAGAATAAAAAATTATGTCTAATTTCCAAATGAGCATTAAAATCACCTTTTCAGTTGCCAAGATCAAGCTCGATAGGAATTTTTTAAAAAATTTCTAGGTTTACTGTAAGTGGGAATGAATCTTTCCATCAAGGATAACAGTGAAGCTTTAAAGTTTATTGTTTTCTATAGATTATACATTTTAGTTTTTGGCTTATGTTTATGGTGGGGATTATAACTGGGGAGTGCAATTAACTGTAGTCTTATTTATAGTTGGCCTTTCCTCAGAATACTTGGTGCTTTTCTAATCCTGTTTCCAGCCCAGATTTTGCATCCTTGTTTCAACAAATATTTCCTGAGAATTTAAAAAAAAAAAGCATACTATCTTTATTCTAAAATTGAGGAAGAGGAAACTGATAATAGTTTATAAACTTCTTAGAGTTCAAAGGATATGTTGAAATGGCCTGCTGACTTATGTACTACTATGCCTTCACATGGTATATGTAACCTATTTATGAGTACATTTTTCAGGTATGTATTATTTGTGGTGAAATTAGTATTTCAATTTTAGATGGAAAGTGACAAATAGCAAAATTGGTAATAAAATTAATGTAATTGTCAAATTATCTTAATTAGCATTCTAAAGTATATATTCCATTTACTCTTCTCAACTTAGAATTTTGTGTTCTTTCAATTATATTATATAGCCTCCCTTAATTAATATTTAAATTAAATAACAAATATATAATGAGCACTGTGCCCAGGTACTTGAAATAAAACAGTAAAACAGGACATGTAAAAATCCCTGCTTCTATGAAGCTTACATTCCAGTGGCCAAGAAAACTAATAACTAAATTATTAACATTATTTTAGAAGGAGAAGGAAGCCTTGTAGGTAGACTGGTCAACAAAGATCTGTCTGAGGAGAGAGATTTGTGAAGAAATAAGCCATGCAAAGATGGATAGCGTTTAGAGAAAGAGCATTCTAGCAAAAAGAGCTAGGGTATTGCAAGAAGACCAGCACAGCTGAAGCATACAGAGCACAGGTTGGAGGTGGGGAAGTGTTAAGAGATAAAAGTCAGAGAAGGAGGCAGTCCAGAACATGAAGGGCTTTGTAAGCTCTAGAAAGGAGTTTGGATTTTATTCTAAATGTGCGAAGACTTTGACTAGGAAAATGATGTGGTCTTCATGTTTTTCAAAACATAATTGAAGCCAGACAAAGCTACCCGACTTAAATTGCCAGATACCCAGACCCATTGAGACAGTATGGTATTGCTGCAGGGGTAGACAGCTAGAACAATGGAATAGAAAAGCTGTTCAATAAAGAGACCAGGTGCAAACCCAAACTATACAATTAGTTCATTTATGGCAAAGGTGGCCTTGTATACAGTGCATTTGTGAAAATATAGTCTAGGTTAATTGAGTAGCGAATGGGAGAAATATGTATCTTGACTCCTACCTCACACCGTTGTTCAATATCAGTCACAAATAGATTGCAGATATGAATATCAATGGTAAGAGAATAAAAGTGTTGGAAAAATCACAGGAGAACATCTTTATGACGTTAAACTAAGCAAATGTTTCTGAAGTAGGACACAAGCTATAACCGTAAAGGAAAAAATGATAAATTGGACCATTATTAAAATTAAGAACTTCTGTTCATCAGTAGACACCCTTAAACGAGTGAACAAGCCACGAAATCAGAATATAAATTTACAGTACGTATGTCCAATGAGGACTTATATTCAGAATATGCATACAACACTTTCAAATCAATAAGGAAAAACTATAACCCAAGAAAAATGAGCCAAACAATTGAACAGGAATTTCATAAAAGAGAATATCCTCCTGGCCAATAAATTTCTTAAAAGACGACAAATCCATTAGTTATCAGGGAAATGGAAATTAAAACCGTGATATGATACCACTGTGCATCCACCAAAATGACTAAAGTGAAAAAGACTGACAATACTATGTGTTGCCAAGGATGTGGATTAACTTTAACTCTCATAAGCTGCTGCAAGAAGTGTAAATTGGTACAACACGTTGGAAGATCATTTGTGAGCATCTCATAAAGCTGAACATACACCTAACATGAGCTTGCCATATGGCATAGCAATTCTATTCTGCAACATACCAACAGAAATGTGTACCTATATTCACCAAAAGAATGTACAAGAATGTTCACAGCAGCACTCTTAGCAATAACCCCAAGCTGAAAAGTACTCAAGTGCTCATCACCAGTTGAAGGTAAAAATATATTATGCTCTACTCACACAATGGGATACTATATGGCACTAAGAATAACTATAAATACAATGCGAATGAACCTTACAAATACAGTAGTGAGACAAAGAAGCTAGGCATAAAAGAGTGAATGTTGTATGATTCCATTTATATGTAGCTCAAAATCAAGCAGAACTAATCTCTAATATTAAAAGTCAGGATAGTGGTTAGTCTTGAGGAGAGCAAGTAGTGCTGGAATGGGCCACAGGGGGACAACCTTTTTTAATGCCCTATTTCTTGATCTGGGTGCTGGGTACATGGGTGTGTTTTTGAAAATTTAAGATATACACTTACGATTTTTCATTTTTCTTTGTGTACACATATATCCTTACATCAGTAATTGTTAAAATAACAATTTTAACTTATAGAAATGTATGAATGTAAGAAGGGAAATGTGTAGACTTCATGAAATGTTTCAGGAAACAGCCGTGATATGTTTTTCTTTACAGGTAAAGTATTACAATAATTGTCAGGGAAAAGTAAATAATAGTTTAACCAATACTTATTTTTCTTTTTGTCATTTACTCTTTATCATGCTTTTTAATGGAAAAAGGATACAAGTCCAGGATTTCATATTTTTGTAAAAATATAAAATAACCATGATGGAAGTATAAATACATAGTAATAACTCAACTATATATAGGTTCCTAACATAAAAGTTTGCATGCCAGTCATTGAACCCTGTCATTTGTTAGATAACAACTTGTTTGGAGTCTCTTTACATTTTTACATTTTTACATTTATTTGATGAATAAATTATGAATGATAATTGAGGGCATATTTCGTGCCTGGCAATTTGACTACTTCAAATGAAAGTAAAGTTTATATTGTGCAGTTATTATCAACTTTGAGTAATGCACATGTAATAAGAAATACTCTTTATAATACAGTGTTTCAGGAAATTTCTTGAATAGCACCACCTGATTTTAGCAACTTTTAGACTTGGACAGTTTTTCTTTTAAATAACTACAAGCTCAGAGCAATCATACTGCACAGTTCCAGGTAACATCTGGAACCCTAAGCAGAGGCGTTGTGAACCAGCCAACTTTCAGGAGTAACAAACCTAACAACGGCATAAGGAATAAAATAATAATTTCTCTTGAAATTGTTTTCATAGCTTTAATATTGTCCATTTTTATTCTTTATTGGCCATTTTTGGCATACTATTTAGAAGTTTGTAGAGATATTTGAAAAAAGAATAAGTAAGTTGGTACAGTAAAGGGGGAAGTTATTAGATATAAGTAGAAAGATTAGAAACATGGAAATAACAATGAAATATACATCAAGATAATTAGGATAGGATGATATAAGAAGAAAATTAAAGAAATATAATGGGATGTGGGTTTGCTTTTGAAGAAAAGGGCAAATGTAATAATAGGGGATTGATAAGACAAAAGAGTATAGTTTATAGTGTCCTTGTCCCAATTCATATTTATTTTTAGTTACTAAAATAAATTTTCTTTAGCAAAAGCTCATTTGAAATATTTGACTTAAACCTGTAAAAAGAAAAGGAAAGAAAATAAATCAACAAGGAAGGCAATTTTTATGGAGCAAGGCCATAGTAGTATAGAACCTGTTTATATATTTCTGTGGAAGCTTTGATTTTGATTTGATATTCTTCCGAGAGAAAAAGTGAAGGTACTACTTATACTTATGTCAACTGTCACAACAGCTGCTCACATTTCTTTACTCAAAATGAAAGAGTGAGTCTTAAACATTACCTATTTATAAATACATAATATCATATTTTTAAACATTTTAACTTTTTAGTATATTAACAAGTTAATGCTTGTCTGTTGGAAAATTAGATTCTTTTGCTAAACCTAAAATTTTTTTGTAATTATGTAGAATATTAATCTGTGAGAATACACATTTATCATAATTGAACATGTAGATTGTTTTTTCCTCATGGATAGTACGCATGAAAAAATGTGTTTAATAGAGTTGATGTGTGAAGCTTTTATTTATTTATTTATTTATTTATTTTGATGTTGACAAAATGCAGGTAATGTGAGAATCAGATCTGTATATTATTTCCTATACTTAAATTGATGACAGATTTTTAGTATGTGATTTTGGTATAATATTTGGTTAGGTATTTAATGTTTAACTGATCCCACTTTTATGAATTTTCAAATTTAAAGTTATTTTGCTTAGATTTTTAAAAATAAATGATTGACATTGATATTAATTTAGAGCTATCTTTTAAACATTTTAATTTTCTATTGAATATTGCATTAATAAGTTATTAGAATATTTTGGCTAAAAGCAACGCAGCAATGTTTTCTTGTATTATTTTAGTAATGGACTTTAGTTTTTCCAGAAGATTTAGTACTTCCAGATGCTATCTATTTTGTATATATTAAGTATAATTTATACATTAGCATATTCTGAATAGGCTAATAGTTTTGAATTTGAAGTTTAATATTAAGCACAAGAACTGGTAAATTTGTAGTTTCTTGTAATAATAGTGTTATTTCCAGTTCCCTAATTAGTATTTGATTAAGAATACTTTTCATTTGTTTTAGTACTAGCATTTATCAGTATTTTTACCTAACTTGGTATTAAGTAAAATTTGTAGAAGAGAATTGATAATTTTAAAACATTTTAAGTAGGATTCTACTTTTATTCAATTGTGTTGTTTTATTTCACCAACAGTATTTTGTGTTCATTCATTGTTCAAAAGCACCGACATTTTCCTCAGGATTTCTGGCCATTTACACTGACTGTTTCCATGACAACAGGTTTTCTCATGCATGCTTCCAGATGATTTTTAAAAATTAGATTCCTTATTTTAATATGTTAATAATGTTTAAAAAGTATTGCTAATTGGTAAATCGTGTATTCCTGCTTTTTTTCAAAGAATTAAATTTAATACCAACTGTAATGTTTAAGACTTTTTTTATACGATCTTATTTCTAGAAAATTACTCACTTTGTGTAATTTTTCTAACAAATTCCTTAAATAAAAATCTTTAGATTGAATATCCTTCATTAGACTTTACCGGAAGGAATTTGAACCTGTTATATTTTAAAACATAAAAATGTCCTTCTTACTAAATGCTAAATCACTATTGTAAGAACATTGTGGGATCATTTTCTGTTAATTGTTAAAATAGAGAAGACAAAGTGCAACGAAGCATTTCATAAAGTTCCTAATGTCCTTTATTGGTTTTACAGATAGAAAGTTTAGACCAATCTGTAATGGTTAACCTGTATATACTTTTTTAGATGTTTAAATGAGTAGACATTACATTAAATATTAGATATTTTAAAAGTATCTTTTATACACTTGAAAATTAGTTGTAGGTAAAAGTAGCCTTAAAGGAGAAAGTATAAATCATTTTGTATTTAACACAAGATAATTATACTTAAAAATTTAATTGATTATTTTCTGTATGGTAAGTAAATTGGAAATAGTATATTTGATGTCTCTTCAAATAAAATCTACTTATAAGAACTACATACACATATTTTTCTGCTTCATGAATCATGACATATCTACAGAAATTGAAACCACAATTTGAAGAACTTGGCTATTGTATAAATTCGTTTATTATGTCATACTCATTGTGTGCATACTGTAGCTCTTTATAATATTTAGTCTTCACTATGGATGTTATGGTTAAGCAATATGATGAAGGCTGATTAAGGGATCTTTTATATAATTAGTATTGCGTAGTTGAAAGCACTGAGCTGAGAATTTAATAATTTAATTATTTCTTAATTCATGCTATTTATTTTCACTTTAAAAAATGTCATTATCTATGTAATTTATCCCCTGTATAAATATTCATGATGCTTATATGTCGAGATATGCTAATTACCTGTATTTATTTTGCTTATCTGATAGTAGTTATGGTGAATGACATATGGTGGGAGGCAAAATTTGCATTGCCTTGTGCAACTTTTTCATGATTTCTGAGCAAAAGTAGTCATTTGCTGTTGAAATAACTAATTATTGAATGCAAAAATTAGCTTCATTTAGAAACTGAGGACAGATGATACTTTGGTTGGTGGCAACCAGTGAATTTCAGGAAATACCGCAGAGATGAGAACTCAGAATTTGCACAAATGGCTATGCATTATGTCATGAATTGTATGCAAAATATTGTCTGATTTTAAACGTCTTTATTTTTTTATTTTAGTTTTTCATTTACAAAAATATTAGGCATGTTTTCCTTTGTAGCTTTATATTTTCCTTGCTGTTTCCTATATCCTAATTAAAAGTGTCACTTATGTTTTCACAATCCTCTAAAGCAAAGGTTCTTAACCCTTGGTCTGTGAAAAATTACATCTTTGTTTTCGTTAACCTCTCTCTGAAATTTAGGATTTCTGTCAATTATGAATATACTTCACAAACCACAATATTATTCGTGGTATCTATGACATTGCCACCAATAGAAATCACCGATATTTTGATATCATATTACAATTTTAAAGACAACTTGAAATGAATGTGGTTCTGTCTCAATAAAGCTTTATTGCCAAAACCAGGCAGCGAGCTGGGTTTGGCCTGTCACTCCTGTTTTAGACTATTCCCTCGGAGTTGCCTTCTCCCCTTGGGTCCAATTTTTACTTCTTGCTCCTTTATAGTTAAAAGTGCTTCTGTGCAAAAGTATAAAAAGCATTTTTAAATAATTCAAATAATAGGACTCACTTTGCTTATTAGCTCATAAACTTGACCTTAAAAGCAGTTTCCAAAAGAAGCTGTAACTAAATATTTTGTGTACTCCCGGAATAAAGTAGCAGCCCCGTGAGACAGATTTGAAGAAAAATATCTATTCAGATGTTAAGGTTTGGAGTATTATTTTAAAAATGTCTTTACCTTGTATGTATAGCAGTATTTCCCAGAATCTAGTCTGTGGAGCAGTAGTTGGAACAGAATGAGACCCTCTATGAAAAGGTACTCTATAGTCAAGCAAGTTTGAAAAATGCTAGATACTGTAGTTCCCCCCAAGAATTCGTGATGTGCATTACTGAATTAAATGTTCAGAGAGCCAAAAAAAATTCTATTTAATGATGTTTAGACCTGTATTTCCCATGCTTTCTAGACTGCTAGACTATGAAAGCCTCTGTCAATCAAAGTCTTAGTCTTTCTCTTGCTTCTTCCCTTCCTCTCCCTCGCCTTTTCCCTCTTCCTCTCTCACATATACTTTAAAAACCTTTCACTATACTTGGAGAAACTCTTCCTTAAATTAGTACCCTCTCTATAAACTTAGGATGATTAAAGTCTGAGGGATGCTGAAGACGTACTCAGAATAAATTAATTATATCTTTTAGTTATTGATTGAATTCATGTGGCCAAGAAAGCAGACAAATAGGTATGGATTTTTCCCCTTAAGTAATTTCTGCTACTTCTTTAAATAATCTAAAATACCTTATTTTTTTGAGTATTAAGAATATTAATTTGGCATACTTTCTGTACATCTGAGCAACTTAGCTATGTATGTTGCACAGAATTGTAGGTATTAGAAACCATTGTGTTAGAAAGATAAAAGTAAATCCTAATGAGAAATTTTTTTTACTCATTGATTTATTCAGCAATATTTATTGAGTGTCTCAAATGTTCTGACACTGCTAGATGCTCGTTTCATAGGGCTTTGGTCTTATGGAGGACCTTATCAAGTTAATTAAAGGTGCATTTGCAACATAGTATGGTGTTTTCTTCTAGACCGTTTACTCTGAAAATGACATTCCCTTATATAATCTGTTTATTGAATCATTGAACCAATGGTAACCAGTCTGATTTGTCCACTTACAGTTATACATCAATGTGAAATGCTATTTGAAAATTATCTTGATTTAAAAAATGTAATTTTATCAAAACTGTTTATAGTCTTATTGATGAAAATGTAAAATAAGTCTATAATAACTCTGACAAGTAGTCTTATTTTATGTTTGAGTGAGCAGCAAGAAACAAAAGACTTTAAGTGAAATGCATTTAAAACCTTCATGTCTACAAGTTCATTTTGCCATTAGCTTGTTGTTCATGTTCAGATAAAGCAGTAGAATACTTCTCCTAATGCTGGCTCTTAATTTCGATTTTTTCCACTTTATCCTTAATCCATACTTTTCTTTTAAATGTTACCTCTGCTCTCCAGTATTTTCGTTTTCTTTCTGCCAAGTATATGGGAGCTTTTTAAAAGAAAAAATGTCCTTGGCCTCTATAATTTTTCTTCATTTTTTTTTTTCTTCTTCTCCCCAAAGCCCCCCAGTACCTAGTTGTAGTTGTGAGTGTCTCTGGTTGTGTTATGTGGGATGCTACCTCAGCATGGCCTGATGAGCGGTGCCATGTGCACGCCCAGGATCCGCACTGTCGAAACCCCAGGCCGCCAAAGTGGAACATGAAAACTTAACCACTTGGCCACGGGGCTGGCCCCCTCTATAATTTTTTAACTTTCCTTTTATCAATTACTTCATTTTAATCTTTACCTTTTATTTACATATATCATTTCATGTTATTAACTGAGATCCTTCGGAAGTTTCCTTGTATCCAGGAAATAATTTTTGGAAATGGGATAATCTCACTATCTTTTATTGTTTAACTCTTCATCTTATTCTAAAAACGGCAAGCAAGACTACTGAGGGAAGTTAATGGGACTATAAGTGGATTATGAGCTATTTGAGGGCAGATGCCATTAGGTTCTTAGCTTCTCTTTCTTTCACGTGGTCCATAGTACGGAGTCAATAAAATAACATTCAGTGGATCAACCATAAAACTAAAATAATAAATCTTCTTTCTGTATTCTGTCTCTTTCAATGAATATTCCTGGTGCTCCCTGTTCTGGCTTCTTTACTCTTTTCCCCGTTTTCTTCCCAGGCGTCTATGTGTTCATGTTTCCTGAAGATCTAGCTTCGATCCTATCCTCTCCCGTCTGTGTTGTATGCTCCTAATAAAGGCCTCTGTGCGTGAATAGAAGCCTTCAACTGCCAGTACTAAAACTGTCTCTTTAATCTTCACATCTAAGGAATGTATCACATTCACAGTGGGCCCCACTAAATTTCTCCTTCTAAGTCCTTTTTCCTTCTTTGTGCTGCCTTTTGTCAACAGCATTACCACCATTCCAATTATGAAAGTTTAGAACTTTGGGGGTAAACTTTTAATCTTTCTTTTCCATTGTTTATCGTATCCAATCTATTGATAAGTTTTGACAGTTTACCTATAGAATATATTTTGCATCTGTTCTATCCCACTGGAACTATACTTTTCATTGACTCTTACCTGAATTGTTAAATATTTTCTTACTCTCCCTCTCAGCACTCTCCACGTCTTCATGTATTTTATGCAAGTATAATGGCTATTACTCCACTCTTGCTCAAATATTTGTTTTTTCCAAATATTTGCTTTTTCAGTGTCTACCAGTAAATTCATGTCGTGTTTGAGGCTCTCTTCTTCTCTTAAAATACATCTAGGAGTATCCAAAACTTACCCCTCTTTTAAGACTCAGACTAGTTTAATGCCATATTCTGCATGAATCCTTTCTTGAGATGTCTTATGCTTTTCAAATTCTTTTCAAGATAAAGAAACGCTGTTGTGTTTATTTCATCATCGCACCAAGCACAATGCCTTAGACATACTAGGTATGCAGTAAATATTTTTGAATATCTTAAGAAAGGAAAGAAGAAAGGTAACTTTTCTCCATAGCATTGTTAGAGATATAAGTATTTGATGTATTTTCCTTAAATAAAATGTATAGAACCACCTTTAAATTATGTCATGATTCTTTGCCACACATTTGATCTAATTCTAACGCTCCACTTTCATTAATACTAATTCTTAGTTCATCCTATCCTAGATGGGCTTGCTTTGCTAACCTAGACAACTTTTGTATCTTTAAACATGTATACTTTTGTAACTTTTGCTTTTTCATTTTAAAATTTGATTCAATTTTTTTAATTTAAAGATGATTTTTTGAAAATCTTTAAATTTAAAAAATTAAATCTTAAATTTCTTAAAAAATCATCTAAGTCATTCCATTTATTTGTTCATTAAATTCTTTCCTCAGGTTTCTTTTCTATTGCAAATAATATATAGATGATTTGTAGGCACTGAATACCCTACAAGTCTTTTACTGCCTTATAATTTTCATCATCTGTATGAGAGTTCTTTCCATTGCATTGAATGTGCTTGTGTCCTTAAGTGTGCATAATATATAGTGTGTGTAGTGTGAAGTATGCTTACGTGTGTATAATAAAAATAGGTAAAGTAGGAATAAGTGGCTTTTGTGTGTGTGTTTACAAACTGTATGTGTTATAAAAATTTCTGTTGGTTGAATCTTGGTGCTCCTCATCCCAAGTAGATATATGAGTGTTCTTTTCTTAGATCAAATCAGCAAGTAGAGCTTTTCTAACTATTGGTCTTTTTACATCATCATGAACATTTATGGGAATTGGTGACTAACCCAAGTTCGTTCTTTTATTTCTTATAAGGCCACTGGAATCAAGCTGTTCACTCTCTGACTTTCAAGGGAGAACAAACTATTTTTTTAAATACTCAGGAAAATTATATACTAAATCCTTAAGAACATTTCACTTTATGCTCAATTAAAAAAATCAAAATATTATTTTTAGAAAGAAGGAAAGAATGCTCTATTCTTCTTTGTGAGAGAAACCAAACAATGACCTTGTCTCTTGCAGTCAGTGCCATATTAGTTATTAATTAAATTAATATGAACGACTATTACTATATTTATACAAAACCATCTAAACTCTCAAATGTAATAAATTGTTCCTTGTGAGTAATGGAAAATATTGGAAATCACTTAGAATACTAGAAGCTTTTATTTCTTTCCTTCCCTTTTTGATGTAATCTTTGTTAGGTTAAAGACGTGCTCTTGTTTAGGGCAGAATTTTATTCCTGTCAGTAGCTTAATTTCTTCATCAAAGGAACGGATTTTCATCACAGAAGTTTTGTGTGGTATTTTTAAGGTATAAATTTGTAATCATTATAAGGTACACATTTGTGTTTTGGTTTTGTTTTTGAATCTTATTGTTGTGGAGGTTAGTGTGACTAAGATGTGGCCATGGTATAATGGAAAAACAGAAACTGTACTCTTGCTAAATCTGCTGGATAATTGCCTGGAATGTTAGTTTGATCCGACAAAGCAAAGAATGTAGTGATTTTAGTATGAAGTGAACCTAGGCTATTTGAAAATGCCTGTTTTCAAAGGGTAGAATTCTTCAAATTCAATAAAAATAATGAAATATATTGATTAATAAAACATTTTGCAGCATTTGTTATTTTATTTATTACTTTCAAAATTTATTTTGGACAACTTCATAAAAAACTCTCTTTAAAAATTTAAATCAAGCTGGAATGGCTTTCTTTAGCCACAATACTAAAAGAAGTAGTAGCCTAACATGAGTAGAAGGCTGCATATCAGGAAACACGCTTCAATGATCAGTTCAGATCTATTAACCACTGCGAAAAGATTTGCAGAAACCATCAGTCATGCCATTTAGAGCCTACTTTTGACAATCTGTTTTTTCAAATTAATAAAGCCTATTCCGCTGAGGTTTTTTTTTTGCCATCCTCCCAGTTAAGTAGGTGTGCTCTTTATCTGAGTGTTAATTAAGTAGATTTCTTAAAGTTTGGAAATTGTGCTAAGCTCTTGTTATCATAACATGAAACATATGTAACTTATAATAAATACTTAAGGAATTTCACATCCCTGATGCTATTCACTTTAGCACATAGCAGCCAGGATGCTCTTCGGTTAAGAAATTGTAAACTGCTAGTTCAGAGATTAATCACAACATTAACTGGGAACTCTGAGGCATCCCAAATCACTGATCTATACAAATGAGCTCTTTCTTTCACTCCAAGTTATCTTTTTATCTGAATAATCTGGTCTGGATTAGTACAAAAATGATATTGAGGAAATTTCAGATAACTATTGAATGGTTAAAGAAAATTATTCCAGATTGTAATTTTATTTGGTATCAAGTATTTGATACCAAATATGATATGTTGACAGTCCTTACAGGGCAGTTATTTAGCTCTCTAACTGCAGAGGCCATTGAGGTTCAAGGTCAGCTCTAGTCGATATTTTCTCATCAATGAGGACTAGAGGACTCGTGAGAAATGAAGACTATGATTTAAATCCTGCAGTGTGGCCTTACTTTTGGTTAAGCATGAAAAGTTCTTGGACTTCTTAAGGCAAATTTTTCCTCAAATTTGTCTTACTGATGTTGAATTTACTTCCCTTTGTGAACTCCAGATCCAAGCTATTCTTCTAAGGCCTACTGGAGTGATTTTATGCTCTGAAAAATTACCTATCCTAATTCAGAAATTTCATAAATTCCTAACCTGGAAATAGAGTTTATTCGTGTATTAGTATCACAGCATCGACTTGAGAATAAGATTTCTAAGAATGAAATTTGTTTTCTTAAGCAATGATAAATAACTTGGCATTCATTAGAAGGCTGTAATTATTGCAAATATTATCTTCTGTTTACTTTAACATATTCTTATCTGATAATGCTATTGATTATAATAGTTATTAATGTTCTTTGATTACTTGAGCCGATATATTTTAGATGGGCATCTATTTTTATGTACAACTGATTTTTTAAAAAATTTTTGATTTCACTGAATGTCTAATTTTTAAGATTTGTAAATATTTTAATACAAATGAAATAAGGAAAATGAGATTTTTTAAAAAGATATTTAAACTCGAGTCCTGTCTTTCTGAATAAATTATAAATTGGAATAAAATATTTGAAACACCATGTTTTAGTTATTTACAGTGGTGCCATTGTTAATATGTGTTCTGGGATAATCTCAAGAACACATGAATATTATAGGAAAATTTTAAAATGCAGATGAGCAAAGATAAAAAAATCAACTAAATCATACTGTTCAGAGATAATCACTTTTAAAATTGGTACACAGTATATTATTTCATACTTTTTTCTCATGCATATATATGTGTATATTTTATTTTTTTTTTAATAAAATGAGATTGTGCTTGGTAGAAGTGAGTTAAAGCAAACTGTTTACTGTCCAGCTCATTCATAAATTATGTATAGTTTAAACACTGTTCAGCTGTTGTTATTTCCCTCAAATATGTAATGATGTCTTGGTTCTGTGCTCATCTTTATATATGAGCTTGCCTGTTAGCCTGTCTGAATAGGATTTACTACAGGCCTTTCTTTTGTATGCCTTACTCGTTTGTTTTACCGGAGTATGTCTAGTCAGACACTCTCTGACTCTCAAGCCAGTTCCTGTCGTCACTGCTACTACCTGGGTTCAAGAGCCCATTTCTCTAGTAATTAGCACAAGTGGAGGAAGGGAGGGTGCAAGGAATTAATTCCCTTTTCCCTCCCTCCACTTGTCTCGCTCTAGCAACCTTCTCTTACATCTCTTTGCTGCCTAAGCATTAAACGAGCCTCTGTTTTCTGTGAGTTTGGGGCTGTGTTTTATTTTTTCCATTCCTTTCACTGTCATTTGTTCATTCAGCAGTTTTTTATTGGACACTTACTGTGTATAGGGCACACTTCAAAGCACTGGGGATATAGCACTAAAAAGTCATACAAGGTCACTGCCCTTCAGGAAAGGGAAAGAACTGAACAAATAATAGCAAAAGTAAGATTTTACAAAAGCATAATGTAGTACTGGAACAAAAGGAGGTGCACGTGATGGAGAGGACCTGCTTCAGTAAGAATGACCGTCTTCCTTATTCAGGAGTTTTTCATACACTCTGGTCCAATATCTAAGATTTTGAGAGTAGGAGGGACAGGATGTTGAACTGTCACTCCTATCTTGAGCTGCGTCTACCTTTACTTAATATGCAAAACATCACTGAAAAAATTGGAAATGTTTCTTAACTCAGGTTTCCATTTCTGTGTATAAATAATGTTTATAAAAAATGTGAAGCAGGGCCAGCCCCAGTGGCCTAGTGGTTAAGTTCAGCACACTGCTTCGGTGGCCTGGGTTTGATTCCTGGGCACAGACCTGCCACTCTGTTAGCTATTCTAGTGACCCACATACTAAAAAATAGAGGAAGATTGGCACAGATGTTAGCTCAGGGGATATCTTCCTCAGAAAAAAAAAAAAAAAGTAAAACAGCCCCACTACCACTTAAATGGATGCCTATTTGGAAATAAAATCTGTTGAAATTATTATGATGTCCACACATAAGCTGCTTGGTGTACTTATAGGTTATGTTGTGGACCATGAGGTAGGTAATTGACATTCACCTGACATTAGAAAAGTTAACTGAAATTCTACAAGTGAGTCATGCATGGTATAGTACTGTTTGTAAGTAATGAGTAGATTACTACTTTTATCTAGATTTTATCTAGATTTTAAATGGCTGTGCCTTCCAGAAAGTTCTGGTTCAGAAAATTTCACGTTATGCTACCCTTTAATTTGAATATAAAGAAAAATTTACCCTCATTAAACATTGAAAAACTATTTAAAACATGTTATTAAAGAGGTACCACACTTGCTCACTCAGGGCTCTCCAGGTTTTGGTTTGACCCTGCTACCTGATTTTTTTTCATTCAATTCATCCTAAACCTTTCCATGACAGTAAATAAAGGTCTTCATTGTAAATTTTGTTATGGTTTATCATGATCAATCACAATTTATTTAACCAACCTCCTGTTGTTGAACTTTAACTATTTTTTTCCCATTAGAAAAAATGCTGTGGTAAACAACTCTGTATTTGTATCTATACACTTTTCCAATTGTTTCATGTGAATTTTACATTTAAAAAAAATGAGATTACTGGGTCATAATACTTTGGATACTTGTTGCTAAATAACTGTCCAGAAATAGTATGCCAACCTATAATTCAGCAGGATTACACTAGAGTACCCATTTCTACATATCCGTACCAAACCTGGATAATTATTTGCCAGTCATACCTATATAGTGGTATGTGATTGTTGTTTGATTTGCTTTTTCAATGCAGTGAACTTAAATATTTTTGCATTTACTTATTATCAGTCCTTCCTCACTCCTTCCCTTCCTTTGGCTTCCCTTTCTTTCTTTGGTGTGATCATGACATGAGGGTAAGTGTGCCTGTGTGTGAGTGTGCAAGTATTTCGTTTACAAGAGAGTGAGTGAAATGGCCATTTATACATGTCTGATTTTTTTTTTTGGATTGATGTTTGTCTTTTCCTTAAAGATTTTTAAAGCACTTCATATTTTAAGGTATAGGTGCTAGATCTCAATCTAGCTTTTATCGCGTGTTGCGTATTTCCCCAGTTTGATCTTGTTGTTTGTTTGGGATCTACACAAGTAATAAATTACATGTTAGTTAGACTGTTTTGGAGAGCCTGTGTGGAAACAGGGACCGTATGCATTGTTGATGGGAGACTAAGGGAGGCTAAGCAGACATGGCAGGAAATACGGTTTATGATCCTTGATTGATCTCCAATTAGGGGGAAAACAGCTGGGAAGAACATTGTTGAACATAGCACTTTATATAGACCTAAATGATTTATCTTGGGATTCTAAAACATCGTTGTAAGAACTAGAAGCACAAAACTTTAACACAGTATTATCATTGTACATATCAAATTTCAAGTAAGGTGAGATGATGAAGGTTTTTTAGAGTTTACAAGGAAAGTTATAGTTGTCAGAACTGTATGACATTTAATTTACAAAATATAATTGTTCATATTTGAACTTGGCTGCACAGGAAATTTTTAAATGAGCCAACACATCCTTAACTCTCTAGTTTCTGCAATGTAGTTAGCTGTAGTATTTTTTGTTTTAATTTCTGGAAACATTATTTTTAAAGTCAGTTATATGCATAACCTGTAATAGAATTTACATTTTCATGTAAGTCAGGCTATAAATACATGTCTTCTCTTGAAAATATGGTCTTAGCAAGTTAAAAAAAAAATCTAATACTGTGTAATGCTGACTACTGTATACTTAAATACAATGACAAAGAGTAGAAAATGGATTTAGTTTTTTTACTTTACTATGGCTTTAAAGCTGGGATGATTACTTGCAAATGAACAGCTGCATCTTTAGCACCACAGGCTTAAATTAAGGTCCCAAAGTCCCATAGGTTTTACATTCCATGACATGTTAGCAAGAAACTTACAAATATAGAAAGGCTCATGTTCTAAGATGGAACACAATCCATATAATATCCATGATTAGTAAAGCAAATAAAATTCAGTCCAACAGCAGGCTCTGTAAAAGAGATGCAAAATGATGAAAGAAGAAAAGGAAGAAGGAACTAGTTGGTTTCTGTTAAAGTTGAATAACAGTAAAAACAAACTATTTTCATCATATTAGCAGTATTAAAGGAATTGATTTTCTTGATTCTCTTTCTCTGAGCTGCTAATGTAATTGCTTTAAATTTCTCATATTGTTTTAATCTGAAATATTTTCAAGTAGCCCTTGCTGAAACTATTTCTCTTGCAGAACTTCTAAACGATGTGAGCTTTTTCCTCATTTTCATTTTCATAAATAAGAAATATGTGAAAACAATACATACTTTGAATTCATAATAAATAAGTACTTCAAATTAAGATTTGGTTATATTAATAGGTGAAAAGTCTTAAAAGAGCATAGTGAATATTTTGTTTTACTCAAAATAATTATTAAACTTTAAAATTTCTTATATCAAATACAATTTCAGTTTTGCTAGAGGTTTACTGAAGCTGAAAATGAAGAACTCTCAGTACGAAAAGGATAATAATTCCTTGATTCTTTGCCAATAATTCCTGTGTCTTTTTCACAATAAAATAGTAATTAAAAAATTAACTTCCTGGCTGTATTAATAGGAAGCTAGAATAATCTGGCCATTCTTTCCTTATACTTGAAATTATGTCAAAATTCAAAGCAAAACTGTTGATTGCTTCAGTTAAGCATACTTCCAGTGAATTTTTCATTAAAAAGATAATCATAATAGTTGGCATGCATCAACCATTGATATTGTGTATCGTACATGCACATGTATTTACGTATTGGATTTCATGTCTGCTCATATGCAATTAAGTCAACATCCAGCCCCTCCTCTCAGCACGTGCACAACTTTCTCCCATTATGTGTCCTCTTTATTGTCTGTGACCCCAGATATACCAGCAAAATAAGAGTGGTGTATCTTAGCCGTCTCAAGACAGTGGTAATGGAGATTATTTTCAACCTTAAGGTGGTATTATATCTTCCTTTTTTAACATCTTGGCTTTATGTTCTACAAATAGTAATGAATTGCTACCTTTTTAAAATTGTAAGGTGAGTACTTCGAATATAAATTTGATTTGTGACATTTTAGTTTTGGAGAGGGTGTTTTACAAAATAGTGCTTGTTTTGGCAGTATGTTAATAGATTTTACATGAAAAAAGGTGGCATAGATAAATAAATTTATTTATAAAAAAGTTAAATGAGCTTCTTTATTGTAGGACTTCATATTTTTAATATGTTGATATTCACTGTCAATCATTCAGATAGGAGGATATTATATACAGTGTGCAGTTTTTCCCCTCAAAAGTATTTGACCAGAGAGTCCTTTTTTCGTGGAGCATATTGTAGGGCAAGTGTTATGTAAAATATACTTAGAGAAGTGCTAGACGAGCATTTGGGGGTTTTAATACTGTTAAAAAACTCTTACATCTTTTTCTTCAGCTTATCTTAAAACAGAGTGATTGTATAATACAGTTGTCTTATTTCTTTTAAGAAATACTTCTCTCAATTCCTAAATTTTCTTAAAGTGGCAACTTCAAAACTTTTACCAATGTGGTCATATTATTCAACTCATAATAATACCTGTTTTTCTTGTAAATACTCTGTATGATCTGGGTTCTTCCTATCGTTCCATCTTCATCTCTTTCTGTATTCCCCTTGAACTTTTTTCCCAGCTGTACAGAACTACTTACGTAGGACATTGTGGTTCTGACAGATCTTTTTTTCCTCAAAGTTCCTTACCTTTCCACATGGAGTTCTCTCCTCCTGGAATGTCCTTTTCTTACTCCACATCTGCTGATTAATATATGCTTCATATGATTTAGGACTCAGGGTAAGTGTGACCCACTCAGTAAAGCTTTATTGAGCTAATACCTGCTGTCTGTTTATACATCCATTCAGTCAGTTATTAAATCATAAATATTTATTAAGTATTTGACACACATGCACTTGTATGTCAACATGCTGTGGGTTTAAGGATGAACACTATAAACATATATACAAAGAACTTACATTCTTGTGAGCTAGATGGGCTAGTGAATAGTCAACTATAATAATCCATGGTAATTGCTACTATGGGGAAATACAGAATGCTGTGGGCACACATAGGAAAAGCTGTGGAAACTAGGTAATACTTTGTGAAACTGATAACTGGCCAGAGATTTGAAAGAGAAATAGGAGTTACTGAGGTAAAAGGATGAGTGTGAGCATAGCATCTAAGAAAAGAGTTAAAAACAGAGTTGGACCTACATGAAAATGGATGGAATTACTAGGGAGATAGTCAAGCAGACATTGATAATTATGTGGTTTAGTAGGTCTATAGTATTACCAGGTGCTGTAGTTTTACCAAATACTATGGCTTTGAGGACTCCAGGTTCTGAACTTTGAGTCTGTTGGAATGGGCTCTGGCTAATAAGGTGGTGTTCTGCTATGTTCATAACACTTTATAAGTCACACATATTGAATTTGTTTCTCCAAACCAGAGCCATTTAACTGTACAATAGACAGGAAGCTTCCCCTGGATTTCCATAAAAGAGTAAATTTTGCACAAGCTTAGACTAGATTAGGTGTATACACTTCTTCTGCTAACATGATATTTACTTCTGATAGCTGGAACAAAGGAGTGCTTAGAGTCCACGTAGATGTTCTCCAGACTAAGAGGAGTCAAAGTCCTTGTAAATTTTTTTGCAGGCTACACACTGATTTTACCCATGGAGTTTTTGTGTCACTTTATTATTGTCCTCTCCTGAGTTGCACATAAGGAATAGTAGCCTGTAGCTTAAAAGTTTCCTGTCAATGGGGGTTTCACTCCTGCATTGTTAAAAAGTAGACACAGAAGAAAAACCAATTTGCTATGTCTTACACATTCACATTGTTTTATGCATAGTTTTAGTTTTTTATTCTCTAATTTCAAATATGCTCAAACAATTTATAAGACTGGGGGTAAATTTCCAAAATGTTTATTCCTTTTAAATCAGTTCACAGAAATTTCCTTACAATATTCCCAGGGTCAACCTTTCAGGCTTCTTTTATAGGTCTTGTTTAGAAATAAAACTCTTCATACAGTTTTCAGACAAATTCACTCTTAATGTCAAATTTGTGTTGTATTCATTTATGTTTTTGTGATATTTCAGCTTAGTAATATACTGTAACTGCTTGACTTAATAGTAGGAAAAGACTAGGGAGGGTTTTACTCTAGATAAAATTATTTTACTATTATGGTAATGTGGCGTTTATTTTATTTTCAGAATATTTTGGTTGATTATAGATGTTTATAAAATAATAACTATTAGAGACTCATTGAGTAAATAAATAATGTTTTCATGTCCTTTTAGAAATATCCCATATTAACATTTTCTTTTTCACCTATTAAGTAGAGGCAAACTCTATTTAAAGTCATGTATTTTAGAATTTTTACATAGAAATGGGCATGATCAATATATTAAAGCTTTGATTTAGTTCTAATGTAATCTCGGAGAATTTGATCAAATAATTGATAAGAGACATTTGTTTTCTTAACATTGTGTTGTTACTGGCATTCCAGTAGATGCCCAATCTAAAATGTCATGCTTTGCTCTGCAGCAGTATTGTAAGAAAGCCTTAATTTGCGATCAGGATTTGACATTTTATCATTAGGATGATTAAATTTAGTTAGGAAGTTTCAGCTGTACTCCTTCCTTGGCCAGTGTAGGGAATTGGGTTATTTGGATCTTTTTCCCTGGGAAAACCCTTTGTAAAAAATTATTTTATGGAATTTCTTGTACCTTAGAAGGAGTAATCAGAAGATAGTTGGATAAGAGGGCATTGAGCTAAGCTCCCATCCCTGGTTGTATCTAAAAGGATAGGTGGAAAGAACTTAATCTTTTGAAATAGAAATGTATGGTGGATATATTCATTAGTAGATTTTAGTAGGAAACATTGTGTGATAATGTTCCTTGCTATATAGAAAATAGTCTAATAATGGTCCTTGCTTTACCTGGTGTCATTGATAGCTCATCTGTTTAATACTTCTCTCTGTATATATTTTCTCTTTTCTTTTGACAGTTATGGTAGATTTTAATGTAATCTGGATTAACAAAATCTTATTGTAGTGTGGCTCATCCAAGGCCATAGTTTTAATTCATTAAATGAATAATTCTTTATTAACAGTCTGCTAAGTACTGGGCTAGGGGTACAGCTGTGAACAAAGCAGTCAAGGTTTCTGCCCTCTTGGACTTTTTATTGTAGTGGGGAGAGAGAAACAATGAAGTAAATAAATTATAACAACCAAGAATTTCAGAAAGTGATATGAGTTGTGGCGAAAGTAAAGAAGAGAATGAAGTGTTAGATAGTGATTGACAGTAGGCTATTTTATGGTTGTTAAGGAAGACTTCTCTGATGAGGTATCACTGAGCCAAGGTCTTAATGATGAGAAATGGGCTGCTCTGGGAAAAGCCAGAGGAAAAGTGCTGCTAGGATAGAGATTGGTAGGAAAAAAAGGCCTGAGGGAGAACAAGCTTGGCATGTTCAAGCAACTGAAAAAGACCCAGATCCCTGGAGTGAAGAAAAAGAGAGGGAGAGTAGTATGAGATGAAGACTCAGAACTAAGTAGAGGCCAAATCATGATGGATTTTGAAAGTGAGAGTAAAGGATTTAGGTTTAACTCTAAGATAAGAATACGTTATTTTTAAACAGGTAAATTACATGTGATTTGCATGTTCAAGAAATTACTTTGAGCAAGGAGTGGATTGTAGAGGTGCAAGAAGTGAAGCAGGCTACTGTAATGGTCCTGTTTAGAGAAAATGATGGCTTGGACCAAGGAGGGATCAGGAGAGAGAGAGTGTGAATTAATTCATAATATACTTTTATGGTATTTACAACTGTGGAACTAAATTAGTTGTCCTAGGAAGAGAGTAGCAACAAGAAAGCCAAAGGAAGAAAGTGTTACCAAAGGAGGAAAAGCTTAACTGAGGCTACTACATGGAGAGGAAAGGTTAAATGCCGTAATACTATTACCACTGCTGTTTTTCTTCATTGCTGTTATTTACCAGTATCCCTATTATCTGCCTTGTTGCCTGAAAAGTTTAGCATCTAATTTATTGTCTACCTCTATATCTATACTCCTTTTTGGCCTTTGCTTTCAAAAACTTTGAAGGAAAAAGAAGTGATGGCAAAGAGAGCAAAGGAGTGGCAAAGTGGAGCAAGGAAAATATACAGTTTGTGGCCCTAAGTAAACCTGGGTTTTGAGAGAAAAAAAAACTGCACCAGTTGAGAGGGCTCCATGCTATGTAAAGAGCTAAAGAAACAGCCAAATTTTATCAAGGGGTGAAACTAAAAGGAACATTCATAAAAGAGGTTTGGGATATGGAGCATATGTTGAAACTGAGATAACAGAGGGCACAATGAAGAGGTTTAGAAGGGCAGAGAAGGGTAGGGAATTGGATCGGATTCAGAGAACCGGAAAAGACAATGAGCATAAGACTCTGATAATGATGAGCATGACTCAGATGACTGGCGAGATTTAGACTTCTGCTGGTAACGTAGATAGCCAGGAATATAAGGAATGGTAGTGTCTTATAGAAAGATGAGTGTTAAAGTTAGAGTCCAGCTTATTATTTTAAAGTTCTGATACCACTGACCTTTCTTTTCTGCTCCTTAAAATGATGTGGTGGTCTTTGATGGGGGAGGAGCAGATAGTGAGAAACTGAGGTATTATGGTAGCTGTTGGTCAGGAGAAGAGTTGACTCCAACTAACTGAAGGATACTCAAGGACTTACTCACAGGGGCAGGTTAGTGAGTGAGGGCAGGTGGCCAGAAACTGCACAAAGAGGATAGGAAACTAAAGACCCAAAGATCCCTTCTAAAGGAAAGGAAGCCAGAGGATGACAGAGAGCCAGTCATCTGTCCTCACGTGGATCAGAGGCCAGTGGGTGACCGGCTGTCCAAGGATCTGCCTTCAAGTGGATTAGAAGTCCAGAGGACTGTTCAGAGGGTCAGGAGGTTTAAGCCCATGGAGAGTTAGGTATTCCTCTAACTGCATGAATATATCTGACAGGGAAACTCTCTTACATCGAGGTGACATCTAGCCTGGAATTCCTCCAGTTGACAGGCCTTAGCCATAACATTTTAATAATTCAGAATAACAGTGACAAAGATAGGAGAGAGGCTTATATGAAACAAGAATTAGAATTACAGAAAATTATTAAATAGTTTTGCCGTTTTCGGAGACATACATTTTTAAAACTGAGTGTAATGAGTAAGTCAATTAAGTTTAGTTTGTGATCACAGAAACTTATCTAAACAGTATCTACCTGTGTGGAGCTGTAGTTGAAGCGTTGTTAGATATATTATCTATTTTCATATCTCACCTTCAGCTCCTATAGCTCTAACATATTCTGATATTCTTGAGTTTATAATTCTTTAATACTTGATGTTGAAAAAAAGGAAGTGATAAAATACTGCATTGTCTTTCCACGTCAAAGAATACAAAAATAATTTTTAGCAAGTGAGTTAAGAACTTTGAAGAACTTCTGAACCTCACCGTCAGCCCCAAAGTTGTATTTTTCTCTAAATATATTGTGTCATGCTGAAGCTATTTATTTAAACAAGATATTTTGCTACTTGTTCTCATCGTCATGATCCTAGCAAAACTATAATGCACAGGGAGAGTGTAGATTACCGAGATGTATTAGTGGTAGGTTTGTATTTTCTTTCTTGATAAAATTTTACCATTTTTTTTCAACCTGTTAAAGGGCATTTATGGAACCCGCAGCTAACATTACATTCAATAGTGAAACACTGACAGCTTTCCCCCAAAGATCAAGAACAAGACAAGGATGCCTGCTTTCACCACTCCTAGTTAACGCTGTACTGGTAGTTCTAGCTAGAATAATTGAACAGAGAAAATTTTAAAAAGCCATCCAAGTTGGAAAAGAAGTAAAACTACCTCTATTCACAGATGACATAATGCCGTATATAGTAAACCCCAAAGAATCTAAAACTATTAGAGCTAATAAACAAATTCAGCAGAGCTGTAGAGTGTAAGATCGACACTCAAAGATCAGTGTGTTTCTGTACACCAGCAATGAACAATCCCAAAAGGAAATTTAAAAAGTTTCACTTGTGAGGCCGGCCCAGTGCTGTAGTGGTTAAGTTCACATGCTCCACTCCAGCAGCCTGGGGATCTAGCACCGCTTGTCCAGCCATGCTGTGGCAGCATCCTACATAAGATAGAGGAAGATTGGCACAGATGTTAGCTCAGCAACAATCTTCCTCAAGCAAAAACAGGAAGATTGGCAACAGATGTTAGCTCAGGGCCAATCTTCCTCACCAAAAAAAAAGGTTCCTTTACAATAGCGTCTAAAAGAATGGAATACCTAGAAATAAACTTAACCAACGAGATGAAAGAATAAAGACCTAAATAAATGGAAAAGCATCCAATGTTCATGGGTTGCAAGACTTAATATTGTTAAGATGCCAGTACTATGCAAAGCAATTTACGGATTCTGTTAAATCTCTACTAAAATTCCAACAGCCTTTTTTTCATAAATGGAAAACCCAGTCCTCAAATTCATACGGAATTGCGAGGAGCCCTGAATAGCCAAAACAATCTTGAACTAGAACAAAGTTCGGGATTCACACTTCCTGATTCCAAAAATAACTGTGAAGCTACTGTAATCAAAACAATGTAGTATTTCACATAAGGATAGACATGTAGACCAATGGAATATAATTGAGAGTCCAGAAATAAACCCATATATCTGAAGGCATTTGCGAATCGTATATATGATAAGGCTTTAATATCTAGATTATATGAAGAACTCCTAAAACTCAACAACAAAAAGACAACCAAATTGAAAACTAGGCAAAGAGTGTGAATAGACATTTCTCCACAGAAAATATACAAATAGTCAACAAGCAATGAAAAGATACTCATCATTAGTCATTAGGGGAATGCAAATAAAAATTATAATGAGCAATCACCTCACACTCATTGGGATGGCTGTTATCAAAAAACCCCAAATAACAAGCATTAGTGAGGAGGTGGAGAAATTGGAACCCTTGTACATTGATGGTGGGAGTATAAAATTGTGCAGCTGTTGTAGAAAACAGTTTAGCTGTTCCTAAAAAAGCTACATACAGAATTACCATATTATTCAGCAGTTCCACTCCTTAGTATATACCCAAAAGAAGTGAAAACAGGGACTTAAGCAGATCCCTTGGATAGTAATGTTTTTGCACCATTATTCACAAGAGCCAAAAGGTGGAAACAACCCAAGTGTCCGTGAACAGATGAATGGATAGACAAAATGTGGTACAGATCTTCCTCAACTTACAATGGGGTCATCGTTGTTGTCAGTACCATCAAGTCGATTCAGACTCCTGGCTACCCTGTGTACAGCAGAGCAGAACCCTGCCAAATCTTTTTGTGCCATCCTCTCACCTTCTGGCACTGTATCAGACAATGCTCTGCTGCTATTCATGTGGTTTTCATGGCCTTATTTTTGGAAATGGGTAGCCAGGTCCTTCTTCCTAGTCTGTCTTAGTCTGGAAGCTCTGCTGTCTACCATAGGTGACCCTGTTGGTATTTGAAATACCAGAGGTATAGCTTTCAGCATCACAGCAACACACCGCCACCGTAGTATGACAACCTACTGATGGTGTGGTGCCCAGACTGGGAAACAAACCCAGGCTAGGCCACAGTGATGAGAGCTCTGAATGCGTCCCAATAACCCATCATAAATTGAAAATATTTTAAGTCAAAAATGCCTTTAATACACCTAACCTACTGAACATCATAGCTTAGCCTAGGCTACCTTAAATGTGCTAAGAGCACTTACATTAGCCTACAGTTGGGCAAAATCATTTAACACAAAGCCTGTTTTATAATAAAGTGCTGAAAATATCATGTGATTTATTAAATACTGTACTAAAAGTGAAAACCAGAATGGTTGTATGGGTACAGAATGGTTGTTAAGTGTATTGGTTTTTCACTGTCATGATTGTGTGGCTGACTGGGAGCTGTGGCTTGCTGCCACTGCCCAGTATCACAAGAGTATCATACTACATACCACTAGCTGTGGAAAAGATCAAAATTCAAAGTACAGTTTCTACTGAATGCATAAGTTGAAAAATCGTAAGTCAAACCATCATAAGTTGAGGATCGTCTGTATATATACATGGTAGAAATTATTCAGCCATAGAAAAGAATGAAGTTCTGAGGTATACTGCAACGTGAATGAAGAAAATATGCTAAGTAAAATAAGCCAGATTACAAAAGTACAAATATTGTATGATTCCACTCATATGAATAGGTGAATTTATAGAAACAGAAAGTGGATTATGGTTACTAGAGGATGTGGGTAGGAGAAGATGAGGATGTATTTTTCAATAGTCAGAGACTTTCTGTTTGGGGTGGTAAAAATATTTTGGAAATAGATAATGGTAATATTTACACAAGCTTGTGAATGTAATTAATGCCACTAAATTGTACAATTAAAATGGCTAAATTGGCAAATTTTGTTATATATGTCACAATTTTAAAATATTTTGCCATTTTATATCATCTCAGCATACGTAAATCTGTGCCCTAAATTAATACCTTTTAAATATTTTTAATAAAACAATTTTTTAGTGAAAGATTACATATACTCTTGAAATTTTTCCAACCTTTACAAATTTACCTTTCCATATTCTTTCCCCCAGCAAGTTAATGGGTCACAATTCTTCATGCTTCCTCTGCATTCATTTGATATAGTGCATGTGATCACTAGTGTGACATTTGTTATTTTTCACTAACTTGAATAGTTTATTTCCTATTAAAATCTATGAAAATGTGGGCCTTGCCTTCATATTGAATTTATGGACTCATTTTCTAAATAACTCTGCCTTTTAAGAAAATGTGGAATAAAGCTACTGCTTAAACTTGGCTAATCTATTAATCTATGTTGGATCTCAAAAGTGATAGCTCACATTATATGTTAGGGATGGGACTGTCACCAGAGATACTCATCTTCTTGCTCTCAGCTTATAGCAGCAGCGCTCGTCAGACTTGTCACCATGCTGCACGTCCAGTGGTGTGTTTCTCTCCTTACTTTTGAATGATTTTGATTAGCTATGCATGCCACCACTGGTTACACTTCTGAGTTTCTGAGCTTAATTTGATATCACATGTTTGTTGCAAGCTGTTTTCCCAGCTTCCAAGCATGGTGCACAAAATTCTGCAAGTGAATTCCTGTTAGTACATAAGGAATAGCTAGAAAAATTCCAAGTGCCGTTTTTCTTATTTCAGAAATTTAGGAGTACAAATCAGTGCCAAAAATGGTGACAGTGATTGGGAGTGAAGGCAAAGAGATGGGAAGTGTATTTTATATATGCATGTAGAAATGTAATTAAATTTTTATAAACTTCAGTCATGGCAATTTTATATTCCTATAGTCCATGATGGAAGTTAAAAGCAAAAGGTAATAATATTGACAAAACTAGGATTGCTGAAACCCTGAACTTAGCATAAACCTATGCTAAGGATGAATGAACAACTAGTCATGAGCATAACTGTTGGTAGGACCTTTTGCATGACCTCAGAATTTAGAAACTGGAAATAAATTGCAATATATATGAGAACAATTGCAATTGTGTGCTTAGAATTTTCAGATATTTCTGCTTTCAAACTTCAGAGTTCTTCAGAAGTTGGAGTCTTCTGTACTCCTATTGCTATTTTATGGGAATGGCTATTGAAAAGTAAATGAGTATGTAATTTGCATGCATGGGATAGAGAATGGGTGAGTGAGAAGCTGGACGTCTACTCTGATTGCTATTCATTCTCTCATCTTAAGTTCTTTGAAGAACATGAGTATTTTCAGCTTTTTTTGAGAAGTATACTCTCATCCTTTGGCTTGATTGAGTGTATTTTAATGTTAAAGCGTGTTCTATAAACAGAGAGTCAAACTTTTACTATATTGGCTTGGGACTAAAGCATGTTATAATGGCCCTTTGCAAATTTTTACATTATAGGCGTAGAGACATGATATTTAGAGTTAGTCACCTGGAGAAGAAAAGCAGTTATTACTTTGTATTGTAAAAAGTCAAATCCTGCTATTTCCTTTTTTAAAAAGTCTCTTCATGAAATAGTGTATTTTTCCCTTAGTTGTAGGGTAGGAGGAAGCATTATCAAATGTGCATAACTTTACAGTCTTATAAAAGCTGCAGTTATAAATTGAACTTACTTTTTATGGCAATATTCTTAAGTGCTTTTGTTGATCTGAAAACTTGTTCTAAAAAATTTGCTAATAGCCCACACAGTTATTAACCATCTCCTGTGGTGGTCTATTCTCTGCAAGAAAGGTCAGTCATTTCTTCCATTTTATGCCAGATTTAGAATAAATCTGTGAAGTGATATTAATGGTCTGACTCGGTGTATTTAAAAAAATTGTCAAACTTGGCTGAAAATTATTTTTCCATCATCAAGCTGAAACATATGACTTTCTAACATCCACATAATTTGGAAGCTGGACTAACATTACACTTTCGGAAAATATGTGTTGTAATGGGAGGAATATGGTCCAGTAGTCTCACCTTACCCATGGTTTTGCTGTCTGTGGTTTCAGTTATCTGTGGTCAACTTCAGTCAGAAAATATTAAATGGAAAATTCAAGAAATAAACAATTCCTAAGGTTTAAATTGTGGCCGTTCTGGGTAGCGTGATGAAATCTCACATCTTCCTCCTCTGTCGTGCTCGCGATGTGAATCATCCCTTTGTCTGGCGTATCCACACTGTGTAGGCCACCCAACCAGTAGTCACAGTGTAGCCGTCTTGGTTCTCACATCGACTGTCACAGTCTGGCAGTGCTGCTGTTCAAGTAACCCTTATTTTACATCATAGTGGCCCACAGCACAAGAGTAGTGATGCTGGCAATTCAGACATGCCAGAGAGGAGCCATAAAGTGCTTCCTTTACGTGAAAAGGTGAAAGTTCTCAACTTGATAAGAAAATTTTAAAAAATTGTATGCTGAGGTTGCTAAGATCTGTGGTAACTTCTCTTACAATATGTTTCTATAATCGTTCTATTTTATTAGTAGTTGTTGTTAATCTCTTACTGTGCCTAATTTATAAATTAAACTTCATCATAGGTATGTATGTATAGGAAAGAACACAGTATCTTTAGGATTTGATACCATTTGCGGTTTCAGGCACCCACTGGGGGTCTTGGAATGGATCCCCGTGAATAAGGGGGGATTACTGTATTTGACAGAACCTTACTTCTCCCTGCATGTTAGTTATGTGTCCTTAGCCCAACTGCTTCCACTTCCTCACCTGTAAGTTGGAGATAATATCGCTTGCCCTGGTTATTGTGAGCATTAAATGAGATTATTATGTAATACATAATTGTATTAATAATATATTAAATATATGTATTATAACATATATTTTATGTAAATCATAAAATGATTTGTAAGTTTAAGGAAGTATAATCACTGTTTAAAGCACTCATCTTAGAATAATATTCTGAGATACATAATGTAAAGCTGCTTAAAATTTTGTTAGTTCTTTCCTGTCAGTATAGGGACATGGAAAAGAAACTAAGTCAAAGGAAAAGATGTATGGTTGTGAACTTCAGAGGAGACCTTTCAATGGCTTCATTTCTTGAAATTGGTAAAGTATATATTTTCCCCTGAAAGAAAGTAATACTATATTTCTACACCTGGCAAACCCTTACATATCCTTAAATGGGGCTCTTGCTCATATTACAGCAATAAATGTGGTAACCTAAGAAATGCATGTAAATCATCTATGTATAAAAGGCATTCATAGGAATAGATATTCTTCATATATAGATTTTTTTATAGAGGATACATAGTAAAGAAATGGTAACATTATCTGTTGAAAAGTAGTATATTAAAATACAGACATATATTCAGTATTAGAATCTTTCAACAATTTTAATGTTATTTATCATTGCTATTACTGTTATTGTCGTCTTTTAAAGTAATTTACATTTTGTTCTGTCTAACCTGAAATTTCTGATACATGTTATTTCTAATTATTGATACTCTGTACTTTACCTTTAATAGTTAAAGGAAAGCTAATGAGCTAATGCTTATGCTTTTTTTAAACCACAAAGACATGCAAGTAATTAGATTACCATGATTATAGATTGAGAACAGTGAAATACGGGTTGCAAATTACTTTATTCATTAAAAAATTAATACTCTCTGTTTTAGTTTTAAAATTAAAAATGCCTGCATACAATTTTAAACCTTAGGAAAACATTAAGGGAATGTTTTACCTATTGACACTGACCTCAAATTCAGAAATAAAGGAAAAAAAGCCAAAATAGATTTCACAATCGTCCAACATTCCCTATGGTTGTCACTAGGAACCTATTTTACTATTAGTTTATATAATTTCAGCATCTTGCTTACCTGGTTACCTAGCCAATGAGGATTAGAAGCAGCAAAGCAGGAGTAAAGAGAGGAGCCTGCTGGAATCAGATATACTAAAAAACAGCAGGGATAAATGGCAGTATGAGGAAGAATATGAAAACTAAAAGAACAAATATGAATCACAGAGCCCCATTTGCATCAGGATGAGTAGAAACACACACACCCTAAGAAATCTCGAGGTTACCCCTTTTATTGCTGCCCACATCTATATACTTGAGCTCAAGTATTATGGAAACTTTAAATGTATTTGAAAATATATAACAAACTGGGAGATATTTCTTAAAATGTTAGAAACTACATGTTATGTTGAAACAAAGAAATCTTTATGCATTCAGATTATTAGCTGTCCAGAATTAGTAATTTCTGAGTGCTATAAATAGTTATCTTCTTTAAAAATTATATGTCATATTGTGTTTTAAATCTCAGTTTTTGCTTATTGCAAAGTTAATTGGCACTTCCCTTTTCTCAGTTCTTTTTGAGGCCAAAAACATTGTCTATAGGTTGTCATAGAATTATTAATATTCTACTAGATTCTTGGTGTTAATTTTTTATTTTGAGGTGTTTCACTGTCCCTTATCCAACCAAATTTCTTACTTTAGATTGACACTAATATTTCCTAAAGAAGTATCTATTTGTACTCTTATCATAAGATACTGAGTTATATTCTCAATAGGAGTATAATAAACTGATACATTTTTTGCATCCAAACAAAATGTTCGCTAATTTTCATTATAGTTGACAATAGGAAATATGTAGATCAAATCATTGGTATATGCCCATTATTCTAGACTAGACTCATTCTGCTTGAAATAGTTCTCAGGAATATAAAAAATTTTAGATTGTATTTTAGATTACAGCAAAAAATATTCCTTTTTTATTCCTAACTTTATTCTCTTGGGTAGATTACATTTTTAAAGTTGATCTATTTTTTTTTTCCCCTTATCCTTGGAAGAAAAAAAAACTATTGACTTATTCCTTATTTCTCCTATTACCTTTCTTGAAGCCCTTTTTATTGAGTGCCCTTTTTATAGACATGATAATTTATAACTTACAGTTTTTGAAATCTGTAGTATTTCCCAAAATAGATCTCATTTTTACATATATTGATTGATCTGATAAACCCAAAGAGTCTTCCTGGTTTTATAGACTAAAAGATCTTAAAATCAATCATGTAAGTTTTCAATATACAGATAAGAAAATTGAGATAAAGAATTATCCATTTACTAAAAAAAATAGTTTTTGAGCATCTATAGTGTGCCAGACATTATTCTAGGCACTGAGGATACAATAGTAAACATGACAGACAATGTCCCTTTTATACTTTAATTTTGTCTTTGTTCATCCTGTTATTGTCCCCCAATTTTCTCCTTAGCACTAATCTCATTTTATATTTTCTCTATATATTTTATTTGTTTTATGTGTAATGTCTGTCTACATGAGCTAGAGCATGAACTCCATGAAAGTAGGAAGATTTGTCTGGTCATTACTGTATCTCCAGCTTCTAGAATAGTACTTAACATTTGGTAGGGACTCAATAGATTTGTGTCAAATGAATGAATGAAATAAAATGAGAACCAGAAGTGTGTGGTATTCTGAAAGCCAAGTGTAATGTTTTTAGAACAGAATGGTCAACTATGTCAAATGCTGCTGATGGGTCAAACAACATAAAGACATGAAGATTGGATTTACCTAGGTACAGCTGTGATGAATGGTTACAGGGGCATGGTGGGATAAAAGCCATATTGGAGTAGATTCAAGAAAAAAGGAATGGGTGGTAAGGAAGTAGAAACAGAAACTCATTCAAGGAATTTTGAGGGATAAGGAAATTGAGCTGTAACTGGAGGAGGGGTATGAGGTCAAGGAGGGCTTTGAAATGTTTTTCTTTTATTGCAAACATTTCAAACATAAAAGAATAGTACAATGAATCCCCATACCTTTCATATATATATATCAAAATATCAAGATTTTGGCATACCTATTTTATTTATTTATTTTTGTTGTTGCAGAAATATTTTGAAGCAAATTCCAGTCATTTCAGCTGTATCTACTTAAGTATTGTTGACTTAAACAAATAGTCAGTTATTTCTCCAGCAAAAATGGGTTTATTCAGGCTCGGCAAAGAACTGGAATTCAAAGTCTGCAATCATGGTGAGCCACTTAGAAGTACCCCTCAGCAAGCAGGGGAGAAACTTTTATAGAAAGGAAGAGGAAGGTGGGGGTCGGGCTATTGTAAACAAAGAGTTGATTGGAGGAGACTGTGAGTTCACAGTGTGGTGGCTTCTCATTGCCTGAGTTGTGACATCTCTCAATGGCTGGGCTGTTGCTGGATGAGAAGTCTTTCTGCCTTTTGGGCTCTGCAATAAAATTCTATTATTTTTCACATTATACATCTTAAAAAAAAAGAGAGAAAAAAGTGACACCTTCTTACACAGCCGGATGCCATAATCAAACCTGTTATAACATTAATTCTTTGATGCTAATACCTAGTTCTAATCAGATTGCCACAATTATGTTTAAAATAAAAGTTGTTTGAATCTAGATTCAAATTCTAATTTACATTTGGTCATTATATCTCTTAAGAGTCTTTTAGTCTAGAGAGCAGTCCCTCCTTAACTGATAAAGCTAGATCAGTTGTCTTGTAGACTATCGTACATTCTTGATTTGTCTTCGCTTCCTCATAGTGTCATTTAATTTATTTCTCTGTTTTCAGTATTATTTGTAAACTGTAACATAGTGCTAAATGTTTGATTAGACTTAGGTGTGGCTGCTTTGGGACACATACTTCATAATTGGTGCCCTCATTTGAATTGCATCACATCAAGAGGCACGTGTTTGATTTTTGCACTCTTAGCTGTGCTAACGTTGATCAGTGAAGTCAGTTGATGACCACCTGATGTTTCCACTGAAAATTTCCCATTAGCCTTTCATCTTATGATTTTATGATCTTTGCATAAGTCGTTATTTGCTTTGCCAAAGGGTAATTTTCTACTTCTGTCATAAAGGGGGGGAGGGTTTCTTTAAAAACTGAAGAAATTATAACATGTTTTTCTGCTGATGGGAATGATCTAATAGAAAAGGAGAAATTATGATGTAAGAAGGAATTCTAATACTTGGAGAAACAGTGCACTTGGTAGGTAAGAGGGGATAGGGTCCACTGCACAAGAGGTAGAATGCCTTAGGTAGGAGTGAGGACACTTAAGTGACTGGTCCAAGGTCACAGTAGCACAGAGTGAATATTTTATTAAATTTCTATCACAATTTTGTTATGCAATCTGTTTGATAATTGTACCTAGTTTTAGAAACATGCATTTTCAGTATGTGATATTGCTTGTGAAATCAAAATTTAAAGCCATTTCAAATTTCACTTCCTGTATTTGACATTGACTCCACTTGTTAGAGTTTTTCTAATTTCTCCCTAATTAATTTTCTAATTTAAAAGTGAAGTTTTAAATTAATGGTGTCTTATACACTTGTATCTTTACATTATTAAAAATGTGGGCATATACTTTTATGTAACTGTTTTTCAGCTTTTGTTGCTAGTCTATTGCAAAGAGAAGTAAATGGTGCTGTTAAACAAATAAAATGATAAATAACTGGCGGTTTAGTTTAGACACTAATGGAGCCTAAAAGCCTTTAAAACTGACAAAAACAGCAACTTTTATGATTTATAGGCTCATTTTTGTTACACAGTTTGGTCGTATAACTGACAGTCTTCCCTCTTTGTGACTTTCTCCTAAAAATTATAGTTTTGTGTTATCTGAGTGAAAAGGCCATTAGAGTTGAGTAGAAGAATATGACAGCATCTCTTCTGAGGATTGCGGCAGTTCCCATTGGTGGATGTGCAATCTCCTTTCTTCTTTCCTTTTTCTGTTGTATCATAGTTCTAATGGTAGTGATATAATTTAATCCTCAAAGAATATGTACTGCAACTTTGAACCTATAAACTATCTCCAAATTGTCTCATACATCCTATGTGAAATTTAGTTTGAGACAATCATATTTCTTCATGGCTCAGTGATTTCCATTTACTACCTGTTAGTCTATACAATCTGAAAAGTATTGGGTTTACTGTGTTGTCTGACATGATACGCATTCTATTAAATTGAAATTTTAAAAGCAACATGGAGTATATAATCTCTTTAGTTACTTACTATGTTTTATTTTTTTTTAAAGTCGCTTTTGAGGTTTGGCTGATTTCCTTTCCCATTTTGTCATACCCAAAAGAGCACTCTGTAGTTGTCTCCAAAAGGAGGAATGTAGCCTGATCTGTGTTCTGTTTTGTCTGCTGACTTAAATGAGAACGCTTTGCCTGAGGTACATGGATCAGTTCTCATTCTTTCTACTCATTTGACAATTAGTACAAGCTCGTAAAGGGTCCCTAGAGTAGCCCTATAAACTAGATCATTTTACCCGAGAACCACAGAGACAGATCCAGAGATGAGGATGAGAAAAGCTGATTAGCAGAAACAGGAAATATTAATCCTTCAAACTCACATTATGTTTTTCAGATTCTCTCCATCCTTGCAAGTGAAAGATACAGTTGCTCTCTGTTGGAATATTTTGTACAACTAAAGAAACTTAACTTTTCATAGATTTGAATCTTCATTTTTTAAAACATGAAAATTTAATTTAGGTGTATCCATTTAGCAGTACTCTTTTATTTCTGCTCCTACTTATTATGATTTGTCTTTTTTTCTAGAAGTAAAAATGATAATGTTTTATTATTCTTTTAAAAATTCAAAACTAGAAAAATGGTTATGTGGCAATTAATCCTTAAAGCAGTATAAACTCCTTATGATTTTTTAATGTTTATAGTTTTACAACTTTGTCCTTCAAGATGTACATTAAAAATATTTTATAGAGTAGCTTAGAATTTTGAAACTATAGCTCCAAAAGGAAATGTGTTAGGTACTTGAAGGTTTTCGTATTAGTTCAAATATTTTATAAATTTTAAAAGACCCTTCTTTTGATTTTTTTTGTAACTATTTAATGAAGTAATACTTATTTCTGAGAAGAAAGTTTATGTGTTGTGTTGGGATGCTGAGAAGATTACAATTTAATACCAAGGTGCTTCAGTGAGGCTCAGAATAGTTCAAAAAACTAATCATTTATTTTTATTCCCTTAATTGTGTCTGTAAAGGATAAAATGGGTTATAGGACCTGTGTATTAGACCCAACCAATTTCATTTTCTTCATGTCTCACGTAATATGTCTCCATTTGGTTCACTAGATATGAAACAAATACTATTAATTATATCTTAATCAATCTTAAATTTCAAGTTTCTTAAATGTTTTTAAATTTTGTTTTTAACTCTGATATTCTGTCATTATTAAAACTGTATAATTGATAAAGTCACTGTTGGTTCATTTATTCAGTAAATATTTATTGTTGCAACTATTGTGTGCCAGGGCCTGCTCTAGGCTTTGGGGAAACTACAGCACAAAACAAAATAGGCTAATTCACTGTCCTTAAGCTTGCATTTCTAGTGGAAAAGTAAAAATATAAACAAATATAAAATGTCAGGTAGTCTTGTTGCTGTGATTAAAAGAAGAGCAGGGTAAGTGCGTGGAGGGTGGTAGAAATTCAGAAACTCGCCTACTATGTAAACTTTTCAAGACTCTCCCTCCCCACCGATTTCAATGCCCTTTTCACTGTAGACCATCTGTGGGTGCCATCCATGTAGGTGCCTGCCTTGGTTTTCATATCATACCGTCCTATAATGGTCTGGTTGGGTGTCTGTTGTTCGCACTTAAGAGTATACTCTTTGAAAGCTAGGTCCGTAGCTTTCTAACCCTCAGTCCTTTCATAAGTGCTCAGTGAGTATATGTTATGTTAGCAAATGAATTATACTCAGCATGTCTCAGGATCTCTGGCTCTGCTGGAATCCAGAGGCCCCGTGTGAGACAATTAAGAAAGAATAAGTAAAAAAGTGGTAAAAAGGAATATGTATGTATTCATTCTCTTTGGTTCAATTGAACATTTCTAATTAATTTAATTTCTAATTAATTCTAAGTTCTACATTTTCCGTTGTTTTATTTTCATTATTGTTTCATCCTTTTTCATAGCTTTTTTTGAAAAAGCTACAAAATAAGAAGGAAAATTTTCTAAAAATTTGTCTTTTACCACAGGTACTACTGAACGAGTGTGCTTGATCCAGGGAACAGTTGAAGCACTGAATGCAGTTCATGGATTCATTGCAGAAAAAATTCGAGAAATGCCCCAAAATGTGGCCAAGACAGAACCAGTCAGCATTCTACAACCTCAGACCACCGTTAATCCAGATCGCATCAAACAAGTGAGTGTTTAGTTGGGAAATCAAAGAGAAATATCTACAGCATAGTATGAATTTCTTATAAAAGAAGCCTTAAAGTCTTAGTAGAAAAAGTTTTTTTTCCTAAGCATACTTAAAACATAGTTGTCCTTTATTTGTTTAAAGACTATCAGAGTCTCTTAGATTCATCAGTTGATTTATTGATTGATTGAATTATTCATTATTAGTGTTACACTGAGGAGCAATTATGAGACTCATTCTTTTGTGATTGCCCTTTAAAAAATTATAGACACAAGTTTGATTAATTTTCATAGGAATTTCATCTATTTAAAAGTATACCACTTTTTAAATAAAGTATAAAAATTGAAATGAAGCTATTCTCAAAATTTCAAATACCGTAGTTTTAGTAATATTTGTAGTCTTCAGTATGGTTATTATGCATATAACTTCCTGTTTTGTTAATTGTCATGTTCAACATTTTTTATCAACAAATATGTATAAGTAAATTTTTGTACCTAGTAAACAGTCCTTTGTTACAAAGCAGCTATTATGTTCTGTATAACTTGTGTAGTATTTATATAAATGTCATAAAGGTCCAATGTTCGTTTTTAATGTGTGGGATTTTCTGTAACAAAAATTTTACTTGATAAAAGATAATGTGAGTTTTTAAGATTGAATAATGGCTGGCATGATGTAGGAAAAAAATGACATTCTTTAATGTTAAATAAGTTGGATTCTTCCCCATAAACTCTTTTCAAATCCTCCAATTTATTTGATACTTTATGTTTATAATTACTGTTTTCTGCATTTGCCCTTTTATAATTAACTACTTAATTTGTGATCATACTCTCAATAGACTATGCCTTCAAAAGAAATGTATTATTCTTTATTAGTTCACAGAATATTTAATTTACAGAATATTTGTGTTCATTGTAATAAATTTGAAATGTAGCTCAAAATCTTATTAATTTCATGTTTCTGAATTGAAAAATTTTCATCCTAAACTGTTATAAATCTATTATAATTTTACCAATATATAAATAAATATAAGGCTAACTAATCAAATACAAATATAGAAATAACTAGGCAATATATTTTCAAATTATCGACTAATATTCAATTTTCTATTAATTGCAATTTTAAAAAATCCTTCCAGTTTAAATTTTGAATAGATAGCCATTATTCCATATAAAACCATTCATTTTATACTCTGTCACTGTCAAATGGTTCAATTGGTATACCCCTCACAATTTTTCAAGGTAGTATTTTTAATTTATGCATGGCAGAATGTAAATACTTTAAAGCTCTAAACATGAGTAGATTTTTTATTCATCGTAGCCATTTATAGTTTTGAAATGTTTATTTTATCTAAGCTAGGTGAATACAAAGAATATTTTTAAAACTGATACTTGAAAGTGATACTGTGATCTACCCAGATTCTAAAACTATGAGTTTAGCTGAAGACCTTCGCATTAGAGTCACCTGGGGCTAAGAATTTACAGAATTGGCACTAAAGTGTACAGTCTCTTGACTTGCTGCCTTATTCCAGCTTATTACCTCTCCCTTTTCTTTTTAACTTCTGTGAGAAAGTTCAAACATTTAGGAATAGGGGTGAACATCTTGATATTTTAAAAAGTAAAACATACAATATAGTTTAAGTAGTATGATATCACTGGCGATATATTCAGGACAATGATATGAATGAATTTTTATTGCTTTTATAATAAATAGCTCATACTGTCAGATAGTGGTCTATGAATCATTGTTAAAATTCCAATTTTCTCTATGGCAATATGAGATTTGTAGGTTACCATATATATATATATATATATCCAGTGCCAGTATAGATTTATGAAAACCAGAATTTAAAAATATTTAGTTTATTTTTATTTGCTGTGTTAAGATAATGTTATTTAAATTCAAGATACCTTTTAATAGTAATTGATTTACTTTTGTATATTTGCATTCATTGGTAAGCCTTGTAGATATTTGTGGAATTAAAATTGTTCATTATTTTAATATTTTCATGGAATCAAAATATATGTGAAATAGAGTATCATTTAAAAAGATTTATCAAAAAAGTATACTAAATCTAATAGGGCAATATATTTAACACAAACACTATTTTTGTAAATGAAAAAATTGAAAATTTACTTGAAAAATCTGGAAGAGGGATTGAACATATTTCCAAGATATTAAAAATGAACAGAGTTTTTAATACTCTAAGTTTAGAATTTTCTAACTTTCTAGGTATCCTATTTCACCACTCTAAGAATTTTTGTTGGATTATTCTCTAAATAGTAAGTCAATATAAATTTAAATGACCACACTTTTATTTCTGAAGAAATTATGCTGGTTATCCAGTATAAAATAATTATGTCTAAAATAAATCATTTTGCACTAAAGTAGATAAAAACATATTTCATATGATATTTATATATGTTTTAGATTTTAATACATAGAATCATGATAAGATTTCTTTTAAAATGGTGGTCTTTCCCTTAACTAATGACATAACAGTTACATTTGCTTTGGGCTTCAGTCCTGAAGTTAATTTTTAAAATAACTTGTTTAAAACGTTTTTTGAGGATTTTTTTACTGTTAAGATTATACAAAAAATAAAATAAAAGTTTTAAAAAATGCTAGAGCTAGAAAATAATCCTCATAGAAATGAATTCTTGTTAAATATGATATTTTGGATTTTCTTAAGGTTTATTATTACATGTTTATTGTTTTTTATAATTGACAATTTTAAGGTGTTGTTTTCTGAGAAAAGGATAATTTATATGTAACTTGGACATAAAATAGAAAGTCAAAGTTAGTTCTAAACAAAACTTACTTTAATTTTAAAGTTAGAATTTTACACCATATATTTTTGACTTTTAATAAAATATTCTGAATTATGTAATCTGCATATGGTTGGTAACTGAATATATTGCGTGAACCAGAATATTCTGCCCAAATGAAACCTACCCTTATTGACTGAATGAATTCTCAAACAAATATAGTTTCTTAGGAAAGTAACACATACTGGCCTTGCAAGTCTTTCATATAGTGGAACAACGGAATCTAGCGTGACAGCCTTACGTCCAACTTCAGATATTAGATATTGTGAACTGTTCAAGTCTTAATTCTCAAATGTGGATTTTTTTTTAATTTAAAACAAATATTTGCTAATAAAGAGGGACTCCAATGTTTTATATATTCAAAATGACAATATTAATAACAATTAACATTCATTGAATAATCAAAATGTTATAGCCTCTGTACTGTAAGCTTAATATCAGGAGACCATCATGAGGTACATCATACTATTGTGCTCATTTTACGAGTCAATATACTCAGAAACAGATATGCAGTAAGAGCCAATAAACCAAAATTAAACATTAATTGCAACATAGAACATACTATTTCTTCTTTCCAGGACATAAAAATAGCAGAGACATTCAGTGATCTGCAAATAATTTAGACCTTGTTTGCCTAGAAGCTCTGAACTTACTCCTGGAGCACTTCTTAGGCCAGATTATTTGGTATACATTTTTCCCTTTCCACCTTTTTATGTTTTGAGCTTTGTACTTTCTACTTTTTTTCCTATGGGATTATTGAAACCTTTCCTTTTGTTTTAAGTCCCTCAAATCCCCCTCGACGAATGCTTGTTTATACATAATGAGTCAATATAATGAACCCCAAAACATTGTTGAAACCACAGATCAGTAATATAGTTAGCATTTGTTAACTTGCTTTGTCTCTTACAGATTTTCAGCAGTTTTTTTTCTTGGTTTGTTTTTGGTTCAAATGTATTTTTAAGAAAAGTTACATTAAGAAAGAAACGGTTATAGGCATTTAAAAGATTCTCTTGAATTTAAAAAATCAAATTAAGATACAAAAATCTCATTTAGCCCAAAGAATTTTACTCTCAGAAAACTTGGCAAAAATAGCCCATAATTTGTTTATTCATTACTCACTCATTCAACCCTGAATTTATTAAATGCTTTCTTAGTGAATTGCAAAATGTATTAAACTGTAGCCTGTGCTCTCTAAAACTAGTTTGTGAGAGATCATAAATGCTTAAAATAATTTATAAAAATGTAAAACTGTATTTATATATCAAAACTACAGTCTAAGCAATCTGCTATGCAAGTTCAGAAGAGTGTGAAGGAAGCGTAGGCTGCGGTGATGTTTGGGCCTTGTGAAACAGGTGAAGACCTGAGCTGGACCTTAAAGATTGTATAGGAATTGCAAGAGGAGAAGAAAGAAAAAAGTTCATTTTAAGCATGTGAAACAATACGGATTTGAGGAAAAAGACATCACAATTGTTGAATAGTAAGGAGACTATCTTGACAAAAATGGTTTTAGAGGAAATAATGTTAGATAGGTAGGGTGGGGCCCCTGGATATCTGGCTGAGGGTCATCCTATAGACTACACATTCTTCCTAATATTTCCCAAAAGAGCCCTTTTAATTTCTCTGAAAGGTTATGGACAAAAGGATGTACCTCTGCATTTTGTTCTCTTCTGTGCTAAAAATCCAAACAGACTCTTAGGGTGCCTGTAGGTACAGCTGTTGGTAGGGGAAGAGAACTATGACAATTAGCTGAGTGATCTACTAAGCAGATTTTAGATTTGGAGGTTTGTAAGATAATATTTTCAAAAATTTCTTTTATGTAACACTCACAAATCCAGGGGATATTAAGCTTTGTCAGGAAAAAGAAAAAGTTTTGTCTTCAAGAATAAAGCATCAGGGGGCTGGCCCAGTGGCGCAGCAGTTAAGTGTGCATGTTCCACTTCAGTGGCCTGGGGTTCACCAGTTCGGATCCGAGGTGTGGACCTACACACCACTTGTCAAGCCATGCTGTGGTAGGCGTCCCACATAAAATAGAGGAAGATGGGCACAGATGTTAGCTCAGGGCCAGTCTTCCTCAGCAAAAAGAGGAGGATTGGCAGCAGATGTTAGCTCAGGGCTAATCTTCCTCAAAAAAAAAAAAGGATAAAGTGTCAGTAGTAGTGGTAATAGTGATATGTATGGTACTTATTCTGTTTCTGTGCCAGCCATTGTGCTGTGCACTTTATGTGTATTATCATATTTCATTCATCCTCACAAAAATCCTCTGAGGGCAAGTACAGGTGCAAGAGTCCATGTTATACTTATGGAAGCTGATGCTTAGAGGGACTGAGTAACTTACCCAAGGAAATGTAACTGGTAATTGATCTTAACACTGGGCTGTATGGCCCCTAAGTTTGAGTAATGCTGCTAAAACAGAATCCAATCAATTTCTTTCTTCTGGGACTTTTCAAAAGTCTTGAATAAGCTCCTCTAAGAAGAGAATCTCATTTGAAATATGATGTCTTGTGTCAGAGTGAAGTTAAGAGCCTAGGGAATATTTAAGAAGATGATGACGAAGACAGTCTCTTTTGATGGTGAAAGTTGAGACAAAGGCATGAAGTTAAAAGATATTTCAGAGTAAAATCTGTAAGCCTTTGAGACTGAGTTCTTGTAGATCCTAAATGGTGAGGAAAGAATGAAAAATGACTGTATATGATTTTGAACCTAGCAGAATGGTGACTCCTGAAAGCAACAGGTGGGTTTTAGTCAGGCATCTATTTGAAATAATGTTTTTTGTTTGTTTCAGGCAAGTTGAATGTTTTTTCCTTGAAGTAGTGTTTGCTAGAAGCATAGCTGAGAATCTAAAACTGATAATGTAGATCCTTGATTACAATAGAGGTGATAATTTTACTTCTTCATAATAGGAGAGAAAAAAAGGAAACAAATGAGATAGAGAAGCAATTACCAGAGAAAGGAAGTCAGGGGCATTGTAATAAGTGGTTAAGTGCGTGGGATCTGGAGCAGGACTGCCAGGACTCAACCCTGGCTCTTTACCTTACCAGCTGTCCTATTGGGCAAGTTATTTTGCTTCTCGGTACCTTCACTTCTTTACCTGTAACATGGGGATAGGAACAGTGTCGATTTCGTAAGGATATTGTGAGTCTTAACTGAGTAGAACTATACCTGGTTCCTAGTAAGTGCTCTTTATTAATTAGAAAGATAAAAGGGAAGTCAGTAATATTCCCTGTGAGAAAATGAGAGAAAGTATAAGGAAAGATGCTAAAAAGGACCAAATACTCAGAGAAAAATACGAGAATAGGTAACTGTTTTTTAAAATATGAAATCATTGGAGATTTTAAAAGTTAGTTAAAGTCACATGGTGAAAGCAAAGTCATTATTTCCTAATAATGTTATTGTCTAAAAGTAAAGAGACTGGTCAAGTAAAAGGAAATAAATGGTGTGAAGTCTGGAAACTGCTGATTTGAAATTTTGGATATAGAAAGGAGAAAAACGCAAGTTAGGTCACAGAGGCTCGTGTGACCCCTGCTGCTCAAGAGGGAATGGCTTGTGTTAAAGAATAAAAAGGAGCTTGAAAAACCAGAGAAATTGGAGGTGCCACATACAGATGAGATTACTGAGGGAGCAAGATGACTCGGGAGTAGTGGAAAGATGCAGTTTAGGGTGTTAGGGTCCTAGGCTGTGAAGAGTAGGGGGTTTGAGTAGGAGATGACAATTTGGTCTACAGTGAGAAGAATGAGAAGAAAAAAAGTGGTTTGGAAAACTGAAGAAGTTGCCATGAAGTCAATTGTAGATAAGGAAGCTCATTCTGGAAAATCATGATTTATTTCAGGAAATAAAGAGTATCATTGAAAGGAAGATACAAGACATGAGATTCAATGGTTGAAGAGAAAGATAAAGGTGTAAATAAGCTTTGGAATAAGAATAAATTGTGAAAGACCTGTTGGAATTGGACAACACGAGTTTATATTAGGGCTAAGTGGGTCTACATAGTTCAGATGTTGGAAGAATGGGAACATACTTGTCAGGATGAAAAACCAAAGGTGACAGTTACATATTTAAATATTTTATCCATTCTTTTTATAGAGCAGTGTACAGATTTATTTAACAAAACTTGAATCAGAAGTTTGGGAAGGTGATTACTCGAGTAATGTTACTCAGTTAGCTCGTAATAGATTGCAAATTAGAATTGAGATTTGTTCTTCATTGCTGTTTCACTGTACCTATAAATATCAGAGGTTCTTGACAGTCTATTACTGTAGATTTGCTTGAAGGTGAGCTGTATTTATTATAGAGCTTATTTATAGTAATATTCTCTGGTCCAGGAAAACTGTCAGCTGTTAAGAAGAGTGCATTTTTTATAATTTGTAATCTCTTTTTAGTTCTTATTCCCCAGAGCCCAGTTATATCTACATTTAACTAAATGCCTGTTGTTAAGTCTTGAAATTTTAAAAACTACTTTGTATTCCAAAGAATCCACGCTTTTAAAATTATAAAATACTTCAGATTTTTCTACAACAAGTAATTCAGCCTTTAGTGTTTAAAGCAGAATCCTTAAACAGCATTCAAGTCACGTAAATAAAAATGTATTATACGTTTCCATTTGAAGGGTAAAATTGTGGTAAAAAATGACTGTGCCTTTCATAATCATCATTTTATAAATATAAAAAAATAATTTTTGGAGGCATGTGTCCTTCATAAATGTTATTTATAACAGCTGTTTTAATATATTGATACTGTGAGTATTGTTAGTTGCATCTTCATGATGTATATCAGAAATCTTCCTAAATGATTTTTACCTTGAAACCACTAAACTTTTAAGTCTGCTTGGGAAATAGGAGTAAACTTTTTTTTAAAACATTAGGGAAACAAACACTACGTTTATATTGTACGTTGAAATGTTTCTTACAGATTTTTCTAGTCTGTTTATCTGGTCAAGAGCAACTATCAAAGCTGTTTTATTCATCTGATTAATAGGGCCTTTTAAATTAAAGGCATTACTTTAATATAGTTACATTTATCTGTTTATTAGAACAATTTTTTGCAGCTAGTACTTAAAAAAACACCTGAAATGCAAACTTTCCTCAATCTCGTTGTTGTTATGTTAATTTATAAAGGAAGGAAACTGTGTTTAAAAGTATCTATATGAATAATACATAGCTAGAAAACTCATCACGTTTATTTCATTACAGTTCATTATTTTAGGAATTTAAACCAAGAAAATTTGTTTTGAGACAATTTACTGTGCCATTTCGACAGTCTTGTCCCCTGAAGCCCAAACTTATATCATTTTCATCTGTTTATTTAAAATATTAAACTCTAACTTCTAATCAGATTATGATGTTTAATATAACCTAATCTTTAATGATTTTAAACAGATTAATATTTTCCCAGCAGTTTAAAAGTATTGTTTTTATTTCTGTGGGAAAGAAACAGCATCAGAATTATTAAAGACAATGTTGATGAATATGAGTTGTATCAATTGTCAATAATACACACCCAATATTTCATATACATGCCAAGCAAAACAAAAGGTATTGAATAAATTGGAAGAAGGTACTATTAATCTAAGTGACCACACAGTCTGAGCCACTTGATATCACTACTTTTTCCATGTAGTTCTTGGCAATATTTCAAGACCTTGTTGAGAGTTCATATCCAGGGCGAGGGTGATGTCACAGTGAGACTGTGGTACTTCCAGTTAATTTTACCCTGATGCAAAGAGAGGAGCCCACAACACATACCTTGTGCTTCTGTAGGTTAATGAACTTTCATTCTAACGTATATTGGGAGAAATGGCCTCTAGATTTATTCACATCTCTTTAGTCAGCGAGCTCATAGTTAATCTGAGATAAGTACAGAACAAATTTTTTGGTGTATGTTAACTACTTCCAGGAAGTCTCTGCAGTAACAGTTGTAACCAGAGGTGAGAAAATAAAACCTTTACTGTTCAATTCATAGTACATATGGTAGCATGACGTCAGTAGCATATGTGCCAGCATAGTATTGCATGGAAAAGAAAATATTAGGGCAATTTTTAATCACTGAAAATGAAAGGCTCTCTGGAGAAATAACAGGAATCTATTAACAAAGAGTAAAAATAGCAAACAAAGGATTTGAAGATTTTCTTCGTCTTTTATGAGATTTTACTTCTGAATGTAGCTCCCATCCCCTTTTAAAATGTGATTTAACAAAAATCTTTGTATGACTCAACACTGAGTCTAGTTTTCCTCAGAGTATTTAGGTTTTAACCTAAAGGAGTCACTTAAGGAGTGGACTATTTAAAACATGATCTGATGTTAGAACCAATCTTACTTTATTACTGGAGATAAGTGAGTTAAGCAGAAGCCTGTGGATTTCTTCTTCTTTCTTTTACTCTTATCTGCTTTATTCCACCCAAATTAGAACTTTTAAAAACTTAAATACATGAAGATGACTTTATTAAGTAATTTCATCTACTTTTCCTGACAGTGCTGAACCTTTAAAGTTATGCTTTTGCTCATTTCAGAGTAATTTTGATAGATATATGTTTATATAAAACATAATGTCCATATAGAATTGTGTCTATAAAACTACCCCATTTCGCCTAAGAAGTATTATCTATTGAGGGTGCTACTTAAGCAGTGTTATTTGCTGAGTGAATATAATGCTTTCTTAGAAAGAAAAAAATCTTAACATCTTATACTTTAAGGTTACTCTATTAGACATGAGAAGTTTTTAAAATATCTTAATGAATTATTCAACAAGTATATTATGGTCTCATACAACGTACTTTATATATAGTATATATATGTGTTTAGAAATGAACAATAAATATAATTCCTAATATTTTTGTGCTTATTTTCAACACAGGCTCATGATGCTATAATATATTTTACTCATCTCTACTAAAATTTTAGTGTTTAGCATAAATGATAAAAATGCTGTGGCAATTTGTTAAAATGCTGTTAGTTACTTGTTTATTAATATGAGGTTAATGTTTACATTTTCAGACGGGCTCTAAATTTATTTAAAATTAATATTTTAGAAGATAATGTGATATTAAGAACTCAGAACTGCAAATTTAATTGCTTTTAAGTATGGATCCCTAAATTCATGTGGAATCAACTTGTTGGTGATGTTCAACATATTAAGTAGGTGGATACTTTTATGCCAAAGTAAACTTCATTTCACCACTTCTTCCAATCCCCGACTGTATTCATTGATAGGAAAATGACTCTTTCAGTTTTAATCATTGAATTTCTTGAATTTTTGTATGACATTTCTTTTCCCCCAAGAAAACAAGAGGGAAAGAAAAGAGACTACTATTCATGAATATAGTCAGGATACCTTTAATATTCATGTGAATTTTTATCAGTCACCGTCATGATTTCAAGTCATGAATTTATTTTTACATGCTTATGCATGCATATTTACATGCATTAGTTACTTAATTGATCTTAAATTCCATTAAATTTGAATGAATAGGAGAAAAATTTGTTCATAGGATTTTGTTCTCGTTATATTACATTTTATTTTATTTTGTTTTATTTAAATAATCAGTTTAAGGCTTATAAAGGTTGATTTGCTCCTGAACTGCTTTATTCCCAGACATTGCCATCTTCCCCAACTACCACCAAGTCCTCTCCATCTGATCCCATGACCACCTCCAGAGCTAATCAGGTACAGTATCATCCTGTCATCTACACCATACTTTTCACGGGTGATTGCCTGCACACTGGAGAAAAAGATGATGGTGGGTTAAGGATGTATTCGTTCATTCACATATGTGCACCATGATCAGATTCCAAATAACCTGAGAAAGATATAGCAATTATTCCTGGAAATTTATATGCATTTTTAACTTGAGATGACAAAATATATTCAGATGGTAGACTAGAATTTTGAATTTTTCCCCTTAAAATTATGATGACTTTATGGAGCTCAGAGAGTTATTTATTGAGTTGATGTTTATAATTTCCCATATTGTTTCTTCCTAGGGTTCTTGGTATAAAAGTTAAGAATATATGTAAAAAATAAATGTATAAGTATGACTTAGTGAGCAAAGGTATATCTTTAAAAGTGAATGCATTTTTTTTGTTTTTTTATTTCAGACATGCCTTACTTGTAAACAATTTTAAACTTTTGGTGAAAAGCATATTTAACAATCTAAAAGTAACTGAAAATTGGTATTTGTAATCATTTCAATGCTGTTTAACAATTCAAGAAATGGTATTTTCTTAGAATTTAATGCTAACACTTCCTTTGTGGAAATGGCAAACTTTGCAATTAAAAATATATCTTACTAGTTTGATCTGATGATTGTTTTGGTACTGAATATTTATAGATCATTCTTCAAAAATGTAGTTATTTTGGGCACGTTTAAGGAAATCATCTAAAATATTTTATGTAATTCAAAGCCATACTGTACTTTAACTTGACAATGTTGAAAAATATATTTATTAAAATGATTAAACACATTTTCATTTTGTCTGAGTTGAGCTTCATTTAGGTGAGAAATGTTATTTTCTTTAATATTTCCACTTTTTTACTAATAAAAGACCTTATGGGATTATTTAAATATTAAACAAAAGTTTATCTTTTTATTATATTTTTCATATAGCTGACAAATTAACTTCAGACTATATTTGCTAAATATATTAAATGTGTCTTTTTCATATGAGCTAATATAGGCTATCAGATTTATTTTGCTCATTTATTGATTCTAATATTCTTTCAACCTCAAGAAAAATGCTAAAATGAAAACTGAAAGCAAAACTAACATTTAGGATGTTATTCTATAGTAGGAACTTCATTTTCATTTTTTGCAGTAGCATTCCCTTCAGAAAGAAATGTTTTATAATGCTCACATTTTAGCCGCAATCAAGCACTTTAAAAGGACACATCTCTAGTGATGAAACCCAGCTCTTCTCTTTGAAGGAAATGGTACTACATAAAGTGAGAACCAAGCTTTATCACTGATGCAGGAAGTTAACAAGTGTGGACGTTTTCACTCTATATACTTTATTACATGAACTTTAATTATATGATACAGAAAACTATCAGGAAAACAAGTGATTTGTTTTTAATGTTTCTCTTGTACTTCATCATTCTTTCTTTTCCAAAAAAATAAGACAGATGAGTACAACAGCAATAAAAACAAAACTAATGATTTTTCTCAATATAAAAAGTAAATATCCTGGATCTAGAAAGGAAAACCATCTCAATAATTTTGTCTATGAAGTTAGATTTGTATTTTCTTTCATATTTTATATGAACATGTGAATTTTTATCAAATGACTTCTTGAAAAGGCTAATTGTATGTTGAAGTTTACTAATATTATATTTTTACCCTCTAAATATGTTACCACATTCACCTCTGCCAAATCTAATATTTTTCTAATTCGAAATAATAAGTCATTTATGGGTTTATACTCTGTCCACTATTCTCAGTTATATTTGTTAAATGTATTTTGTTTGTACTCTATTCTCTTCTGTTCTCGTACAAACAGGCATAGTATCTCCTGGATAACATGAGGCAAAATATAAAAGAACAAAACAAAATCCTTAATAAATTCATTGAAGGAATTGTAATCATTATCGTTCTTTATGTTATTAGTGGTTTGTAATTATTTCATTCTCTACAGTATTTCCCAATAGGTTCCCTTCATGTTGTAGGACAGAAGGTCATTTAGTTTTGTTCTTCAGACTTTAGGTAGCTCATAGTTGTTTCTTGTGGATGGTCCTAGTTAGCTTAGCTTCACTGTATTGACTCACATCTGTAAGGATAACCAAGATAGAAAAATGGGTTCTAATATGATAATCTTAAACTCTCCATAATTAAAATATACTTTTAAACCTATAAGAAAATAACTTTATTACTGATTTCAGTTTACTTTATTCTTACCCAGAAATTTAGCAGATATTTCTCCAGTTTTATAATTGGCAGAGATAGCTCAAAGTCAGAGGATTTTGTTTTAAATTAAAAATTATTGTTTATGTGTTATAGGTAATATGGTACCTTCTGCTGTTAAAAGTAACTATAAACCTCTTCCATATGAATTTTTATAAGCCAATACCAAATACATCCAGAAATCTATTTGTGTTATTTCCATCAATAATAGCTAAATGAGTTATGGTTGAGTTCTTTTTCCAGAATAAATGGTTCATCTGTGTTACAAACTAATATGATAAAAAGAACTAAGGGACTGTTAATATTCAGAAAACCCAAGAAATAAAAAGCATGGAAAATGCATCAAAGAGTAAGTTTTAATGTAGTTTCAATATTTAAAAATCTTTTCTATTCTTTTAAAAATGATTACATATGTTTCATTACATACTGAATGTTACTTTCCTGTCCTCATGTTTCCACAGGTCAGACTGTTTCCACAAGTCAGACTGACAGACTAGCCTAGTCCACAGGTCAGACTGACAGACTACAGCTACAATGTTGTGGGTCTATAATAATTTCCCCCTGAAAATGGAAGGATTATCATATAAGAAGCCTTATAGAATGGTGGTTAAAAGTCAAGATGAGCCAAATTGCGTATGATCACATCCTTGTTCTGCCACTTACTTGCTGAGTGAACAGAGCCTCAGTGTCCCCTTCTGGGAAATTCAGATGATAATAACACCTCATAGGGTTGAAGTGAGAAAGAAATTCATTAACTATTCTTAGAACAGTACAGAATATACTATTCACCATATAAATGTTAGGTTATGTTTGTTTTTTTCTTAAATATCTTTCAAGAGATGATGAAAAAGGAAGACTATTTAAGATGGTAAATGATACAGCATGCAGCTTATTAAAACTGAATTTTATCTTTCAAGAAAGATTCTAAGATACTGTATTGCTGCTTTTTCAACTCAAATTTTTCTGGAATCAAAGTCTCTATGCTTTTTAAGATAAACTACTGTACAATTATTTTCTTCTCTAGTGAGAGTACTAAGTTACTTGTTATCTAATCAATAAATCAGATTGCTATCATCTCCCTATTGAGAAAGAAAAGTTAGTATGGCTAGTAGTTTTACAACTTATACTATTTTTGCATGTGTTGCTTATTGCAAAGTGCAAGTTTGAAATTTTTTTTATTTTATTTATTTATTTTTTTCTGAGGAAGATTCACCCTGAGCTAACATCCACTGCCAATCTTCCTCTTTTTGTGTGTGAGCCACCACCACAGCACGGCCGCTGACAGCTGAGTGGTGTAGGCCCACACCCAGGAGCCAAAGTGGAACACGCTGGACTGAACCACTAGGCTACCAGGCTTGAAATTTTTTACAGATGAAATTTTAAATGTGAAGCAAACATAAAAATATGATAAATAGAATGATATTCTTTAAGAAATGTGTTTAAACTTAAAAAAATAAATAATGAGCTGGGTTTGATCAGTTCTCAGTTACTGACGTTAAATTTTTAAATCACTTCAAGATTCCACAAAATGGCTCTGTTAATCAGTCAGTGGTGCCAAAAATTAAATCCCAGCCTTAATTTCAGGCTCCTGATTGTTAGCTCTCCTGGGATTCTTCTCAAATTTCAGCAACAGAAGAGAGTGAAAAAGAGTGATTTCAGAAATATGTGCTTTATAGACATTTATTTACTGATAAATTTGAAATGATGTATCAAAATCTATAAAACAAATGAAAATAGGCAACTCATAGATATCACCCTTGCTATGGTTACAGAAAAATATTAATAAAACTCAGTGATCTTACTTTAAATTCATGACCATAGATCTCAGATGGACCTTAATTCTGTCAGACAATCATAAGCCCATCTACGTTTTCACTCTCTAGATGACAATTTCATAAATTCTCTTCTTTCGACCCCTGTATTCGTTTTCTGTTGCTGTGTAACAAATTGCCACAAACTTAGTGGCTTAAACAGCACACATGTATTATCTTATATTTTCTGTGGGTTAGGAGTCCAGACACCACTTAGCTGAGTCCTCTGCTTGCAGTCTTGCAAGACTGCAATCAAAGTGTCGGCTGGGATGCATTCTCATCTAGAGGCTTGACTAGAAACTAATCTGCTTTTAAGTTCATCCAACTTGATGGCAGCATTCAGTTCCTTGCAGCTGTGTGACTGAAGGCCCCACCTTCTGACGTGCTGTTGGCAAGAGGCAGCCAGCCCTCCTATTCCAGAGACTGTCCAAGTTCCCTGCTGTGTGACCCTCTACAGGCACGTCACAGCATGGCTGTTTGCTTCTTGCAAAGCCAGCAGGGGAATCTCTCCAGTGTGTGCCAGCAAGACGGAGTCTTACATGTTGAACCTAATCACGGGAGTGACTTTTTACCTCCTTTGCCATGAAACATAACTTAATCACAGTAGTGATGTTCCATCCCTTTGCCATATTCTGTTGATTAGAATCCAGTCACAATTTCCACCCACACTCAATGGAAGAGATTATACAAGGCATAACACCAAGGGGCCATCTAAGAATTGTTCCTACCACCACCCCCCAATATCTCTTGCTCCATCCTCACTCCCAGCTGATGACCTTACTTCCTACTTCACTGAGAAAATGGAAGCAATCAAAAGAAAACTTCCACGAACTTATACCAATACATATACTTAATGGGCCAGCATTTATACCCACATGTTCTACCTTCTCATCCATTACCATAGGCAAACTTTCCCTGCTCCTATCTAAAACCAGTAGTTTCCATTGTATATTGTCTCATCCTTTTTCCTTTATTCAAGACACCCCGTCAGCAGTTCCACCTTTTTCCTTTATCTGTCAAGTTTTTGATCTCTTTGGGATCATTCCCATCAGCATACAAATATCTGTTTTTCCCCTGTCTTAAAAGACAGAACAAAACTTCTTTTTCCCACTTCTCCCATTAGTTAATGCCCTTCTTCATATACTCCCTTGTAACAGAACTTGTGAAAGTATTTTCTCTGCTCTCTGTTTTCCAATTTCTGTCTTCCCATTCTTTCTTAAATCCACTCAGTCACGTTTTTGCCTCCACTGAAATGCTTTTGCCAACGTCGGTGATGACCACATCACTAATTCCAGTTGTCTGTTTTCAATCCTCGTGGACCTGTCAGCAGTATTTGTCCTGATTTATCACTTCCACTTCCTTGGTATACTTTCTTTGCTTGGCTTCCAGGATACTGCACACTCTTAGTTTTCCTCCTGTGTCATGACATATGCTTCAGCTCAGCATACTTTGCCAGTTCCTCCCCCATCCCACTTAATGTCAGAGTGCTCCTGGTCTTAATACTTGAGACTTCTTCTGCGTTTATATTTTCTTCCTCCTCACCTAATACCTTGGCTTTTATATTCTGACCTCTGTGAAATTTATGTCTCCAGTGAGAGGCAGGTTTACTGTGAACTAATGAAGCTTGAACCTTAGGATACCTTAATCTGCACCAGCTTATTACAAGGCCCTGTACCTCATTTTATGTTCATAATTTTGAATATATTTCCCAAAGATGTCCCCTAAAGTTGTGTAAGATTTAGGCCCCACATAACTTAGGCTCACTTTTGGCTCCAATCCAGATCTCACAGTGAAACTACAGACTATATCCAGTTTCCTGCTCAGTGTTTCCACTTGCATCCAATGGACATCTTAAGTGTAACAAGTCTAAAAACTGCCCCAAATCTGTTCCACCTGTAGCCTTTACCATTTCAGTTGAAGGCGTTTCCATACATCTACTTGCTCAGACCAGAAATCTTGGATCTATCCTCGTCTCTTTCTTTTCTTACCCCAAATCCAGTTCCTATAAGAATTCATGTTGATTCTACCTTTAAAACATACCATCACGCTCCACTGAATGACAGGGATACATTCTGAGAAATTCATTGTTAGGCATCGTCATTGTGCAAACATCAAAGAATGTACTTAGACAAACCTAAATGGTATAGGCTGCTACACACCCAGGCTGTATGGTACTAATCTTATGGCACTACCATTGTACGTGTGGTTCATCATTGACCGAAATGTTATTATGCAGCACGTGACTATATATAGAATCTTAAGCACTTCTCATTACATCTACTGCTACCCTGGTCCAAGCCAGGATTATTGCAGTAGCCTCCAGACAGGTTTTCCTGCCTTTCTGCCCTTGTTCTCCAAAGTCTGAGCAGACTAAGTATTCTTTTAAATATCCGTCGGTTTATATGTGTGTATATATATATCTTTGCCTACACCAGTAATAGTTTACCATTTCACTCAGTAAAAACAAATATCCTCAAAATGACATTCATTAACTTAGAAGATCTGGCCCTCGTCACCTTAACCTCTTTCACTTCATTCCCTACCACTCGCCTCCCCACTCACTCTGCCCCAGGCACGTTGGCCTGCTCGCTTTTTCTTGCAAACAGAGGCATACTCTCACCTCAGTATTTTGCTCTTGCTTTTCTCTCTGTGTGAAATTCACTTATCTCAGAGATCTATTTGGCTAACACCCTCACAGCCTTCAAGTCTTTGTTCAAAATTCACCTTCTCAATAAGGCCTTCCTGACCACTCTGGTTAACGTCGCAGCCTGGCCTCCCCCTTCTCCCAGTACTCTTGGTTCCCTTTATCTTGCTGTATTTTTTTCATTGCCTCATAGGATACTATATACTTTACTTACTCCCGTGTTTATATGGACTGTCTGTCTGGCTTTCCTAGAAAGTAAGTTGCATGAGAACAAGGATCTTGGTTTTATTCTCTGAGGTTTCAGAAGCACTAACCTGAAACACGATAGGTCCTCAGATACTTGTTGAACGACTAGTATTAGTTGGAAGAATAGGCTTAGAGTCTCTATGATTTAAAACTTGTTTTTTTTATTTTTGAAAATTTCTTCTTCAAATGAAATTTTGCAGAGAAGTTCCCTAAAAATATAAGCCAACTGGAAAACAATACTTTTGATTGAATAAAGAGGTTGAGTTAAAGGGACATCATAACCTTCTTCATTAAACTTCTATTTTACTACTTGTAGTACCCGGAGCACCGTTTGAAAACCAGTCAGGTTCTTGTCTCAAGTATTGTCATAATTCTCCAGCAAAATGTCAAAATTAGTATTCATTTCCTGCAGTGTGTGGGTGTGTGTGTGATGTCAAGATAGTGTTCTTTAGAAGTGTATTTAAGAAAGTCCTACAAAAATAGTGAAATCCAAATGTTCTTTATAAATGAACTTATTGACTTTACTATATATATTAGATTTTGTGTTCTTTGCTTACTGTTAGGATGTGCCTTATAAAATTGCTGATGTTTGAGTACAGTTTCTCAGTGTACATCGTATACATATTGAAATCTCAAAAAATTCTCAAGAATAAATTAAACCAAAAAAAGCACAGAATCCAGATTAAGAGAATGTTCCCTTTTCGTATAAGGACATAAAACATCCCATTAATAAACAGACTTACAATAATTTTGGAAGAGAAGATTTAATATCATAGAAATATCAATCCTTTTAAACTCGATTGTAAATTTATTGCAATTTTCATTTTCTTCCCATTTTTTTTCTGGTTTTCTGTGAGAGAGAAAGAAGGCAAAATGATTTTAGTATTCGTATGAAAAAATAAATGCCTGAGAATTACCATAAGACAATTAATAAAATAATTACCCAGAAAATATTTGTGTGGGACAACATACTTCACTCAGTATTAAAACTTACTATAAAGCTATCATAATAAAAGGAATGTGATATTAATACAGATATAATCAGTCATTGAAACATAATAGGAATTTCAGAAATAGATCCAAATATGTATGGGAACTGTACTTTATCATATATTAAGAAAGGTAGTGTAATTTAGAGATTAAGAGAACTGTGATCTTGACCCATAATTCCTGGCTTCAAATCAAATCTTTGTCACTTCGTAATTTTCTGATTTGAGGAAATATCAGTTAACTTCACCATCTGTGTTTTCTCATTGTAAAACGTGAATAATTACAGTGCCTACCTCATATTCTTAAATAAATCAATAGATGAGAAGCGTTTAGAACACTGCCTGGTTGAGAGTAATTATTAGTGTTATTTAATTCATTTTAGAAAAGGATGTTTTATTTAATAAATAAATACAGCTGAAAGAAAATAAATTTAGACATCCACCCTATACAACATTTAAAAATAAATCTCAGTGCATTCACGATTGAAACTGGAAGACTATTTGACGAAATTATAGTGTTTGAAATCAAGTTGAGGGTGACTTTCTTAAGCAAGAAGGAAATCCAAAATGGAAAGGAATAGGTTAAAAGACTTGAGTATATAAATTTTTATATTTTTGATAAGGCAGAATGCAACATTAATAAGCAAATAAGCAAAAAAGATGATAATATCCTTGGGAAAATATGTTGACCACATGTGACAATGAATTGTTAACTCGTATATGGAGAACTCCTAGATTTATGTGAAAAAAAAAAAAACCCAGGAGAAAAATAGGTAAAGATTATGAAAAAGCAGTTTACAGAAGAAGAAATTGAAATGTCCATTAAATATGAAAGCATGTTTAACATCACCAGGCATCAGGGAACTATGAATCAACCTCACAAGATTATACTTTTTTTTTGCCAGATAGACTAAATTTTATATGTGTGTATATAGTACACATGTATTGGGAAGACAAAAATTAATCTGTGTGTGTGTTTATAAATTAAAAGTGCTGGCAAGGATATAGGAAATAATCATTCTCATACGATGTTGATGTAAGACATGGTATAACATTACAGCTTTTGAGAATCCATCTGGTAAAACTTAGTGTACCAAAACATAGAAATATAGAGACAAGGATGTATATTACTGTATTACTTACAATGGCTAAAGGTGGAAAACAACCTGACCTCTGAGAGGAGGATGGCTGAATAAATTATGGTATTGCAGAAGATTATGTGGTGACGCTATTAAAAATAATGAGTTAGAGCCACATAAATTGGCCTAGAATAGTGTTCATAATATATTAACCGAAGAAAATTACGTTGCTAAGAAACATATGGCCCTATCTTTTAATAGTCAGAAAACATCTTGTGTTTATGTATCAGCAGGGTGATGACAAGCATTATGAACATTATTAACTTTTTCTTTTTATATCTATATATTGTTTTTAAAATGTTAACTAAGAGAACGTAAACCGGATGGAAAAAAAATGACTTCAATTGTGGTATATGCAGTGTTTTAAGGAATGTAAAGTGTGATTTTCCAAGCCATCGGGAAAGATGGGACTGTCTTTTGACTACATATCGGTTTGAGCTACTTGACCCTTCATTTTCTGGCCATGGGATGCTTTCCTGAGAAGTTTCGAGGAGGGTCACGAGAAAGAGGCCTTAGGCCTAGAGGAGACACTTATTAACTCACGAAGGAAGTGGCCGTTGTTTCATATGTTAACGTTATGCCAAATTAAATGATTTAGTAGCATTTGTAAGGTTTTTCATCATTCTTTCTAAATTAATATATCGAAGGTCCTCAATCCTAGCATCAAATCAAAATTACTTATGGAGACTCTTATTTAACAGGTCTAGCATGAAATTCCGCATTTGTATTTGAAGAGTTAGAGAAATATTTCCTGAAGCCTCCTGAGATGTTTGGGAAACACTCTTTACTCTATTAAAGATGCACAGTTTATTTAAAATGATGATAATCATGTACTATATCAAACTATCTTTTTACAAATTTTAATTCGACTTTTTTCATGAAATAACACGTTCTGAATGTTTGAAAAACACTAAATTAAAGAAAAAATATTTAATTTGTACAGAAGTTGAAGAGTGTTAGTTTTTTCATTGAGAATAGTAAAGGTTTACTAATTAATACAATTTAAATCTATGGAGAAATATTTTACAGAAGATGATTATCTTTTCAGATAGCATTAGTAGTCTTTTGACTGTTACCAAACACAGTTAGAGGTTCTCTTACCTTGGAGATGTTTATATATGCAGATGACATTAATAGTTTTTAAGCTTGTTTAGCAATATTCTTGCCAGAAACTATGGAAAAGGGTTAAATGAGTACTTCCTAATCATAGTCACTCTATTGCGAGCATCCAAGTTTGTTAGTGTGCTGTAGACGGCAGGTCCTTCACACCCAGCTATGGAAAATAGAGGATCTCCCTGAGGGCAAGTTAAGAATTTCTGCTGAAAACAGTACACCATTAATATTTTCCAGTTAGAATTCTAACACACCATTTGGTAAATACCAGGTTATGTGACCTTCCAAAGTCCCTTTTAAAGGTATAATTTGAAGATATGTTTATGGAAAGTCTAGGACTTTTCAAGTTTTCAGATTGAAGAAAGTGGAACACTTCAGGGGAAGAGTGTTAATGAAATAGTCTCTCTGTAATGTTCCTTGTTTTCCATCCCACGTCTGGCTTAGGCATTGGTAAAAATGCGTAGACTGCCTTGTCTAGTACTGACTGGTAAGTAGGCAGATTTGCAATACTTTTTTTCTTTCTGGACCACCTCTCAGGTAGAGGTGTTTGGTTTGCTTCATCAGCATCCTCCCTGCCCTCATAGCTGTGATAGCTCTTGCACACAGCGTGTTTTCAAGACAGAGTAAACATGCCTTTAGATAACCGAAGTCTTTAATGCCTCTTTACTCCAGAATGTGCACTAGTCTTCTTGCTCTGTGTGCATATACAGTTTAACATTTTTTATCTTTCAAATAAAGCCATATAAAATGGAAAATACCTAAAATAGCAAATTGAGTAGTTATCATTTATTTTCAACATTTTTATTTTCTTTTAAAAATGCTTACAAGTAGGACTGTCTTTGCATATTCTCTCAGATAAGAATAGTCTTGCCATATTAGGGGGTTTGGTTCCTGCTCACTGTGGAATGAAAAAATGTTTCTCGTTGGTTTTTCTAATTTTTTATCTTGATTTAGGAATATTCCAAGAGATAATAAGTTAATCTTTTTCATCTTTTCTTCTGAACCTAATACCTTATGGTTCATTTTGTTGGTGTTTGGTTCAGCTATTTCTTTCTTCACTTAGATGATATAGTCTTTCAGTTACGCTTTAAAAATATTTTTGAAAAAGGAAGTGTTCTGTTTCATTAACTTCAGATTGCTTGTAGCCAAATAATAGAAGTTATAAGATTACTGTATTTTTATTTGTTATTCATTAAATATTAGAAGTGAACTACTTCAATACGTATATAGGAAAAGAACAAAGAACTTAGTTTTGACTAATAATACGTTTTGTTAAGGTGCAGACATTCTTCTGTTATTCTGTTTATTGTTAGTTAATATTTGTTTGCTCATCTCAAGTATTAAAAAATAATAATTCATAACATTTTCATTTTCTTAATGACAGTGGTTTGTGATAGTAAATTATCAACCTCCTTTTGCTAGTAAGATACAGAAATGCAGATGTGTATTATTTAAAAAAAATAAGTATTGCCTTCAGAAAAACTGTTGGTAAAATTAAAATATAAGGAATGTTGAATTAGCATGCTGGTAAATATAAAATACCTACAAGCAACTATAATTTGATTTCAGTAATATCTTAAATCATATCAAAAATATGACATGAGTCTTTTCAACTAATAATAATTTTTAATTTTAATGGTAAAAAAATTTGTAAAAATAGAAAACTCAAATCACGAAAGTTTCTTTGTAATTAATTACCTAGTTATCTAAGTTTAAGTAGAGATCAATTTTCAAACATAGTTGAGATATTTACTTCCAATAATATCGTATCTAATTAGTTTGGTTACATCATGGAGTGTTAAAGCAATCCCTGAATTAACTCAGAATTTCAAAAGCTTTGTATTCCAAGATTAACTTTGTGGTTTTCCTAAACAGGCCTTTACCTTAATTACATGTTTCTTATTTAAAACTATGACTTTGAATTTCCTTATTTTAAAATATAAAAGTATTTTCTAAATCTTCTTTTCTGTCATTTATCAACTTATTTTTTATGTATGTTTAAATATTTAGTAGTCTTCATTTTACCACCTGACTGTAAGCTTCATGAAAGTGAGATCGTATCCTTTTTATTTACCTCTGTATCCCCAACATCTGGAACAGTGCCTGCACAGAGTAGGCACAAAGTAAATAATTGTTCAATGACTACCAGACTGTATGCAGTTTATTTTAAATGAATTGCTTATTCTGCTTTTGCAGGAATTATTTATTGAGCAGAATAATTTTGGGATAATTTTTCCATTTTCTTTTGTTACACTGCTTTTAAAAAATCAAAATAAAACAAAGAGTATATGGTAGGAAAAAAAGCTCATCTGAAATCCAGTCTCTGTTATTCCTTATACTTCACTTTCACCTGCATATAATTTTACACTGTCTAATCCAGACTCTACATTTACATTTATATATTTTTTAATTTTGCATTGATATTTTCCACATTATTTTATAATTTCGTATAGTATCTATACACTGTTCTGTGTATATGACATTCTCCATGTGTTGAATTATTTTCCAGAAGGAGTGCAGGAGAGAAACTAAGTTAAAGATCATGCTCATTTTATAACTTAATGTATTCTACAATGTGACTTCCGAAAGTCAATAAATACTGCCACAAATGTTTTTTAAAAGAAAGAGATTAATAGTTAAACCATTTCCTCATTTACATTTTGTTCACTTTTTTTTTTAGTGATTAATTTAGCTGCTCTGCTTTGAATATCTTTGACTATTTTAGAGGTTAAACATTTTCTTGTCCTACTCACCTCTTTACTGTTCACTACGTAATGAATTGTGTATTCACTTTGACCTCTAGGTTCCCTTATCCATTCCTGTGGCAGCCTTAAATACTATCCCTGTGTTAATTGTCAGATTTCCTCGGATCTTCAAACCATAGCCAATCCACGACTTGACATTTTCTCTTGGATGGATGTCTGATAGGCATTGCAAACTTAAAATATCTAGAATAGAATTCTTGATTCCCTCTCTCCTTATCTCTTTCACTCCTTTTCCGTCATCCACTTCAGTGAACACAACTCCTACTCATATTCTGTTTTTACTTTGTAAATTGATTTTTACAACCTTTAAAATAGTAAATTGAAAGCGTTAGGTTTCATATAAAAATACCAATATTACAAATACATTTTTTTAACTAATCAGAATTAAGAACTCTGAACATATATCTTATTATATGTACCCTGAAAGAGCTGGGCTAAGAAGAAAAGGTTTAAAATAATAATAATAATAAAATAATTGTGGTTTCAAAGAGCTTTTTGATAGCTTGACACATGAATGATGATGACAAATAGAACTCCCAGAAATTTAACCTCAGTTAGTAAAACCTGGTTTAGTAAACTTTAAGAACACAGTACCCCAAGTTATTTTTATTTATAAATAATCTGTTGCCTTATAATAGTTTATCGTTTATGGCCTTCATAGTTTCTTCATAATTATTTGACTTCCAGTCGTTTTCTTTTTTGTTATAATTATATCTACAGTGCTTGTCATCTCAACATAACAGGAATAGTTTGAAGGGCTTGTTTTCTCTTCTTCTTACCTCTAAAAAATAGATTTTTCCTATTTTTCTTATTCCCAAGTGTATCCCTCTCTGCAATGTCATGTGATATATCTTCAAAATATGTAGCAGTCACCAAAAGAGGAAAAAAGCTTTGAATAGTGCTTCAAGGGGCAAAGTGAAAAAAATGTATTCAGTGAAAAATAGTTGTTAAACTTTATTTGCCTTTAGAAATTTCATGGGGATTATCATTCATTTTCTGTCTTCTTCCAAAGAGACAGAAAAAGAGGTATACGTCTGTCCTTCTCTGTCATATCTTGCAGCTGGAGGGGAAAATAAAGTATGGCCCTTTGGAAGAAGATATAAAATGAAGTACAATCTCCACAAAACTTTTGTTACTTTGAGGTAAAATGCAATTTCTTGAAACAAGGCAAGGGTGGGAGGGAACTGCACTAGTTACGAATTGTGATTATGACTCAGTAGACACTATTATTTGAGCCATCTTATTAATTGATCCTGTTCATCACTTAATCAAGGAAACACTAATACATTTGTATTCTAGACTTTGAGAGCCAATCTGACCATTTCTTATGGCTAAAGAAGCCTAGCCACAGGCTTAATAAGTAAGAAACTACAAAATAACTTAGGAAAAACATAATACATCAAGGAACATTTAAGGAAAAGGCATATAGTATATATTTAATTATGTTTGGTTTATCTCAGTATGGTTGCAATATAATCTTTGAATTTTAGATTTTATAGATGATAAAGTAAAGAAAGTTATTCTTGTTTTAAGAACCCAAAGTCATATTTTACACACACACACAACTGCATGGCCATGATGGAATCTTTCAAATAGTTTATTATTTTGTTCTTATACAAATCTGTATTTTATTTTTTGGCTTTATTTTTTAAACAGTTATCCAGTTGATAACTTCAACCAAGTGCAAATAGGAAATGCAAAATTAAATAAGATAATTGGCCTTCAGGAAGGTAACATTTGTAAGAGAGAGAAATATCTGTTGCACTCTAATATAAACCAGCATAAGATAAGTAACATAATAAGAAATATAGAAAAGTACTTTGACACTTCTAGTTTTAGGGAACCAGGATTGAGTTAACAAAGTACATTGCATTTGAAATACTCTTGCAAGATGTGTTAGATTTTAGCAGGCAAAAATGTATGAGTTTTAAGGGGAAGATTAGTGTGGGGATATAGGTAACATTTCAGTCAGTTGGAACCAATGAATAAACAAAGGCAGGACATAAGAAAACTAATACAGAGTATATTCAGGACTAGCTGGTAAAGTTTGGATTCGGCATATAATACTAGTCATAGAAGATGAAGTGGGAAAACAGTTGGGGACAGGGTATGGAGAATTTAGAATGTCTCCACAAGGAGTCTGGATAATTCTGTGGGTAGTTGAAGGGGTGTTACTGAAGGCAATTGAGTAGGGCTTTTTCATGATACTAAAATAGAAACTCCTTATCCACAGTCTTATCAAGTTGATTTTATAAATGATGAAACTGAAGTGATTTGGCAAAGGTCAAAGAGCAGAGCCAGGGTAAGAGCCCATCCTAACTGCCAATTCTAGATTCTCTTTATTCTACCACACATTACTTAAGATAGGATAAAGCAGTAGGACTGGGCCCAAAGCATTTCAGAGGGGAAAATGTCAAAATGTCAGCAGTACATAACAGGATGTAGAGATCTAGGGAGCAAGAGAAGGCACAGATGGCTCCCAGGTAGAAAACCTGGTGTTGGCGGTGGGTGGGGGATAAGGATATATGAGAAAAGACAGCATGGTATTTTACAATAGAAACTAGACATGCTTATGAAAACTGCTGCCTTTGCTTTGCTTCTCAAAAGTGACTAGTAGAGAGCTGGAAAAGCTGCTTTTCTCTTCCTTCTGGCTACTTTTTTTTTTCTTTGGAGGAAGATTAGCCCTGAGCTAACATCCATGCCCATCTTCCTCTACTTTATACATGGGACGCCTACCACAGCATGGCTTCCAAGCGGTGCCATGTCCACACCCGGGATCCGAACCCCGGGCCGCCGAGAAGTGGAACATGCGAACCTAACTGCTGCACCACCGGGCCGGCCCCTAGATACTTGTATATTCATAGCTCTGTTGTGCATATTTTGTCAAACAGTACTTTTCAAGAAGGCAGTTATTTATGTATTTAAAATCTGTATCAAAATAAAAGATTTTTTTCAATTTGCTTTGGTAAGCAATTAGATATAGATGCCCCCAAATGACACATGCATCTCCACTGGACACTGCTAAAATGGTGCCTCAGTAGCCTAAGTGTAATACCGTAGGGACATGAGAGATTTATCCTGTTAGATCAGGGAGGGTGTATCTTGGTAAAAGGTAAACTGAGTCATCCATTTGTGTCTCTTTACCAGAGCTCTGACAACTTGACTTTTAGAGTATCAAGAGGTACAATAGATATTTCTTTTGGATAGGCAAATATTACATGATATAATAGCATGTAACTATTTTCAAAGATACTATTCGGTCAGTTATAAATTATAGAGATACAACTCAAAGTGGCTTAAACAAAAAAAGGAATTGTATTGATTTTGTGCTGGCTTTGGACGTGGTTAGATTCACATGTCAAAATTCTGTTGGAAATTTCTCTCCATTTCTGGAGTCTCCTTTTACCTAGGTTGACTTTATTTTCGGTCAGGTGCTCCCTCTTTCCACGTGTGGCGAGGTAGTCATTAGTAACGTCAGGCTTGTGTTCTCCTAGGTTAGAAACACAGGCACTTCTATCCCAACAGTTTCACCAGTTTCTGAGGCTGACTCTTATGAGGCCATCCTGTGTCACGTGCTCAATCTCAAGTCACTAGCTGCCAGGGTGTGGAAACTGTGATACATCAGGCCTCGGTCGTGTTTCCAGCCCTAGAGGCGCTGCAAGCTTGTCAGCCTCACCCGAAGCACATGCACTAAGAATGAGAAGGTGTTTCCCCGAGGAAAACGGGTCTGTTGCCAGAGGAAGGAAGATTGATATCAGCTGAGTGAATGAATGAATGAATGAAGTAACAGGTATCCACTATTGATAGGAATGCTTTATAAATGTAAGGCAGTACATATGTACTATAAAATCTGGCAGCCCTCAGTAATACAGTCCATACTATTCATTGAGATATCTTAAATTATAATGGAACTTCTTTTGCATTTATTGTAAGGTATGGCTTTATGAAAAAGTTCAGTAGTTTTTCTGCTGTAATGATGAAGAAATGTGATGCCTACAGACACCCTCATTCCTTTATAAGACCACAATGAGTTGGAGTTCCTATTTAGCAAAGGAGTAAATTTGTTTGTCTTAATGCTTATTTGTCATCAGAAACATATGAGTATTAAAGCCTACCTTTTTGGTATTTTTAATATTTTCATAGGATTCCCATAGAGGTTCTTCTTTTGTGGTTGCAAAAAGAGAAATCGTCACTTCATTACTTTTTTTTTCTGAAAGTTGATGCTAGTAAAATTAGTATAATTATATTGTTAATATTATGTTTATTTGATATAACAAATAATTATAAGTCTAGGAATAAGGAAAATTTAAGCGAAGATTCTTTTTCTTTAGAAATAATACCATTATTTAGGCAGGTCATCGCTCCTCAAATGGGTTTAGGTTTGAACAGGAACGCTCCAACACAGAGGTGTGGAGATGTCCAAGAGTAAAGAACAGGACAGTGATAGGACAGAGAAGAGAGATGGTCCTCATCTCTCAGAGGTTTTCTACATACCCTTCTCCATCCAGTTAGGCTTTGTGTCTCCTTCGTACCCTTTGTATACTTCTGTAGCAGCACTTTCAAGGCTTACTGCACCCGTACATTTACACCTATGTTTCCTACAACTAATCTAGAAGTTCTTTACAGGCAGGAACAGTGTCATATTGTATATCGTTTATCTCTGGCTCCCAACACACGGCCTGGGCCACTAAGCATTCCACAAAAGACTGGATGGATGGTCACAACTGTAGATCATAGCTCTGAAGGGAAAACCGATTTGTAACTGTCAAGAGCATATCTGATTTCGTCAATGCATGCTACACCACATAATTTGTATGCTGTTGAAGATCCAGTACTTTTTTCTCTCAATTCTTTAGAAATAAGAATACATAAATTTATGTGAGTCAGTGTGTTAACAGAGTTCACCAGTGAAAATGAAGCCATACATAGAATTAGAATTTGTTATTTATCATTTCAGTGGGGATACAAACACTGTCCATGCACAGACTTTTCCTTTGGTAAATGCTGTGTTCCTATCTCAGAAGTAAGCAAATGGCCTATCTTCCCTGATTCTCCACACCCCTCTCTCCCCACCCACCCAGTGTTCAGTTGCCATTTTCCTTGGCTGGGCTATTAAGTATTTATATTTATTAAATTTGGAATTTAATAACTTTTATATTTATATTTCTTTTAATTTTCTAATTTAGTTTCTAAGATTAGTGATCTTATGCAGAATTATTACTATCTAACGTTCAATGTTACTTATTATAAATATTAATGTGTAGTCATTAATGTCTTCTCTTAAATCATAACACATTTATTTAGTTACATGTGGACAAATGTCAGTCATACCAACAAAATCTGGGGGCCACGTCACTATTTGATAAAACAGCAATTTTGGCTGACAGTATTTTATATAAGTTTATTTCAGATAGTTAAACTGAAATCCAGGTGTTAGTACTTACTACGTAAAGACATATAAAGATAGATGATGTGGTGTAATTCTTCTTTATAATATAAAGATAGATGATGTAGTGTAATTCCTCAATTTGCAAAGATACAGATTTTTCAGATGTTCACTTTTATGAAAAGTCCACACACCATCTCTAAACTATGCATTATTTCAGAATTTTTGAATGTTGAAAAGAGAGAAAAATGATTAAAGGGAAAAATAAGAAAGGACAAGCTAATGTGAAATAATAATGTAAGTACTATGCACACATTTGCAAGTTCTTTTGTAAGGATAGAACTTCCTAGAGTTTTTAAAAAAAAAACTGTAGATGCAGTAAATATAGTATGAGACTCATGTACAGTGTAGTAGAAATTAGTATCGTCACACGTCTCATAGAAACTTAAGGTGACTTTACAGTGGCTGTTATAAAATTATATATTTCATTACTTTTTATTGATAGTCTATAGGATACTTCCCATGATTAACTTTTCATATGCTGTTCTCTTCCTGGATTGTAATCATGCAGGTAATCATTACAATGAGCAAAATAACAGTGATATTAGAATTTAAAGTAATTTAAGAACAGCTCTTTTGAAAATCTTGGTTGATTAATATATCTTTCTTCATAAAAATTGTTAAAACCCTACAGTTTGCCAGGATATAAATGTTTTCAACCATATTTTATTGCAAAAGATGTTCTGATTTTGAAAAGAAATACTTATTTATAAAATATAGTCAGATTTAACATTCAAATATTTAAATCCTTAAAAGTAAGTTTTCTCAGTGCGTCATATGCAGAGGATAAAATGAGGATGATTCTAGTTCATCTTTATAATTGATGTAAGATGTAATCATGATTTAACTTTCTAATTATAACACTTGAACATACTTCAGCATTTCAGACAAATAATTTTCTACAAAAAAGTGAACAAAATTAACAAATTTAATTTGTTAAAAAATGTATTTCTCAGACTACTTCTTGAAACTGAATGCACTTAATCAGGGGAATATGAAGGATATATTTGACATTTCTAGGAAATGTTTCTAGAAAATTTAGGTATTTTTTTCAATAAAATGAAATGATTATATAGGCAAATCAGAGTGAAACAAAATGCCACTGTGATTATAAATTATGTGTGTGGGAAGAAAAGTTTGTATGCGTGTAATATATGTAAATATATCTAAGAGGTGCCCCAGTCTAGAGTTTGAATTTATACTTTCACTGCTTGCCACCTTAAAGAGCAAAATTGCCAAAAATGCATGGCTCTATTTCTTTAAAATATTCTTACCCAAATCTGTGTTTTAAAGGTACATGGCAGTACTTGCTAAAAGTTAACTAATGAAATGCCTCAAAGTATCTCAAGTAAATTCCTACTCAGATTTCAGCAAATTATTTCAGCCTGCCCATTTTTAATGTCTAGAACAAGGAAAGTGATTCCTTCAGTGCTTTATCAGTGACACAACATTCAGGGTTTTTGATCTACTCATTGAGTCATAAATCAGTGCCATCTGTATCTTTGTTCAACCAAATAAAATTTTAAATGTTAATATCTATATTTTAATTTTAGGGGTTGTGGAAAAGACCATACTGAATTTATACTTCTTATAATAGTATTTGATTAGGATTAAATCAAAATCTGCTGGGTTTTGTGGCTGGATGTTTCAATACAAATTAGCTAAAATGCCTATACTTCATATGGTTACGTTGGGTCATTGTAAATATTCATGTGACTGCAATAATTTTTCAATAACCTTTGGTAGTATGATTGTAAGTCCTACTTTTAAAAATGTAGCTGTGACTGCCAAAAAGAGAATTATCTACTTAAAATAGTCATTTCACAAATTTAGATAGAGCATCCAGATAATAGTCTCAAATAGTCTTAACCTACCTAAAAGCTATTAATATTTTTTATATTATTAATTAGTTAGAAGTATTTGTTTCTTTTATGAAGTTATATGTTATCAGCTTAGTTGAAGAACTAAAATACTACTCCTAATAATTTTATTGACCTCTATCTCTGAAAACATTAGTCATGAAACAAATAAGGTATTGAACAACACAAAAATTACTAGATGACAAGGAACATGAAATTAATGTTTTGAAGGGACTCCAGCTAGAACTTTCCTCCTTTTATCTTTACTAACTTTGCTTTATAATCCTGCACTCTTTGTTTGTAAATGTTTTAGACCAAAGATATTCTTAAAGCAAAATAGGTGAAGAATCATCAAAAGCATTTTGATTTTGCAGCTATATAAAAATGTTACCATTGATGTATAGTTATGATTCCCTCTTTTTTAAACATAATCTCTTATAACTTCTACTGCAAAATGCACAAAGACTCAAGGAAAATTTTTGTTTAATAATTTTAAACTGAACATTGCATTTTCCTTTGAAAATTCTAAGTTCTCAAGATAATTATATTAAAATGTGATAAAAGTCACTTTAGAAATTGTGGTATTTCTGTCTTTCATAAATTGCGTTAAACTAATTTTCAAGCTATTATTTTACTTTTTCTAGGATAGCAAAGTAATATGATGTATGTGCGCAAAACAGAAGTATTATTTATACGTATTTTTTTTGATTACAGGTAAAGATTATAGTTCCCAACAGCACAGCAGGTCTGATAATAGGGAAGGGAGGTGCTACTGTGAAGGCTATAATGGAGCAGTCAGGGGCTTGGGTGCAGCTTTCCCAGAAACCCGATGGGATCAACTTGCAAGAGAGGGTTGTCACTGTGAGTGGAGAACCTGAACAAAACCGAAAAGCTGTTGAACTTATCATCCAGAAGATACAAGAGGATCCACAGAGTGGCAGCTGTCTCAATATCAGTTATGCCAATGTGACAGGTCCAGTGGCAAATTCCAATCCAACCGGATCTCCTTATGCAAACACTGCTGAAGTGTTACCGACTGCTGCAGCCGCCGCAGGGCTCTTAGGACATGCTAACCTTGCGGGCGTTGCAGCCTTTCCAGCAGTTTTATCGGGCTTCACAGGCAATGACCTGGTGGCCATCACCTCTGCACTTAATACATTAGCCAGCTATGGATATAATCTCAACACATTAGGTTTAGGTCTCAGTCAAGCAGCAGCAACAGGGGCTTTGGCTGCAGCAGCTGCCAGTGCCAACCCAGCAGCAGCAGCAGCCAATTTGTTGGCCACCTATGCCAGTGAAGCCTCAGCCAGTGGCAGCACAGCTGGTGGTACGGCGGGGACATTTGCATTAGGTAGCCTGGCTGCTGCTACTGCTGCAACCAATGGATATTTTGGAGCTGCTTCTCCCCTAGCTGCCAGTGCCATTCTAGGAACAGAAAAATCCACAGATGGATCAAAGGATGTAGTTGAAATAGCAGTGCCAGAAAACTTAGTTGGTGCAATACTTGGCAAAGGAGGGAAAACATTAGTGGAATACCAGGAGTTGACTGGTGCAAGGATACAGATCTCCAAAAAAGGAGAGTTCGTACCTGGCACAAGGAATCGGAAGGTAACCATTACTGGAACACCAGCTGCAACACAGGCTGCTCAGTATTTAATTACACAGAGGATCACATATGAGCAAGGAGTGCGGGCTGCCAATCCTCAGAAAGTGGGTTGAGTGCCCCCATGGTACATCAGATTGTTTTAACCCCTCCTTTACCCCATTTTCAAGAAGGATGTACTGTACTTTGCAGAAGTGAAGTTTTTCTGTTATTAATATATAATTATGCAAATGAATGCGACTATGTTGACAA